>NW_025726093.1:2720110-3400137 GCF_021461395.2 Schistocerca americana
ATTCCTGTGACACTAGTTATAGTTTCCGATGCTACACTCCAGGTTTACTGCGTCCCTTGGACCTTCTTATTGACGATGAAACACAGAAATTGCATCGGAATTAAATACAAAAGGCACAATGCCGACTTAAGTACATGAAGACCGACACTTCTTACTGATTATGTTTTGAATCATTCCTGTAACACTAGTTATAGATTCCGATGCTTCACTTCAGGTTTACTGTATCCCTTGGACCTTCTTATTGACGATGAAACATAGAAATTGCATCGGAATTAAATACAAAAGGCACAATGCCGACTTAAGGGCAAGAAGAGTGACTCTTCCTACTGACCATTACTGTGACACTAGTTATAGATTCCGATCCTTCACTTCAGGTACACTGTATCCCTTGGACCTTCTTATTGACGACAAAACACAGAAATTGCATCGGAATTAAATACAAAAGGTACAATGCCGACTTAAGTACATGAAGACCGATACTTCTTACTGACTATGTTTTGAACCATTCCTGTGACACTAGTTACAGATTCCGATGCTTCACTTCATGTTTACTGTATCCCTTGGACCTTCTTATTGACGATGAAACACAGAAATAGCATCGGAATTAAATACAAAAAGCACAATGCCGACTTACGGAAAAGAAGACTTACTCTTCCTACTGACCATTCCTGTGACACTAGTTATAGATTCAGATGCTTCACTTCAGGTTTATTGTATCCCTTGGACCTTCTTATTGACGATGAAACACAGAAATTGCATCGGAATTAAATACAAAAGGCACAATGCCGACTTAAGTACATGAAGACCGACACTTCTTACTGACTATGTTTTGAACCATTCCTGTGACACTAGTTACAGATTCCGATGCTTCACTTCATGTTTACTGTATCCCTTGGACCTTCTTATTGACGATGAAACAAAGAAATAGCATCGGAATTAAATACAAAAAGCACAATGCCGACTTAAGGACAAGAAGACTGATTCTTCCTACTGACCATTCCTGTGACACTAGTTATAGATTCAGATGCTTCACTTCAGGTTTACTGTATCCCTTGGACCTTCTTATTGACGATGAAACACAGAAGTTGCATCGGAATTAAATACAAAAGGCACAATGCCGACTTAAGTACATGAAGACCGACAATTCGTACTGACAATGTTTTGAACCATTCCTGTGACACTAGTTATAGGCCCGATGCTTCACTCCAGGTTTACTGTATTCCTTGGACCCTCTTATTGACGATGAAACACAGAAATTGCATCAAAATTACATACAAAAGGCACTATGCCGACTTAAGTACATGAAGACCGACACTTCTTACTGAGTATTATTTCAACCATTCCTGTAACACTAGTTATTGATTCTGATGGTTCATTTCAGGTTTACTATATCCCTTGGCCTTCTTATTGTCGATGAGACACAGAAATTGCAACGGAATTAAATACAAATGGCACAATGCCGACTTAAGGACACGAAGATTGACTCTTCCTACTGACCATTGCTGTGACACTAGTTATAGATTCCGATGCTTCACTTCAGGTTTACTGTATCCCTTGGACCTTCGTATTGACGATGAAACACAGAAATTGCATCGGAATTAAATACAAAAGGCACACGTCGACTTAAGTACATGAAGACCGACACTTCTTACTGACTATGTTTTGAACCATTCCTGTAACACTAGTTATAGATTCCGATGCTTCAATTCATGTTTACTGTATCCCTTGGACCTTCTTATTGACGAAGAAACACATAAATTGCATCGGAATTAAATACAAAAGGCACAATGCCGACTTAAGGACAAGAAGACTGACTCCTCCTACTGACCATTCCTGTGACACTCGTTATAGATTCCGTTGCTTCACTTCGGGTATACTGTATCCCTTGGACCTTCTTATTGACGACGAAACACAGAAATTGCATTGGAATTAAATACAAAAGGCAGAATGTCGACTTAAGTACATGAAGGCCGATACTTCTTACTGACTATGTTATGAACCATTCCTGTGACACTAGTTATAGATTCCGAAGCTTCACTTCAGGTTTACTGTATCCCTTGGACCTTCTTATTGACGATGAAACACAGAAATTGCATCGGAATTAAATACAAAAGGCACAATGCCGACTTAAGTACATGAAGACCGACACATCTTACTGACTATGCTTTGAACCATTCCTGTGACACTAGTTATAGATTCCGACGCTTCACTCCAGGTTTACTGTCTCCCTTGGACCTTCTTATTGACGATGAAACACAGAAATTGCATCGGAAATAAATACAAAAGGCACAATGCCGACTTAAGTACATGAAGACCGACACTTCTTACTGACTAAGTTTTGAACCCTTCCTGTAACACTAGTTATATATTCCGATGCTTCACTTCAGGTTTACTGTACCCCTTGGACCTTCTTATTGACGATGAAACACAGAAATTGCATCGGAATTAATTACAAAAGGCACAATGCCGACTTATGTACAAGAGACTGACTCTTCTTACTGACTATGTTTTGAACCATTCCTGTGACTAGTCAAAGATTCCGATGCTTCACTTCAGGTTTACTGTATCCCTTGGACCTTCTTATTGACGATGAAACACAGAAATTGCATCGGAATTAAATACAAAAGGCACAATGCCGACTTAAGTACAAGAGACTGACTTTTCTTACTGTCTATGTTTTGAACCATTCCTGTGACACTAGTTATAGATTCCGATGCTTCACTTCTGGTTTACTGTATCCCTTGGACCTTCTTATTGACAATGAAACACAGATATTGGATCGGAATTAAATACAAAAGGCACAATGCCGACTTAAGTACAAGAAGACTGACTCTTCTTACTGTTTATGTTTTGAACCAATCCTGTGACACTAGTTAGAGATTCCGATGCTTCACTGCAGGTTTACTGCATCCCTTGGACCTTCTTATTGACAAAGAAACACAGAAATTGCATCGGAATTAAATACAATATGCACAATGCCGATTAAGTACAAAAAGACTGACTCTTATTACTGACTATGTTTTGAACCGTTCCTGTGACACTAGTTATAGATTCCGATGCTTCACTTCAGGGTTACTGTATCCCTCTGACCTTCTCATGGATGTTGAAACACAAAAATTGCATCGGAATTAAATACAAAAGGCACAATGGAGCCTTAAGTACAAGAAAACTGACACTTTCTACTGCCTATGTTTTGAACCATTCCTGTGACACTACTTATAGATTCCGAGGCTTGACTTCACGTTAATTGTACCCCTCTGACCTTCTTATTGACGTTGAAACACTGAAATTGCATCGGAATGAAATTGAAAAGGCACAATGCCGACTTAAGTACAAGAAGACTGACTCTTCTTACTGACTATGGTTTGAACCATTCCTGTGACACTAGTTATAGATTCCGATGCTTCACTTCAGGTTTACTGTATCCCTCTGACCATCTTGTTGACGATGAAACACAGAAATTGCAATGGAATTAAATACAAAAGGCAGAATGTCGACTTAAGTACATGAAGGCCGATACTTCTTACTGACTATGTCATGAACCATTCCTGTGACACTAGTTATAAATTCCGAAGCATCACTTCAGGTTTACTGTATCCCTTGGATCTTCTTATTGACGATGTAACACAGAAATTGCATCGGAATTAAATACAAAAGGAACAATGCCGACTTAAGTACATGAAGACCGACACTTCTTACTGACTATGCTTTGAACCATTCCTGTGACACTAGTTATAGATGCCGACGCTTCACTCCAGGTTTACTGTCTCCCTTGGACCTTCTTATTGACGATGAAACACAGAAATTGCATCGGAATTAAATACAAAAGGCACAATGCCGACTTAAGTACATGAAGACCGACACTTCTTACTGACTAAGTTTTGAACCCTTCCTGTAACACTAGTTATAGATTCCGATGCTTCTCTTCTGGTTTACTGTATCCCTTGGACCTTCTTATTGACGATGAAACACAGAAATTGCATCGGAATTAAATACAAAAGGCACAATGCCGACTTAAGTACAAGAGACTGACTCTTCTTACTGTCTATGTTTTGAACCATTCCTGTGACACTAGTTATAGATTCCGATGCTTCTCTTCAGGTTTACTGTATCCCTTCCGTCCTTCTTATTGACGATGAAACACAGAAGTTGCATCGGAATTAAATACAAAAGGCACAATGCCGACTTAAGTACAAAAAGACTGACCCTTCTTACTGACTATGTTTTGAACCATTTTTGTGACACTAGTTATTGATTCCGATGCTTCACTTTAGGTTTGCTGTATCCCTCTGACCTTCTTATTGACCACGAAACACAGAAATTGCAACGGAATTAAATAAAAATGCATAATGCCGAATTAAGTACCGGAAGACTGACTCTTCTTACTGAATATGTTTTGAACCATTCCTGTGACACTAGTTATGGATTCCGATGCTTCACTTCAGGTTTACTGTATCCCTCTGATCTTCTTATTGGCGATGAAACACCGAAATTGCATCGGAATTAAATGCAAAAGGCACAATGCCGACTTAAGTACAAGAAGACTGACTCCTCTTACTGTCTATGCTTTGAAGCATTCCTGTGACACTAGTTATAGATTCCGATGTTTGACTTCAGTTTTACTGTATTCCTTGGACCTTCGTATTGATGATGAAACACAGAAATTGCATCGGAAATAAATACAAAAGGCACAAAGCCGACTTAAGTACATGAAGACCGACACTTCTTACTGACTACGTTTTGAACCATTCCTGCAACACTACTTATAGATTCAGAAGCTTCACTTCAGGTTTACTGTATCCCTTGGACCTTCTTATTGACGATGAAACACAGAAATTGCATCGGAATTAAATACAAAAGGCAAAATGCCGACTTAAGGGCAAGAAGACTGACTCTTCCTACTGACCATTCCTGTGACACTAGTTATAGATTCCGATGCCTCACTCCAGGTTTACTGTATCCCTTGGACCTTCGTATTGACGATGAAACACTGAAATTGCATCGGAATTAAATACAAAAGGCACAATGCCGACTTAAGTACAAGAAGACCGACACTTCTTACTGACTACGTTTTGAACCATTCCTGTAACACTAGTTATAGATTCCGATGCTTCACTTCAGGTTTACTGTATCCCTTGGACCTTGTTATTGACGGTGAAACACAGAAATTGCATCGGAATTAAATTCAAAAGGCACAATGCCGACTTAAGGACAAGAAGACTGACTCTTCCTACTGACCAGTCCTGTGACACTAGTTATAGATTCCGATGCTTCACTTCAGGTTTACTGTATCCCTTGGACCTTCTTATTGACGATGAAATACAGAAATTGCATCGGAAATAAATACAAAAGGCACAATGCCGACTTAAGTACATGAAGACGGACACTTCCTACTGAGTATGTTTTGAACCATTCCTGTGACTCTAGTTATAGATTCCGATGCTTCACTTCAGGTATACTGTATCCCTTGGACCCTCTTATTGTCGATGAAACACAGAAATTGCATAGGAATTAAATGCAAAAGGCGCAATGCCGACTTAAGGGCAAGAAGACTGACTCTTCCTACTGACCATTCCTGTGACACTAGTTATAGATTCCGATGCTTCACTTCAGGTACACTGTATCCCTTGGACCTTCTTATTGGCGATGAAACACAGAAATTGCATCGGAATTAAATACAAAAGACACAATGCCGACTTAAGTACATGAAGACCGACACATCTTACTGACTATGTTTTGAACCATTCCTGTGACACTAGTTATAGATTCCGATGCTTCACTTCAGTTTTACTGTATCCCTTGGACCATCTTATTGACGGTGAACCACAGAAATTGCATACGAATTACATACAAAAGGCACAATGCCGACTTAAGGGCAAGAAGACTGACTCTTCCTACTGACCATTCCTGTGACACTAGTTATAGATTCCGATGCTTCACTTTAGGTTTACTGTATCCCTTGGACCTTATTAGTGACGGTGAAACACAGAAATTGCATCGGAATTAAATACAAAAGGCACAATGCCGAATTAAGTACATAAGAGACCGACACTTCCTACTGACTATGTTTTGAACCATTCCTGTGACACTAGTTATGGATTCCGATGCTTCACTTCAGGTTTACTGTATCCCTTGGACCATCTTATTGACGATGAAACACAGAAATTGCATCGGAATTAAATACAAAAGGCAAAATGCCGACTTAAGGACAAGAAGACTGACTCTTCCTACTGACCATTCCTGTGACACTACTTATAGATTCCGATGCTTCACTTCAGGTTTACTGTATCCCTTGGACCTTCTTATGGACGATGAAACACAGAAATTGCATCGGAAATAAATACAAAAGGCACAATGCCGACTTAAATACATGAAGACCGACACTTCTTACTGACTACGTTTTGAACCGTTCCTGTAACACTAGTTATAGATTCAGATGCTTCACTTCAGGTTTACTGTATCCCTTGGACCTTCTTATTGACGATGAAACACAGATATTGCGTCGGAATTAAATACAAAAGGCACAATGCCGACTTAAGTACATGAAGACCGACACTTCTTACTGACTATGTTTTGAACCATTCCTGTGACACTTGTTATGGGTTCCGATGCTTCACATCAGGTTTACTGTATCCCTTCTACCTTCTTATTGACGATGAAACACAGAAATTGCATCGGAATTAAATACAAAAGGCACACTGCCAACTTAAGGACAAGAAGACTGACTCTTCCTACTGACCATTCCTGTGATACTAGTTATAGATTCCGATGCTTCACTTCAGGTTTACTGTATCCCTTGGACCTTCTTATTGACGATGAAACACAGAAATTGCATCGGAATTAGATACAAAATGCACAATGCCGTCTTAAACACATGAAGACCGACACTTCTTACTGACTACGTTTTGAACCATTCCTGCAACACTAGTAATAGATGCAGAAGCTTCACTTCAGGTTTACTGTATCCCATGGACCTTCTTATTGACGATGAAACACAGAAATTGCATCGGAATTAAATACAAAAGGCAAAATGCCGACTTAAGGACAAGAAGACTGACTCTTCCTACTGACCATTCCTGTGACACTAGTTATAGATTCCGATGCCTCACTCCAGGTTTACTGTATCCCTTGGACCTTCTTATTGACGATGAAACACAGAAATTGCATCGGAATTAAATACAAAAGACGCAATGCCGACTTAAGTACATGAAGACCGACACATCTTACTGACTATGTTTTGAACCATTCCTGTGACACTAGTTATAGATTCCGATGCTTCACTTCAGGTTTACTGTATCCCTTGGACCATCTTATTGACGGTGAAACACAGAAATTGCATAGGAATTACATACAAAAGGCTCAATGCCGACTTAAGGGCAAGAAGACTGACTCTTCCTACTGACCATTCCTGTGACACTAGTTATAGATTCCGATGCTTCACTTTAGGTTTACTGTATCCCTTGGACCTTATTATTGACGGTGAACACAGAAATTGCATCGGAATTAAATACAAAAGGCACAATGCCGAATTAAGTACATGAAGACCGACACTTCTTACTGACTATGCTTTGAACCATTCCTGTGACACTAGTTATGGATTCCGATGCTTCACTTCAGGTTTACTGTATCCCTTGGACCTTCTTATTGACGATGAAACACAGAAATTGCATCGGAATTAAATACAAAAGGCACAATGCCGACTTAAGGACAAGATGACTGACTCTTCCAACTGACCGTTCCTGTGACACTACTTATAGATTCCGATGCTTCACTTCAGGTTTACTGTATCCCTTGGACCATCTTATTAACGATGAAACACAGAAATTGCATCGGAAATAAAAACAAAAGGCACAATGCCGACTTAAATACATGAAGACCGACACTTCTTACTGACTACGTTTTGAACCGTTCCTGTAACACTAGTTATAGATTCAGATGCTTCACTTCAGGTTTACTGTATCCCTTGGACCTTCTTATTGACGATGAAACACAGAAATTGGATCGGAATTAAATACAAAATGCACAATGCCGACTTAAGGACAAGAAGACTGACTCTTCCTACTGACCATTCCTGTGACACTAGTTATAGATTCCGATGCTTCACTTCAGGTTTACTGTATCCCTTGGACCTTCTTATTGACGAAGAAACACAGAAATTGCTTCGGAATTAAATACAAAAGGCACAATGCCAACTTAAGAACAAGAAGACCGACACTTCTTACTGACTACGTTTTGAACCATTCCTGTGACACTAGTTATAGATTCCGATGCTTCACTTCAGGTTTACTGTATCCCTTGGACCTTCTTATTGACGATGAAACACAGAAATTGCATCGGAACTAAATACAAAAGGCACAATGCCGACTTAAGGACAAGAAGACTGACTCTTCCTACTGACCAGTCCTGTGACACTAGTTATAGATTCCGATGCTTCACTTCAGGATTACTGTATCCCTTGGTCCTTCTTATTGACGATGAAACACAGAAATTGCATCGGAATTAAATGCAAAAGGCACAATGCCGACTTAAGTGCATGAAGACCGACACTTTTTACTGACTACGTTTTGAACCATTCCTGTAACACTAGTTATAGATTCCGATGCTTCACTTCAGGTTTATTGTATCCCTAGGACCTTCTTATTGACGATGAAACACAGAAATTGCATCGGAATTAAATACAAAAGGCACAATGCCGACTTAAGGACAAGAAGACAGACTCTTCCTACAGACCATTCCTGTGCCCCTAGTTGTAGATTCCGACGCTTCGCTTCAGGTTTTCTGTATCCCTTGGACCTTCTTATTGACGATGAAAGACAGAAATTGCATCGGAATTAAATACAAAAGGCACTATGCCGACTTAAGGACAAGAAGACTGACTCTTCCTACTGACGATTCCTGTGACAATAGTTATGGGTTCCGATGCTTCACATCAGGTTTACTGTATCCCTTCTACCTTCTTATTGACGATGAAACACAGAAATTGCATCGGAATTAAATACAAAAGGCACACTGCCAACTTAAGGACAAGAAGACTGACTCTTCCTACTGACCATTCCTGTGATACTAGTTATAGATTCCGATGCTTCACTTCAGGTTTACTGTATCCCTTGGACCTTCTTATTGACGATGAAACACAGAAATTGCATCGCAATTAAATGCAAAATGCACAATGCCGTCTTAAACACATGAAGACCGACACTTCTTACTGACTACGTTTTGAACCATTCCTGCAACACTAGTAATAGATTCAGAAGCTTCACTTCAGGTTTACTGTATCCCATGGACCTTCTTATTGACGATGAAACACAGAAATTGCATCGGAATTAAATACAAAAGGCAAAATGCCGACTTAAGGACAAGAAGACTGACTCTTCCTACTGACCATTCCTGTGACACTAGTTATAGATTCCGATGCCTCACTCCAGATTTACTGTATCCCTTGGACCTTCTTATTGACGATGAAACACAGAAATTGCATCGGAATTAAATACAAAAGACGCAATGCCGACTTAAGTACATGAAGACCGACACATCTTACTGACTATGTTTTGAACCATTCCTGTGACACTAGTTATAGATTCCGATGCTTCACTTCAGGTTTACTGTATCCCTTGGACCATCTTATTGACGGTGAAACACAGAAATTGCATAGGAATTACATACAAAAGGCACAATGCCGACTTAAGGGCAAGAAGACTGACTCTTCCTACTGACCATTCCTGTGACACTAGTTATAGATTCCGATGCTTCACTTTAGGTTTACTGTATCCCTTGGACCTTATTATTGACGGTGAAACACAGAAATTGCATCGGAATTAAATACAAAAGGCACAATGCAGAATTAAGTACATGAAGACCGACACTTCTTACTGACTATGTTTTGAACCATTCCTGTGACACTAGTTATGGATTCCGATGCTTCACTTCATGTTTACTGTATCCCTTGGACCTTCTTATTGACGATGAAACACAGAAATTGCATCGGAATTAAATACAAAAGGCACAATGCCGACTTAAGGACAAGATGACTGACTCTTCCAACTGACCATTCCTGTGACACTACTTATAGATTCCGATGCTTCACTTCAGGTTTACTGTATCCCTTGGACCATCTTATTGACGATGAAACACAGAAATTGCATCGGAAATAAAAACAAAAGGCACAATGCCGACTTAAATACATGAAGACCGACACTTCTTACTGACTACGTTTTGAACCGTTCCTGTAACACTAGTTATAGATTCAGATGCTTCACTTCAAGTTTACTGTATCCCTTGGACCTTCTTATTGACGATGAAACACAGACATTGGATCGGAATTAAATACAAAATGCACAATGGCGGCTTAAGGACAAGAAGACTGACTCTTCCTACTGACCATTCCTGTGACACTAGTTATAGATTCCGATGCTTCACTTCAGGTTTACTGTATCCCTTGGACCTTCTTATTGACGATGAAACACAGAAATTGCATCGGAATTAAATACAAAAGGCACAATGCCAACTTAAGTACAAGAAGACCGACACTTCTTACTGACTACGTTTTGAACCATTCCTGTGACACTAGTTATAGATTCCGATGCTTCACTTCAGGTTTACTGTATCCCTTGGACCTTCTTATTGACGATGAAACACAGAAATTGCATCGGAATTAAATACAAAAGGCACAATGCCGACTTAAGGACAAGAAGACTGACTCTTCCTACTGACCAGTCCTGTGACACTAGTTATAGATTCCGATGCTTCACTTCAGGATTACTGTATCCCTTGGTCCTTCTTATTGACGATGAAACACAGAAATTGCACCGGAATTAAATGCAAAAGGCACAATGCCGACATAAGTACATGAAGACCGACACTTTTTACTGACTACGTTTTGAACCATTCCTGTAACACTAGTTATAGATTCCGATGCTTCACTTCAGGTTTATTGTATCCCTAGGACCTTCTTATTGACGATGAAACACGGAAATTGCATCGGAATTAAATACAAAAGGCACAATGCCCACTTAAGGACAAGAAGACAGACTATTCCTACAGACCATTCCTGTGCCCCTAGGTATAGATTCCGACGCTTCGCTTCAGGTTTTCTGTATCCCTTGGACCTTCTTATTGACGATGAAAGACAGAAATTGCATCGGAATTAAATACAAAAGGCACTATGCCGACTTAAGGACAAGAAGACTGACTCTTCCTACTGACCATTCCTGTGACAATAGTTATGGGTTCCGATGCTTCACATCAGGTTTACTGTATCCCTTCTACCTTCTTATTGACGATGAAACACAGAAATTGCATCGGAATTAAATACAAAAGGCACACTGCCAACTTAAGGACAAGAAGACTGACTCTTCCTACTGACCATTCCTGTGATACTAGTTATAGATTCCGATGCTTCACTTCAGGTTTACTGTATCCCTTGGACCATCTTATTGACGATGAAACACAGAAATTGCATCGGAATTAAATACTAAATGCACAATGCTGTCTTAAATACATGAAGACCGACACTCTTACTGAGTACGTTTTGAACCATTCCTGCAACACTAGTTATAGATTCAGAAGCTTCACTTCAGGTTTACTGTATCCCTTGGACCTTCTTATTGACGATGAAACACAGAAATTGCATCGGAATTAAATACAAAAGGCAAAATGCCGACTTAAGGACAAGAAGACCGACACTTCTTACTGACTACGTTTTGAACCATTCCTGTAACACTAGTTATAGATTCCGATGCTTCACTTCAGGATTACTGTATCCCTTGGACCTTCTTATTGACGGTGAAACACAGAAATTGCATCGGAATTAAATTCAAAAGGCACAATGCCGACTTAAGGACAAGAAGACTGACTCTTCCTACTGACCAGTCCTGTGACACTAGTTATAGATTCCGATGCTTCACTTCAGGTTTACTGTATCCCTTGGACCTTCTTATTGACGATGAAATACAGAAATTGCATCGGAAATAAATACAAAAGGCACAATGCCGACTTAAGTATATGAAGGCGGACACTTCCTACTGTGTATGTTTTGAACCATTCCTGTGACTCTAGTTATAGATTCCGATGCTTCACTTCAGGTATACTGTATCCCTTGGACCATCTTATTGTCGATGAAACACAGAAATTGCATAGGAATTAAATGCAAAAGGCACAATGCCGACTTAAGGGCAAGAAGACTGACTCTTCCTACTGACCATTCCTGTGACACTAGTTATAGATTCCGATGCTTCACTTCAGGTACACTGTATCCCTTGGACCTTCTTATTGGCGCTGAAACACAGAAATTGCATCGGAATTAAATACAAAAGGCACAATGCCTAATTAAGTACATGAAGACCGACACTTCTTACTGACTATGTTTTGAACTATTCCTGTGACACTAGTTATGGATTCCGATGCTTCACTTCAGGTTTACTGTATCCCTTGGACCATCTTATTGACGATGAAACACAGAAATTGCATCGGAATTAAATACAAAAGGCACAATGCCGACTTAAGTACATGAAGACCGACACTTCTTACTGATTATGTTTTGAACCATTCCTGTGACACTTGTTATGGGTTCCGATGCTTCACATCAGGTTTACTGTATCCCTTCTACCTTCTTATTGACGATGAAACACAGAAATTTCATCGGAATTAAATACAAAAGGCACACTGCCAACTTAAGGACAAGAAGACTGACTCTTCCTACTGACCATTCCTGTGATACTAGTTATAGATTCCGATGCTTCACTTCAGGTTTACTGTATCCCTTGGACCTTCTTATTGACGATGAAACACAGCAATTGCATCGGAATTAAATACAAAATGCACAATGCCGTCTTAAATACATGAAGACCGACACTTCTTACTGACTACGTTTTGAACCATTCCTGCAACACTAGTAATAGATTCAGAAGCTTCACTTCAGGTTTACTGTATCCCTTGGACCTTCTTATTGACGATGAAACACAGAAATTGCATCGGAATTAAATACAAAAGGCAAAATGCCGACTTAAGGACAAGAAGACTGACTCTTCCTACTGACCATTCCTGTGACACTAGTTATAGATTCCAATGCCTCACTCCAGGTTTACTGTATCCCTTGGACCTTCGTATTGACGATGAAACACTGAAATTGCATCGGAATTAAATACAAAAGGCACAATGCCGACTTAAGTACAAGAAGACCGACACTTCTTACTGACTACGTTTTGAACCATTCCTGTAACACTAGTTATAGATTCCGATGCTTCACTTCAGGTTTACTGTATCCCTTGGACCTTCTTATTGACGATGAAACACAGAAATTGCATCGGAATTAAATTCAAAAGGCACAATGCCAAATTAAGGACAAGAATACTGACTCTTCCTACTGACCAGTCCTGTGACACTAGTTATAGATTCCGATGCATCACTTCACATTTACTGTATCCCTTGGACCTTCTTATTGACGATGAAACACAGAAATTGCATCGGAAATAAATACAAAAGGCACAATGCCGACTTAAGTACATGAAGACGGACACTTCCTACTGAGTATGTTTTGAACCATTCCTGTGACTCTAGTTATAGATTCCGATGCTTCACTTCAGGTATACTGTATCCCTTGGACCATCTTATTGTCGATGAAACACAGAAATTGCATAGGAATTAAATGCAAAAGGCACAATGCCGACTTAAGCGCAAGAAGACTGACTCTTCCTACTGACCATACCTGTGACACTAGTTATAGATTCCGATGCTTTACTTCAGGTACACTGTATCCCTTGGACCTTCTTATTGCCGATGAAACACAGAAATTGCATCGGAATTAAATACAAAAGACACAATGCCGACTTAAGTACATGAAGACTGACACATCTTACTGACTATGTTTTGAACCATTCCTGTGACACTAGTTGTAGATTCCGATGCTTCACTTCAGGTTTACTGTATCCCTTGGACCATCTTATTGACGGTGAAACACAGAAATTGCATAGGAATTACATACAAAAGGCACAATGCCGACTTAAGGGCAAGAAGACTGACTCTTTCTACTGACCATTCCTGTGACACTAGTTATAGATTCCAATGCTTCACTTTAGGTTTACTGTATCCCTTGGACCTTATTATTGACGGGGAAACACAGAAATTGCATCGGAATTAAATACAAAAGGCACAATGCCGAATTAAGTACATGAAGACCGACACTTCTTACTGACTATGTTTTGAACCATTCCTGTGACACTAGTTATGGATTCCGATGCTTCACTTCAGGTTTACAGTATCCTTTGGACCTTCTTATTGACGATGAAACACAGAAATTGCATCGGAATTAAATACAAAAGGCACAATGCCGACTTAAGGACAAGAAGACTGACTCTTCCTACTGACCAGTCCTGTGACGCTAGTTATAGATTCCGATGCCTCACTTCAGGATTACTGTATCCCTTGGTCCTTCTTATTGACGATGAAACACAGAAATTGCATCCGAATTAAATGCAAAAGGCACAATGCCGACTTAAGTACATGAAGACCGACACTTTTTACTGACTACGTTTTGAACCATTCCTGTAACACTAGTTATAGATTCCGATGCTTCACTTCAGGTTTATTGTATCCCTAGGACCTTCTTATTGACGATGAAACACAGAAATTGCATCGGAATTAAATACAAAAGGCACAATGCCGACTTAAGGACAAGAAGACAGACTCTTCCTACAGACCATTCCTGTGCCCCTAGTTATAGATTCCGACGCTTCACTTCAGGTTTTCTGTATCCCTTGGACCTTCTTATTGACGATGAAACACAGAAATTGCATCGGAATTAAATACAAAAGGCACAATGCCGAATTAAGTACATGAAGGCCAACACATCTTACTGACTGTGTTTTGAACCATTCCTGTGACACTAGTTATAGATTCCGATGCTTCACTCCAGGTATACTGTATCCCTTGGACCATCTTATTGCCGATGAAACACAGAAATTGCATCGGAATTGAATGCAAGAGGCACAATGCCGACTTAAGTCCATGAAGACCGATACTTCTTACTGACTACGTTTTGAACCATTCCTGTAACACAAGTTATAGATTCCGATGCTTCACTTCAGGTTTACTGTATCCCTTGGACCTTCTTATTGACGATGAAACACAGAAATTGCATCGGAATTAAATACAAAAATCACAATGCCGACTTATGGGCAAGAAGACTGACTCTTCCTACTGACCATTCCTGTGACACTAGTTATATATTCCGATTCTTCACTTCAGGTTTACTGTATCCCTTGGACCTTCTTATTGACAATGAAACACAGATATTGCATCGGAATTAAATACAAAAGGCACAATGCCGACTTAAGTACAAGAAGACTGACTCTTCTTACTGTCTATGTTTTGAACCAATCCTGTGACACTAGTTAGAGATTCCGATGCTTCACTGCAGGTTTACTGCATCCCTTGGACCTTCTTATTGACAATGAAACACAGAAATTGCATCGGAATTAAATACAAAATGCACAATGCCGATTAAGTACAAAAAGACTGACTCTTATTACTGACTATGTTTTGAACCGTTCCTGTGACACTAGTTATAGATTCCGATGCTTCACTTCAGGGTTACTGTATCCCTCTGACCTTCTCATGGATGATGAAACACAGAAATTGCATCGGAATTAAATACAAAAGGCACAATGCCGCCTTAAGTACAAGAAGACTGACACTTTCTACTGGCTATGTTTTGAACCAATCGTGTGACACTAGTTACAGATTCCGATGCTTCTCTTCAGGTTTACTGTATCCCTTCCGTCCTTCTTATTGACGATGAAACACGGAAATTGCATCGCAATTAAATACAAAAGGCACAATACCGACTTAAGTACAAAAAGACTGACTCTTCTTACTGACTATGTTTTGAACCATTTTTGTGACACTAGTTATTGATTCCGATGCTTCACTTTAGGTTTGCTGTATCCCTCTGACCTTCTTATTGACCACGAAACACAGAAATTGCAACGGAATTAAATAAAAATGCATAATGCCGAATTAAGTACCAGAAGACTGACTCTTCTTATTGAATATGTTTTGAACCATTCCTGTGACACTAGTTATGGATTCCGATGCTTCACTTCAGGTTTACTGTATCCCTCTGATCTTCTTATTGACGATGAAACACCGAAATTGCATCGGAATTAAATGCAAAAGGCACAATGCCGACTTAAGTACAAGAAGACTGACTCCTCTTACTGTCTATGCTTTGAAGCATTCCTGTGACACTAGTTATAGATTCCGATGTTTGACTTCAGTTTTACTGTATTCCTTGGACCTTCTTATTGATGATGAAACACAGAAATTGCATCGGAAATAAATACAAAAGGCACAATGCCGACTTAAGTACATGAAGACCGACACTTCTTACTTACTATGTTTGAGCCATTCCTGTGACACTAGTTATAGATTCCGATGCTTCACTCCAGGTTTACTGCATCCCTTGGACCTTCTTATTGATGATGAAACACAGAAATTGCATCGGAATTAAATACAAAAGGCACAATGCCGACTTAAGTACATGAAGACCGACACTTCTTACTGACTATTATTTTGAACCATTCCTGTGACACTATTTATAGATTCCAATGCTTCACTTCAGGATTACTGTATACCTTGGACCTTCGTATTGACGATGAAACACAGAAATTGCTTCGGAATTGAATACAAAAGGCACAATGCCGACTTACGTACATGAAGACCGACACTTCTTGCTGACTATGTTTTGAACCATTCCTGTAACACTAGTTATAGATTCCGATGCTTCACTTCAGGTTTACTGTATCCCTTGGACCTTATTATTGACGATGAAACACAGAAATTGCATCGGAAATAAATACAAAAGGCACAATGCCGACTTAAGGACAACAAGACAGACTCTACCTACTGACCATTCCTGTGACACTAGTTATAGATTTCGATGCTTCACTTCTGGTTTACTGTATCCCTTGGACCTTCTTATGGACGATGAAACACAGAAATTGCATCGGAATTAAATACAAAAGGCACAATGCCGACTTAAGTACATGAAGACAGACACTTCTTACTGACTATGTTTTGAACCATTCCTGTAACACTAGTTATAGATTCCGATGCTTCACTCCAGGTTACTGTATCCCTTGGACCTTCTTAGTGACGATGAAACTCAGAAAATGTATCGAAATTAAATACAAAAGGCACAATGCCGACTTAAGTACATGAAGACCGACACTTCTTACTGACTATCTTCTGAACCATTTCTGTAACACTAGTTATAGTTTCCGATGCTTCACTTCAGGTTTACTGTATCCCTTGGACCTTCTTATTGACGATGAAAGACAGAAATTGCATCGGAATTAAATACAAAAGGCACTATGCCGACTTAAGGACAAGAAGACTGACTCTTCCTACTGACCATTCCTGTGACAATAGTTATGGGTTCCGATGCTTCACATCAGGTTTACTGTATCCCTTCTACCTTCTTATTGACGATGAAACACAGAAATTGCATCGGAATTAAATACAAAAGGCACACTGCCAACTTAAGGACAAGAAGACTGACTCTTCCTACTGATTATTCCTGTGATACTAGTTATAGATTCCGATGCTTCACTTCAGGTTTACTGTATCCCTTGGACCTTCTTTTTGACGATGAAACACAGAAATTGCATCGGAATTAAATACAAAATGCACAATGCCGTCTTAAATACATGAAGACCGACACTTCTTACTGACTACGTTTTGAACCATTCCTGCAACACTAGTTATAGATTCAGAAGCTTCACTTCAGGTTTACTGTATCCCTTGGACCTTCTTATTGACGATGAAACACAGAAATTGCATCGGAATTAAATACAAAAGCAAAATGCCGACTTAAGGACAAGAAGACTGACTCTTCCTACTGACCATTCCTGTGACACTAGTTATAGATTCCGATGCCTCACTCCAGGTTTACTGTATCCCTTGGACCTTCGTATTGAGGATGAAACACTGAAATTGCATCGGAATTAAATACAAAAGGCACAATGCCGACTTAAGTACAAGAAGACCGACACTTCTTACTGACTATTATTTTGAACCATTCCTGTGACACTATTTATAGATTCCAATGCTTCACTTCAGGATTACTGTATACCTTGGACCTTCTTATTGACGATGAAACACAGAAATTGCTTCGGAATTGAATACAAAAGGCACAATGCCGACTTACGTAAATGAAGACCGACACTTCTTGCTGACTATGTTTTGAACCATTCCTGTAACACTAGTTATAGATTCCGATGCTTCACTTCAGGTTTACTGTATCCCTTGGACCTTATTATTGACGATGAAACACAGAAATTGCATCGGAAATAAATACAAAAGGCACAATGCCGACTTAAGGACAACAAGACAGACTCTACCTACTGACCATTCCTGTGACACTAGTTATAGATTTCGATGCTTCACTTCTGGTTTACTGTATCCCTTGGACCTTCTTATGGACGATGAAACACAGAAATTGCATCGGAATTAAATACAAAAGGCACAATGCCGACTTAAGTACATGAAGACAGACACTTCTTACTGACTATGTTTTGAACCATTCCTGTAACACTAGTTATAGATTCCGATGCTTCACTCCAGGTTACTGTATCCCTTGGACCTTCTTAGTGACGATGAAACTCAGAAAATGTATCGAAATTAAATACAAAAGGCACAATGCCGACTTAAGTACATGAAGACCGACACTTCTTACTGACTATCTTCTGAACCATTTCTGTAACACTAGTTGTAGTTTCCGATGCTTCACTTCAGGTTTACTGTATCCCTTGGACCTTCTTATTGACGATGAAAGACAGAAATTGCATCGGAATTAAATACAAAAGGCACTATGCCGACTTAAGGACAAGAAGACTGACTCTTCCTACTGACCATTCCTGTGACAATAGTTATGGGTTCCGATGCTTCACATCAGGTTTACTGTATCCCTTCTACCTTCTTATTGACGATGAAACACAGAAATTGCATCGGAATTAAATACAAAAGGCACACTGCCAACTTAAGGACAAGAAGACTGACTCTTCCTACTGATTATTCCTGTGATACTAGTTATAGATTCCGATGCTTCACTTCAGGTTTACTGTATCCCTTGGACCTTCTTTTTGACGATGAAACACAGAAATTGCATCGGAATTAAATACAAAATGCACAATGCCGTCTTAAATACATGAAGACCGACACTTCTTACTGACTACGTTTTGAACCATTCCTGCAACACTAGTTATAGATTCAGAAGCTTCACTTCAGGTTTACTGTATCCCTTGGACCTTCTTATTGACGATGAAACACAGAAATTGCATCGGAATTAAATACAAAAGCAAAATGCCGACTTAAGGACAAGAAGACTGACTCTTCCTACTGACCATTCCTGTGACACTAGTTATAGATTCCGATGCCTCACTCCAGGTTTACTGTATCCCTTGGACCTTCGTATTGACGATGAAACACTGAAATTGCATCGGAATTAAATACAAAAGGCACAATGCCGACTTAAGTACAAGAAGACCGACACTTCTTACTGACTGCGTTTTGAACCATTCCTGTAACACTAGTTATAGATTCCGATGCTTCACTTCAGGTTTACTGTATCCCTTGGACCTTCTTATTGACGGTGAAACACAGAAATTGCATCGGAATTAAATTCAAAAGGCACAATGCCGACTTAAGGACAAGAAGACTGACTCTTCCTACTGACCAGTCCTGTGACACTAGTTATAGATTCCGATGCTTCACATCAGGTTTACTGTATCCCTTGGACCTTCGTATTGACGATGAAACACAGAAATTGCATCGGAAATAAATACAAAAGGCACAATGCCGACTTAAGTACATGAAGACGGACACTTCCTACTGAGTATGTTTTGAACCATTCCTGTGACTCTAGTTATAGATTCCGATGCTTCACTTCAGGTATACTGTATCCCTTGGACCATCTTATTGTCGATGAAACACAGAAACTGCATAGGAATTAAATGCAAAAGGCACAATGCCGACTTGAGGGCAAGAAGACTGACTCTTCCTACTGACCATTCCTGTGACACTAGTTATAGATTCCGATGCTTCACTTCAGGTACACTGTATCCCTTGGACCTTCTTATTGGCGATGAAACACAGAAATTGCATCGGAATTAAATACAAAAGACACAATGCCGACTTAAGTACATGAGGACCGACACATCTTACTGACTATGTTTTGAACCATTCCTGTGACACTAGTTATAGATTCCGATGCTTCACTTCAGTTTTACTGTATCCCTTGGACCATCTTATTGACGGTGAACCACAGAAATTGCATAGGAATTACATACAAAAGGGACAATGCCGACTTAAGGGCAAGAAGACTGACTCTTCCTACTGACCATTCCTGTGACACTAGTTATAGATTCCGATGCTTCACTTTAGGTTTACTGTATCCCTTGGACCTTATTATTGACGGTGAAACACAGAAATTGCATCGGAATTAAATACAAAAGGCACAATGCCGAATTAAGTACATGAAGACCGTCACTTCTTACTGACTATGTTTTGAACCATTCCTGTGACACTAGTTATGGATTCCGATGCTTCACTTCAGGTTTACTGTATCCCTTGGACCATCTTATTGACGATGAAACAATGAAATTGCATCGGAATTAAATACAAAAGGCACAATGCCGACTTAAGGACAAGAAGACTGACACTTCCTACTGACCATTCCTGTGACACTACTTATAGATTCCGATGCTTCACTTCAGGTTTACTGTATCCCTTGGACCTTCTTATTGACGATGAAACACAGAAATTGCATCGGAAATAAATACAAAAGGCACAATGCCGACTTAAATACATGAAGACCGACACTTCTTACTGACTACGTTTTGAACCGTTCCTGTAACACTAGTTATAGATTCAGATGCTTCACTTCAGGTTTACTGTATCCCTTGGACCTTCTTATTGACGATGAAACACAGAAATTGCGTCGGAATTAAATACAAAAGGCACAATGCCGACTTAAGTACATGAAGACCGACACTTCTTACTGACTATGTTTTGAACCATTCCTGTGACACTTGTTATGGGTTCCGATGCTTCACATCAGGTTTACTGTATCCCTTCTACCTTCTTATTGACGATGAAACACAGAAATTGGATCGGAATTAAATACAAAAGGCACACTGCCAACTTAAGGACAAGAAGACTGACTCTCCCTACTGACCATTCCTGTGATACTAGTTATAGATTCCGATGCTTCACTTCAGGTTTACTGTATCCCTTGGACCTTCTTTTTGACGATGAAACATAGAAATTGCATCGGAATTAAATACAAAATGCACAATGCCGACTTAAATACATGAAGACCGACACTTCTTACTGATTACGTTTTGAACCATTCCTGCAACACTAGTAATAGATTCAGAAGCTTCACTTCAGGTTTACTGTATCCCTTGGACCTTCTTATTGACGATGAAACACAGAAATTGCATCGGAATTAAATACAAAAGGCAAAATGCCGACATAAGGACAAGAAGACTGACTCTTCCTACTGACCATTCCTGTGACACTAGTTATAGATTCCGATGCCTCACTACAGGTTTACTGTATCCCTTGGACCTTGGTATTGACGATGAAACACTGAAATTGCATCGGAATTAAATACAAAAGGCACAATGCCGACTTAAGTACAAGAAGACCGACACTTCTTACTGACTACGTTTTGAACCATTCCTGTAACACTAGTTATAGATTCCGATGCTTCACTTAAGGTTTACTGTATCCCTTGGACCTTCTTATTGACGATGAAACACAGAAATTGCATCGGAATTAAATTCAAAAGGCATAATGCCGACTTAAGGATAAGAAGACGGACTCTTCCTACTGACGAGTCCTGTGACACTAGTTATAGATACCGATGCATCACTTCAGATTTACTGTATCCCTTGGACCTTCTTATTGACGATGAAACACAGAAATTGCATCGGAAATAAATACAAAAGGCACAGTGCCGACTTAAGTACATGAAGACGGACACTTCCTACTGAGTATGTTATGAACCATTCCTGTGACTCTAGTTATAGATTCCGATGCTTCACTTCAGGTATACTGTATCCCTTGGACCATCTTATTGTCGATGAAACACAGAAATTGCATAGGATTTAAATGCAAAAGGCACAATGCCGACTTAAGGGCAAGAAGACTGACTCTTCCTACTGACCATACCTGTGACACTAGTTATAGATTCCGATGCTTCACTTCAGGTACACTGTATCCCTTGGACCTTCTTATTGGCGATGAAACACAGAAATTGCATCGGAATTAAATACAAAAGACACAATGCCGACTTAAGTACATGAAGACCGACACATCTTACTGACTATGTTTTGAACCATTCCTGTGACACTAGTTATAGATTCCGATGCTTCACTTCAGGTTTACTGTATCCCTTGGACCATCTTATTGACGGTGAAACACAGAAATTGCATAGGAATTACATACAAAAGGCACAATGCCGACTTAAGGGCAAGAAGACTGACTCATCCTACTGACCATTCCTGTGACACTAGTTATAGATTCCGATGGTTCACTTTAGGTTTACTGTATCCCTTGGACCTTATTATTGACGGTGAAACACAGAAATTGCATCGGAATTAAATACAAAAGGCACAATGCCGAATTAAGTACATGAAGACCGACACTTCTTACTGACTACGTTTGAACCGTTCCTGTAACACTAGTTATAGATTCAGATGCTTCACTTCAGGTTTACTGTATCCCTTGGACCTTCTTATTGACGATGAAACACAGAAATTGGATCGGAATTAAATACAAAATGCACAATGCCGACTTAAGGACAAGAAGACTGACTCTTATTACTGACCATTCCTGTGACACTAGTTATAGATTCCGATGCTTCACTTCAGGTTTACTGTATCCCTTGTACCTTCTTATTGGCGATGAAACACAGAAATTGCATCGGAATTAAATACAAAAGGCACAATGCCAACTTAAGTACAAGAAGACCGACACTTCTTACTGACTACGTTTTGAACCATTCCTGTGACACTAGTTATAGATTCCGATGCTTCACTTCAGGTTTACTGTATCCCTTGGACCTTCTTATTGACGATGAAACACAGAAATTGCATCGGAATTAAATACAAAATGCACACTGCCAACTTAAGGACAAGAAGACTGACTCTTCCTACTGACCATTCCTGTGATACTAGTTATAGATTCCGATGCTTCACTTCAGGTTTACTGTATCCCGTGGACCTTCTTATTGACGATGAAACACAGCAATTGCATCGGAATTAAATACAAAATGCACAATGCCGTCTTAAATACATGAAGACCGACACTTCTTACTGACTACGTTTTAAACCATTCCTGCAACACTAGTAATAGATTCAGAAGCTTCACTTCAGGTTTACTGTATCCCTTGGACCTTCTTATTGACGATGAAACACAGAAATTGCATCGGAATTAAATACAAAAGGCAAAATGCCGACTTAAGGACAAGAAGACTGACTCTTCCTACTGACCATTCCTGTGACACTAGTTATAGATTCCGATGCATCACTTCAGGTTTACTGTGTCCCTTGGACCTTCTTATTGACGATGAAACACAGAAATTGCATCGGAATTAAATACAAAATGCACAATGCCGTCTTAAATACATGAAGACCGACACTTCTTACTGACTACGTTTTTAACCATTCCTGCAACACTAGTAATAGATTGAGAAGCTTCACTTCAGGTTTACTGTATCCCTTGGACCTTCTTATTGACGATGAAACACAGAAATTGCATCGGAATTAAATACAAAAGGCAAAATGCCGACTTAAGGACAAGAAGACTGACTCTTCCTACTGACCATTCCTGTGACACTAGTTATAGATTCCAATGCCTCACTCCAGGTTTACTGTATCCCTTGGACCTTCGTATTGACGATGAAACACTGAAATTGCATCGGAATTAAATACAAAAGGCACAATGCCGACTTAAGTACAAGAAGACCGACACTTCTTACTGACTACGTTTTGAACCATTCCTGTAACACTAGTTATAGATTCCGATGCTTCACTTCAGGTTTACTGTATCCCTTGGACCTTCTTATTGACGATGAAACACAGAAATTGCATCGGAATTAAATTCAAAAGGCACAATGCCGAATTAAGGACAAGAAGACTGACTCTTCCTACTGACCAGTCCTGTGACACTAGTTATAGATTCCGATGCATCACTTCACATTTACTGTATCCCTTGGACCTTCTTATTGACGATGAAACACAGAAATTGCATCGGAAATAAATACAAAAGGCACAATGCCGACTTAAGTACATGAAGACGGACACTTCCTACTGAGTATGTTTTGAACCATTCCTGTGACTCTAGTTATAGATTCCGATGCTTCACTTCAGGTATACTGTATCCCTTGGACCATCTTATTGTCGATGAAACACAGAAATTGCATAGGAATTAAATGCAAAAGGCACAATGCCGACTTAAGGGCAAGAAGACTGACTCTTCCTACTGACCATTCCTGTGACACTAGTTATAGATTCCAATGCTTCACTTTAGGTTTACTGTATCCCTTGGACCTTATTATTGACGGGGAAACACAGAAATTGCATCGGAATTAAATACAAAAGGCACAATGCCGAATTAAGTACATGAAGACCGACACTTCTTACTGACTATGTTTTGAACCATTCCTGTGACACTAGTTATGGATTCCGATGCTTCACTTCAGGTTTACTGTATCCCTTGGACCTTCTTATTGACGATGAAACACAGAAATTGCATCCGAATTAAATACAAAAGGCACAATGCCGACTTAAGGACAAGAAGACTGACTCTTCCTACTGACCATTCCTGTGACACTACTTATAGATTCCGATGCTTCACTTCAGGTTTACTGTATCCCTTGGACCATCTTATTGACGATGAAACACAGAAATTGCATCGGAAATAAAAACAAAAGGCACAATGCCGACATAAATACATGAAGACCGACACTTCTTACTGACTACGTTTTGAACCGTTCCTGTAACACTAGTTATAGATTCAGATGCTTCACTTCAGGTTTACTGTATCCCTTGGACCTTCTTATTGACGATGAAACACAGAAATTGGATCGGAATTAAATACAAAATGCACAATGCCGACTTAAGGACAAGAAGACTGACTCTTCCTACTGACCATTCCTGTGACACTAGTTATAGATTCCGATGCTTCTCTTCAGGTTTACTGTATCCCTTGGACCTTCTTATTGACGATGAAACACAGAAATTGCATCGGAATTAAATACAAAAGGCACAATGCCAACTTAAGTACAAGAAGACCGACACTTCTTACTGACTACGTTTTGAACCATTCCTGTGACACTAGTTATAGATTCCGATGCTTCACTTCAGGTTTACTGTATCCTTTGGACCTTCTTATTGACGATGAAACACAGAAATTGCATCGGAATTAAATACAAAAGGCACAATGCCGACTTAAGGACAAGAAGACTGACTCTTCCTACTGACCAGTCCTGTGACACTAGTTATAGATTCCGATGCTTCACTTCAGGATTACTGTATCCCTTGGTCCTTCTTATTGACGATGAAACACAGAAATTGCATTCGAATTAAATGCAAAAGGCACAATGCCGACTTAAGTACATGAAGACCGACACTTTTTACTGACTACGTTTTGAACCATTCCTGTAACACTAGTTATAGATTCCGATGCTTCACTTCAGGTTTATTGTATCCCTAGGACCTTCTTATTGACGATGAAACACAGAAATTGCATCGGAATTAAATACAAAAGGCACAATGCCGACTTAAGGACAAGAAGACAGACTCTTCCTACAGACCATTCCTGTGCCCCTAGTTATAGATTCCGACGCTTCACTTCAGGTTTTCTGTATCCCTTGGACCTTCTTATTGACGATGAAACACAGAAATTGCATCGGAATTAAATACAAAAGGCACAATGCCGAATTAAGTACATGAAGGCCGACACATCTTACTGACTATGTTTTGAACCATTCCTGTGACACTAGTTATAGATTCCGATGCTTCACTTCAGGTTTACTGTATCCCTTGGACCTTCTTATTGACGATTAAACACAGAAATTGCATCGGAATTAAATACAAATGGCACAATGCCGACTTAGGTACATGAAGACCGACACTTCTTACTGACTATGTTTTGAACCATTCCTGTGACACTAGTTATAGATTCCGATGCTTCACTCCAGGTATACTGTATCCCTTGGACCATCTTATTGCCGATGAAACACAGAAATTGCATCGGAATTGAATGCAAGAGGCACAATGCCGACTTAAGTCCATGAAGACCGATACTTCTTACTGACTACGTTTTGAACCATTCCTGTAACACAAGTTATAGATTCCGATGCTTCACTTCAGGTTTACTGTATCCCTTGGACCTTCTTATTGACGATGAAACACAGAAATTGCATCGGAATTAAATACAAAAGGCACAATGCCGACTTATGGGCAAGAAGACTGACTCTTCCTACTGACCATTTCTGTGACACTAGTTATATATTCCGATTCTTCACTTCAGGTTTACTGTATCCCTTGGAAATTCTTATTGACAATGAAACACAGATATTGCATCGGAATTAAATACAAAAGGCACAATGCCGACTTAAGTACAAGAAGACTAACTCTTCTTACTGTCTATGTTTTGAACCAATCCTGTGACACTAGTTAGAGTTTCCGATGCTTCACTGCAGGTTTACTGCATCCCTCGGACCTTCTTATTGACAATGAAACACAGAAATTGCATCGGAATTAAATACAAAATGCACAATGCCGATTAAGTACAAAAAGACTGACTCTTATTACTGACTATGTTTTGAACCGTTCCTGTGACACTAGTTATAGATTCCGATGCTTCACTTCAGGGTTACTGTATCCCTCTGACCTTCTCATGGATGATGAAACACAGAAATTGCATCGGAATTAAATACAAAAGGCACAATGCCGCCTTAAGTACAAGAAGACTGACACTTTCTACTGGCTATGTTTTGAACCAATCCTGTGACACTAGTTACAGATTCCGATGCTTCTCTTCAGGTTTACTGTATCCCTTCCGTCCTTCTTATTGACGATGAAACACAGAAATTGCATCGCAATTAAATACAAAAGGCACAATGCCGACTTAAGTACAAAAAGACTGACTCTTCTTACTGACTATGTTTTGAACCATTTTTGTGACACTAGTTATTGATTCCGATGCTTCACTTTAGGTTTGCTGTATCCCTCTGACCTTCTTATTGACCACGAAACACAGAAATTGCAACGGAATTAAATAAAAATGCATAATGCCGAATTAAGTACCAGAAGACTGACTCTTCTTATTGAATATGTTTTGAACCATTCCTGTGACACTAGTTATGGATTCCGATGCTTCACTTCAGGTTTACTGTATCCCTCTGATCTTCTTATTGACGATGAAACACCGAAATTGCATCGGAATTAAATGCAAAAGGCACAATGCCGACTTAAGTACAAGAAGACTGACTCCTCTTACTGTTTATGCTTTGAAGCATTCCTGTGACACTAGTTATAGATTCCGATGTTTGACTTCAGTTTTACTGTATTCCTTTCACCTTCTTATTGATGATGAAACACAGAAATTGCATCGGAAATAAATACAAAAGGCACTATGCCGACTTAAGGACAAGAAGACTGACTCTTCCTACTGACCATTCCGGTGACAATAGTTATGGGTTCCGATGCTTCACATCAGGTTTACTGTATCCCTTGGACCTTCTTATTGACGGTGAAACACAGAAATTGCATCGGAATTAAATACAAAATGCACAATGCCGTCTTAAATACATGAAGACCGACACTTCTTACTGACTACGTTTTGAACCATTCCTGCAACACTAGTTATAGATTCAGAAGCTTCACTTCAGGTTTACTGTATCCCTTGGACCTTCTTATTGACGATGAAACACAGAAATTGCATCGGAATTAAATACAAAAGGCAAAATGCCGACTTAAGGACAAGAAGACTGACTCTTCCTACTGACCATTCCTGTGACACTAGTTATAGATTCCGATACCTCACTCCAGGTTTACTGTATCCCTTGGACCTTCGTATTGACGATGAAACACTGAAATTGCATCGGAATTAAATACAAAAGGCACAATGCCGACTTAAGGACAAGATGACTGACTCTTCCTACTGACCATTCCTGTGACAATAGTTATGGGTTCCGATGCTTCACATCAGGTTTACTGTATCCCTTCTACCTTCTTATTCACGATGAAACACAGAAATTGCATCGGAATTAAATACAAAAGGCACACTGCCAACTTAAGGACAAGAAGACTGACTCTTCCTACTGATTATTCCTGTGATACTAGTTATAGATTCCGATGCTTCACTTCAGGTTTACTGTATCCCTTGGACCTTCTTATTGACGATGAAACACAGAAATTGCATCGGAATTAAATACAAAAGGCAAAATGCCGACTTAAGGACAAGAAGACTGACTCTTCCTACTGACCATTCCTGTGACACTAGTTATAGATTCCGATGCCTCACTCCAGGTTTACTGTATCCCTTGGACCTTCTTATTGACGATGAAACACAGAAATTGCATCGGAATTAAATACAAAAGGCAAAATGCCGACTTAAGGACAAGAAGACTGACTCTTCCTACTGACCATTCCTGTAACACTAGTTATAGATTCCGATGCTTCACTCCAGGTTACTGTATCCCTTGGACCTTCTTAGTGACGATGAAACTCAGAAAATGTATCGAAATTAAATACAAAAGGCACAATGCCGACTTAAGTACATGAAGACCGACACTTCTTACTGACTATCTTCTGAACCATTTCTGTAACACTAGTTATAGTTTCCGATGCTTCACTTCAGGTTTACTGTATCCCTTGGACCTTCTTATTGACGATGAAAGACAGAAATTGCATCGGAATTAAATACAAAAGGCACTATGCCGACTTAAGGACAAGAAGACTGACTCTTCCTACTGACCATTCCTGTGACAATAGTTATGGGTTCCGATGCTTCACATCAGGTTTACTGTATCCCTTCTACCTTCTTATTGACGATGAAACACAGAAATTGCATCGGAATTAAATACAAAAGGCACACTGCCAACTTAAGGACAAGAAGACTGACTCTTCCTACTGATTATTCCTGTGATACTAGTTATAGATTCCGATGCTTCACTTCAGGTTTACTGTATCCCTTGGACCTTCTTATTGACGATGAAACACAGAAATTGCATCGGAATTAAATACAAAATGCACAATGCCGTCTTAAATACATGAAGACCGACACTTCTTACTGACTACGTTTTGAACCATTCCTGCAACACTAGTTATAGATTCAGAAGCTTCACTTCAGGTTTACTGTATCCCTTGGACCTTCTTATTGACGATGAAACACAGAAATTGCATCGGAATTAAATACAAAAGGCAAAATGCCGACTTAAGGACAAGAAGACTGACTCTTACTACTGACCATTCCTGTGACACTTGTTATAGATTCCGATGCCTCACTCCAGGTTTACTGTATCCCTTGGACCTTCGTATTGACGATGAAACACTGAAATTGCATCGGAATTAAATACAAAAGGCACAATGCCGACTTAAGTACAAGAAGACCGACACTTCTTACTGACTGCGTTTTGAACCATTCCTGTAACACTAGTTATAGATTCCGATGCTTCACTTCAGGTTTACTGTATCCCTTGGACCTTCTTAT
Source organism: Schistocerca americana (assembly GCF_021461395.2). Lineage (NCBI taxonomy): Eukaryota > Metazoa > Arthropoda > Insecta > Orthoptera > Acrididae > Schistocerca > Schistocerca americana. The sequence continues at coordinate 2,749,892 of NW_025726093.1, forward strand.
CGACGGTGAAACACAGAAATTGCATCGGAATTAAATTCAAAAGGCACAATGCCGACTTAAGGACAAGAAGACTGACTCTTCCTACTGACCAGTCCTGTGACACTAGTTATAGATTCCGATGCTTCACTTCAGGTTTACTGTATCCCTTGGACCTTCTTATTGACGATGAAACACAGAAATTGCATCGGAAATAAATACAAAAGGCACAATGCCGACTTAAGTACATGAAGACGGACACTTCCTACTGAGTATGTTTTGAACCATTCCTGTGACTCTAGTTATAGATTCCGATGCTTCACTTCAGGTATACTGTATCCCTTGGACCATCTTATTGTCGATGAAACACAGAAACTGCATAGGAATTAAATGCAAAAGGCACAATGCCGACTTAAGGGCAAGAAGACTGACTCTTCCTACTGACCATTCCTGTGACACTAGTTATAGATTCCGATGCTTCACTTCAGGTACACTGTATCCCTTGGACCTTCTTATTGGCTTTGAAACACAGAAATTGCATCGGAATTAAATACAAAAGACACAATGCCGACTTAAGTACATGAAGACCGACACATCTTACTGACTATGTTTTGAACCATTCCTGTGACACTAGTTATAGATTCCGATGCTTCACTTCAGTTTTACTGTATCCCTTGGACCATCTTATTGACGGTGAACCACAGAAATTGCATAGGAATTACATACAAAAGGCACAATGCCGACTTAAGGGCAAGAAGACTGACTCTTCCTACTGACCATTCCTGTGACACTAGTTATAGATTCCAATGCTTCACTTTAGGTTTACTGTATCCCTTGGACCTTATTATTGACGGTGAAACACAGAAATTGCATCGGAATTAAATACAAAAGGCACAATGCCGAATTAAGTACATGAAGACCGTCACTTCTTACTGACTATGTTTTGAACCATTCCTGTGACACTAGTTATGGATTCCGATGCTTCACTTCAGGTTTACTGTATCCCTTGGACCATCTTATTGACGATGAAACACAGAAATTGCATCGGAATTAAATACAAAAGGCACAATGCCGACTTAAGGACAAGAAGACTGACACTTCCTACTGACCATTCCTGTGACACTACTTATAGATTCCGATGCTTCACTTCAGGTTTACTGTATCCCTTGGACCTTCTTATTGACGATGAAACACAGAAATTGCATCGGAAATAAATACAAAAGGCACAATGCCGACTTAAATACATGAAGACCGACACTTCTTACTGACTACGTTTTGAACCGTTCCTGTAACACTAGTTATAGATTCAGATGCTTCACTTCAGGTTTACTGTATCCCTTGGACCTTCTTATTGGCGATGAAACACAGAAATTGCGTCGGAATTAAATACAAAAGGCACAATGCCGACTTAAGTACATGAAGACCGACACTTCTTACTGACTATGTTTTGAACCATTCCTGTGACACTTGTTATGGGTTCCGATGCTTCACATCAGGTTTACTGTATCCCTTCTACCTTCTTATTGACGATGAAACACAGAAATTGGATCGGAATTAAATACAAAAGGCACACTGCCAACTTAAGGACAAGAAGACTGACTCTTCCTACTGACCATTCCTGTGATACTAGTTATAGATTCCGATGCTTCACTTCAGGTTTACTGTATCCCTTGGACCTTCTTTTTGACGATGAAACACAGAAATTGCATCGGAATTAAATACAAAATGCACAATGCCGACTTAAATACATGAAGACCGACACTTCTTACTGACTACGTTTTGAACCATTCCTGCAACACTAGTAATAGATTCAGAAGCTTCACTTCAGGTTTACTGTATCCCTTGGACCTTCTTATTGACGATGAAACACAGAAATTGCATCGGAATTAAATACAAAAGGCAAAATGCCGACTTAAGGACAAGAAGACTGACTCTTCCTACTGACCATTCCTGTGACACTAGTTATAGATTCCGATGCTTCACTTCAGGTTTACTGTATCCCTTGTACCTTCTTATTGACGATGAAACACAGAAATTGCATCGGAATTAAATACAAAAGGCACAATGCCAACTTAAGTACAAGAAGACCGACACTTCTTACTGACTACGTTTTGAACCATTCCTGTGACACTAGTTATAGATTCCGATGCTTCACTTCAGGTTTACTGTATCCCTTGGACCTTCTTATTGACGATGAAACACAGAAATTGCATCGGAATTAATTACAAAAGGCACAATGCCGACTTAAGGACAAGAGGACTGACTCTTCCTACTGACCAGTCCTGTGACACTAGTTATAGATTCCGATGCTTCACTTCAGGATTACTGTATCCCTTGGTCCTTCTTATTGACGATGAAACACAGAAATTGCATCGGAATTAAATGCAAAAGGCAAAATGCCGACTTAAGTACATGAAGACCGACACTTTTTACTGACTACGTTTTGAACCATTCCTGTAACACTAGTTACAGATTCCGATGCTTCACTTCAGGTTTATTGTATCCCTAGGACCTTCTTATTGACGATGAAACACAGAAATTGCATCGGAATTAAATACAAAAGGCACTATGCCGACTTAAGGACAAGAAGACAGACTCTTCCTACAGACCATTCCTGTGCCCCTAGTTATAGATTCCGACGCTTCACTTCAGGTTTTCTGTATCCCTTGGACCTTCTTATTGACGATGAAACACAGAAATTGCATCGGAATTAAATACAAAAGGCACAATGCCGAATTAAGTACATGAAGACCGACACATCTTACTGACTATGTTTTGAACCATTCCTGTGACACTAGTTATAGATTCCGATGCTTCACTTCAGGTTTTCTGTATCCCTTGGACCTTCTTATTGACGATGAAACACAGAAATTGCATCGGAATTAAATACAAAAGGCACAATGCCGACTTAGGTACATGAAGACCGACACTTCTTACTGACTATGTTTTGAACCATTCCTGTGACACTAGTTATAGATTCCGATGCTTCACTCCAGGTATACTGTATCCCTTGGACCATCTTATTGCCGATGAAACATAGAAATTGCATCGGAATTGAATGCAAAAGGCACAATGCCGACTTAAGTCCATGAAGACCGACACTTCTTACTGACTATGTTTTGAACCATTCCTGTAACACAAGTTATAGATTCCGATGCTTCACTTCAGGTTTACTGTATCCCTTGGACCTTCTTATTGACGATGAAACACAGAAATTGCATCGGAATTAAATACAAAAGGCACAATGCCGACTTATGGGCAAGAAGACTGACTCTTCCTACTGACCATTCCTGTGACACTAGTTATATATTCCGATTCTTCACTTCAGGTTTACTGTATCCCTTGGACCTTCTTATTGACGATGAAACACAGAAATTGCATCGAAATCAAATACAAAAGGCACAAATGCCGACTTAAGTACAAGAAGACTGTATCTTCTTACTGTCTTTGTTTTGAACCAATCCTGTGACACTTGTTATAGATTCCGATGCTTGACTTCAGTTTTACTGTATCCCTTGGACCTTCTTATTGACGATGAAACACAGAAATTGCATCGGAATTAATTACAAAAGGCACAATGCCGATTTAAGTACAAGAGACTGACTATTCTTACTGACCATGCTTTAGACCATTCCTATGATACTTAATATAGATTCCGATGCTTCACTTCAGGTATACTGTATCCCTTGGACGTTCTTATTGACGATGAAACACAGAAATTGCATCGGTATTAAATACAAAAGGCACAATGCCGAATTAAGTACAAGAGACTGACTCTTCTTACTGACTATGTTTTGAACCATTCCTGTGACACTAGTTATAGATTCCGATGCTTCACTTCAGGTTTACTGAATCCCTCTGACCTTCTTGTTGACTATGAAACACAGAAATTGCATCGGAATTAAATACAAAAGGCACAATGCCGACTTAGTACTGTCTATGTTTTGAACCATTCCTGTGACACGAGTTATAGATTCCGATGCTTCACTCCAGGATTACTGTATCCCTTGGACCTTCTTATTGACGATGAAACACAGAAATTGCATCGGATTTAATTACAAAAGGGATAAGGCCGACTTAAGGACAAGAAGACTGTCTCTTCTTACTGACTATGTTTTGAACCATTCCTGTGAAACTAGTTATAGATTCCGATGCTTCACTTCTGGTTTACTGTATCCCTTGGACCTTCTTATTGACGATGAAACACAGAAATTGCATCGGAATTAAATACAAAAGGCACAATGCCGACTTAAGGACAAGAAGACTGACTCCTCCTACTGACCAGTCCTGTGACACTAGTTATAGATTCCGATGCTTCACTTCAGGCTTACTGTATCCCATGGTCCTTCTTATTGACGATGAAACACAGAAATGACATCGGAATTAAATGCAAAAAGCACAATGCCGACTTAAGTACATGAAGACCGACACTTTTTACTGACTACGTTTTGAACCATTCCTGTAACACTAGTTATAGATTCCGATGCTTCACTTCAGGTTTACTGTATCCCTTGGACCTTCTTATTGACGATGAAACCAAGAAATTGCATCGGAATCAAATACAAAAGGCACAATGCCGACTTAAGGACAAGAAGCCAGACTCTTCCTACAGACCATTCCTGTGCCCCTAGTTATAGATTCCGACGCTTGACTTCAGGTTTTCTGTATCCCTCGGACCTTCTTATTGACGATGAAACACAGAAATTGCATCGGAATTAAATACAAAAGGCACAATGCCGAATTAAGTACATGAAGGCCGACACTTCTTACTATGTTTTGAACCATTCCTGTGACACTAGTTATAGATTCCGATGCTTCACTTCAGGTTTACTGTATCCCTTGGACCCTCTTATTGAAGATGAAACACAGAAATTGCATCGGAACTAAATACAAAAGGCACAAAGCCGACTTAGGTACATGAAGACCGACACTTCTTACTGAATATGTTTTGAACCATTCCTGTGACACTAGTTATAGATTCCGATGCTTCACTCCAGGTATACTGTATCCCTTGGACCATCTTATTGCCGATGAAACACCGAGATTGCATCGGAATTAAATGCAAAAGGCACAATGCCGACTTAAGTACATGAAGACCGACACTTCTTACTGACTATGTTTTGAACCATTCCTGTATCACAAGTTATAGATTCCGATGCTTCACTTCAGGTTTACTGTATCCCTAGGACCTTCTTATTGACGATGAAACACAGAAATTGCATCGGAATTAAATACAAAAGGCACAATGCCGACTTATGGACAAGAAGACTGACTCTTCCTACTGACCATTCCTCTGACACTAGTTATAGATTCCGATGCTTCACTTCCGGTTTACTGTATCCCTTGGACCTTCTTATTGACGATGAAACACAGAATTTGCATCGAAATCAAATACAAAAGGCACAATGCCGACTTAAGTACAAGAAGACTGTATCTTCTTACTGTCTTTGTTTTGAACCAATCCTGTGACACTAGATATAGATTCCGATGCTTCACTTCAGGTTTACTGTATCCCTTGGACCTTCTTATTGACGATGAAACACAGAAATTTCATCGGAATTAAATACAAAAGGCACAATGCCGACTTAAGGACAAGAAGACTGACTCTTCCTACTGACCAGTCCTGTGACACTAGTTATAGATTCCGATGCTTCACTTCAGGTTTACTGTATCAGTTGGTCCTTCTTATTGACGATGAAACACAGAAATTGCATCGGAATTAAATACAAAAGGCACAATGCCGACTTAGGTACATGAAGACCGACACTTCTTACTCACTATGTTTTGAACCATTCCTGTGACACTAGTTATAGATTCCGATGCTTCACTCCAGGTATACTGTATCCCTTGGACCATCTTATTGCCGATGAAACACAGAAATTGCATCGGAATTAAATGCAAAAGGCACAATGCCGACTTAAGTACATGAAGACCGACACTTCTTACTGACTATGTTTTGAACCATTCCTGTAACACAAGTTATAGATTCCGATGCTTCACTTCAGGTTTACTGTATCCCTTGGACCTTCTTATTGACGATGAAACACAGAAATTGCATCGGAATTAGATACAAAAGGCACAATGCCGACTTATGGGCAAGAAGACTGACTCTTTCTACTGACCATTCCTGTGACACTAGTTATAGATTCCGATTCTTCACTTCAGGTTTACTGTATCCCTTGGACCTTCTTATTGACGATGAAACACAGAAATTGCATCGAAATCAAATACAAAAGGCAAACATGCCGACTTAAGTACAAGAAGACTGTATCTTCTTACTGTCTTTGTTTTCAACCAATCCTGTGACACTTGTTATAGATTCCGATGCTTGACTTCAGTTTTACTGTATCCCTTGGGCCTTCTTATTGACGATGAAACACAGAAATTGCATCGGAATCAATTACAAAAGGCACAATGCCGATTTAAGTACAAGTGACTGACTATTCTTACTGACCATGCTTTGAACCATTCCTATGACACTTAATATAGATTCCGATGCTTCACTTCAGGTATACTGTATCCCTTGGCCGTTCTTATTGACGATGAAACACAGAAATTGCATCGGAATTAAATACAAAAGGCACAATGCCGACTTAAGTACAAGAAGACTGACTCTTCCTACAGTCTAAAATTTGAACCATTCCTGTGACACTAGTTATAGATTCCGATGCTTCATTTCAGGTTTACTGTATAAGTACAAGAAGACAGACTCTTCTTACTGTCTATGTTTTGAACCAATCCTGTGACACTAGTTAGAGATTCCGATGCTTCACTTCAGGTTTACTGCATCCCTTGGACCTTCGTATTGGCGATGAAACACAGAAATTGCATCGGAATTAAATACAAAAGGCACAATGCCGACTTAAGTACAAAAAGACTGACTCTCCTTACTGACTATGTTTTGAACCATTCCTGTGACACTAGTTACAGATTCCGATGCTTCACTTCATTTTTACTGTACCCCTCTGACCTTCTTATTGGCGATGAAACACTGAAAGTGCATCGGAATTAAATAGAAAACCACAATGCCGACTTAAGTACAAGAAGACTGACTCTTCTTGCTGTCTATGCTTTCAAGAATTCCTGTGGCACTAGTTATCGATTCCGATGTTTGACTTCAGTTTTACTGTATCCCTTGGACCTTCTTATTGACGATGAAACACAGAAATTGCATCGGTATTAAATACAAATGCACAATGCCGAATTAAGTACAAGAGACTGACTATTCTTACTGACTATGTTTTGAACCATTCCTGTGACACTAGTTATAGATTCCGATGCTTCACTTCAGGTTTACTGAATCCCTCTGACCTTCTTGTTGACTATGAAACACAGAAATTGCATCGGAATTAAATACAAAAGGCACAATGCCGACTTAAGTACTGTCTATGTTTTGAACCATTCCTGTGACACTAGTTATAGATTCCGATGTTTCACTCCAGGATTACTGTATCCCTTGGACCTTCTTATTGACGATGAAACACAGAAATTGCATCGGAATTAATTACAAAAGGGATAAGGCCGACTTAAGGACAAGAAGACTGTCTCTTCTTACTGACTATGTTTTGAACCATTCCTGTGAAACTAGTTATAGATTCCGATGCTTCACTTCAGATTTACTGTATCCCTTGGACCTTCTTATTGACGATGAATCACAGAAATTGCATCGGAACTAAATCCAAAAGGCACAATGCCGACTTAAGGACAAGAAGACTGTCTCTTCCTACTGACCAAACCTGTGACACTAGTTATAGATTCCGATGCTTCACTTCAGGTTTACTGTATCCCTTGGTCCTTCTTATTGACGATGAAACACAGAAATTGCATCGGAATTAAATGCAAAAAATACAATGCCGACTTAAGTACATGAAGACCGACACTTTTTACTGACTACGTTTTGAACCATTCCTGTAACACTAGTTATAGATTCCGATGCTTCACTTCGGGTTTACTGTATCCCTTGGACCTGCTTATTGACGATGAAACACAGAAATTGCATCGGAATCAAATACAAAAGGCACAATGCCGACTTAAGGACAAGAAGACAGACTCTTCCTACAGACCATTCCTGTGCCCCTAGTTATAGATTCCGACGCTTCACTTCAGGTTGTCTGTATCCCTCGGACCTTCTTATTGACGATGAAACACAGAAATTGCATCGGAATTAAATACAAAAGGCACAATGCCGAATTAAGTACATGAAGGCCGACACTTCTTACTATGTTTTGAACCATTCCTGTGACATTAGTTATAGATTCCGATGCTTCACTTCAGGTTTACTGTATCCCTTGAACCTTCTTATTGACGATGAAACACAGAAATTGCATCGGAATTAAATACAAAAGGCACAATGCCGACTTAGGTACATGAAGACTGACACTTCTTACTGACTATGTTTTGAACCATTCCTGTGACACTAGTTATAGATTCCGATGCTTCACTCCAGGTATACTGTATCCCTTGGACCATCTTATTGCCGATGAAACACAGAAATTGCATCGGAATTAAATGCAAAAGGCACAATGCCGACTTAAGTACATGAAGACCGACACTTCTTACTGACTATGTTTTGAACCATTCCTGTAACACAAGTTATAGATTCCGATGCTTCACTTCAGGTTTACTGTATCCCTAGGACCTTCTTATTAGCGATGAAACACAGAAATTGCATCGGAATTAAATACAAAAGGCACATTGCCGACTTATGGACAAGAAGACTGACTCTTCTTACTGACCATTCCTGTGACACTAGTCATAGATTCCGATGCTTCACTTCAGGTTTACTGTATCCCTTGGACCTTCTTATTGACGATGAAACAAAGAAATTGCATCGAAATCAAATACAAAAGGCACAATGCCGACTTAAGTACAAGAAGACTGTATCTTCTTACTGTCTTTGTTTTGAACCAATCCTGTGACACTAGTTATAGTTTCCGATGCTTGACTTCAGCTTTACTGTATCCCTTGGAAGTTCTTATTGACGATGAAACACAGAAATTGCATCGGAATTAATTACAAAAGGCACAATGCCGATTTAAGTACAAGTGACTGACTCTTCTTACTGACCATGTTTTGAACCATTCCTATGACACTTAATATAGATTCCGATACTTCACTTCAGGTTTACTGTATCCCTTGGACGTTCTTATTGACGATGAAACACAGAAATTGCATCGGAATTAAATGCAAAAGGCACAATGCCGACTTAAGTACATGAAGACCGACACTTTTTACTGACTACGTTATGAACCATTCCTGTAACACTAGTTATAGATTCCGATGCTTCACTTCAGGTTTACTGTATCCATTGGACCTTGACGATGAAACACAGAAATTACATCGGAATCAAATACAAAAGGCACAATGCCGACTTAAGGACAAGAAGACAGACTCTTCCCACAGACCATTCCTGTGACACTAGTTATAGATTCCGATGCTGCACTTCAGGTTTACTGTATCCCTTGGACCTTCTTATTGACGATGAAACACAGAAATTGCATCGGAATTAAATACAAAAGGCACAATGCCGCCTTAGGTACATGAAGACCGACACTTCTTACTGACTATGTTTTGAACCATTCCTGTGACACTAGTTATAGATTCCGAGGCTTCACTCCAGGTATACTGTATCCCTTGGACCATCTTGTTGCCGATGAAACACAGAAATTGCATCGGAATTAAATGCAAAAGGCACAATGCCGACTTAAGTACATGAAGACCGACACTTCTTACTGACTATGTTTTGAACCATTCCTGTAACACAAGTTATAGATTCCGATGCTTCACTTCAGGTTTACTGTATCCCTTGGACCTTCTTATTGACGATGAAACACTGAAATTGCATCGGAATTAAGTACAAAAGGCACAATGCCGACTTATGGACAAGAAGACTGACTCTTCCTACTGACCATTCCTGTGACACTAGTTATAGATTCCGATGCTTCACTTCAGGTTTACTATATCCCTTGGACCATCTTATTGACGATGAAACACAGAAATTGCATCGAAATCAAATACAAAAGGCACAATGCCGACTTAAGTACAAGAAGACTGTATCTTCTTACTGTCTTTGTTTTGAACCAATCCTGTGACACTAGTTATAGATTCCGATGCTTGACTTCAGTTTTACTGTATCCCTTGGACCTTCTTATTGACAATGAAACACAGAAATTGCATCGGAATTAATTACAAAAGCCACAATGCCGATTTAAGTACAAGTGACTGACTCTTCCTACTGACCATGTTTTGAACCATTCCTATGACACTTAATATAGATTCCGATGCTTCACTTCAGGTTTACTGTATCCCTTGGACGTTCTTATTGACGATGAAACACAGAAATTGCATCGGAATTAAATACGAAAGGCACAATGCCGACTTAAGTACAAGAAGACTGACTCTTCCTACAGTGTAAGATTTGAACCATTCCTGTGACACTAGTTACAGATTCCGATGTTTGTCTTCAATTTTACTGTATCCCTTGGACCTTCTTATTGACGATGAAACACAGAAATTGCATCGGAATTAAATACAAAAGGCACAATGCCGACTTAAGTACAAGAAGACTGACTCTTCTTACTGTCTATGTTTTGAACCATTCCTGCGAGACTAGATATAGATTCCGATGCTTGACTTCAGTTTTACTGTATCCTTTGGACCTTCTTATTGACGATGAAACACAGAAATTGCATCGGAATGAAATACAAAAGGCACAATGCCGACTTAAGTACAAGAGACTGACTCTTCTTACTGTCTATGCTTTGAACCATTCCTGTGACACTAGTTATAGATTCCGATGCTTCATTTCAGGTTTACTGTATAAGTACAAGAAGACAGAGTCTTCTTACTGTCTATGTTTTGAACCAAACCTGTGACACTAGTTAGAGATTCCGATGCTTCACTTCAGGTTTACTGCATCCCTCGGACCTTCTTATTGACGATGAAACACAGAAATTGCATCGGAATTAAATACAAAAGGCACAATGCCGACTTAAGTACAAAAAGACTGACTCTTCTTACTGACTATGTTATGAACCGTTCCTGTGACACTAGTTATAGATTCCGATGCTTCACTTCCGGTTTACTGTATCCCTCTGACCTTCTTATTGATGATGAAACACAGAAATTGCATCGGAATTAAATACCAAAGGCACAATGCCGACTGAAGTACAAGAAGACTGACTCTTCCTACTGACTATGTTTTGAACCATTAATGTGACACTAGTTATAGATTCCGATGCTTCACTTCATTTTTGCTGTACCCCTCTGTCCTTCTTATTGACGATGAAACACAGAAATTGCTCCGGAATTAAATAGAAAATGCACAATGCCGACTTAAGTACAAGAAGACTGACTCTTCTTACTGTATATGTATTGAACCATTCCATTGACATTAGTTATAGATTCCGATGCTTCACTCCAGGTTTACTGTATCCCTTGGACCTTCTTATTGACGATGAAACACTGATATTGCATCGGAATTAAATAGAAAAGGCACAATGCCGACTGAAGTACAAGAAGACCGACTCTTCTTACAGTCTATGCTTTGAAGAATTCCTGTGGCACTAGTTATAGATTCCGATGTTTGACTTCAGTTGTACTGTATCCCTTGGACCTTCTTATTGACGATGAATCACAGAAATTGCATCGGTATTAAATACAAAAGGCACAATGATGAATTAACTACAAGAGACTGACTCTTGTTACTGACTATGCTTTGAACCATTCCTGTGACACTAGTTATAGATTTCGATGCTTCACTTCAGGTTTACTGAATCCCTCTGATCTTCTTGTTGACTATGAAACACAGAAATTGCATCGGAATTAAATACAAAAGGCACAATGCCGACTTAAGTACAAAAAGACTGACTCTTCTTACTGACTATGTTATGAACCGTTCCTGTGACACTAGTTATAGATTCCGATGCTTCACTTCAGCTTTACTGTATCCCTTGGACCTTCTTATTGACGATGAAACACAGAAATTGCATCGGTATTAAATACAAAAGGCACAATGCCGAATTAAGTACAAGAGACTGACTCTTGTTACTGACTATGTTTTGAACCATTCCAGTGACAATAGTTATAGATTCCGATGCTTCACTTCAGGTTTACTGTATCCCTTGGACCTTCGCATTGACGATGAATCACAGAGATTGCATCGGAATTAATTACAAAAGGCACAATGCCGACCTAAGTACATGAAGACCGACTCTTCTTACTGACTATGTTTTGAACCATTCCTGTGACACTAGTTATAGATTCCGATGCTTCACTTTAGGTTTACTGTATCAATTGGACCCTCTTATTGACAATGAAACACAGAAATTGCATCGGAATTAAATACAAAAGGCACAATGCCGACTTAAGTACTGTCTATGTTTTGAACCATTCCTGTGACACTAGTTATAGATTCCGATGCTTCACTCCAGGATTACTGTATCCCTTGGACCTTCTTATTGACGATGAAACACAGAAATTGCATCGGAATTAATTACAAAAGGATAAGGCCGACTTAAGTACAAGAAGACTGACTCTTCTTACTGTATATGTATTGAACCATTCCTTTGACATTAGTTATAGATTCCGATGCTTCTCTCCAGGTTTACTGTATCCCTTGGACCTTCTTATTGAGGATGAAACACTGATATTGCATCGGAATTAAATAGAAAAGGCACAATGCCGACTGAAGTACAAGAAGACCGACTCTTCTTACTGTCTATGTTTGAACCATTCCTGCGACACTAGTTATAGATTCCGATGCTTCACTTCAGGTTTACTGTATCCCTTGGACCTTCTTATTGACAATGAAACACAGAAATTGCATCGGAATTAAATACAAAAGGCACAATGCCGACTTAACTACTGTCTATGTTTTGAACCATTCCTGTGACACTAGTTATAGATTCCGATGCTTCACTCCAGGATTCCTGTATCCTTTGCACCTTCTTATTGACGATGAAACACTGACATTGCATCGGAATTAAATAGAAAAGGCACAGTGCTGACTTAAGTACAAGAAGACTGAATCTTCTTGCTGACTATGTTTTGAACCATTCCTGTGACACAAATTATAGATACCGATGCTACACTTCAGGTTTACTGTATCCCTTGGACCTTCTTATTGACGATGAAACACCGAAATTGTATCGGAATTAAATACAAAAGGCACAATGCCGACTTAAGTACATGAAGACTGACTCTTCTTACTGTCTATGTTTTGAACCATTCCTGTGACACTAGTTATAAATTCCGATGCTTCACTTCAGGTTTACTGTATCCCTCTGACCTTATTGACGATGAAACACAGAAATTGCATCGGAATTAAATACAAAAGGCACAATGCCGACTTAAGGACAGGAAGACTGACTCTTCTTACTGTCTATGTTTTGAACCATTCCTGTGACACTAGTTATAGATTCCGATGCTTCACTCCAGGTTTACTGTATCCCTTGCACCTTCTTATTGACGATGAAACACAGAATATGCATCGGAATTAAATAGAAAAGGCACAATGCCGACGTAAGTACAAGAAGGCTGTCTCTTCTTACTGACTATGTTCTGAACCATTCCTGTGAAACTAGTTATAGATTCCTATGCTTCACTTCAGGTTTACTGTATCCCTCTGACCTTATTGACGATGAAACACAGAAATTGCATAGGAATTAAATACAAACGGCACAATGCCGACTTAAGTACAAAAAGACTGACTCTCCTTACTGTCTATCTTTTGAACCATTCCTGCGACACTAGTTATACATTCCGATGCTTGACTTCAGTTTTACTTTATCACTTGGACCTTCTTATTGACGATGAAACACAGAAATTTCATCGGAATTAAATACAAAAGGCACAATGCCGACTTAAGTACAAAAAGACTGACTCTTCCTACTGTGTATATTTTGAACTATTCCTGTGACACTAATTACAGAGTCCGATGCTTCACGTCAGGTTTATTGTATCCCTTGGACCTTCTTATTGACGATGAAACACAGAAATCGCATCGGAAGTAAATACAAAAGGCACAATGCCGACTTAAGTACTAGAAGACTGATTCTTCTTACTGTCTATGTTTTGAACCATTCCTGTGACAAGAGTTATAGATTCCAATGCTTCACTTCAAGTTTACTGTATCCCATGGACCTTCTAATTGACGATGAATCACAGAAATTGCATCGGAATTAAATACAAAAGGCACAATGCCGACTTAAGTACAAGAAGACTGACTCTTCTTACTGTCTATCTTTTGAACTATTCCTGCGACACTAGTTATACATTCCGATGCTTGACTTCAGTTTTACTGTATCACTTGGACCTTCTTATTGACAATGAAACACAGAAATTGCATCGGAATTAAATACAAAAGGCACAATGCCGACTTAAGTACAAGAGACTGACTCTTCTTACTGTCTATGTTTTGAACCATTCCTGTGACACTAGTTATAGATTCCGATGCTTCACTTCAGGTTTACTGTATCCCTTGTACCTATTTAATGACTATGAAACACAGAAATTGCATCGGAATTAAATACAAAATGCACAATGCCGACTTAAGTACAAATAGACTGAATCTTTTTACTGTCTATGTTTTGAACCAATCCTGGGACACTAGTTATAGATTCCGACGCTTCACTTCAGGTTTACGGTATCCCTTGGACCTTCTTATTGACGATGAAACACAGAAATTGCATCGGAATTAAATACAAAAGGCACAATGCCGACTTAAGTACAAGAAGACTGACTCTTCTTACTGTCTATCTTTTGAACCATTCCTGCGACACTAGTTATACATTCCGATGCTTGACTTCAGTTTTACTGTATCACTTGGACCTTCTTATTGACAATGAAACACAGAAATTGCATCGGAATTAAATACAAAAGGCACAATGCCGACTTAAGTACAAGAAGACTGACTCTTCTTACTGTCTATGTTTTGAACCATTCCTATGACACTAGTTATAATTTCCGATGTATCACTTCAGGTTTACTGTATCCCTCCGACCTTCATATTGACGATGAAACACAGAATTTGCATCGGAAATATATACAAAAGGCACAATGCCGACTTAAGTACAAGAATACTGACTCTTCTTGCTGACTATGTCTTGAACCATTTCTGTGACAATAGTTATAGATTCCGATGCTTCACTTCAGGTTTACTGTATCCCTCTGACCTTCTTATTGACGGTGAAACACAGAAATTGCATCGGAATTAAATAGAAAAGACACAATTCCGACTTAAGTACAAGAAGACTGACACTTCTTACTGTCTATGTTTTGAACCATTCCTGTGACACTAGTTTTAGATTCCGATGCTTGTCTTCAGTTTTGCTGTATCCCTTGGACGTTCTTATTGACGACGAAACACAGAAATTGCATCGGAATTAAATTCAAAAGGCACAATGCCGACTTAAGTACAAGAAGACTGACTCTTCTTACTGTCTATGTTTTGAACCATTCCATTGACACTAGTTATAGATTCCAATGCTTCACTCAAGGTTTACTGTACCCCTTGGCCTTCTTATTGACGATGAAACACTGAAATTGCATCGGAATTAAAAAGAACAGGCACAATGCCGACTTAAGTACAAGAAGACTGGCTCTTCTTACTGACTATGATTTGAACCATATTGTGACACTAGTTATAGATTCCGATGCTTCACTTCAGGTTTACTGTATCCATTGGACCTTCGTGTTGACGATGAAACACAGAAATCGCATCGGAATTAAATACAAAAGGCACAATGCCGACTTAAGTGCAAGCAGACTGACTCTTCTTACAGTCTATTTTTTGAACCATTCCTGTGTCACTAGTTACAGATTCCGATGCTTCACTTCAGGTTTACTGTATCCCTTGGACCTTCTTATTAACGATGAAACACAGAAATTGCATCGGAATTAAATACAAAAGGCACAATGCCGACATAAGTACAAATAAATTGACTCTTTTTAGTGTCTATGTTTTGAACCAATCCTGTGACACTAGTTATAGATTCCGACGCTTCACTTAAGGTTTACTGTATCCCTTGGACCTTCGTATTGACGATGAAACACAGAAATGGCGTCGGAATTAAATACAAAAGGCACAATGCCGACTAAAGTACAAGAGACTGACTCTTCTTAGTGATTATGTTTTGAACCATTCCTGTGACACTAGTTATAGATTCCGATGCTTCACTTAAGGTTTACTGTTTCCCTCTGACCTTCTTATTGCCGATGAAACACAGAAATTGCATCGGAATTAAATATAAAAGGCACAAAGCCGATTTAAGTATAAGAAGACTGACTTTTCATACTGACTATGTTTGAACCATTCCTGTGACACTAGTTATAGATTCCGATGCTTCACTTCAGGTTTACTGTATCCCTCTGACCTTCTTATTGACGATGAAAGACAGAAAATGCATCGGAAATAAATAGAAAAGGCACAATGCCGACTTAAGTACATAAAGATTGACTCTTCTTACTGTCTATGTTTTGAACCATTCCAGTGACACTAGTTATAGATTCCGATGCTTCACTTCAGGTTTACTGTATCCCTTGGACGTTCTTATTGACGATGAAACACAGAAATTGCATCGGAATTAGATACAAAAAGCACAATGCCGACTTAAGTACAAGAAGACTGACACTTCCTACTGTCATTGTTCTGAACCATTCCTGTGATACTAGTTATAGATTCCGATGCTTCACTTCAGGGTTGATATATCCCTTGGACCTTCGTATTGACGATGAAACACAGAAATTGCATCGGAACTAAATACAAAAGGCACAATGCCGACTTAAGTACTGTCTATGTTTTGAACCATTCCTGTGACACTAGATATAGATTACGATGCTTCACTCCAGGTTTACTGTATCCCTTGGACCTTCTTATTGACGATGAAACACAGAAATTGCATCGGAATTAGAGACAAAAGGCACAATGCCGACTTAAGTACAAGAAGACTGACTCTTCCTACTGTCATTGTTCTGAACCATTCCTGTGATACTAGTTATAGATTCCGATGCTTCACTTCAGGGTTAATATATCCCTTGGACGTTCGTATTGACGATGAAACACTGAAATTGCATCGGAACTAAATACAAAGGGCACAATGCCGACTTAAGTACTGTCTATGATTTGAACCATTCCATTGATACAAGTTATGGATTCCGATGCTTCACTTCAGGTTTACTGTATCCCTCTGACCTTCTTATTGACGATGAAACCCAGAAATTGCATCGGAATTAAATACAAAAGGCGTAAGGATGACTTAAGGACAAGAAGACTGACTCTTCTTACTGACTATGATTTGAACCATTCCTGTGACACTAGTTATAGATTCCGATGCTTCACTTCAGGTTTACTGTATCCATTGGACCTTCGTGTAGACGATGAAACACAGAAATCGCATCGGAATTAAATACAAAAGGCACAATGCCGACTTAAGTACATGCAGACTGACTCTTCATACAGTCTATGTTTTGAACCAATCCTGTGGCACAAGTTATAGTTTCCGATGCTTCACTTCTGGTTTACTGTACCCCTTCGGTCCATCTTATTGACGATGAAACACAGAAATTGCATCGGAATTAATTAGAAAAGGCACAATGTCGACTTAAGTACTGGATGACTGACTCTTCTTACTGTCTATGTTTGAAAATTTCTTGTGACACTAGTTATAGATTCCGATGCTTGACTTCAGTTTTACTGATCCCCTGGACCTTCTTATTGACGACGAAACACAGAAATTGCATCGGAATTTAATACAAAAGGCACAATGCCGACTTAAGTACAAGAGACTGACTCTTCTTAATGTCTATTTTTTGAACCATTCCTGTGACACTAGTTATAGATTCCGATGCTTCACTTCAGGTTTACTGTATCCCTTTGACCTTCTTATTGACGATGAAACACAGAAATTGCATCGAAATTAAATACAAAAGGCACAATGCCGACTGAAGTACAAATAGACTGACTCTTTTTACTGTCTATGTTTTGAACCAATCCTGTGACACTAGTTATAGATTCCGACGCTTCACTTCAGGTTTACTGTATCCCTTGGACCTTCTTATTGACGATGAAACACCGAAATTGTATCGGAATTAAATACAAAAGGCACAATGCCGACTTAAGTACATGAAGACTGACTCTTCTTACTGTCTATGTTTTGAACCATTCCTGTGACACTAGTTATAAATTCCGATGCTTCACTTCAGGTTTACTGTATCCCTCTGACCTTATTGACGATGAAACACAGAAATTGCATCGGAATTAAATACATAAGGCACAATGCCGACTTAAGGACAGGAAGACTGACTCTTCTTACTGTCTATGTTTTGAACCATTCCTGTGACACTAGTTATAGATTCCGATGCTTCACTCCAGGTTTACTGTATCCCTTGGACCTTCTTATTGACGATGAAACACAGAATATGCATCGGAATTAAATAGAAAAGGCACAATGCCGACTTAAGTACAAGAAGGCTGTCTCTTCTTACTGACTATGTTCTGAACCATTCCTGTGAAACTAGTTATAGATTCCGATGCTTCACTTCAGGTTTACTGTATCCCTCTGACCTTATTGACGATGAAACACAGAAATTGCATAGGAATTAAATACAAACGGCACAATGCCGACTTAAGTACAAAAAGACTGACTCTCCTTACTGTCTATCTTGTGAACCATTCCTGCGACACTAGTTATACATTCCGATGCTTGACTTCAGTTTTACTTTATCACTTGGACCTTCTTATTGACGATGAAACACAGAAATTTCATCGGAATTAAATACAAAAGGCACAATGCCGACTTAAGTACAAAAAGACTGACTCTTCCTACTGTGTATATTTTGAACTATTCCTGTGACACTAATTACAGAGTCCGATGATTCACGTCAGGTTTATTGTATCCCTTGGACCTTCTTATTGACGATGAAACACAGAAATCGCATCGGAAGTAAATACAAAAGGCACAATGCCGACTTAAGTACAAGAAGACTGATTCTTCTTACTGTCTATGTTTTGAACCATTCCTGTGACAAGAGTTATAGATGCCAATGCTTCACTTCAAGTTTACTGTATCCCATGGACCTTCTAATTGACGATGAATCACAGAAATTGCATCGGAATTAAATACAAAAGGCACAATGCCGACTTAAGTACAAGAAGACTGACTCTTCTTACTGTCTATCTTTTGAACTATTCCTGCGACACTAGTTATACATTCCGATGCTTGACTTCAGTTTTACTGTATCACTTGGACCTTCTTATTGACAATGAAACACAGAAATTGCATCGGAATTAAATACAAAAGGCACAATGCCGACTTAAGTACAAGAGACTGACTCTTCTTACTGTCTATGTTTTGAACCATTCCTGTGACACTAGTTACAGATTCCGATGCTTCACTTCAGCTTTACTGTATCCCTTGTACCTACTTAATGACTATGAAACACAGAAATTGCATCGGAATTAAATACAAAATGCACAATGCCGACTTAAGTACAAATAGACTGAATCTTTTTACTGTCTATGTTTTGAACCAATCCTGTGACACTAGTTATAGATTCCGACGCTTCACTTCAGGTTTACGGTATCCCTTGGACCTTCTTATTGACGATGAAACACAGAAATTGCATCGGAATTAAATACAAATGGCACAATGCCGACTTAAGAACAAAAAGACTGACTCTTCTTACTGACTATGTTTTGAACCATTCCTATGACACTAGTTATAGTTTCCGATGCATCACTTCAGGTTTACTGTATCCCTCCGACCTTCATATTGACGATGAAACACAGAATTTGCATCGGAAATATATACAAAAGGCACAATGCCGACTTAAGTACAAGAATACTGACTCTTCTTGCTGACTATGTTTTGAACCATTCCTGTGACAATAGTTATAGATTCCGATGCTTCACTTCAGGTTTACTGTATCCCTCTGACCTTCTTATTGACGGTGAAACACAGAAATTGCATCGGAATTAAATAGAAAAGACACAATTCCGACTTAAGTACAAGAAGACTGACACTTCTTACTGTCTATGTTTTAAACCATTCCTGTGACACTAGTTATAGATTCCGATGCTTGTCTTCAGTTTTGCTGTATCCCTTGGACGTTCTTATTGACGACGAAACACAGAAATTGCATCGGAATTAAATATAAAAGGCACAATGCCGACTTAAGTACAAGAAGACTGACTCTTCTTACTGTCTATGTGTTGAACCATTCCATTGACACTAGTTATAGATTCCAATGCTTCACTCAAGGTTTACTGTATCCCTTGGCCTTCTTATTGACGATGAAACACTGAAATTGCATCGGAATTAAATAGAACAGGCACAATGCCGACTTAAGTACAAGAAGACTGGCTCTTCTTACTGACTATGATTTGAACCATATTGTGACACTAGTTATAGATTCCGATGCTTCACTTCAGGTTTACTGTAATCATTAGACCTTCGTGTTGACGATGAAACACAGAAATCGCATCGGAATTAAATACAAAAGGCACAATGCCGACTTAAGTGCAAGCAGACTGACTCTTCTTACAGTCTATTTTTTGAACCATTCCTGTGTCACTAGTTACAGATTCCGATGCTTCACTTCAGGTTTACTGTATCCCTTGGACCTTCTTAATAACGATGAAACACAGAAATTGCATCGGAATTAAATACAAAAGGCACAATGCCGACATAAGTACAAATAGATTGACTCTTTTTACTGTCTATGTTTTGAACCAATCCTGTGACACTAGTTATAGATTCCGACGCTTCACTTCAGGTTTACTGTATCCCTTGGACCTTCGTATTGACGACGAAACACAGAAATTGCGTCGGAATTAAATACAAAAGGCACAATGCCGACTAAAGTACAAGACACTGACTCTTCTTAGTGATTATGTTTTGAACCATTCCTGCGACACTAGTTATAGATTCCGATGCTTCACTTAAGGTTTACTGTTTCCCTCTGACCTTCTTATTGCCGATGAAACACAGAAATTGCATCGGAATTAAATATAAAAGGCACAAAGCCGATTTAAGTATAAGAAGACTGACTTTTCATACTGACTATGTTTGAACCATTCCTGTGACACTAGTTATAGATTCCGATGCTTCACTTCAGGTTTACTGTATCCCTCTGACCTTCTTATTGACGATGAAAGACAGAAAATGCATCGGAAATAAATAGAAAAGGCACAATGCCGACTTAAGTACAAGAAGATTGACTCTTCTTACTGTCTATGTTTTGAACCATTCCAGTGACACTAGTTATAGATTCCGATGCTTCACTTCAGGTTTACTGTATCCCTTGGACGTTCTTATTGACGATGAAACACAGAAATTGCATCGGAATTAGATACAAAAAGCACAATGCCGACTTAAGTACAAGAAGACTGACACTTCCTACTGTCATTGTTCTGAACCATTCCTGTGATACTAGTTATAGATTCCGATGCTTCACTTCAGGGTTGATATATCCCTTGGACCTTCGTATTGACGATGAAACACAGAAATTGCATCGGAACTAAATACAAAAGGCACAATGCCGACTTAAGTACTGTCTATGTTTTGAACCATTCCTGTGACACTAGATATAGATTACGATGCTTCACTCCAGGTTTACTGTATCCCTTGGACCTTCTTATTGACGATGAAACACAGAAATTGCATCGGAATTAGAGACAAAAGGCACAATGCCGACTTAAGTACAAGAAGACTAACTCTTCCTACTGTCATTGTTCTGAACCATTCCTGTGATACTAGTTATAGATTCCGATGCTTCACTTCAGGGTTAATATATCCCTTGGACGTTCGTATTGACGATGAAACACTGATATTGCATCGGAACTAAATACAAAGGGCACAATGCCGACTTAAGTACTGTCTATGATTTGAACCATTCCATTGATACAAGTTATGGATTCCGATGCTTCACTTCAGGTTTACTGTATCCCTCTGATCTTCTTATTGACGATGAAACCCAGAAATTGCATCGGAATTAAATACAAAAGGCGTAAGGATAACTTAAGGACAAGAAGACTGACTCTTCTTACTGACTATGATTTGAACCATTCCTGTGACACTAGTTATAGATTCCGATGCTTCACTTCAGGTTTACTGTATCCATTGGACCTTCGTGTAGACGATGAAACACAGCAATCGCATCGGAATTAAATACAAAAAGCACAATGCCGACTTAAGTACATGCAGACTGACTCTTCATACAGTCTATGTTTTGAACCAATTCTGTGGCACAAGTTATAGTTTCCGATGCTTGACTTCAGTTTTACTGTATCCCCTGGACCTTCTTATTGACGACGAAACACAGAAATTGCATCGGAATTTAATACAAAAGGCACAATGCCGACTTAAGTACAAGAGACTGACTCTTCTTAATGTCTATTTTTTGAACCATTCCTGTGACACTAGTTATAGATTCCGATGCTTCACTTCAGGTTTACTGTATCCCTTTGACCTTCTTATTGACGATGAAACACAGAAATTGCATCAGAATTAAATACAAAAGGCACAATGCCGACTGAAGTACAAATAGACTGACTCTTTTTACTGTCTATGTTTTGAACCAATCCTGTGACACTAGTTATAGATTCCGACGCTTCACTTCAGGTTTACTGTATCACTTGGACCTTCTTATTAACGATGAAACACAGAAATTGCATCGGAAATTAATACTAAAGGCACAATGCCGACTTCAGTACAAAAAGACTGACACTTCTTACTGACTATGTTTTGAACCATTCCTGTGACACTAGTTATAGATTCCGATGCATCACTTCAGGTTTACTGTATCCCTCCGACCTTCATATTGACGATGAAACACAGAATTTGCATCGGAATTATATACAAAAGGAACAATGCCGACTTAAGTACAAGAATACTGACTCTTCTTACTGAGTATGTTTTGAACCATTCCTGTGACACTAGTTATAGATTCCGATGCTTCACTTCAGGTTTACTGTATCCCTCTGACCTTCTTATTGACGGTGAAACACAGAAATTGCATAGGAATTAAATCGAAAAGACACAATTCCGACTTAAGTACAAGAAGACTGACACTTCTTACTGTCTATGTTTTGAACCATTCCTGTGACACTAGTTATAGATTCCGATGCTTGACTTCAGTTTTACTGTATCCGTTGGACGTTCTTATTGACGATGAAACACAGAAATTGCATCGGAATTAAATATAAAAGGCACAAAGCCGATTTAAGTATAAGAAGACTGACATTTCTTACTGACTATGTTTAACCATTCCTGTGACACTAGTTATAGATTCCGATGCTTCACTTCAGGTTTACTGTATCCCTCTGACCTTCTTATTGACGATGAAACACAGAAAATGCATCGGAAATAAATAGAAAAGACACAATGCCGACTTAAGTACAAGAAGATTGACTCTTCTTACTGTTTATGTTTGAACCATTCCAGTGACACTAGTTATAGATTCCGATGATTCACTTCAAGTTTACTGTATCCCTTGGACGTTCTTATTGACGATGAAAAACAGTAATTGCATCGGAATTAAATACAAAAGGCACAATGCCGACTTAAGTACAAGAAGACTGACACCTCTTACTGTCTATGTCTTGAATCAATCCTGTGACACTAGTTTTTGATTCCGATGCTTCACTTCAGGTTTACTGTGACCCTTGGATCTTCTTATTGACGATGAAACACAGAAATTGTATCGGAATTAAATACAAAATGCACAATGCCGACTTAAGTACAAAGAGACTGACGCTAATTACTGACTATGTTTTGAACCATTCCTGTAACACTAGTTACAGATTCCGATGCTTCACTTCAGGTGTACTGTATACTTTCGGTCCTTCTTATTGACGATGAAACACAGAAATTGCATCGGAATTAAATACAAAATTCATAAGGATGACTTAAGGACAAAAAGACTGACTCTTCTTACTGACTATGCTTTGAACCATTCCTGTGACACTAGTTATAGATTCCGATGCTTCACTTCAGGTTTACTGTATCCCTCTGACCTTCTTATTGACGATGAAACACAGAAATTGCACCGGAATTAAATACAAATGGCACAATGCCGACTTAAGTACAAGAAGACTGACTCTTCTTACTGTCTATGTTTTGAACCATTCCTGTGACACTAGTTATAGATTCCGATGCTTCACTTCAGGTTTACTGTATCCCTCTGACCTTCTTATTGACGATGAAACACAGAAATTGCACCGGAATTAAATACAAATGGCACAATGCCGACTTAAGTACAAGAAGATTGACTCTTCTTACTGTCTATGTTTTGAACCATTCCAGTGACACTAGTTATAGATTCCGATGCTTCACTTCAGGTTTACTGTATCCCTTGGACGTTCTTATTGACGATGAAACACAGAAATTGCATCGGAATTAGATACAAAAAGCACAATGCCGACTTAAGTACAAGAAGACTGACACTTCCTACTGTCATTGTTCTGAACCATTCCTGTGAGACTAGTTATAGATTCCGATGCTTCACTTCAGGGTTGATATATCCCTTGGACCTTCGTATTGACGATGAAACACAGAAATTGCATCGGAACTAAATACAAAAGGCACAATGCCGACTTAAGTACTGTCTATGTTTTGAACCATTCCTGTGACACTAGATATAGATTACGATGCTTCACTCCAGGTTTACTGTATCCCTTGGACCTTCTTATTGACGATGAAACACAGAAATTGCATCGGAATTAGAGACAAAAGGCACAATGCCGACTTAAGTACAAGAAGACTGACTCTTCCTACTGTCATTGTTCTGAACCATTCCTGTGATACTAGTTATAGATTCCGATGCTTCACTTCAGGGTTAATATATCCCTTGGACGTTCGTATTGACGATGAAACACTGAAATTGCATCGGAACTAAATACAAAGGGCACAATGCCGACTTAAGTACTGTCTATGATTTGAACCATTCCATTGATACAAGTTATGGATTCCGATGCTTCACTTCAGGTTTACTGTATCCCTCTGACCTTCTTATTGACGATGAAACCCAGAAATTGCATCGGAATTAAATACAAAAGGCGTAAGGATGACTTAAGGACAAGAAGACTGACTCTTCTTACTGACTATGATTTGAACCATTCCTGTGACACTAGTTATAGATTCCGATGCTTCACTTCAGGTTTACTGTATCCATTGGACCTTCGTGTAGACAATGAACCACAGAAATCGCATCGGAATTAAATACTAAAGGCACAATGCCGACTTAAGTACATGCAGACTGACTCTTCATACAGTCTATGTTTTGAACCAATCCTGTGGCACAAGTTATAGTTTCCGATGCTTCACTTCAGGTTTACTGTACCCCTTCGGTCCATCTTATTGACGATGAAACACAGAAATTGCATCGGAATTAATTAGAAAAGGCACAATGTCGACTTAAGTACTGGATGACTGACTCTTCTTACTGTCTATGTTTTGAAAATTTCTTGTGACACTAGTTATAGATTCCGATGCTTGACTTCAGTTTTACTGTATCCCCTGGACCTTCTTATTGACGACGAAACACAGAAATTGCATCGGAATTTAATACAAAAGGCACAATGCCAACTTAAGTACAAGAGACTGACTCTTCTTAATGTCTATTTTTTGAACCATTCCTGTGACACTAGTTATAGATTCCGATGCTTCACTTCAGGTTTACTGTATCCCTTTGACCTTCTTATTGACGATGAAACACAGAAATTGCATCGGAATTAAATACAAAAGGCACAATGCCGACTGAAGTACAAATAGACTG
Organism: Schistocerca americana; assembly: GCF_021461395.2. NCBI lineage: Eukaryota > Metazoa > Arthropoda > Insecta > Orthoptera > Acrididae > Schistocerca > Schistocerca americana. Next base: position 2,775,641 of record NW_025726093.1, read on the forward strand.
ACTCTTTTTACTGTCTATGTTTTGAACCAATCCTGTGACACTAGTTATAGATTCCGACGCTCCACTTCATGTTTACTGTATCCCTTGGACCTTCTTATTGACGATGAAACACCGAAATTGTATCGGAATTAAATACAAAAGGCACAATGCCGACTTAAGTACATGAAGACTGACTCTTCTTACTGTCTATGTTTTGAACCATTCCTGTGACACTAGTTATAAATTCCGATGCTTCACTTCAGGTTTACTGTATCCCTCTGACCTTATTGACGATGAAACACAGAAATTGCATCGGAATTAAATAGAAAAGGCACAATGCCGACTTAAGTACAAGAAGGCTGTCTCTTCTTACTGACTATGTTCTGAACCATTCCTATGACACTAGTTATAGTTTCCGATGCATCACTTCAGGTTTACTGTATCCCTCCGACCTTCATATTGACGATGAAACACAGAATTTGCATCGGAAATATATACAAAAGGCACAATGCCGACTTAAGTACAAGAATACTGACTCTTCTTGCTGACTATGTTTTGAACCATTCCTGTGACAATAGTTATAGATTCCGATGCTTCACTTCAGGTTTACTGTATCCCTCTGACCTTCTTATTGACGGTGAAACACAGAAATTGCATCGGAATTAAATAGAAAAGACACAATTCCGACTTAAGTACAAGAAGACTGACACTTCTTACTGTCTATGTTTTGAACCATTCCTGTGACACTAGTTATAGATTCCGATGCTTGTCTTCAGTTTTGCTGTATCCCTTGGACGTTCTTATTGACGACGAAACACAGAAATTGCATCGGAATTAAATATAAAAGGCACAATGCCGACTTAAGTACAAGAAGACTGACTCTTCTTACTGTCTATGTTTTGAACCATTCCATTGACACTAGTTATAGATTCCAATGCTTCACTCAAGGTTTACTGTATCCCTTGGCCTTCTTATTGACGATGAAACACTGAAATTGCATCGGAATTAAATAGAACAGGCACAATGCCGACTTAAGTACAAGAAGACTGGCTCTTCTTACTGACTATGATTTGAACCATATTGTGACACTAGTTATAGATTCCGATGCTTCACTTCAGGTTTACTGTATCCATTGGACCTTCGTGTTGACGATGAAACACAGAAATCGCATCGGAATTAAATACAAAAGGCACAATGCCGACTTAAGTGCAAGCAGACTGACTCTTCTTACAGTCTATTTTTTGAACCATTCCTGTGTCACTAGTTACAGATTCCGATGCTTCACTTCAGGTTTACTGTATCCCTTGGACCTTCTTATTAACGATGAAACACAGAAATTGCATCGGAATTAAATACAAAAGGCACAATGCCGACATAAGTACAAATAGATTGACTCTTTTAACTGTCTATGTTTTGAACCAATCCTGTGACACTAGTTATAGATTCCGACGCTTCACTTCAGGTTTACTGTATCCCTTGGACCTTCGTATTGACGATGAAACACAGAAATTGCGTCGGAATTAAATACAAATGGCACAATGCCGACTAAAGTACAAGAGACTGACTCTTCTTAGTGATTATGTTTTGAACCATTCCTGTGACACTAGTTATAGATTCCGATGCTTCACTTAAGGTTTACTGTTTCCCTCTGACCTTCTTATTGCCGATCAAACACAGAAATTGCATCGGAATTAAATATAAAAGGCACAAAGCCGATTTAAGTATAAGAAGACTGACTTTTCATACTGACTATGTTTGAACCATTCCTGTGACACTAGTTATAGATTCCGATGCTTCACTTCAGGTTTACTGTATCCCTCTGACCTTCTTATTGACGATGAAAGACAGAAAATGCATCGGAAATAAATAGAAAAGGCACAATGCCGACTTAAGTACAAGAAGATTGACTCTTCTTACTGTCTATGTTTTGAACCATTCCAGTGACACTAGTTATAGATTCCGATGCTTCACTTCAGGTTTACTGTATCCCTTGGACGTTCTTATTGACGATGAAACACAGAAATTGCATCGGAATTAGATACAAAAAGCACAATGCCGACTTAAGTACAAGAAGACTGACACTTCCTACTGTCATTGTTCTGAACCATTCCTGTGATACTAGTTATAGATTCCGATGCTTCACTTCAGGGTTGATATATCCCTTGGACCTTCGTATTGACGATGAAACACAGAAATTGCATCGGAACTAAATACAAAAGGCACAATGCCGACTTAAGTACTGTCTATGTTTTGAACCATTCCTGTGACACTAGATATAGATTACGATGCTTCACTCCAGGTTTACTGTATCCCTTGGACCTTCTTATTGACGATGAAACACAGAAATTGCATCGGAATTAGAGACAAAAGGCACAATGCCGACTTAAGTACAAGAAGACTGACTCTTCCTACTGTCATTGTTCTGAACCATTCCTGTGATACTAGTTATAGATTCCGATGCTTCACTTCAGGGTTAATATATCCCTTGGACGTTCGTATTGACGATGAAACACTGAAATTGCATCGGAACTAAATACAAAGGGCACAATGGCTACTTAAGTACTGTCTATGATTTGAACCATTCCATTGATACAAGTTATGGATTCCGATGCTTCACTTCAGGTTTACTGTATCCCTCTGACCTTCTTATTGACGATGAAACCCAGAAATTGCATCGGAATTAAATACAAAAGGCGTAAGGATGACTTAAGGACAAGAAGACTGACTCTTCTTACTGACTATGATTTGAACCATTCCTGTGACACTAGTTATAGATTCCGATGCTTCACTTCAGGTTTACTGTATCCATTGGACCCTCGTGTAGACGATGAAACACAGAAATCGCATCGGAATTAAATACAAAAGGCACAATGCCGACTTAAGTACATGCAGACTGACTCTTCATACAGTCTATGTTTTGAACCAATCCTGTGGCACAAGTTATAGTTTCCGATGCTTCACTTCAGGTTTACTGTACCCCTTCGGTCCTTTTTATTGACGATGAAACACAGAAATTGCATCGGAATTAATTAGAAAAGGCACAATGTCGACTTATGTACTGGATGACTGACTCTTCTTACTGTCTATGTTTTGAAAATTTCTTGTGACACTAGTTATAGATTCCGATGCTTGACTTCAGTTTTACTGTATCCCCTGGACCTTCTTATTGACGACGAAACACAGAAATTGCATCGGAATTTAATACAAAAGGCACAATGCCGACTTAAGTACAAGAGACTGACTCTTCTTAATGTCTATTTTTTTAACCATTCCTGTGACACTAGTTATAGATTCCGATGCTTCACTTCAGGTTTACTGTATCCCTTTGACCTTCTTATTGACGATGAAACATAGAAATTGCATCGGAATTAAATACAAAAGGCACAATGCCGACTGAAGTACAAATAGACTGACTCTTTTTACTGTCTATGTTTTGAACCAATCCTGTGACACTAGTTATAGATTCCGACGCTTCACTTCAGGTTTACTGTATCCCTTGGACCTTCTTATTAACGATGAAACACAGAAATTGCATCGGAATTAAATACTAAAGGCACAATGCCGACTTCAGTACAAAAAGACTGACACTTCTTACTGACTATGTTTTGAACCATTCCTGTGACACTAGTTATAGATTCCGATGCATCACTTCAGGTTTACTGTATCCCTCCGACCTTCATATTGACGATGAAACACAGAATTTGCATCGGAATTATATACAAAAGGAACAATGCCGACTTAAGTACAGGAATACTGACTCTTCTTACTGACTATGTTTTGAACCATTCCTGTGACACTAGTTATAGATTCCGATGCTTCACTTCAGGTTTACTGTATCCCTCTGACCTTCTTATTGACGGTGAAACACAGAAATTGCATCGGAATTAAATCGAAAAGACACAATGCCGACTTAAGTACAAAGAGACTGACGCTAATTACTGACTATGTTTTGAACCATTCCTGTAACACTGGTTACAGATTCCGATGCTTCACTTCAGGTGTACTGTATACCTTCGGTCCTTCTTATTAACGATGAAACACAGAAATTGCATCGGAATTAAATACAAAATTCATAAGGATGACTTAAGGACAAAAAGACTGACTCTTCTTACTGACTATGCTTTGAACCATTCCTGTGACACTAGTTATAGATTCCGATGCTTCACTTCAGGTTTACTGTATCCCTCTGACCTTCTTATTGACGATGAAACACAGAAATAGCACCGGAATTAAATACAAATGGCACAATGCCGACTTAAGTACAAGAAGACTGACTCTTCTTACTGTCTATGCTTTGAACCATTCCATTGACACTAGTCATAGGTTCCAATGCTTCACTCCAGGTTTACTGTATCCCTTGGCCTTCTTATTGACGATGAAACACTGAAATTGCATCGGAATTAAATAGAAAAGGCACAATGCCGACTTATGTACAAGAAGACTGACTCTTCGTACTGACTATGCTTTGAACCATTCCGGTGACACTAGTTATAGATTCCGATGGTTCACTTCAGGTTTACTGTATCCATTGGAGCTTTGTATTGACGATGAAACACAGAAATTGCATCGGAATTAAATACAAAAGGCACAATGCCGACTTAAGTACAAGAAGACTGACTCTTCTTACAGTCTATGCTTTGAACCAAACCTGTGACACTAGTTACAGATTCCGATGCTTCATTTCAGGTTTACTGTACCCCTTCGTTCCTTCTTATTGACGATGAAACACAGAAATTGCATCGGAATTAGTTAGAAAGGGCACAATGTCGACTTAAGGACGAGAAGACTGACTCTTCTTACTGTCTGTGTTTTGAACCATTCCTGTCACACTAGTTATAGATTCCGATGCTTGACTTCAGTTTTACTGTATCCCTTGGAACTTCTTATTGACGATGAAACACAGAAATTGCATCGGAATTAAATACAAAATGCACAATGCCGACTTAAGTACAAGAAGACTGGCTCTTCTTACTGTCTACGTTTTGAACCAATTCTGTGACACTAGTTATAGATTACGATGCTTCACTTCAGGTTTACTGTATCCCTTCGGTCCTTCTGATTGACGATGAATCACAGAAATTGCATCGGAATTAAATACAAAAGGCACGATGCCGACTTTAGTACAAAAAGACTGACTCTTCTCACTGACTATGTTTTGAACCATTCCTGTAACACTAGTTATAGATTCCGATGCTTGACTTATGTTTTACTGTATCATTTGGACCTTCTTATTGATGATGAAACACAGAAATTGCATCGGAATTAAATACAAAAGGCACAATGCCGACTTAAGTACAAGAGACTGACTCTTCTTAGTGACTATGTTTTGATCCATTCCTGTGACACTAGTTATTGATTCCGATGCTTCACTTAAGGTTTACTGTTTCCCTCTGACCTTCTTATTGACGATGAAACACAGAAATTGCATCGGAATTAAATATAAATGGCACAAAGATGACTTAAGTATAAGAACACTGACTTTTCTTACTGACTATGTTTGAACCATTCCTGTGACACTAGTTATAGATTCCGATGCTCCACTTCTGGTTTACTGTATCCCTCTGACCTTCTTATTGACGATGAAGCACAGAAAATTCATCGGAATGAAATAGAAAAGGCACAATGCCGACTTAAGTACAAGAAGACTGACTCTTCTGACTGTCTATATCTTGAACCAATCCTGTGACACTAGTTTTTGATTCCGATGCTTCACTTCAGGTTTACTGTGACCCTTGGACCTTCTTATTGACGATGAAACACAGAAATTGAATCGGAATTAGATACAAAAGGAACAATGCCGACTTAAGTACAAGAAGACTGACTCTTCCTACTGTCATTGTTTTGAACCATTCCTGTGATACTAGTTATAGATTCCGATGCTTCACATCAGGGTTAATATATCCCTTGGACCTTCGTATTGACGATGAAACACAGAAATTGCATCGGAACTAAATACAAAAGGCACAATGCCGACTTAAGTACTGTCTATGTGTTGAACCATTCCTGTGACACTAGTTATAGATTACGATGCTTTACTCCAGGTTTACTGTATCCCTCTGACCTTCTTATTGACGATGAAACCCAGAAATTGCATCGGAAGTAAATACAAAAGGCGTAAGGATGACTTAAGGACAAGAAGACTGGCTCTTCTTACTGACTATGTTTTGAACCATTCCTGTGACACTAGTTATAGATTCCGATGCTTCACTTTAGGTTTACTGTATCCCTCTGACCTTCTTATCGACGATGAAACACAGAAATTGCACCGGAATCAAATACAAAAGGCACAATGCCGACTCAAGTACAAGAAGACTGACTCTTCTTACTGTCTACGTTTTGAACCATTCCATTGACACTAGTTATAGATTCCAATGCTTCACTCCAGGTTTACTGTATCCCTTGGCCTTCTTATTGACGATGAAACACTGAAATTGCATCGGAATTAAATAGAAAAGGCACAATGCCGACTTAAGTACAAGAAGACTGACTCTTCTTACTGACTATGATTTGAACCATTTCTGTGACACTATTTATAGATTCCGATGCTTCACTTCAGGTTTACTGTATTCATTGGACCTTCGTATTGACGATGAACCACAGAAATTGCATCGTAATTGAATACAAAAGGCACAATGCCGACTTAAGTACAAGCAGACTGACTCTTCTTACAGTCTATGTTTTGAACCAATCCTGTGACACAAGTTATAGTTTCCGATGCTTCACTTCAGGTTTACTGTACGCTTCGGTCCTTCTTATTGACGATGAAACACAGAAATTGCATCGGAATTAATTAGATAAGGCACAATGTCGACTTAAGTACAGGAAGACTGACTCTTCTTACTGTATATGTTTTGAACCATTCCTGTGACACTAGTTATAGATTCCGATGCTTGACTTCAGTTTTACAGTATCCCTTTTACCTTCTTATTGACGATGAAACACAGAAATTGCATCGGAATAAAATACAAAATGCACAATGCTGACTTAAGTACAAGAAGACTGACTCTTCTTACTGTCTATCTTTTGAACCAATCCTGTGACACTAGTTACAGATTCCGATGCTTTACTTCAGGTGTACTGTATCCCTTCGGTCCTTCTTATTGACGATGAAACACAGAAATTGCATCGGAATTAAATACAAAATTCATAAGGATTACTTAAGGACAAAAAGACTGACTCTTCTTACTGACTATGTTTTGAACCATTCCTGTGACACTAGTTATAGATTCCGATGCTTCTCTTCCGGTTTACTGTATCCCTCTGACCTTCTTATTGACGATGAAACACAGAAATTGCACCGGAATTAAATACAAAAGGCACAATGCCGACTTAAGTACAAGAAGACTGACTCTTCTTACTGTCTATGTTTTGAACCATTCCATTGACACTAGTCATAGATTCCAATGCTTCACTCCAGGTTTACAGTATCCCTTGGCCTTCTTATTGACGATGAAACACTGAAATTGCATCGGAATTAAATAGAAAAGGCACAATGACGACTTACGTACAAGAAGACAGACTCTTCGTACTGACTATGATTTGAACCATTCCTGTGACACTAGTTATAGATTCCGATGGTTCACATCTGGTTTACTGTATCCATTGGACCTTTGTATTGACGATGAATCACAGAAATTGCATCGGAATTAAATACAAAAGGCACAATGCCGACTTCAGTACAAGAAGACTGACTCTTCTTACAGTCTATGCTTTGAACCAAACCTGTGACACTAGTTATAGATTCCGATGCTTCATTTCAGGTTTACTGTACCCCTTCGTTCCTTCTTATTGACGATGAAACACAGAAATTGCATCGGAATTAGTTAGAAAAGGCACAATGTCGACTTAAGTACGAGAAGACTGACTCTTCTTACTGTCTGTGTTTTGAACCATTCCTGTCACACTAGTTATAGATTCCGATGCTTGACTTCAGTTTTACTGTATCCCTTGGACCTTCTTATTGACGATGAAACACAGAAATTGCATCGGAATTAAATACAAAATGCACAATGCCGACTTAAGTACAAGAAGACTGGCTCTTCTTACTGTCTACGTTTTGAACCAATTCTGTGACACTAGTTATAGATTCCGATGCTTCACTTCAGGTTTACTGTATCCCTTCGGTCCTTCTGATTGACGATGAATCACAGAAATTGCATCGGAATTAAATACAAAAGGCACGATGCCGACTTTAGTACAAAAAGACTGACTCTTCTCACTGACTATGTTTTGAACCATTCCTGTAACACTAGTTATAGACTCCGATGCTTGACTTCAGTTTGCTGTATCCCTTGGACCTTCTTATTGATGATGAAACACAGAAATTGCATCGGAATTAAATACAAAAGGCACAATGCCGACTTAAGTACAAGAGACTGACTCTTCTTAGTGACTATGTTTTGATCCATTCCTGTGACACTAGTTATTGATTCCGATGCTTCACTTAAGGTTTACTGTTTCCCTCTGACCTTCTTATTGACGATGAAACACAGAAATTGCATCGGAATTAAATATAAATGGCACAAAGCCGACTTAAGTAAAAGAAGACTGACTTTTCTTACTGACTATGTTTGAACCATTCCTGTGAAACTAGTTATAGATTCCGATGCTTCACTTCAGGTTTACTGTATCCCTCTGACCTTCTTATTGACGATGAAGCACAGAAAATGCATCGGAATTAAATAGAAAAGGCACAATGCCGACTTAAGTACAAGAAGTCTGACTCTTCTGACTGTCTATGACTTGAAAAAATCCTGTGCCACTAGTTTTTGATTCCGATGCTTCACTTCAGGTTTACTGTGACCCTTGGACCTTCTTATTGACGATGAAACACAGAAATTGAATCGGAATTAGATACAAAAGGAACAATGCCGTCTTAAGTACAAGAAGACTGACTCTTCCTACTGTCATTGTTTTGAACCATTCCTGTGATACTAGTTATAGATTCCGATGCTTCACATCAGGGTTAATATATCCCTTGGACCTTCGTATTGACGATGAAACACAGAAATTGCATCGGAACTAAATACAAAAGGCACAATGCCGACTTAAGTACAAGAAGACTGACTCTTCTTACTGTCTATGTTTTGAACCATTCCATTGACACTAGTCATGGATTCCAATGCTTCACTCCAGGTTTACTGTATCCCTTGGCCTTCTTATTGACGATGAAACACTGAAATTGCATCGGAATTAAATAGAAAAGGCACAATGACGACTTAAGTACAAGAAGACTGACTCTTCGTACTGACTATGATTTGAACCATTCCTGTGACACTAGTTATAGATTCCGATGGTTCACTTCAGGTTTACTGTATCCATTGGACCTTCGTATTGACGATGAAACACAGAAATTGCATCGGAATTAAATACAAAAGGCAGAATGCCGACTTAAGTACAAGAAGACTGACTCTCCTTACAGTCTATGCTTTGAACCAATCCTGTGACACTAGTTATAGATTCCGATGCTTCATTTCAGGTCTACTGTACCCCGTCGTTCCTTCTTATTGACGATGAAACACAGAAATTGCATCGGAATTAGTTAGAAAAGGCACAATGTCGACTTAAGTACAAGAGGACTGACTCTTCTTACTGTCTATGTTTTGAACCATTCCTGTGACACTTGTTATCGATTCCGATGCTTGACTTCAGTTTTACTGTATCCCTTGGACCTTCTTATTGACGATGAAACACAGAAATGGCATCGGAATTAAATACAAAATGCACAATGCCGACTTAAGTACAAGAAGACTGACTCTTCTTACTGTCTACGTTTTGAACCAATCCTGTGACACTAGTTATAGATTCCGATGCTTCACTTCAGGTTTACTGTATCCCTTCGGTCCTTCTTATTGACGATGAATCACAGAAATTGCATCGGAATTAAATACAAAAGGCACAATGCCGACTTTAGTACAAAAAGACTGACTCATCTTACTGACTATGTTTTGAACCATTCCTGTAACACTAGTTATAGATTCCGATGCTTCAGTTCAGGTTTACTGTATCCCTCTGACCTTCTTATTGACGATGAAACACAGAAATTGCATCGGAATTAAATACAAAAGGCACTATGCCTACTTAAGTAGAAGAAGACTGACTCTTCTTACTGACTATGCTTTGAACCATTCCTGTGACGCTAGTTATAGATTCATATGCTTCACTTGAGGTTTACTGTATCCCTCTGACCTTCTTATTGACGATGAAACACACAAATTGCATCGGAATTAAATAGAAAAGGCACAATGCCGACTTAAGTACAAGATGACTGACTCTTCTTACAGTCTATGTTTTGAACCACTCCTGCGACACAAGTTATGGATTCCGATGCTGGTCTTCAGTTTTACTGCATCCCCTGGACCTTCTTATTGACGATGAAACACAGAAATTGCATCGGAATTAAATAGAAAAGACACAATGCCGACTTAAGTACAAGAGACTGTCTCTTCTTACTAACTATGTTTTGAACCAGTCCTGTGACACTAGTTATACATTCCGATGCTTCCCTTCAGGTTTACTGTATCCCTTGGACCCTCTTATTGACGATGAAACACAGAAATTGCATCGGAATTAAATACAAAAGGCACAATGCCGACTTAAGTACAAGAAGACTGTATCTTCTTACTGTCTATGCTTTGAACCATTCCTGTAAAACTAGTTATAGTTTCCGATGCTTCACTCCAAGTTTACTGTATCCCTTGGACCTTCTTATTGACGATGAAACACAGAAATTGCATCTGAATTAAATACAAAAGGCACAATGCCGACTTAAGTACAAGAAGAATGACTCTTCGTACTGACTATGTTTTGAACCATTCCTGTGACACTAGTTGTAGATTCCGATGCTTCACTTCAGGTTTACTGTATCCATTGGGCCTTCTTATTGACGATGAAACACAGATATTGCATCTAAATTATATACAAAAGGCACAATGCCGACTTAAGTACTGTCTATATTATTAACCATTCCTGTGACACTAGTTATAGATTCCGATGCTTCACTCCAAGTTTGCTGTATCCCTTGGACCTTCTTATTGACGATGAAAAACAGAAATTGCATCGGAATTAAATACATAAGGCATAAGGCCGACTTAACGACAAGAAGACTGACTCATCTTACTGTCTATGCTTTGATACTTTCCTGTGACACTAGTTATTGACTCCGATGCTTCACTCCACGTTTACTGTATCCCTTGGACCTCCTTATTGACGATGAGACACTGAAATTGCATCGAAATTAAATAGAAAAGGCACAATGCCGGCTTAAGTACAGGAAGACTGACTCTACTTACCGACTATGTTTGAACCATTCCTGTGACACTAGTTACAGATTCCGAGGCTTCACTTCTGGTTTACTGTATCCCTTGAACCTTCTTATTGACGATGAAACACAGAAATTGCATCGGAATTAAATACAAAAGGCACAATGCCGACTTAAGTACAAGAAGACTGTATCTTCTTACTGTCTATGCTTTGAACCATTCCTGTAAAACTAGTTATAGTTTCCGATGCTTCACTCCAGGTTTACTGTATCCCTTGGACCTTCTTATTGACGATGAAACACAGAAATTGCATCGGAATTAAATACAAAAAGCACAAAGCCGACTTACGGACAAGAAGACTGACTCTTCTTACTGACTATGTTTTGAACCATTCCTGTGCCAATAGCTATAGATTCCGATGCTTCACTCCAGGTTTACTGTATCCCTTTGACCTTCTTATTGACGATGAAACCCAGAAATTGCATCGGAATTAAATACAAAAGGCGTAAGGCCGACTTAACAACAAGAAGACTGACTCCTCTTACTGACTATGCTTTGAACCATTCCTGTGACACTAGTTATAGAGTCCGATGCTTCACTTCAGGTTTACTGTTTCCCTCTGACCTTCTTATTGACGATGAAACACAGAAATTGCATCGGAATTAAATACAAAGGGCACAATGCAGACTTAAGTACAAGAAGACTGACTCTTCTTAATGTCTATGTTTTGAACCATTCCATTGATACTAGTTATAGGTTTCGATGCTTCACTCCACGTTTACTGTATCCCTTGGACCTTCTTATTGACGATGAAACACTGAAATTGCATCGGAATTAAATAGAAAAGGCACAATGCCGACATAGGTACATGGAGACTGACTCTTCTTACTGTCTATGTTTGAACCATTCCTGTGACACTAGTTACAGATTCCGTTGCTACACTCCAGGTTTACTGTATCCCTTAGACCTTCTTATTGACGATGAAACACAGAAATTGCATCGGAATTAAATACAAAAGGCACAATGCCGACTTAAGGACAAGAAGACTGACTCGTCTTACTGACTACGTTTTGAACCATTCCTGTGACACTAGTTATAGATTGCGATGCTCCACTTCAGGTTTACTGTATCCCTCTAACTTTCTTATTGGCGATGAAACACAGAAATTGCATCGGAATTAAATACAAAAGGCACAATGCCGACTTAAGTACAAGAAGACTGTATCTTCTTACTGTCTATGCTTTGATCCATTCCTGTAACACTAGTTATAGTTTCCGATGCTTCACTCCAGCTTTACTGTATCCCTTGGACCTTCTTATTGACGATGAAACACAGAAATTGCATCGGAATTAAATACAAAAAGCACAATGCCGACTTAAGGACAAGAAGACTGACTCTTCTTACTGACTATGCTTTGAACCATTCGTGTGCCAATAGCTATAGATTCCGATGACTCACTCCAGGTTTACTGTATCCCTTGGACCTTCTTATTGACGATGAAACACAGAAATTGCATCGGAATTAAATACAAAAGGCGTAAGGCCGACTTAACAACAAGAAGACTGACTCCTCTTACTGACTATGTTTGAACCATTCCTGTGATACTAGTTATAGATTCCGATGCTTCACTTCAGGTTTACTGTTTCCCTCTAACCTTCTTCTTGACGATGAAACACAGAAATTGCATCGGAATTAAATACAAAGGGCACAATGCCGACTTAAGTACAAGAAGACTGACTCTTCTTACTGTCTATGTTTTGAACCATTCCATTGATACTAGTTATAGGTTTCGATGCTTCACTCCACGTTTACTGTATCCCTTGGACCTTCTTATTGACGATGAAACACTGAAATTGCATCGGAATTAAATAGAAAAGGCACAATGCCGACATAGGTACATGAAGACTGACTCTTCTTACTGTCTATGTTTGAACCATTCCTGTGACACTAGTTACAGATTCCGTTGCTACACTCCAGGTTTACTGTATCCCTTAGACCTTCTTATTGACGATGAAACACAGAAATTGCATCGGAATTAAATACAAAAGGCACAATGCCGACTTAAGGACAAGAAGACTGACTCGTCTTACTGACTATGTTTTGAACCATTCCTGTGACACTAGTTATAGATTGCGATGCTCCACTTCAGGTTTACTGTATCCCTCTGACCTTCTTATTGACGATGAAACACAGAAATTGCATCGGAATTAAATACAAAAGGCACAATGCCGACTTAAGTACAAGAAGACTGTATCTTCTTACTGTCTATGCTTTGAACCATTCCTGTAACACTAGCTATAGTTTCCGATGCTTCACTCCAGGTTTACTGTATCCCTTGGACCTTCTTATAGACGATGAAACACAGAAATTGCATCGGGATTAAATACAAAAAGCACAATGCCGACTTAAGGACAAGAAGACTGACTCTTCTTACTGACTATGTTTTGAACCATTCCTGTGCCAATAGCTATAGATTCCGATGCTTCACTCCAGGTTTACTGTATCCCTTGGACCTTCCTATTGACGATGAAACACAGAAATTGCATCGGAATTAAATACAAAGGGCACAATGCCGACTTAAGTACAAGAAGACTAACTCTTCTTACTGTATATGTTTTGAACCATTCCATTGATACTAGTTATAGGTTTCGATGCTTCACTCCACGTTTACTGTATCCCTTGGACCTTCTTATTGACGATGAAACACTGAAATTGCATCGGAATTAAATATAAAAGGCACAATGCCGACTTAAGGACAAGCAGACTGACTCTTCTTACTGACTATGTTTTGAACCATTCGTGTGCCAATAGCTATAGATTCCGATGCTTCACTCCAGGTTTACTGTATCCCTTGGACCTTCTTATTGACGATGAAACACAGAAATTGCATCGGAATTAAATACAAAAGGCGTAAGGCCGACTTAGCAACAAGAAGACTGACTCCTCTTACTGACTATGTTTTGAACCATTCCTATGACACTAGTTATAGATTCCGATGCTTCACTTCAGGTTTACTGTTTCACTCTGACCTTCTTATTGACGATGAAACACAGAAATTGCATCGTAATTAAATACAAAGGGCACAAAGCCGACTTAAGTACAAGAAGACTGTCTCTTCTTACTGTCTATGTTTTGAACCATTCCATTGATACTAGTTATATGTTTCGATGCTTCACTCCACGTTTACTGTATCCCTTGGACCTTCTTATTGACGATGAAACACTGAATTTGCATCGGAATTAAATAGAAAAGGCACAATGCAGACATAGGTACATGAAGACTAAATCTTTTTACTGTCTATGTTTGAACCATTCCTGTGACACTAGTTACAGATTCCGTTCCTACACTCCAGGTTTACTGTATCCCTTAGACCTTCTTATTGACGATGAAACACAGAAATTGCATCGGAATTAAATACAAAAGGCACAATGCCGACTTAAGGACAAGAAGACTGACTCGTCTTACTGACTATGTTTTGAACGATTCCTGTGACACTAGTTATAGATTGCGATGCTCCACTTCAGGTTTACTGTATCCCTCTGACCTTCTTATTGACGATGAAACACAGAAATTGCATCGGAATTAAATACAAAAGGTACAATGCCGACTTAAGTACAAGAAGACTGTATCTTCTTACTGTCTATGCTTTGATCAATACCTGTAACACTAGTTATAGTTTCCGATGCTTCACTCCAGGTTTACTGTATCCCTTGGACCTTCTTATTGACGGGGAAACACAGAAATTGCATCGGAATTAAATACAAAAAGCACAATGCCGACTTAAGGACAAGAAGACTGACTCTTCTAACTGACTATGTTTTGAACCATTCGTGTGCCAATAGCTATAGATTCCGATGCTTCACTCCAGGTTTACTGTATCCCTTGGACCTTCTTATTGACGTTGAAACACAGAAATTGCATCGGAATTAAATACAAAAGGCGTAAGGCCGACTTAACAACAAGAAGACTGACTCCTCTTACTGACTATGTTTTGAACAAGTCCTGTGACACTAGTTATACATTCCGATGCTTCACTTCAGGTTTACTGTTTCCCTCTGACCTTCTTATTAACGATGAAACACAGAAATTGCATCGGAATTAAATACAAAGGGCACAATGCCGACTTAAGTACAAGAAGACTGACTCTTCTTACTGTCTATGTTTTGAACCATTCCATTGATACTAGTTATAGGTTTCGAGGCTTCACTCAACGTTTACTGTATCCCTTGGACCTTCGTATTGGCGATGAAACACTGAAATTGCATCGGAATTAAATAGAAAAGGCACAATGCCTACTTAAGTACAAGAAGACTGAGTCTTCTTACTGACTATATTGTGAACCATTCCTGTGACACTTGTTATAGATTCCGATGCTTCACTTCAGGTTTACTGTATCCATTGGATCTTCTTATTGACGATGAAACACAGAAATTGCATCGGAATTAAATACAAAAGCACAATGCCGACTTAGGTACATGAAGACTGACTTTTATAACTGTCTATGTTTTGAACCATTCCTGTGACACAAGTTATAGATTGCTATGCTTCACTTCAGGTTTACTGTATCCCTCTGACCTTCTTATTGACGATGAAACACAGAAATTGCATCGGAATTAAATACAAAAGGCACAATGCCGACATAAGTACAAGAAGACTGTATCCTCTTACTGTCTATGTTTTAAACCATTCCTGTGACACTAGTTATAAATACCGATGCATCACTCCAGGTTTACTGCATCCCTTGGACCTTCTTATTGACGATGAAACACAGAAATTGCATCGGAATCAATTACAAAAGGCACAACGGCGACTTAAGTACATGAAGACTGACTCTTCTTACTGACTATGTTTTGAACCATTCCTGTGACACTAGTTATAGATTCCGATGCTTCACTTCAGGTTTACTGTATCCCTTGGACCTTCTTATTGGAGATGAAACACAGAAATTGCATCGGAATTAAATACAAAAGCCACAATGCCGACTTATGTACATGAAGACCGACTCTTCTTACTGACTATGTTTTGAACCATTCCCGTGTCACTAGTTATAGATTCCGATGCTTCACTTCAGGTTTACTGTATCCCTTGGACCTACTTATTGACGATGAGACAGAAATTGCATCGGAATTAAATACAAATGGCACAATGCCGACTTAAGGACAAGAAGACTGACTCTTCTAACTGACTATGTTTTGAACCATTCGTGTGCCAATAGCTACAGATTCCGATGCTTCACTCCAGGTTTACTGTATCCCTTGGACCTTCTTATTGACGATGAAACACAGAAATTGCATCGGAATTAAATACAAAAGGCGTAAGGCCGACTTAGCAACAAGAAGACTGACTCCTCTTACTGACTATGTTTTGAACCATTCCTATGACACTAGTTATAGATTCCGATGCTTCACTTCAGGTTTACTGTTTCACTCTGACCTTCTTATTGACGATGAAACACAGAAATTGCATCGTAATTAAATACAAAGGGCACAAAGCCGACTTAAGTACAAGAAGACTGACTCTTCTTACTGTCTATGTTTTGAACCATTCCATTGATACTAGTTATATGTTTCGATGCTTCACTCCACGTTTACTGTATCCCTTGGACCTTCTTATTGACGATGAAACACTGAATTTGCATCGGAATTAAATAGAAAAGGCACAATGCAGACATAGGTACATGAAGACTAAATCTTTTTACTGTCTATGTTTGAACCATTCCTGTGACACTAGTTACAGATTCCGTTCCTACACTCCAGGTTTACTGTATCCCTTAGACCTTCTATTGACGATGAAACACAGAAATTGCATCGGAATTAAATACAAAAGGCACAATGCCGACTTAAGGACAAGAAGACTGACTCGTCTTACTGACTATGTTTTGAACGATTCCTGTGACACTAGTTATAGATTACGATGCTCCACTTCAGGTTTACTGTATCCCTCTGACCTTCTTATTGACGATGAAACACAGAAATTGCATCGGAATTAAATACAAAAGGTACAATGCCGACTTAAGTACAAGAAGACTGTATCTTCTTACTGTCTATGCTTTGATCCATACCTGTAACACTAGTTATAGTTTCCGATGCTTCACTCCAGGTTTACTGTATCCCTTGGACCTTCTTATTGACGATGAAACACAGAAATTGCATCGGAATTAAATACAAAAAGCACAATGCCGACTTAAGGACAAGAAGACTGACTCTTCTAACTGACTATGTTTTGAACCATTCGTGTGCCAATAGCTATAGATTCCGATGCTTCACTCCAGGTTTACTGTATCCCTTGGACCTTCTTATTGACGTTGAAACACAGAAATTGCATCGGAATTAAATGCAAAAGGCGTAAGGCCGACTTAACAACAAGAAGACTGACTCCTCTTACTGACTATGTTTTGAACAATTCCTGTGACACTAGTTATACATTCCGATGCTTCACTCCAGTTTTACTGTATCCCTTGGACCTTCCTATTGACGATGAAACACAGAAATTGCATCGGAATTAAATACAAAGGGCACAATGCCGACTTAAGTACAAGAAGACTGACTCTTCTTACTGTATATGTTTTGAACCATTCCATTGATACTAGTTATAGGTTTCGATGCTTCACTCCACGTTTACTGTATCCCTTGGACCTTCTTATTGACGATGAAACACTGAAATTGCATCGGAATTAAATATAAAAGGCACAATGCCGACTTAAGGACAAGCAGACTGACTCTTCTTACTGACTATGTTTTGAACCATTCGTGTGCCAATAGCTATAGATTCCGATGCTTCACTCCAGGTTTACTGTATCCCTTGGACCTTCTTATTGACGATGAAACACAGAAATTGCATCGGAATTAAATACAAAAGGCGTAAGGCCGACTTAGCAACAAGAAGACTGACTCCTCTTACTGACTATGTTTTGAACCATTCCTATGACACTAGTTATAGATTCCGATGCTTCACTTCAGGTTTACTGTTTCACTCTGACCTTCTTATTGACGATGAAACACAGAAATTGCATCGTAATTAAATACAAAGGGCACAAAGCCGACTTAAGTACAAGAAGACTGACTCTTCTTACTGTCTATGTTTTGAACCATTCCATTGATACTAGTTATATGTTTCGATGCTTCACTCCACGTTTACTGTATCCCTTGGACCTTCTTATTGACGATGAAACACTGAATTTGCATCGGAATTAAATAGAAAAGGCACAATGCAGACATAGGTACATGAAGACTAAATCTTTTTACTGTCTATGTTTGAACCATTCCTGTGACACTAGTTACAGATTCCGTTCCTACACTCCAGGTTTACTGTATCCCTTAGACCTTCTTATTGACGATGAAACACAGAAATTGCATCGGAATTAAATACAAAAGGCACAATGCCGACTTAAGGACAAGAAGACTGACTCGTCTTACTGACTATGTTTTGAACGATTCCTGTGACACTAGTTATAGATTGCGATGCTCCACTTCAGGTTTACTGTATCCCTCTGACCTTCTTATTGACGATGAAACACAGAAATTGCATCGGAATTAAATACAAAAGGTACAATGCCGACTTAAGTACAAGAAGACTGTATCCTCTTACTGTCTATGCTTTGATCCATACCTGTAACACTAGTTATAGTTTCCGATGCTTCACTCCAGGTTTACTGTATCCCTTGGACCTTCTTATTGACGATGAAACACAGAAATTGCATCGGAATTAAATACAAAAAGCACAATGCCGACTTAAGGACAAGAAGACTGACTCTTCTAACTGTCTATGTTTTGAACCATTCGTGTGCCAATAGCTATAGATTCCGATGCTTCAACCAGGTTTACTGTATCCCTTGGACCTTCTTATTGACGTTGAAACACAGAAATTGCATCGGAATTAAATACAAAAGGCGTAAGGCCGACTTAACAACAAGAAGACTGACTCCTCTTACTGACTATGTTTTGAACAATTCCTGTGACACTAGTTATACATTCCGATGCTTCACTTCAGGTTTACTGTTTCCCTCTGACCATCTTATTAACGATGAAACACAGAAATTGCATCGGAATTAAATACAAAGGGCACAATGCCGACTTAAGTACAAGAAGACTGACTCTTCTTACTGTCTATGTTTTGAACCATTCCATTGATACTAGTTATAGGTTTCGAGGCTTCACTCAACGTTTACTGTATCCCTTGGTCCTTCGTATTGACGATGAAACACTGAAATTGCATCGGAATTAAATAGAAAAGGCACAATGCCTACTTAAGTACAAGAAGACTGAGTCTTCTTACTGACTATATTGTGAACCATTCCTGTGACACTTGTTATAGATTCCGATGCTTCACTTCAGGTTTACTGTATCCATTGGACCTTCTTATTGACGATGAAACACAGAAATTGCATCGGAATTAAATACAAAAGCACAATGCCGACTTAGGTACATGAAGACTGACTTTTATAACTGTCTATGTTTTGAACCATTCCTGTGACACAAGTTATAGATTGCGATGCTCCACTTCAGGTTTACTGTATCCCTCTGACCTTCTTATTGACGATGAAACACAGAAATTGCATCGGAATTAAATACAAAAGGTACAATGCCGACTTAAGTACAAGAAGACTGTATCTTCTTACTGTCTATGCTTTGATCCATACCTGTAACACTAGTTATAGTTTCCGATGCTTCACTCCAGGTTTACTGTATCCCTTGGACCTTCTTATTGACGATGAAACACAGAAATTGCATCGGAATTAAATACAAAAAGCACAATGCCGACTTAAGGACAAGAAGACTGACTCTTCTAACTGACTATGTTTTGAACCATTCGTGTGCCAATAGCTATAGATTCCGATGCTTCACTCCAGGTTTACTGTATCCCTTGGACCTTCTTATTGACGTTGAAACACAGAAATTGCATCGGAATTAAATACAAAAGGCGTAAGGCCGACTTAACAACAAGAAGACTGACTCCTCTTACTGACTATGTTTTGAACAATTCCTGGGACACTAGTTATACATTCCGATGCTTCACTTCAGGTTTACTGTTTCCCTCTGACCTTCTTATTAACGATGAAACACAGAAATTGCATCGGAATTAAATACAAAGGGCACAATGCCGACTTAAGTACAAGAAGACTGACTCTTCTTACTGTATATGTTTTGAACCATTCCATTGATACTAGTTATAGGTTTCGATGCTTCACTCCACGTTTACTGTATCCCTTGGACCTTCTTATTGACGATGAAACACTGAAATTGCATCGGAATTAAATATAAAAGGCACAATGCCGACTTAAGGACAAGCAGACTGACTCTTCTTACTGACTATGTTTTGAACCATTCGTGTGCCAATAGCTATAGATTCCGATGCTTCACTCCAGGTTTACTGTATCCCTTGGACCTTCTTATTGACGATGAAACACAGAAATTGCATCGGAATTAAATACAAAAGGCGTAAGGCCGACTTAGCAACAAGAAGACTGACTCCTCTTACTGACTATGTTTTGAACCATTCCTATGACACTAGTTATAGATTCCGATGCTTCACTTCAGGTTTACTGTTTCACTCTGACCTTCTTATTGACGATGAAACACAGAAATTGCATCGTAATTAAATACAAAGGGCACAATGCCGACTTAAGTACAAGAAGACTGACTCTTCTTACTGTCTATGTTTTGAACCATTCCATTGATACTAGTTATATGTTTCGATGCTTCACTCCACGTTTACTGTATCCCTTGGACCTTCTTATTGACGATGAAACACTGAATTTGCATCGGAATTAAATAGAAAAGGCACAATGCAGACATAGGTACATGAAGACTAAATCCTTTTACTGTCTATGTTTGAACCATTCCTGTGACACTAGTTACAGATTCCGTTCCTACACTCCAGGTTTACTGTATCCCTTAGACCTTCTATTGACGATGAAACACAGAAATTGCATCGGAATTAAATACAAAAGGCACAATGCCGACTTAAGGACAAGAAGACTGACTCGTCTTACTGACTATGTTTTGAACGATTCCTGTGACACTAGTTATAGATTACGATGCTCCACTTCAGGTTTACTGTATCCCTCTGACCTTCTTATTGACGATGAAACACAGAAATTGCATCGGAATTAAATACAAAAGGTACAATGCCGACTTAAGTACAAGAAGACTGTATCTTCTTACTGTCTATGCTTTGATCCATACCTGTAACACTAGTTATAGTTTCCGATGCTTCACTCCAGGTTTACTGTATCCCTTGGACCTTCGTATTGACGATGAAACACAGAAATTGCATCGGAATTAAATACAAAAAGCACAATGCCGACTTAAGGACAAGAAGACTGACTCTTCTAACTGACTATGTTTTGAACCATTCGTGTGCCAATAGCTATAGATTCCGATGCTTCACTCCAGGTTTACTGTATCCCTTGGACCTTCTTATTGACGTTGAAACACAGAAATTGCATCGGAATTAAATACAAAAGGCGTAAGGCCGACTTAACAACAAGAAGACTGACTCCTCTTACTGACTATGTTTTGAACAATTCCTGTGACACTAGTTATACATTCCGATGCTTCACTCCAGTTTTACTGTATCCCTTGGACCTTCCTATTGACGATGAAACACAGAAATTGCATCGGAAATAAATACAAAGGGCACAATGCCGACTTAAGTACAAGAAGACTGACTCTTCTTACTGTATATGTTTTGAACCATTCCATTGATACTAGTTATAGGTTTCGATGCTTCACTCCACGTTTACTGTATCCCTTGGACCTTCTTATTGACGATGAAACACTGAAATTGCATCGGAATTAAATATAAAAGGCACAATGCCGACTTAAGGACAAGCAGACTGACTCTTCTTACTGACTATGTTTTGAACCATTCGTGTGCCAATAGCTATAGATTCCGATGCTTCACTCCAGGTTTACTGTATCCCTTGGACCTTCTTATTGACGATGAAACACAGAAATTGCATCGGAATTAAATACAAAAGGCGTAAGGCCGACTTAGCAACAAGAAGACTGACTCCTCTTACTGACTATGTTTTGAACCATTCCTATGACACTAGTTATAGATTCCGATGCTTCACTTCAGGTTTACTGTTTCACTCTGACCTTCTTATTGACGATGAAACACAGAAATTGCATCGTAATTAAATACAAAGGGCACAAAGCCGACTTAAGTACAAGAAGACTGACTCTTCTTACTGTCTATGTTTTGAACCATTCCATTGATACTAGTTATATGTTTCGATGCTTCACTCCACGTTTACTGTATCCCTTGGACCTTCTTATTGACGATGAAACACTGAATTTGCATCGGAATTAAATAGAAAAGGCACAATGCAGACATAGGTACATGAAGACTAAATCTTTTTACTGTCTATGTTTGAACCATTCCTGTGACACTAGTTACAGATTCCGTTCCTACACTCCAGGTTTACTGTATCCCTTAGACCTTCTTATTGACGATGAAACACAGAAATTGCATCGGAATTAAATACAAAAGGCACAATGCCGACTTAAGGACAAGAAGACTGACTCGTCTTACTGACTATGTTTTGAACGATTCCTGTGACACTAGTTATAGATTGCGATGCTCCACTTCAGGTTTACTGTATCCCTCTGACCTTCTTATTGGCGATGAAACACAGAAATTGCATCGGAATTAAATACAAAAGGTACAATGCCGACTTAAGTACAAGAAGACTGTATCTTCTTACTGTCTATGCTTTGATCCATACCTGTAACACTAGTTATAGTTTCCGATGCTTCACTCCAGGTTTACTGTATCCCTTGGACCTTCTTATTGACGATGAAACACAGAAATTGCATCGGAATTAAATACAAAAAGCACAATGCCGACTTAAGGACAAGAAGACTGACTCTTCTAACTGACTATGTTTTGAACCATTCGTGTGCCAATAGCTATAGATTCCGATGCTTCACTCCAGGTTTACTGTATCCCTTGGACCTTCTTATTGACGTTGAAACACAGAAATTGCATCGGAATTAAATACAAAAGGCGTAAGGCCGACTTAACAACAAGAAGACTGACTCCTCTTACTGACTATGTTCTGAACAATTCCTGTGACACTAGTTATACATTCCGATGCTTCACTTCAGGTTTACTGTTTCCCTCTGACCTTCTTATTAACGATGAAACACAGAAATTGCATCGGAATTAAATACAAAGGGCACAATGCCGACTTAAGTACAAGAAGATTGACTCTTCTTACTGTCTATGTTTTGAACCATTCCATTGATACTAGTTATAGGTTTCGAGGCTTCACTCAACGTTTACTGTATCCCTTGGACCTTCGTATTGGCGATGAAACACTGAAATTGCATCGGAATTATATAGAAAAGGCACAATGCCTACTTAAGTACAAGAAGACTGAGTCTTCTTACTGACTATATTGTGAACCATTCCTGTGACACTTGTTATAGATTCCGATGCTTCACTTCAGGTTTACTGTATCCATTGGACCTTCCTATTGACGATGAAACACAGAAATTGCATCGGAATTAAATACAAAAGCACAATGCCGACTTAGGTACATGAAGACTGACTTTTATAACTGTCTATGTTTTGAACCATTCCTGTGACACAAGTTATAGATTGCTATGCTTCACTTCAGGTTTACTGTATCCCTCTGACCTTCTTATTGACGATGAAACACAGAAATTGCATCGGAATTAAATACAAAAGGCACAATGCCGACATAAGTACAAGAAGACTGTATCCTCTTACTGTCTATGTTTTAAACCATTCCTGTGACACTAGTTATAAATACCGATGCATCACTCCAGGTTTACTGCATCCCTTGGACCTTCTTATTGACGATGAAACACAGAAATTGCATCGGAATCAATTACAAAAGGCACAACGGCGACTTAAGTACATGAAGACTGACTCTTCTTACTGACTATGTTTTGAACCATTCCTGTGACACTAGTTATAGATTCCGATGCTTCACTTCAGGTTTACTGTATCCCTTGGACCTTCTTATTGAAGATGAAACACAGAAATTGCATCGGAATTAAATACAAAAGGCACAATGCCGACTTAAGGACAAGAAGACTGACTCGTCTTACTGACTATGTTTTGAACGATTCCTGTGACACTAGTTATAGATTGCGATGCTCCACTTCAGGTTTACTGTATCCCTCTGACCTTCTTATTGACGATGAAACACAGAAATTGCATCGGAATTAAATACAAAAGGTACAATGCCGACTTAAGTACAAGAAGACTGTATCTTCTTACTGTCTATGCTTTGATCCATACCTGTAACACTAGTTATAGTTTCCGATGCTTCACTCCAGGTTTACTGTATCCCTTGGACCTTCTTATTGACGATGAAACACAGAAATTGCATCGGAATTAAATACAAAAAGCACAATGCCGACTTAAGGACAAGAAGACTGACTCTTCTAACTGACTATGTTTTGAACCATTCGTGTGCCAATAGCTATAGATTCCGATGCTTCACTCCAGGTTTACTGTATCCCTTGGACCTTCTTATTGACGTTGAAACACAGAAATTGCATCGGAATTAAATACAAAAGGCGTAAGGCCGACTTAACAACAAGAAGACTGACTCCTCTTACTGACTATGTTTTGAACAATTCCTGTGACACTAGATATACATTCCGATGCTTCACTTCAGGTTTACTGTTTCCCTCTGACCTTCTTATTAACGATGAAACACAGAAATTGCATCGGAATTAAATACAAAGGGCACAATGCCGACTTAAGTACAAGAAGACTGACTCTTCTTACTGTCTATGTTTTGAACCATTCCATTGATACTAGTTATAGGTTTCGAGGCTTCACTCAACGTTTACTGTATCCCTTGGACCTTCGTATTGACGATGAAACACTGAAATTGCATCGGAATTAAATAGAAAAGGCACAATGCCTACTTAAGTACAAGGAGACAGAGTCTTCTTACTGACTATATTGTGAACCATTCCTGTGACACTTGTTATAGATTCCGATGCTTCACTTCAGGTTTACTGTATCCATTGGACCTTCTTATTGACGATGAAACACAGAAATTGCATCGGAATTAAATACAAAAGCACAATGCCGACTTAGGTACATGAAGACTGACTTTTATAACTGTCTATGTTTTGAACCATTCCTGTGACACAAGTTATAGATTGCGATGCTCCACTTCAGGTTTACTGTATCCCTCTGACCTTCTTATTGACGATGAAACACAGAAATTGCATCGGAATTAAATACAAAAGGTACAATGCCGACTTAAGTACAAGAAGACTGTATCTTCTTACTGTCTATGCTTTGATCCATACCTGTAACACTAGTTATAGTTTCCGATGCTTCACTCCAGGTTTACTGTATCCCTTGGACCTTCTTATTGACGATGAAACACAGAAATTGCATCGGAATTAAATACAAAAAGCACAATGCCGACTTAAGGACAAGAAGACTGACTCTTCTAACTGACTATGTTTTGAACCATTCGTGTGCCAATAGCTATAGATTCCGATGCTTCACTCCAGGTTTACTGTATCCCTTGGACCTTCTTATTGACGATGAAACACAGAAATTGCATCGGAATTAAATACAAAAGGCGTAAGGCCGACTTAGCAACAAGAAGACTGACTCCTCTTACTGACTATGTTTTGAACCATTCCTATGACACTAGTTATAGATTCCGATGCTTCACTTCAGGTTTACTGTTTCACTCTGACCTTCTTATTGACGATGAAACACAGAAATTGCATCGTAATTAAATACAAAGGGCACAATGCCGACTTAAGTACAAGAAGACTGACTCTTCTTACTGTCTATGTTTTGAACCATTCCATTGATACTAGTTATATGTTTCGATGCTTCACTCCACGTTTACTGTATCCCTTGGACCTTCTTATTGACGATGAAACACTGAATTTGCATCGGAATTAAATAGAAAAGGCACAATGCAGACATAGGTACATGAAGACTAAATCTTTTTACTGTCTATGTTTGAACCATTCCTGTGACACTAGTTACAGATTCCGTTCCTACACTCCAGGTTTACTGTATCCCTTAGACCTTCTTATTGACGATGAAACACAGAAATTGCATCGGAATTAAATACAAAAGGCACAATGCCGACTTAAGGACAACAAGACTGACTCGTCTTACTGACTATGTTTTGAACGATTCCTGTGACACTAGTTATAGATTGCGATGCTCCACTTCAGGTTTACTGTATCCCTCTGACCTTCTTATTGACGATGAAACACAGAAATTGCATCGGAATTAAATACAAAAGGTACAATGCCGACTTAAGTACAAGAAGACTGTATCTTCTTACTGTCTATGCTTTGATCCATACCTGTAACACTAGTTATAGTTTCCGATGCTTCACTCCAGGTTTACTGTATCCCTTGGACCTTCTTATTGACGATGAAACACAGAAATTGCATCGGAATTAAATACAAAAAGCACAATGCCGACTTAAGGACAAGAAGACTGACTCTTCTAACTGACTATGTTTTGAACCATTCGTGTGCCAATAGCTATAGATTCCGATGCTTCACTCCAGGTTTACTGTATCCCTTGGACCTTCTTATTGACGTTGAAACACAGAAATTGCATCGGAATTAAATACAAAAGGCGTAAGGCCGACTTAACAACAAGAAGACTGACTCCTCTTACTGACTATGTTTTGAACAAGTCCTGTGACACTAGTTATACATTCCGATGCTTCACTTCAGGTTTACTGTTTCCCTCTGACCTTCTTATTAACGATGAAACACAGAAATTGCATCGGAATTAAATACAAAGGGCACAATGCCGACTTAAGTACAAGAAGAC
Organism: Schistocerca americana; assembly: GCF_021461395.2. NCBI lineage: Eukaryota > Metazoa > Arthropoda > Insecta > Orthoptera > Acrididae > Schistocerca > Schistocerca americana. Next base: position 2,802,703 of record NW_025726093.1, read on the forward strand.
TGACTCTTCTTACTGTCTATGTTTTGAACCATTCCATTGATACTAGTTATAGGTTTCGAGGCTTCACTCAAAGTTTACTGTATCCCTTGGACCTTCGTATTGGCGATGAAACACTGAAATTGCATCGGAATTAAATAGAAAAGGCACAATGCCTACTTAAGTACAAGAAGACTGAGTCTTCTTACTGACTATATTGTGAACCATTCCTGTGACACTTGTTATAGATTCCGATGCTTCACTTCAGGTTTACTGTATCCATTGGACCTTCTTATTGACGATGAAACACAGAAATTGCATCGGAATTAAATACAAAAGCACAATGCCGACTTAGGTACATGAAGACTGACTTTTATAACTGTCTATGTTTTGAACCATTCCTGTGACACAAGTTATAGATTGCTATGCTTCACTTCAGGTTTACTGTATCCCTCTGACCTTCTTATTGACGATGAAACACAGAAATTGCATCGGAATAAAATACAAAAGGCACAATGCCGACATAAGTGCAAGAAGACTGTATCCTCTTACTGTCTATGTTTTAAACCATTCCTGTGACACTAGCTATAAATACCGATGCATCACTCCAGGTTTACTGCATCCCTTGGACCTTCTTATTGACGATGAAACACAGAAATTGCATCGGAATTAAATACAAAAGGCACAATGCCGACTTAAGGACAAGACGACTGACTCGTCTTACTGACTATGCTTTTAACCATTTCTGTGACACTAGTTATAGATTGCGATGCTTCACTTCAGGTTTACTGTATCCCTTGGACCTTCTTATTGACGATGAAACACAGAAATTGCATCGGAATTAAATACAAAAGGCACAATGCCGACTTAAGTACAAGAAGACTGTATCTTCTTACTGTCTATGCTTTGAACCATTCCTGTAACACTAGTTATAGTTTCCGATGCTTCACTCCAGGTTTACTGTATCCCTTGGACCTTCTTATTGACGATGAAACACAGAAATTGCATCGGAATTAAATACAAAAAGCACAATGCCGACTTAAGGACAAGAAGACTGACTCTTCTTACTGACTATGTTTTGAACCATTCCTGTGCCAATAGCTATAGATTCCGATGCTTGACTTCAGGTTTACTGTATCCCTTGGACCTTCTTATTGACGATGAAACACAGAAATTGCATTGGAATTTAATACAAAAGGCACAATGCCGTCTCAAGTACAAGAAGACTGACTCTTCTTACTGTCTATGTTTTGAACCATTCCTATGACACTAGTTATAGATTCCGATGCTTCACTTCAGGTTTACTTTATCCCTTGGAACTTCTTATTGACGATGAAACACAGAAATTGCATCGGAATTAAATACAAAAGGCTCAATGCCGACTTAAGGACAAGAAGACTGACTCGTCTTATTGACTATGCTTTTAACCATTCCTGTGACACTAGTTATAGATTGCGATGCATCACTTCAGGTTTACTGTATCCCTTGGACCTTCTTATTGACGATGAAACACAGAAATTGCATCGGAATTTAATACAAAAGGCACAATGCCGACTTAAGTACAAGAAGACTGTATCTTCTTACTGTCTATGCTTTGAACCATTCCTGTAACACTAGTTATAGTTTCCGATGCTTCACTCCAGGTTTACTGTATCCCTTGGACCTTCTTATTGACGATGAAACACAGAAATTGCATCGGAATTAAATACAAAAAGCACAATGCCGACTTAAGGACAAGAAGACTGACTCTTCTTACTGACTATGTTTTGAACCACTCCTGTGCCAATAGCTATAGATTCCGATGCTTCACTCCAGGTTTACTGTATCCCTTGGACCTTCTTATTGACGATGAAACACAGAAATTGCATCGGAATTAAATACAAAAGGCGTAAGGCCGACTTAACAACAAGAAGACTGACTCCTCTTACTGACTATGCTTTGAACCAATCCTGTGACACTAGTTATAGATTCCGATGCTTCACTTCAGGTTTACTGTTTCCCTCTGACCTTCTTATTGACGATGAAACACAGAAATTGCATCGGTATTAAATGCAAAGGGCACAATGCCGACTTAAGTACAAGAAGACTGACTCTTCTTAATGTCTATGTTTTGAACCATTCCATTGATACTAGTTATAGGTTTCGGAGCTTCACTCCACGTTTACTGTATCCCTTGGACCTTCTTATTGACGATGAAACATTGAAATTGCATCGGAATTAAATAGAAAAGGCATAATGCCGACATAGGTACATGAAGACTGACTCTTCTTACTGTCTATGTTTGAACCATTCCTGTGACATTAGTTACAGATTCCGTTGCTACACTCCAGGTTAACTGTATCCCTTAGACCTTCTTATTGACGATGAAACACAGAAATTGCATCGGGATTAAATACAAAAGGCACAATGCCGACTTAAGGACAAGAAGACTGACTCGTCTTACTGACTATGTTTTGAACCATTCCTGTGACACTAGTTATAGATTGCGATGCTTCACTTCAGGTTTACTGTATCCCTCTGACATTCGTATTGACGATGAAACACAGAAATTGCATCGGAATTAAATACAAAAGGCACAATGCCGACTTAAGTACAAGAAGACTGTATCTTCTTACTGTCTATGCTTTGAACCATTCCTGTAACACTAGTTATAGTTTCCGATGCTTCACTCCAGGTTTACTGTATCCCTTGGACCTTCTTATTGACGATGAAACACAGAAATTGCATCGGAATTAAATACAAAAGGCGTAAGGCAGACTTAACAACAAGAAGACTGACTCCTCTTACTGACTATGTTTTGAACCATTCCTGTGACACTAGTTATAGATTCCGATGCTTCACTTCCGGTTTACTGTTTCCCTCTGACCTTCTTATTGACGATGAAACACAGAAATTGCATCGGAATTAAATACAAAAGGCACAATGGCGACTTAAGTACATTTAGACTGACTCTTCTTACTGCCTACGTTTTTAACCATTCCTCTGATACTAGTTATAGATTCCGATGCTTCACTCAACGTTTACTGTATCCCTTGGACCTTCGTATTGACGATGAAACACTGAAATTGCATCGGAATTAAATACAAAAGGCACAATGCCGACTTAAGTATATGACGACCGACTCTTCTTACTTACTATGTTTTGAACCATTCCTGTGACACTAGTTATAGATTCCGATGCTTCACTTCAGGTTTACTGTATCCCTTGGACCTTCTTATTGACGATGAAACACAGAAATTGCGTCGGAATTAAATAAAAAAGGCACAATGCCGACTTACGTACATGAAGACCGACTCTTCTTACTGACTATGTTTCGAAACATTCCTGTGACACTAGTTATAGATTCCGATGCTTCACTCCAGGTTAACTGTATCCCTCGGACCTTCTTATTCACGATGAAACACAGAAATTGCATCGAAATTAGATACAAAAGGCGCAAGGCCGACTTAAGGACAAGAAGACTGACTCTTCTTACTGACTATGTTTTGAACCATTCCTGTGACACTAGTTATAGATTCCAATGCTTCACTTCAGGTTTACTGTGTCCCTCTGAGCTCCTTAATAACGATTAAACACAGAAATTGCGCCGAAATTATATACAAAAGGCACAATGCCGACTTAAGTACAAGAAGACTGACTCTTCTTACTGTATATGTTTTGAACCATTCCATTGACACTAGTCATCGATTCCGATGCTTCACTTTAGGTTTACTGTATCCCTTGGACCTTCTTATTGACGATGAAACACATAAATTGCATCGGAATTAAATACAAAAGGCCCAATGCCGACTGAAGTACAAGAAGACTGACTCTTCTTACTGTCTATGTTTTGAACCATTCCTATGTCACTAGTTACAGATTCCGATGCTTCACTTCAGGTTTACTGTACCCCGTGTACCTTCTTATAAACGATGAAACACAGAAGTTGCATCGGAATTAAGTACAAAAGGCACAATGGCGACTTAAGTACATGAAGACCGACTCTTCTTACTGACTATGTTTTGAACCATTCCTGTGGCACTAGTTGTAGATTCAGATGCTTCACTCCAGGTTTACTGTATCCCTTGGACCTTCTTATTGACGATGAAACGCCGAAATTGCATCGGAATGAAATACAAAAGGCACAATGCCGACTTAAGTACTGACTATATTTTGAACCATTCCTGTGACACTAGTTATACATTCCAATGCTTGACTTCAGGTTTACTGTATCCCTTGGACCTTCTTATTGACGATGAAACACAGAAATTGCATCGGAATGAAATACAAAAGTCAGAATGCCGACTTAAGTACTGACTATGTTTTGAACCATTCCTGTGGCACTAGTTATAGATTCCGATGCTTGCCTTCAGGTTTACTGTATCCCTTGGACCTTCTTTATGACGATGAAACACAGAAATTGCATTGGAATTTAATACAAAAGGCACAATGCCGTCTCAAGTACAAGAAGACTGACTCTTCTTACTGTCTATGTTTTGAACCATTCCTATGACACTAGTTATCGATTCCGATGCTTCACTTCAGGCTTACTGTATCCCTCTGACCTTCTTATTGACGATGAAACACAGAAATTGCATCGGAATTAAGTACAAAAGGCACAATGGCGACTTAAGTACATGAAGACTGACTCATCTTACTGACTATGTTTTGAACCATTCCTGTGACACTAGTTATAGATTCCGATGCTTCACTTCAGGTTTACTTTATCAGTTGGACCTTCTTATTGACGATGAAACACAGAAATTGCATCGGAATTAAATACAAAAGGCACAATGCCGACTTAAGTACATGAAGACCGACTCTTCTTACTGACTATGTTTTGAACCATTCCTGTGGCACTAGTTGTAGATTCAGATGCTTCACTCCAGGTTTACTGTATCCCTTGGACCTTCTTATTGACGATGAAACGCCGAAATTGCATCGGAATTAAATACAAAAGGAACAAGGCCGACTTAAGGACAAGAAGACTGACTCTTCTTCCTGACTATGTTTAGAAACCATTCCTGTGACACTAGTTATAGATTCCGATGCTTCACTTCAGGTTTACTGTATCCCTTGGACCTTCTTATTGACGATGAAACACAGAAATTGCATCGGAATTAAATCTGACTGTTATTACTGACTATGCTTTGAACCATTCCTGTGACACTAGTTATAGATTCCGATGCTTCACTTCAGGTTTACTGTTCCCCTTGGACCTTCTTAGTGACGATGAAACACAGAAGTTGCATCGGAATTAAATACAAAAGGCACAATGCCGACTCAAGTACAAGAAGACTTACTCTTCTTACTGTCTATGTTTTTAACCATTCCTATGACACTAGTTATTGATTCCGATGCTTCACTTCAGTTTTACTGTATCCCTCTGACCTTCTTATTGACGATGAAACACAGAAATTGCATCGGAAATAAATACAAAAGGCACAATGGCGACTTAAGTACATGAAGACTGACTCTTCTTACTGACTATGTTTGGAACCATTCCTGTGACACTAGTTATAGATTCCGATGCTTCACTCCAGGTTTACTGAATCACTTGGATCTTCATATTGACGATGAAACACTGAAGCTCCATCGGAATTAAATAGAAAAGGCACAATGCCGACTTAAGTACACGAAGACTGACTCTTCTTACTGCCTATGATTTGAGCCATTCCTGTGACACTAGTTATAGATTCCGAGGCTTCACTTCAGGTTTACTGTATCCCTTGGACCTTCTTATTGACGTTGAACCACAGAAATTGCATTGGAATTAAATACAAAAGGCACAATGGCGACTTAAGTACATGAAGACTGACTCATCTTACTGACTATGCTTTGAACCATTCCTGTGGCACTAGTTATAGATTCCGATGCTTCACTTCAGGTTTACTGTATCCCTTGGACCTTCTTACTGACGATGAAACACAGAAATTGCATCGGAATTAAATACAAAAGCACAATGCCGACTTAAGTACACGAAGACCGACTCTTCTTACTGACTATGTTTTGAACCATTCCTGTGACACTAGTTGTAGATTCAGATGCTTCACTCCAGGTTTACTGTATCCCTTGGACCTTCTTATTGACGATGAAACGCCGAAATTGCATCGGAATTAAATACAAAAGGAACAAGGCCGACTTAAGGACAAGAAGACTGACTCTTCTTCCTGACTATGTTTAGAAACCATTCCTGTGACACTAGTTATAGATTCCGATGCTTCACTTCAGGTTTACTGTATCCCTTGGACCTTCTTATTGACGATGAAACACAGAAATTGCATCGGAATTAAATCTGACTGTTATTACTGACTATGCTTTGAACCATTCCTGTGACACTAGTTATAGATTCCGATGCTTCACTTCAGGTTTACTGTTCCCCTTGGACCTTCTTAGTGACGATGAAACACAGAAGTTGCATCGGAATTAAATACAAAAGGCACAATGCCGACTCAAGTACAAGAAGACTTACTCTTCTTACTGTCTATGTTTTTAACCATTCCTATGACACTAGTTATTGATTCCGATGCTTCACTTCAGTTTTACTGTATCCCTCTGACCTTCTTATTGACGATGAAACACAGAAATTGCATCGGAAATAAATACAAAAGGCACAATGGCGACTTAAGTACATGAAGACTGACTCTTCTTACTGACTATGTTTGGAACCATTCCTGTGACACTAGTTATAGATTCCGATGCTTCACTCCAGGTTTACTGAATCACTTGGATCTTCATATTGACGATGAAACACTGAAGCTCCATCGGAATTAAATAGAAAAGGCACAATGCCGACTTAAGTACACGAAGACTGACTCTTCTTACTGCCTATGATTTGAGCCATTCCTGTGACACTAGTTATAGATTCCGAGGCTTCACTTCAGGTTTACTGTATCCCTTGGACCTTCTTATTGACGTTGAACCACAGAAATTGCATTGGAATTAAATACAAAAGGCACAATGGCGACTTAAGTACATGAAGACTGACTCATCTTACTGACTATGCTTTGAACCATTCCTGTGGCACTAGTTATAGATTCCGATGCTTCACTTCAGGTTTACTGTATCCCTTGGACCTTCTTACTGACGATGAAACACAGAAATTGCATCGGAATTAAATACAAAAGCACAATGCCGACTTAAGTACACGAAGACCGACTCTTCTTACTGACTATGTTTTGAACCATTCCTGTGACACTAGTTATAGATTCCGATGATTCACTCTAGGTGTACTGTATCCCTTGGACCTTCTTATTGACAATGAATCACCGAAATTGCATCGGAATTAAATACAGAAGGCACAAGGCCGACTTAAGTACAAGAAGACTGACTCTTTTTACTGTCTATGTTTTGAACCATTCCATTGTCACTAGTTATAGATTCCGATGCTTCACTCCAGGTTTACTGAATCACTTGGACCTTCATATTGACGATGAAACACTGAAGTTCCATCGGAATTAAATAGAAAAGGCACAATGCCGACTTAAGTACACGAAGACTAACTCTACTTACTGCCTGTGATTTGAGCCATTCCTGTGACACTAGTTATAGATTCCGATGCTTCACTTCAGGTTTACTGTATCCCTTGGACCTTCTTATTGACGATGAAACACAGATATTGCATCGGAATTAAATACAAAAGGCACAATGCCAACTTAAGTAGAAGAAGACTGTATCTTCTTACTGTCTATGTTCTGAACCATTCCTGTGACACTAGTTATAGATTCCGATGCTTCACTTCAGGTTTACTGTATCGCTTGGACCTTCTTATTGGCGATGAAACACAGAAATTGCATTGGAATTAAATACAAAAGGCACAATGCCGACTTAAGGACAAGAAGACTGACTGTTCTTACTATGTTTTTAACGATTCCTGTGACACTAGTTATAGATTCCGATGCTTTACTTCAGGTTTACTGTCTCCCTCTGACCTTTTTATTGACGTTGAAACACAGAAATTGTACCGGAATTAAATACAAAAGGCACAATGCCGACTTAAATACGTGAAGACCGACTCGTCTTACTGACTATGTTTTGAACCATTCCTGTGACACTAGTTATAGATTCCGATGCTTCACTTCAGGTTTTCTGTATCCCTTGGACCTTCTTATTGACGATGAAACACAGAAATTGCATCGGAATTAAATACAAAAGGCACAATGCCGACTTAAGTACATGAAGACCGACTCTTCTTACTGACTATGTTTTGAACCATCCCTGTGACACTAGTTATAGATCCCGATGCTTCAGTTCAGGTTTACTGTATCTCTTGGACCTTCTTATTGACGATGAAACACAGAAATTGCATCGGAATTAAATACAAAAGGTACAATGCCGACTTAAGTACATGAAGTCCGACTCTTCTTACTGACTATGTTTTGAACCATTCCTGTGACACTAGTTATAGATTCCGATGCTTCACTCCAGGTTTACTGTATCCCTTGGACCTTCTTATCGACGATGAAACACCGAAATTGCATCGGAATTAAATGCAAAAGGCTCAATGCCGACTTAAGGACAAGAAGACTGACTATTCTTACTGTCTATGATTTGAACCATTCCTATGACACTAGTTATTGATTCCGATGCTTCACTTCAGGTTTACTGTATGCCTTGGACCTTCTTATTGACGATGAAACACAGAAACTGCATCGGAATTGAATACAAAAGGCACAATGCCGACTCAAGTACAAGAAGACTGACTCTTCTTACTGTCTATGTTTTGATACATTCCTATGACACTAGTTATAGATTCCGATGCATCACTTCAGGTTCACTGTATCCCTTGGACCTTCTTATTGACGATGAAACACAGAAATTGCATCGCAATTAAATACAAAAGGCACAATGCCGACTCAAGTACAAGAAGACTGACTCTTCTTACTGTCTATGATTTGAACCATTCCTATGGCACTAGTTATAGATTCCGATGCTTCACTTCAGGTTCACTGTATCCCTTGGACCTTCGTATTGACAATGAAACACAGAAATTGCATCGGGATTAAATACAAAAGGCACAATGCCGACTTAAGTACATGAAGACCGACTCTTCTTACTGACTATGTTTTGAACCATTCCTGTGACACTAGTTATAGATTCCGATGCTTCACTTCCGGTTTACTGAATCCCTTGGACCTTCTTATTGACGATGAAACTCAGAAATTGCATCGGAATTATATACAAAAGGCACAATGCCGACTCAAGTACAAGAAGACTGACTCTTCTTACTGTCTATGCTTTGAACCATTCCATTGTCACTAGTTATGGATTCCGATGCTTCACTCCAGGTTTACTGAATCACTTGGACCTTCATATTGACGATGAAACACTGAAGCTCCATCGGAATTAAATAGAAAAGGCACGATGCCGACTTAAGTACACGAAGACTGACTCTTCTTACTGCCTATGATTTGAGCCTTTCCTGTGACACTAGTTATAGCTTCCGATGCTTCACTTCAGGTTTACTGTATCCCTTGGACCTTCTTATTGACGATGAAACACAGAAATTGCATCGGAATGAAATACAATAGGCACAATGCCGACTTAAGTACTGACTATGTTCTGACCCATTCCTGTGACACTAGTTATAGATTCCTGTGCTTCACTCCAGGTTTACTGTATCCCTTGGACCTTCTGATTGACGATGAAACACAGAAATTGCATCGGAATTAAATACAAAAGGCACAATGGCGACTTAAGTCCATGAAGACTAACTCATCTTACTGACTACGCTTTGAACCATTCCTGTGGCACTAGTTATAGATTCTGATGCTTCACTTCAGGTTTACTGTATCCCTTGGACCTTCTTATTGACGATGAAACACCGAAATTGCATCGGAATTGAATACAAAACGCACCAGGCCAACTTAAGGACAAGAAGACTGACTCCTCTTACTTACCATGTTTTGAACCATTTCTGTGACACTAGTTATAGATTCCGATGCTTCACTTCAGGTTTACTATATCCCTCTGACCTTCTTATTGACGATGAAACACAGATATTGCATCGGAATTATATACAAAAGGCACAATGGCGACTTAAGTACATGAAGACTGACTCATCTTACTGACTATGCTTTGAACCATTCCTGTGGCAGTAGTTATAGATTCCGATGCTACACTTCAGGTTTACTGTATCCCTTGGACCTTCTTATTGACGATGCAACACAGAAATTGCATCGGAATTAAATACAAAAGGCACAATGCCGACTTAAGTACATGAAGACCGACTCTTCTAACTGTCTATGTTTTGAACCATTCCTGTGACACTAGTTATTGATTCCGATGCTTCACTCCAGGTGTACTGTATCCCTTGGACCTTCTTATTGACGATGAAACACCGAAATTGTATCGGAATTAAATACAAAAGGCACAAGGCCGACTTAAGGACAAGAAGACTGACTCTGCTTGCTGACTATGTTTTGAACCATTCCTGTGACACTAGTTATTGATTCCGATGCTTCACTCCAGGTGTACTGTATCCCGTGGACCTTCTTATTGACGATGAAACACAGAAATGGCACCGGAATTAAATGCAAAAGGCACAATGCCGACTTAAGTACAAGAAGACAGACTCTTCTTACTGTCTATCTTTTGAACCATTCCATTGTCACTAGTTATGGATTCGGATGCTTCACACCAGGTTTACTGAATCACTTGGACCTTCATATTGACGATGAAACACTGAAGCTCCATCGGAATTAAATAGAAAAGGCACAATGCCGACTTAAGTACACGAAGACTGACTCTTCTTACTGCCTATGATTTGAGCCATTCCTGTGACACTAGTTATAGATCCCGATGCTTCACTTCAGGTTTACTGTATCCCTTGGACCTTCTCATTGACGATGAAACACAGAAATTGCATCGCAATTAAATACAAAAGGCACAATGCCAACTTAAGTAGAAGAAGACTGTATTTTCTTACTGTCTATGTTCCTAATCATTCCTGTGACTCTAGTTATAGATTCCGATGCTTCACTTCAGGTTTGCTGTATCGCTTGGACCTTCTTATTGACGATGAAACACAGAAATTGCATAGGAATTAAATACAAAAGGCACAGTGCCGACTTAAGGACAAGAAGACTGACTGTTCTTACTGACTATGTTTTTAACCATTCCTGTGACACTAGTTGTAGATTCCGATGCTTCACTTCAGGTTTACTGTCTCCCTCTGACCTTCTTATTGACGATGAAACACAGAAATTGCACCGGATTTAAATACAGAAGGCACAATGCCGACTTAAATACGTGAAGACCGACTCTTCTTACTGACTATGTTTTGAACCATTCCTGTGACACTAGTTATAGATTCCGATGCTTCACTTCATGTTTACTGTATCCCTCTGACCTTCTTATTGACGATGAAACACAGAAATTGCATCGGAATTAAATAGAAAAGGCACAATGCCGACTTAAGTACAAGAAGACTATCTCTTCTCACTGTCTATGTTTTGATCCATTCCTGTGACACTAGTTATAGATCCCGATGCTTCACTTCAGGTTTACTGTATCCCTCCGACCTTCTTATTGACGATGAAACACAGAAATTGTATCGGAATTAAATACAAAAGGCACAATGCCGACGTAAGTACAAGAAGACTGACTCTTCTTACTGTCTATGTTATGAACCATTCCTGTGACACTAGTTATAGATTCCCTTGCTTCACTTCAGGTTTACTGTATTCCTTGGACTTTCTTATTGACGATGAAACTCAGAAATTGCATCGGAATTAAATACAAAAGGCACAATGCCGACTTAAGTACAACAAAACGGTATCTTCTTAATGTCTATGATTTGAACCATTCCTAAGATACTAGTTATAGATTCCGATGCTTCACTCCATGTTTACTGTATCCCTTGGACCTTCTTATTGACGATGAACACAGAAATTGCATCGGAATTAAATACAAAAGGCACCAGGCCGACTTAAGGACAAGAAGACTGACTCTTCTTACTAACTATGTTTTGAAGCACTTCTGTGACACTAGTTATAGATTCCGATGCTTCACTTCAGGTTTACTATATTCCTCTGACCTTCTTATTGACGATGAAACACAGATATTGCATCGGAATTAAATACAATAGGCACAATGCCGACTTAAGTACTGACTATGTTTTGACCCATTCCTGTGAAACTAGTTATAGATTCCTATGCTTCACTCCAGGTTTACTGTATTCCCTTGGACCTTCTTATTGACGATGAAACACAGAAATTGCATCGGAATTAAATACAAAAGGCACAATGGCGACTTAAGTACATGAAGACTGACTCATCTTACTGACTACGCTTTGAACCATTCCTGTGGCACTAGTTATAGATTCCGATGCTTCACTTCAGGTTTACTGTATCCCTTGGACCTTCTTATTGACGATGAAACACCAAAATTGCATCGGAATTGAATACAAAAGGCACCAGGCCGACTTAAGGACAAGAAGACTGACTCTTCTTACTAACTATGTTTTGAAGCATTTCTGTGACACTAGTTATAGATTCCGATGCTTCACTTCAGGTTTACTATATTCCTCTGACCTTCTTATTGACGATGAAACACAGATATTGCATCGGAATTATATACAAAAGGCACAATGGCGACTTAAGTACATGAAGACTGACTCATCTTACTGACTATGCTTTGAACCATTCCTGTGGCAGTAGTTATAGATTCCGATGCTACACTTCAGGTTTACTGTATACCTTGGACCTTCTTATTGACGATGAAACACAGAAATTGCATCGGAATTAAATACAAAAGGCACAATGCCGAATTAAGTACATGAAGACCGACTCTTCTAACTGTCTATGTTTTGAACCATTCCTGTGACACTAGTTATTGACTCCGATGCTTCACTCCAGGTGTACTGTATCCGTTGGACCTTCTTATTGACGATGAAACACCGAAATTGCATCGAAATTAAATACAAAAGGCACAAGGCCGACTTAAGGACAAGAAGACTAACTCTTCTTGCTGACTATGTTTTGAACCATTTCTGTGACACTAGTTATAGATTCCGATGCTTCACTTCAGGTTTACTATATCCCTCTGACCTTCTTATTGACGATGAAACACAGAAATGGCACCGGAATTAAATACAAAAGGCACAATGCCGACTTAAGTACAAGAAGACTGACTCTTCTTACTGTCTATGTTTTGAACCATTCCATTGTCACTATATATGGATTCCGATGCTTCACTCCAGGTTTACTGAATCACTTGGACCTTCATATTGACGATGAAACACTGAAGCTCCATCGGAATTAAATAGAAAAGGCACAATGCCGACTTAAGTACACGAAGACTGACTCTTCTTACTGCCTATGATTTGAGCCATTCCTGTGACACTAGTTATAGATCCCGATTCTTCACTTCAGGTTTACTGTATCCCTTGGACCTTCTCATTGACGATGAAACACAGAAATTGCATTGGAATTAAATACAAAAGGCACAATGCCAACTTAAGTACAAGAAGACTGTATCTTCTTACTGTCTATGTTCTGAACCATTCCTGTGACTCTAGTTATAGATTCCGATGCTTCACTTCAGGTTTGCTGTATCGCTTGGACCTTCTTATTGACGATGAAACACAGAAATTGTATAGGAATTAAATACAAAAGGTACAATGCCGACTTAAGGACAAGAAGACTGACTATTCTTACTGACTATGTTTTGAACCATTCCTGTGACACTAGTTATAGATTCCGATGCTTCACTTCATGTTTACTGTCTCCCTCTGACCTTCTTATTGACGATGAAACACAGAAATTGCATCGGAATTAAATAGAAAAGGCACAATGTCGACTTAAGTACAAGAAGACTAACTCTTCTTACTGTCTATGTTTTGAACCATTCCTGTGACACTAGTTATAGATTCCGATGCTTCACTTCATGTTTACTGTATCCCTCTGACCTTCTTATTGACGATGAAACACACAAATTGCATCGGAATTAAATAGAAAAGGCACAATGCCGACTTAAGTACAAGAAGACTAACTCTTCTTACTGTCTATGTTTTGAACCATTCCTGTGACACTAGTTATAGATTCCGATGCTTCACTTCATGTTTACTGTCTCCCTCTGACCTTCTTATTGACGACGAAACACAGAAATTGCACCGGATTTAAATACAAAAGGCACAATGCCGACTTAAATACGTGAAGACCGACTCTTCTTACTGATTATGTTTTGAACCATTCCCGTGACACTAGTTATAGATTCCGATGCTTCACTTCATGTTTACTGTATCCCTCAGACCTTCGTATTGACGATGAAACACAGAAATTGCATCGGAATTAAATAGAAAAGGCACAATGCCGACTTAAGTACAAGAAGACTAACTCTTCTTACTGTCTATGTTTTGAACCACTCCTGTGACACTAGTTATAGATTCCCATGCTTCACTTCAGGTTTACTGTATCCCTCTGACCTTCTTATTGACGATGAAACACAGAAATTGCATCGGAATTAAACAGAAAAGTCACAATGACGACTTAAGTACAAGAAGACTGACTCTTCTTACTGCCTATCTTTTTACCATTCCTGTGACACTAGTTATAGATTCCGATGCTTCACTTCAGGTTTACTGTATCCCTTGGACCTTCTTATTGACGATGAAACACAGAAATTGCATCGGAATTAAATACAAATGGCACAATGCCGATTTAAGTACAAGAAGACTGACTCTTCCTACTGCCTATGTTTCGAACCATTCCTGTGACACTAGTTATAGATTCCGATGCTTCACTTCAGGTTTACTGTATCCCTCGGACCTTCTTATTGACGATGAAACACAGAAATTGCATCGGAATTAAATACAATAGGCACAATGCCGACTTAAGTACATGAAGAGCGACTCTTCTTACTGACAATGTTTTGAACCATTGCTGTGACACTAGTTATAGATTCCGATGCTTCACTTCAGGGTTACTGTATCCCTCTGACCTTCTTATTGACGATGAAACACAGAAATTGCATCGGAATTAAATACAAGAGGCACAATGCCGACGTAAGTACAAGAAGACTGACTCTTCTTACTGTCTATGTTATGAACCATTCCTGTGACACTAATTATAGATTCCGATGCTTCACTTCAGGTTTACTGTATCCCTTGGACCTTCTTATTGACGATGAAACTCAGAAATTGCATCGGAATTAAATACAAAAGGCACAATGCCGACTTAATTACATGAAGACAGACTCTTCTTACTGACTATGTTTTGAACCATTCCTGTGACACTAGTTATAGATTCCGATGCTTTACTCCAGGTTTACTGCGCCATTTGTACCTTCCTATTGACAATGAAACACTGAAATTGCATCGGAAGTAAATAGATTAGGGAAAATGATGACTTACGTACAAGAAGACTGACTCTTCCTACAGACTATGTTTGGAACCATTCCTGTGACACTAGTTATAGATTCCGATGCTTCACTTCATGTTTACTGTAACCCTTGGACCTTCTTATTGACAATGAAACACAGAAATTGCATCGGAATTAAATGCAAAAGGCACAATGCCGACATAAGAACATGAAGACTGACTCTTCTTACTGACTATGTTTTGAACCATTAATGTAGCACTAGTTATAGATTCCGATGCTTCACTTCAGGTTTACTTTATCCCTTAGACCTTCTTATTGAGGATGAAACTCAGAAATTGCATCGGAATTAAATACAAAAGGCACAATGCCGACATAAGTGCATGAAGACCGGCTCTTCTTACTGACTATGTTTTGAACCATTCCTGTGACACTAGTTATAGATTCCGATGCTTCACTTCAGGTTTACTGTACCCTTGGACCTTCTCATTGACGATGAAACACAGAAATTGCTTCGGAATTAAATACAAAAGGCACAAGGCCGACTTAAGGACAAGATGATTGACTCTTCTTACTGACTATGTTTCGAACCATTCCTGTTACACTATTTATAGATTATAATGCTTCACTCCAGGTTTACTGTATCCCTGGGACCTTCCTATTGACGATGAAACACTGAAATTGCACCGGAATTAAATACAATAGGCACAATGCCGACATAAGTGCATGAAGACCGGCGCTTCTTACTGACTATGTTTTGAACCATTCCTGTGACACTAGTTATAGATTCCGATGCTTCACTTCAGGTTTACTGTATCCCTTGGACCTTCTCATTGACGATGAAACACAGAAATTGCTTCGGAATTAAATACAAAAGGCACAAGGCCGACTTAAGGACAAGATGACTGACTCTTCTTACTGTCTATCTTTTGAACCATTCCATTGACACTAGTTATAGATTCCGATGCTTCAAAACAGGTTTACTGTATCCCTTGGACCTTCTTATTGACGATGAAACACTGAAATTGCACGGAATTAAATAGAAAAGGCACAATGCTGACTTAAGTACAAGAAAACTGACTCTTCTTACTGGCTATGTTTAGAACCATTCCTGTGACACTAGTTATAGATTCCGATGCTTCACTTCAGGTTTACTGTATCCCTTGGACCTTCTTATTGACGATGAAACACAGAAATTGCATCGGAATTAAATACAAATGGCACAATGCCGACTTAAGGACAAGAAGACTGACTATTCTCTCTGACTATGTTTGAACCATTCCTGTGACACTAGTTATAGATTCCGATGCTTCACTTCAGGTTTACTGTATCGCTCACACCTTCTTATTGACGATGAAACACAGAAATTGCACCGGAATTAAATACAAAAGGCACAATGCCGACTTAAGTACAGGAAGACTGACTCTTCTTACTGTCTATGTTTTGAACCATTCCATTGACACTAGTTATAGTTTCCGATGCTTCACATCAGGTTTACTGTATCATTTGGACTTTCTTATTGACGATGAAACACAGAAACTACATCGGAATTAAATACAAAAGGCACAATGCCGACTTCAGTACAAAAAGACTGAATCTTCTTATTGTCTATGTTTTGAACCATTCCTGTGACACTAGTTATAGATTCCGATGCTTGACTTCAGGATTACTCTATCCCTAGGACCTTCTTATTGACTATGAAACACAGAAATTGCATCGGAATTTAATACAAAATGCAGAATGCCGACTCAAGTACAAGAAGACTGACTCTTCTTCCTGTCTATGTTTTGAACCATTCCTGTGACACTAGTTATAGATTCCGATGCTTCACTTCAGGTTTACTGTATTCCCCTGACCTTCTTATTGACGATGAAATACAGAAATTGCATCGGAATTAAATACAAAAGGCACAATGCCGACTTAAGTACAAGAAGACTGATTCTCCTTACTGTCTATGTTTTGAACCATTCCTGTGACACTAGTTATAAATTCCGATGCTTCACTTCAGGTTTACTGTATCCCTTGGACCTTCTTATTGTCGATGAAACACAGAAATTGCATCGGAATTTCATACAAAAGGCACAATGCCTACTTAAGTACAACAAGTCTGTATCTTCTTACTGTCTATGTTTTGAACCATTCCTGTGACACTAGTTATAGATTCCGATGCTTCACTTCAGGTATACTGTATGCCTTGGACCTTCGTATTGACGATGAAACACAGAAATAGCATCGGAATTAAATTCAAAAGGCACAATGCCGACATAAGTACAAGAATACTGTATCTTCTTACTGTCTATGTCCTGAACCATTCCTGTGACAGTAGTTATAGATTCCGATGCTTAACTTCATGTTTACTCTATCCCTCTGACCTTCTTAGTAACGATGAAACACAGAAATTGCGCCCGAATTATATACAAAAGGCACAATTCTGACTTAAGTACATGAAGACCGACTCTTCTTACTGACTATGCTTTGAACCATTGATGTGACACTAGTTATAGATTCCGATGCTACACTTCAAGTTTACTGTATCCCTTGGACCTTCTTATTGACGATGAAACACAGAAATTGCATGGGAATTAAATACAAAAGGCACAATGCCGACTTATGGACAAGAAGACTGACTCTTCTTACTGACTATGTTTTGAACCATTCCTGTGACACTAGTTATAGATTCCGATGCTTCACTTCAGGTTTACTGTATCCCTCTGACCTTCTTATTGACGATGAAACACAGAAATTGCACCGGAATTAAATGCAAAAGGCACAATGCCGACTTAAGTACAAGAAGACTGACACTGCTTACTGTCTATGTTTTGAACCATTCCATTGACACTAGTTATAGATTCCGATGCTTCACTCCAGGTTTACTGCGTCCCTTTTACCATCTTAATGACGATGAAACACTGAAATTGCATCGGAATTAATTAGATTAGGCAAAATGCCGAATTAAGTACAAGAAGGCTGACTCTTCTCACTGACTATGTTTTGAACCATTCATGTGACACTAGTTGTAGATTCCGATGCTTCACTTCAGGTTTACTGTATCCCTTGGACCTTCTCATTGACGATGAAACACAGAAATTGCATCGGAATTAAATACAAAAGGCACAATGCCGACTTAAGTACATGAAGACCGACTCTTCTTACTGACTATGTTTTGAACCATTCCTGTGACACTAGTTATAGTTTCCGATGCTTCACTTGAGGTTTACTGTATCCTTTGGACCATCTCATTGACGATGAAACACAGAAATTGCATCGGAATTCAATACAAAATTCACAATGCCGACTTAAGTACATGAAGACCGACTCTTCTTACTGACTATGTTTTGAACCATTTCTGTGACACTAGTTATAGATTCCGATGCCTCACTTCTGGTTTACTGTATCCCATCTACCTTCTTATTGACGATGAAACACAGAAATTGCATCGGAATTAAATACAAAAGGCACAATGCCGACTTATGTACTGTCTATGCTATGAACCATTCCTGTGACACTAGTTATAGATTCCGATGCTTCACTTCAGGTTTACTGTATCCCTCTGACCTTCTTATTGACGATGAAACACAGAAATTGCACCTGAATTAAATACAAAAGGCACAATGCCGACTTAAGCACAAGATAGCTGACTCTTCTTACTCTCTGTGTTTTCAACAATTCCATTGACACTAGTTATAGATTCCGGTGCTTCACTCCATGTTTACTGCATCCCTTTTACCTTCTTATTGACGATGAAACACTGAAATTGCATCGGAATTAAATAGATTAGGCAAATAGCCGACATAACTACAAGAAGACTGACTCTTCTTACTGACTATGTTTTGAACCATTCCTGTGACACTAGTTATAGATTGCGATGCTTCACTTCAGGTGTACTGTATCCCTTGGACCTTCTTATTGACGATGAAAAACAGAAATTGCATCGGAATTAAATACAAAAGGCACAATGCCGTCTTAAGTACATGAAGACTTACTCCTCTTCCTGACTATGTTTTGATCCATTCCTGTGACACTAGTTGTAGATTCCGATGCTTCACTTCAGGTTTACTGTATCCCTTGGACCTTCTCATTGACGATGAAACACAGAAATTGCATCGGAATTAAATACAAAAGGCACAATGCCGACTTAAGTACATGAAGACCGACTCTTCTTACTGACTATGTTTTGAACCTTTCCTGTGACACTAGTTATAGATTCCGATGCTTCACTTCAGGTTTACTGTATCCCTTGGACCTCCTTATTGACGATGAAACACAGAAATTGCATCGGAATCAAATACAAAAGGCACAATGCCGACTTAAGTACATGAAGACTGACTCTTCTTACTGACTATGTTTTGAACCATTCCTGTGACACTAGTTACAGATTCCGATGCTACACTCCAGGTTTACTGTATCCCTAGGACCTTCTTATTGACGATGAAACACAGAACTTGCATCAGAATTAAATACAAAAGGCACAATGCCGACTTAAGGACAAGAAGACTGACTATTCTCTTTGACTATGTTTTGAACCATTCCTGTGACACTAGTTATAGATTCCGATGCTTCACTTCAGGTTTACTGTATCGCTCTCACCTTCTTATTGACGATGAAACACAGAAATTGCACCGGAATTAAATACAAAAGGCACAATGCCGACTTAAGTACAAGAAGACTGACTCTTCTTACTGTCTATGTTTTGAACCATTCCATTGACACTAGTTATATATTCCGATGCTTCACTTCAGGTTTACTGTATCCTTTAGACGTTCCATTGACGATGAAACACAGAAATTGCATCGGAATTCAATACAAAATTCACAATGCCGACTTAAGTACTTGAAGACCGACTCTTCTTTCTGACTATGTTTTGATCCATTTCTGTGACACTAGTTATAGATTCCGATGCCTCACTTCAGGTTTACTGTATCCCTTCTACCTTCTTATTGACGATGAAACACAGAAATTACTTCGGAATTAAATACAAAAGGCACAATGCCGACTTATGTACTGTCTATGTTTTGAACCATACCTGTGACACTAGTTATAGATTCCGATGCTTCACTTCAGGTTTACTGTATCCCTCTGACCTTCTTATAGACGATGAAACACAGATATTGCACCTGAATTAAATACAAAAGGCACAATGCCGACTTAAGCACAAGAAAGCTGACTCTTCTTACTATCTGTGTTTTCAACAATTCCATTGACACTAGTTATAGATTCCGATGCTTCACTCCATGTTTACTGCATCCCTTGTACCTTCTTATTGACGATGAAACACTGAAATTGCATCGGAATTAAATAGATTAGGCAAATAGCAGACTTAAGTACAAGAAGACTGACTCTTCTTACTGACTATTTTTTGAACCATTCCTGTGACACTAGTTATAGATTGCGATGCTTCACTTCAGGTTTACTGTATCCCTTGGACCTTCTTATTGACGATGAAACACAGAAATTGCATCGGAATTAAATACAAAAGGCACAATGCCGACTTAAGTACATGAAGACTTACTCCTCTTCCTGACTATGTTTTGATCCATTCCTGTGACACTAGTTGTAGATTCCGATGCTTCACTTCAGGTTTACTGTATCCCTTGGACCTTCTCATTGACGATGAAACACAGAAATTGCATCGGAATTAAATACAGAAGGCACAATGCCGACTTAAGTACATGAAGACCGACTCTTCTTACTGACTATGTTTTGAACCATTCCTGTGACACTAGTTATAGATTCCGCTGCTTCACTTCAGGTTTACTGTATCCCTTGGACCTTCTTATTGACGCTGAAATACAGATATTGCATCGGAATCAAATACAAAAGGCACAATGCCGACTTAAGTACATGAAGACTGACTCTTCTTACTGACTATGCTTTGAACCATTCCTGTGACACTAGTTACAGATTCCGATGCTACACTCCAGGTTTACTGTATCCCTAGGACCTTCTTATTGACGATGAAACACAGAACTTGCATCAGAATCAAATACAAAAGGCACAATGCCGACTTAAGGACAAGAAGACTGACTATTCTCTTTGACTATGTTTTGAACCATTCCTGTGACACTAGTTATAGATTTCGATGCTTCACTTCAGGTGTACTGTACAGCTCTCACCTTCTTATTGACGATGAAACACAGAAATTGCACCGGAATTAAATACAAAAGGCACAATGCCGACTTAAGTACAAGAAGACTGACTCTTCTTACTGTCTATGTTTTGAACCATTCCATTGACACTAGTTATAGATTCCGATGCTTCACTTCAGGTTTACTGTATCATTTGGACTTTCTCATTGACGATGAAACACAGAGACTACATCGGAATTAAATACAAAAGGCACAATGCCGACTTCAGTACAAAAAGACTGAATCTTCTTATTGTCTATGTTTTGAACCATTCCTTTGACACTTGTTATAGATTCCGATGCTTGACTTCAGGATTACTGTATCCCTAGGACCTTCTTATTGACGATGAAACACAGAAATTGCATCGGAATTAAATACAAAAGGCACAATGCCGACTTAAGTACAAGAAGACTGACTCTCCTTACTGTCTATGTTTTGAACCATTCCTGTGACACTAGTTATAGATTCCGATGCTTCACTTCAGGTTTACTGTATCCCTTGGACCTTCTTATTGTCGATGAAACACAGAAATTACATCGGAATTAAATACAAAAGGCACAATGCCGACTTAAGTACAACAAGTCTGTATCTACTTAATATCTATGTTTTGAACCATTCCTGTGACACTAGTTATAGATTCCGATGCTTCACTTCAGGTATACTGTATCCCTTGGACCTTCTTATTGACGATGAAACACAGAACTTGCATCAGAATTAAATACAGAAGGCACAATGCCGACTTAAGGACAAGAAGACTGACTATTCTCTTTGACTATGTTTTGAACCATTCCTGTGACACTAGTTATAGATTCCGATGCTTCACTTCAGGTTTACTGTATCGCTCTCACCTTCTTATTGACGATGAAACACAGAAATTGCACCGGAATTAAATACAAAAGGCACAATGCCGACTTAAGTACAAGAAGACTGACTCTTCTTACTGTCTATGTTTTGAACCATTCCATTGACGCTAGTTATATATTCCGATGCTTCACTTCAGGTTTACTGTATCCTTTGGACGTTCCATTGACGATGAAACACAGAAATTGCATCGGAATTCAATACAAAATTCACAATGCCGACTTAAGTACTTGAAGACCGACTCTTCTTACTGACTATGTTTTGATCCATTTCTGTGACACTAGTTATAGATTCCGATGCCTCACTTCAGGTTTACTGTATCAGTTCTACCTTCTTATTGACGATGAAACACAGAAATACCTTCGGAATTAAATACAAAAGGCACAATGCCGACTTATGTACTGTCTATGTTTTGAACCATACCTGTGACACTAGTTATAGATTCCGATGCTTCACTTCAGGTTTACTGTATCCCTCTGACCTTCTTATAGACGATGAAACACAGATATTGCACCTGAATTAAATAAAAAAGGCACAATGCCGACTTAAGCACAAGAAAGCTGACTCTTCTTACTATCTGTGTTTTCAACAATTCCATTGACACTAGTTATAGATTCCGATGCTTCACTCCATGTTTACTGCATCCCTTGTACCTTCTTATTGACGATGAGACACTGAAATTGCATCGGAATTAAATAGATTAGGCAAATAGCCGACTTAAGTACAAGAAGACTGACTCTTCTTACTGACTATTTTTTGAACCATTCCTGTGACACTAGTTATAGATTGCGATGCTTCACTTCAGGTTTACTGTATCCCTTGGACCTTCTTATTGACGATGAAACACAGAAATTGCATCGGAATTAAATACAAAAGGCACAATGCCGACTTAAGTACATGAAGACTTACTCCTCTTCCTGACTATGTTTTGATCCATTCCTGTGACACTAGTTGTAGATTCCGATGCTTCACTTCAGGTTTACTGTATCCCTTGGACCTTCTCATTGACGATGAAACACAGAAATTGCATCGGAATTAAATACAAAAGGCACAATGCCGACTTAAGTACATGAAGACCGACTCTTCTTACTGACTATGTTTCGAACTATTCCTGTGACACTAGTTATAGATTCCGCTGCTTCACTTCAGGTTTACTGTATCCCTTGGACCTTCTTATTGACGATGAAATACAGATATTGCATCGGAATCAAATACAAAAGGCACAATGCCGACTTAAGTACATGAAAACTGACTCTTCTTACTGACTATGCTTTGAACCATTCCTGTGACACTAGTTACAGATTCCGATGCTACACTCCAGGTTTACTGTATCCCTAGGACCTTCTTATTGACGATGAAAAACAGAACTTGCATCAGAATCAAATACAAAAGGCACAATGCCGACTTAAGGACAAGAAGACTGACTATTCTCTTTGACTATGTTTTGAACCATTCCTGTGACACTAGTTATAGATTCCGATGCTTCACTTCAGGTTTACTGTACAGCTCTCACCTTCTTATTGACGATGAAACACAGAAATTGCACCGGAATTAAATACAAAAGGCACAATGCCGACTTAAGTACAAGAAGACTGACTCTTCTTACTGTCTATGTTTTGAACCATTCCATTGACACTAGTTATAGATTCCGATGCTTCACTTCAGGTTTACTGTATCATTTGGACTTTCTCATTGACGATGAAACACAGAGACTACATCGGAATTAAATACAAAAGGCACAATGCCGACTTCAGTACAAAAAGACTGAATCTTCTTATTGTCTATGTTTTGAACCATTCCTGTGACACTAGTTATAGATTCCGATGCTTGACTTCAGGATTACTGTATCCCTAGGACCTTCTTATTGACGATGAAACACAGAAATTGCATCGGAATTAAATACAAAAGGCACAACGCCGACTTAAGTACAAGAAGACTGACTCTCCTTACTGTCTATGTTTTGAACCATTCCTGTAACACTAGTTATAGATTCCGATGCTTCACTTCAGGTTTACTGTATCCCTTGGACCTTCTTATTGTCGATGAAACACAGAAATTACATCGGAATTAAATACAAAAGGCACAATGCCGACTTAAGTACAACAAGTCTGTATCTTCTTAATATCTATGTTTTGAACCATTCCTGTGACACTAGTTATAGATTCCGATGCTTCACTTCAGGTATACTGTATCCCTTGGACCTTCTTATTGACGATGAAACACATAAATTGCATGGGAATTAAATTCAAAAGGCACAATGCCGACTTAAGTACAAGAAGACTGTATCTTCTTACTGTCTATGTTTTGAACCATTCCTGTGACACTAGTTATAGATTCCGATGCTTCACTTCATGTTTACTCTATCCCTCTGACCTTCATATTAACGATGAAACACAGAAATTGCGCCGGAATTATATACAAAAGGCACAATGCTGACTTAAGTACATGAAGACCGACTCTTCTTACTGACTATGTTTTGAATCATTCCTGTGACAATAGTTATAGATTCCGATGCTACACTTCAGGTTTACTGTATCCCTTGGACCTTCTTATCGACGATGAAACACAGAAATTGCATGGGAATTAGATACAAAAGGCACAATGCCGACTTAAGGACAAGAAGACTGACTCTTCTTACTGACTATGTTTTGAACCATTCCTGTGACACTTGTTATAGATTCCGATGCTTCACTTCAGGTTTACTGTATCCCTTCTACCCTCTTATTGACGATGAAACACAGAAATTGCACCGGAATTAAATGCAAAAGGCACAATGCCGACTTAAGTACAAGAAGGCTGACTCTTCTTACTGTCTATGTTTTGAACCATTCCATTGAAACCAGTTATAGATTCCGATGCTTCACTCCAGGTTTACTGCGTCCCTTTTACCATCTTACTGACGATGAAACACTGAAATTGCATCGGAATTAAATAGATTAGGCAAAATGCCGACTTAAGTACAAGAAGAGTGACTCTTCTTACTGTCTATGTTTGAACCATTCCTGATACACTAGTTATAGATTCCGATGCTTCACTTCAGGTTTACTGTATCCCTCTGACCTTCTTATTGACGATGAAACACAGAAATTGCATCGGAATTAAATACAAAAGGCACAATGCCGACTTAAGTACATGAAGACTCACTCTTCTTACTGACTATGTTTTGAACCATTCCTGTGACACTTGTTATAGATTCCGATGCTTCACTTGAGGTTTACTGTATCCCTTCTACCCTCTTATTGACGATG
Source organism: Schistocerca americana (assembly GCF_021461395.2). Classification (NCBI taxonomy): domain Eukaryota; kingdom Metazoa; phylum Arthropoda; class Insecta; order Orthoptera; family Acrididae; genus Schistocerca; species Schistocerca americana. Next base: position 2,828,209 of record NW_025726093.1, read on the forward strand.
AAACACTGAAATTGCTTCGGAATTAAGTACAAAAGGCACAATGCCGACTTATGTACTGTCCATGTTTTGAACCATTCCTGTGACACTAGTTATAGATTCCGATGCTTCACTTCAGGTTTACTGTATCCCTCTGACCTTCTTATTGACGATGAAACACAGAAATTGCACCTGAATTAAATACAAAAGGCACAATGCAGACTTAAGCACAAGAAGGCTGACTTTTCTTACTATCTGTGTTTTCAACAATTCCATTGACACTAGTTATAGATTCCGATGCTTCACTCCATGTTTACTGCATCCCTTTTACCTTCTTATTGACGATGAAACACTGAAATTGCATCGGAATTAGATTGATTAGGCAAATAGCCGACTTAAGTACAAGAAGACTGTCTCCTCTTACTGACTATGTTTTGAACCAATCCTGTGACACTAGGTATAGATTGCGATGCTTCACTTGAGGTTTACTGTAATCCTTGGACCTTCTTATTGACGATGAAACACAGAAATTGCATCGGAATTAAGTACAAAAGGCACAATGCCGACTTAAGTACATGAAGACTTACTCCTCTTCCTGACTATGTTTTGAACCATTCCTGTGACACTAGTTGTAGATTCCGATGCTTCACTTCAGGTTTACTGTATCCCTTGGACCTTCTCATTGACGATGAAACACAGAAATGGCATCGGAAATAAATACAAAAGGCACAATGCCGACTTAAGGACAAGAAGACTGACTATTCTCTCTGACTATGTTTTGAACTACTCCTGTGACACTAGTTATAGATTCCGATGCTTCACTTCAGGTTTACTGTATCGCTCTCTCCTTCTTATTGACGATGAAACACAGAAATTGCACCGGAATTAAATACAAAAGGCACAATGCCGACTTAAGTACAAGAAGACTGACTCTTCTTACTGTCTATGTTTTGAACCATTCCATTGACACTAGTTATAGATTCCGATGCTTCACTTCAGGTTTACTGTATCATTTGGACTTTCTCATTGACGATGAAACACAGAAACTACATCGGAATTAAATGCAAAAGGCACAATGCCGACTTAAGTACAAGAAGGCTGACTCTTCTTAATGTCTATGTTTTGAACCATTCCATTGACACTAGTTATAGATTCCGATGCTTCACTCCATGTTTACTGCATCCCTTTTACCTTCTTATTGACGATGAAACACTGAAATTGCATCGGAAATAAATAGATTAGGCAAATAGCCGACTTAAGTACAAGAAGACTGACTCTTCTTACTGACTATGTTTTGAACCATTCCTGTGACACTAGTTATAGATTGCGATGTGTCACTTCAGGTTTACTGTAATCCTTGGACCTGCTTATTGACGATGAAACACAGAAATTGCATCGGAATTAAGTACAAAAGGCACAATGCCGACTTAAGTACATGAAGACTTACTCCTCTTCCTGACTATGTTTTGAACCATTCCTGTGACACTAGTTGTGGATTCCGATGCTTCACTTCAGGTTTACTGTATCCCTTGGACCTTCTCATTGACGATGAAACACAGAAATGGCATCGGAATTAAATACAAAAGGCTCAAAGCCGACTTAAGGACAAGGAGACTGACTATTCTCTCTGACTATGTTTTGAACCATTCCTGTGACACTAGTTATAGATTCCGATGCTTCACTTCAGGTTTACTGTATCCCTAGGACCTTCTTATTGACGATGAAACACAGAAATTGAATCGGAATTTAATACAAAATGCAGAATGCCGACTCAAGTACAAGAAGACTGACTCTTCTTTCTGTCTATGTTTTGAACCATTCCTGTGACACTAGTTATAGATTCCGATGCTTCAATTCAGGATTAATGTATTCCTCTGACCTTCTTATTGACGATGAAACACAGAAATTGCATCGGAATTAAATACAAAAGGCACAATGCCGACTTAAGTACAAGAAGACTGACTCTCCTTACTGTCTATGTTTTGAACCATTCCTGTGACACTAGTTATAGATTCCGATGCTTCACTTCAGGTTTACTGTATCCCTTGGACCTTCTTATTGTCGATGAAACACAGAAATTGCAACGGAATTAAATACAAAAGGCACAATGCCGACTTAAGTACAACAGGTTTGTATCTTCTTACTGTCTATGTTTTGAACCATTCCTGTGACACTAGTTATAGATTCCGATGCTTCACTCTAGGTATACTGTATCCCTTGGACCTTCTTATTGACGATGAAACACAGAAATTGCATCGGAATTAAATTCAAAAGGCACAATGCCGACTTAAGTACGAGAAGACTGTATCTTCCTACTGTCTATGTTTTGAACCATTCCTGTCACACTAGTTATAGATTCTGATGCTTCACTTCATGTTTACTCTATTCCTCTGACCTTCTTATTAACGATGAAACACAGAAATTGCGCCGGAATTATATACAAAAGGCACAATGCTGACTTAAGTACATGAAGACCGACTCTTCTTACTGACTATGTTTTGAACCATTCCTGTGACACTAGTTATAGATTCCGATGCTACACTTCAGGTTTACTGTATCCCTTGGACCTTCTTATTGACGATGAAACACAGAAATTGCATGCGAATTAAATACAAAAGGCACAATGCCAACTTAAGGACAAGAAGACTGACTCTTCTTACTGACTATGTTTTGAACCATTCCTGTGACACTAGTTATAGATTCGGATGCTTCACTTCAGGTTTACTGTATCCCTCTGACCTTCTTATTGACGATGAAACACAGAAATTGAACCGGAATTAAATGCAAAAGGCACAATGCCGACTTAAGTACAAGAAGGCTGACTCTTCTTACTGTCTATGTTTTGAACCATTCCATTGACACTAGTTATAGATTCCGATGCTTCACTCCAGGTTTACTGCGTCATTTTTACCATCTTATTGACGATGAAACACTGAAATTGCATCGGAATTAAATAGATTAGACAAAATGCCGACTTAAGTAGAAGAAGACTGACTCTTCTTACTGTCTATGTTTGAACCATTCCTGTTACACTAGTTATAGACTGCGCTGCGTAACTTCAGGTTTACTGTATCCCTTGGACCTTCTTATTGACGATGAAACACAGAAATTGCATCGGTTTTAAATACAAAAGGCACAATGCCGACTTAAGTACATGAAGACTGACTCTTCTTACTGACTATGCTTTGAACCATTCCTGTGACACTTGTTATAGATTCCGATGCTTCACTTCAGGTTTACTGTATCCCTTGGACATTCTCATTGACGATGAAACACAGAAATTGCATCGGAATTCAATACAAAATTCAAAATGCCGACTTAAGTACATGAAGACCGACTCTTCTTACTGACTATGTTTTGAACCATTTCTGTGACACTAGTTATAGATTCCGATGCCTCACTTCAGGTTTACTGTATCCCTTCTACCTTCTTATTGACGATGAAACACAGAAATTGCTTCGGAATTAAACACAAAAGGCACAATGCCGACTTATGTACTGTCTATGTTTTGAACCATTCCTGTGACACTAGTTATAGATTCCGATGCTTCACTTCAGGTTTACTGTATCCCTCTGACCTTCTTATTGACGATGAAACACAGAAATTGCACCTGAATTAAATACAAAAGGCACAATGCCGACTTAAGCACAAGAAGGCTGACTCTTCTTAATATCTGTGTTTTCAACAATTCCATTGACACTAGTTATAGATTCCGATGCTTCACTCCATGTTTACTGCATCCCTTTTACCTTCTTATTGACGATGAAACACTGAAATTGCATCGGAATTAAATAGATTAGGCAAATAGCCGACTTAAGTACAAGAAGACTGACTCTTCTTACTGACTATAATTTGAACCGTTCCTGTGACACTAGTTATAGATTGCGATGCTTCACTTCAGGTTTACTGTATCCCTTGGACCTTCTTATTGGCGATGAAACACAGAAATTCCATCGGAATTAAGTACAAAAGGCACAATGCCGACTTAAGTACATGAAGACTTACTCCTCTTCCTGACTATGTTTTGAACCATTCCTGTGACACTAGTTGTAGATTCCGATGCTTCACATCAGGTTTACTGTATCCATTGGACCTTCTCATTGACGATGAAACACAGAAATGGCATCGGAATTAAATACAAAAGGCACAATGCCGACTTAAGTACATGAAGACCGACTCTTCTTACTGACTATGTTTTGAACCATTCCTGTGACACTAGTTATAGATTAAGATGCTTCACTTCAGGTTTACTGTATCTCTTGGACCTTCTTATAGACGATGAAGCACAGAAATTGATTCGGAATGAAATACAAAAGGCACAATGCCGATTTAAGTACTGTCTATGTTTTGAACCATTCCTGTGACACTAGTTATAGATTCCGATGCTTCACTTCAGGTTTACCGTATCGCTCTGACCTTCTTATTGACGATGAAACACAGAAATTGCACCGGAATTAAGTACAAAAGGCACAATGCCGACTTAAGTACAAGAAGACTGACTCTTCTTACTGTCTATGTTTTGAACCATTCCATTGACACTAGTTATAGATTCCGATGCTTCACTTCAGGTTTATTGTATCATTTGGACGTTTTTATTGACGATGAAACACAGAAACTACATCGGAATTAAATACAAAAGGCACAATGCTGACTTAAGTACAAAAAGACGGAATCATCTTAATGTCTATGTTTGAACCATTCCTGTGACACTAGTTATAGATTCCGATGCTTGACATCAGGATTAGTGTATCCCTAGGACCTTCTTATTGACGATGAAACACAGAAATTTTATCGGAATTTAATACAAAAGGCAGAATGCCGACTCAAGTACAAGAAGACTGACTCTTCTTCCTGTCTATTTTTTGAACCATTCCTGTGACACTAGTTATAGATTCCGATGCTTCATTCCAGGTTTACTGTATCCCTTGGACCTTCTGATTGACGACGAAACACAGAAATTGCATCGGAATTAAATACAAAAGGCACAATGCCGACTTAAGGACAAGAAGACTGACTCTTCTTACTGACTATGTTTTAACCATTCCTGTGACACTAGTTATAGATTCCGATGCTTCACTTCAGGTTTATTGTATCCCTCTGACCTTCTTATTGACGATGAAACACAGAAATTGCACCTGAATTAAATACAAAAGGCACAATGCAGACTTAAGCACAAGAAGGCTGACTTTTCTTACTATCTGTGTTTTCAACAATTCCATTGACACTAGTTATAGATTCCGATGCTTCACTCCATGTTTACTGCATCCCTTTTACCTTCTTATTGACGATGAAACACTGAAATTGCATCGGAATTAGATTGATTAGGCAAATAGCCGACTTAAGTACAAGAAGACTGACTCCTCATACTGACTATGTTTTGAACCAATCCTGTGACACTAGGTATAGATTGCGATGCTTCACTTGAGGTTTACTGTAATCCTTGGACCTTCTTATTGACGATGAAACACAGAAATTGCATCGGAATTAAGTACAAAAGGCACAATGCCGACTTAAGTACATGAAGACTTACTCCTCTTCCTGACTATGTTTTGAACCATTCCTGTGACACTAGTTGTAGATTCCGATGCTTCACTTCAGGTTTACTGTATCCCTTGGACCTTCTCATTGACGATGAAACACAGAAATGGCATCGGAAATAAATACAAAAGGCACAATGCCGACTTAAGGACAAGAAGACTGACTATTCTCTCTGACTATGTTTTGAACTACTCCTGTGACACTAGTTATAGATTCCGATGCTTCACTTCAGGTTTACTGTATCGCTCTCTCCTTCTTATTGACGATGAAACACAGAAATTGCACCGGAATTAAATACAAAAGGCACAATGCCGACTTAAGTACAAGAAGACTGACTCTTCTTACTGTCTATGTTTTGAACCATTCCATTGACACTAGTTATAGATTCCGATGCTTCACTTCAGGTTTACTGTATCATTTGGACTTTCTCATTGACGATGAAACACAGAAACTACATCGGAATTAAATGCAAAAGGCACAATGCCGACTTAAGTACAAGAAGGCTGACTCTTCTTACTGTCTATGTTTTGAACCACTCCATTGACACTAGTTATAGATTCCGATGCTTCACTCCATGTTTACTGCATCCCTTTTACCTTCTTATTGACGATGAAATACTGAAATTGCATCGGAAATAAATAGATTAGGCAAATAGCCGACTTAAGTACAAGAAGACTGACTCTTCTTACTGACTATGTTTTGAACCATTCCTGTGACACTAGTTATAGATTGCGATGTGTCACTTCAGGTTTACTGTAATCCTTGGACCTGCTTACTGACGATGAAACACAGAAATTGCATCGGAATTAAGTACAAAAGGCACAATGCCGACTTAAGTACATGAAGACTTACTCCTCTTCCTGACTATGTTTTGAACCATTCCTGTGACACTAGTTGTGGATTCCGATGCTTCACTTCAGGTTTACTGTATCCCTTGGACCTTCTCATTGACGATGAAACACAGAAATGGCATCGGAATTAAATACAAAAGGCTCAAAGCCGACTTAAGGACAAGGAGACTGACTATTCTCTCTGACTATGTTTTGAACCATTCCTGTGACACTAGTTATAGATTCCGATGCTTCACTTCAGGTTTACTGTATCCCTAGGACCTTCTTATTGACGATGAAACACAGAAATTGCATCGGAATTTAATACAAAATGCAGAATGCCGACTCAAGTACAAGAAGACTGACTCTTCTTTCTGTCTATGTTTTGAACCATTCCTGTGACACTAGTTATAGATTCCGATGCTTCAATTCAGGATTAATGTATTCCTCTGACCTTCTTATTGACGATGAAACACAGAAATTGCATCGGAATTAAATACAAAAGGCACAATGCCGACTTAAGTACAAGAAGACTGACTCTCCTTACTGTCTATGTTTTGAACCATTCCTGTGACACTAGTTATAGATTCCGATGCTTCACTTCAGGTTTACTGTATCCCTTGGACCTTCTTATTGTCGATGAAACACAGAAATTGCAACGGAATTAAATACAAAAGGCACAATGCCGACTTAAGTACAACAGGTTTGTATCTTCTTACTGTCTATGTTTTGAACCATTCCTGTGACACTAGTTATAGATTCCGATGCTTCACTCTAGGTATACTGTATCCCTTGGACCTTCTTATTGACGATGAAACACAGAAATTGCATCGGAATTAAATTCAAAAGGCACAATGCCGACTTAAGTACGAGAAGACTGTATCTTCCTACTGTCTATGTTTTGAACCATTCCTGTGACACTAGTTATATATTCTGATGCTTCACTTCATGTTTACTCTATTCCTCTGACCTTCTTATTAACGATGAAACACAGAAATTGCGCCGGAATTATATACAAAAGGCACAATGCTGACTTAAGTACATGAAGACCGACTCTTCTTACTGACTATGTTTTGAACCATTCCTGTGACACTAGTTATAGATTCCGATGCTACACTTCAGGTTTACTGTATCCCTTGGACCTTCTTATTGACGATGAAACACAGAAATTGCATGCGAATTAAATACAAAAGGCACAATGCCAACTTAAGGACATGAAGACTGACTCTTCTTACTGACTATGTTTTGAACCATTCCTGTGACACTAGTTATAGATTCCGATGCTTCACTTCAGGTTTACTGTATCCCTCTGACCTTCTTATTGACGATGAAACACAGAAATTGCACCGGAATTAAATGCAAAAGGCACAATGCCGACTTAAGTACAAGAAGGCTGACTCTTCTTACTGTCTATGTTTTGAACCATTCCATTGACACTAGTTATAGATTCCGATGCTTCAGTCCAGGTTTACTGCGTCATTTTTACCATCTTATTGACGATGAAACACTGAAATTGCATCGGAATTAAATAGATTAGACAAAATGCCGACTTAAGTAGAAGAAGACTGACTCTTCTTACTGTCTATGTTTGAACCATTCCTGTTACACTAGTTATAGATTGCGCTGCTTCACTTCAGGTTTACTGTATCCCTTGGACCTTCTTATTGACGATGAAACACAGAAATTGCATCGGTTTTAAATACAAAAGGCACAATGCCGACTTAAGTACATGAAGACTGACTCTTCTTACTGACTACGCTTTGAACCATTCCTGTGACACTTGTTATAGATTCCGATGCTTCACTTCAGGTTTACTGTATCCCTTGGACATTCTCATTGACGATGAAACACAGAAATTGCATCAGAATTCAATACAAAATTCACAATGCCGACTTAAGTACATGAAGACCGACTCTTCTTACTGACTATGTTTTGAACCATTTCTGTGACACTAGTTATAGATTCCGATGCCTCACTTCAGGTTTACTGTATCCCTTCTACCTTCTTATTGACGATGAAACACAGAAATTGCTTCGGAATTAAATACAAAAGGCACAATGCCGACTTATGTACTGTCTATGTTTTGAACCATTCCTGTGACACTAGTTATAGATTCCGATGCTTCACTTCAGGTTTACTGTATCCCTCTGACCTTCTTATTGACGATGAAACACAGAAATTGCACCTGAATTAAATACAAAAGGCACAATGCCGACTTAAGCACAAGAAAGCTGACTCTTCTTAATATCTGTGTTTTCAACAATTCCATTGACACTAGTTATAGATTCCGATGCTTCACTCCATGTTTACTGCATCCCTTTTACCTTCTAATTGACGATGAAACACTGAAATTGCATCGGAATTAAATAGATTAGGCAAATAGCCGACTTAAGTACAAGAAGAGTGACTCTTCTTACTGACTATGTTTTGAACCGTTCCTGTGACACTAGTTATAGATTGCGATGCTTCACTTCAGGTTTACTGTATCCCTTGGACCTTCTTATTGGCGATGAAACACAGAAATTCCATCGGAATTAAGTACAAAAGGCACAATGCCGACATAAGTACATGAAGACTTACTCCTCTTCCTGACTATGTTTTGAACCATTCCTGTGACACTAGTTGTAGATTCCGATGCTTCACATCAGGTTTACTGTATCCCTTGGACCTTCTCATTGACGATGAATCACAGAAATTGCATCAGAATTAAATACAAAAGGCACAATGAAGACTTAACAACAAGAAGACTGACTCTTCTTTCTGACTATGATTTTAGCCATACCTGTGACACTAGTTATAGATTCCCATGCTTCGCTTCAGGTTTACTGTATCGGTCTGACCTTCTTTTTGACGATGAAACACAGAAATTGCATCGGAATTAAATAGAGAAGGCACAATGGCGACTTAAGTACAAGAAGACTGACTCTTTTTACTGTCTATGTTTTGAACCATTCCTGTGACACTAGTAATAGATTCCGATGCTTGACTTCAGGTTTACTGTATCCCTAGGACCTCCTTATTGACGACGAACACAGAAATTGCATCTGAATTTAATACAAAAAGCACAATGCCGACTCAAGTACAAGAAGACTGCCTCTTCTTCCTGTCTATGATTTGAACCATTCCTGTGAGACCAGCTTTAGATTACGATGCTTCACTTCGGGTTTACTGTATTCCTCTGACCTTCTTATTGACGATGAAACACAGAAATTGCATCGGAATTAAATACAAAAGGCACAATGCCGATTTACGTACAAGAAGACTGACTCTTCTGACTGACTATGTTTTGAACCATTTCTGTGACACTAGTTATAGATTCCGATGCTTCACTTCAGGGTTACTGTATCCCTCTGAACTTCTTATTCACGATGAAATACAGAAATTGCATCGGAAGTAAATACAAATGGCACAATGCCGACTTAAGTTCAAAATGACCGACTCTTCTTACTGTCTATGTTTTGAACCGTTCCTGTGACACTAGTTATAGATTCCGATGCTTCACTTCAGGTTTACTGTATCCTTTGGACCTTCTTGTTGACGATGATACACAGAAATTACATCTGAAATAAATACAAAAGGCACAATGCCGACTTAAGTACAAAAAGTCTGACTCTTCTTACTGACTATGTTTGAACCATTCCTGTGACACTTGTTATAGATTCCGATGCTTCACTTCAGGTTTACTGTATCCCTCTTACCTTCTTATTGACGATGAAACACAGAAATTGCATCGGAATTATATAGAAAAGGCACAATGCCGACTTATGTACAAGAAGACTGACTCTTCTTACTGCCTATGTTTTGAATCATTTCTGTGACACTACTTACAGATTCCGATGCTTCACTTCAGGGTTACTGTATCCATCTGACCTGCTTATTGACGATGAAACACAGAAATTGCAACGGAATTAAATAGAAAAGGCACAATGCCGACTTAAGTACAAGAAGACCGACTCTTCTTACTGACTATGTTTTGAACCATTCCTGTGATACTAGTTATAGATTCCGATGCTTCACTTCAGGTTTACTGTATCCCTTGGACCTTCTTATTGACGATGAATCACAGAAATTGCTTCGGAATTAAATATAAAAGCACAATGCCCACTTAAGTACTGTCCATGTATTGAACCATTCATGTGACACTAGTTATAGATGCCGATGCTTCACTGCATGTTTACTCTATCCCATGGACCTTCTTATTGACGATGAAACACAGAAATTGCATCGGAATTAAATACAAAAGGCCCAAGGCTGACTTAAGGACAAGAAGACTGACTCTTCTTACTTACTATGTTTTGAACCATTCCTGTGACACTAGTTATAGATTCCGATGCTTCACTTCAGGTTTATTGTATCGCTCTGACCTTCTTATTGACGATGAAACACAGAAATTGCACCGCAATTAAATACAAAAGGCACAATGCCGACTTAAGTACAAGAAGACTGACCCTTCTTACTGTCAATGTTTTGAACCATTCCATTAAAAACTAGTTATAGATTCCGATGCTTCACTCCAGGTATACTGTATCCCTTAGACCTTCTTATTGAGATGAAACATTAAAATTGCATCGGAATTAAATAGAAAAGCACAATGCCGACTTAAGTACAAGAAGACTGACTCTTCTTACTGACTATGTTCTGAACCATTCCTGTGACACTAGTTATAGATTCCGATGCTACACTCCTGGTTTACTGTATCCCTTGGACCTTCTCATTGACGATGAATCACAGAAATTGCATCAGAATTAAATACAAAAGGCACAATGAAGACTTAACAACAAGAAGACTGACTCTTCCTTCTGACTATGATTTTAGCCATACCTGTGACACTAGTTATAGATTCCCATGCTTCGCTTCAAGTTTACTGTATCGGTCTAACCTTCTTTTTGACGATGAAACACAGAATTTGCTTCGGAATTAAATAGAAAAGGCACAATGCCGACTTAAGTACAAGAAGACTGACTCTTTTACTGTCTATGTTTTGAACCATTCCTGTGACACTAGTTATAGATTCCGATGCTTGACTTCAGGTTTACTGTATCCCTAGGACCTCCTTATTGACGACGAACACAGAAATTGCATCGGAATTTAATACAAAAGTCACAATGCCGACTCAAGTACAAGAAGACTGCCTCTTCTTCCTGTCTATGTTTTGAACCATTTCTGTGACACTAGTTATAGATTCCGATGCTTCACTTCAGGGTTACTGTATCCCTCTGAACTTCTTATTCACGATGAAATACAGAAATTGCATCGGAAGTAAATACAAATGGCACAATGCCGACTTAAGTTCAAAATGACTCACTCTTCTTACTGTCTATGTTTTGAACCGTTCCTGTGACACTAGTTATAGATTCCGATGCTTCACTTTAGGTTTACTGTATCATTTGGACCTTCTTATTGACGATGATACACAAAAATGACATCTGAAATAAATACAAAAGGCACAATGCCGACTTTAGTACAAGAAGACTATATCTTCTTACTGTCTATATTTTCGAACCATTCCTGTGACACTAGTTATAGATACCGATACTTCACTCCAGGTTTACTGTATCCCTTGGACCTTCTTATTGACGATGAAACACAGAAATTGCATCGGAATTAAATAGATAAGGCACAATGCCGACTTAAGTACAAAAAGACTGACTCTTCTTACTGACTATGTTTGAACCATTCCCGTGGCATTAGTTATAGATTCCGATGCTGCACTTCAAGTTTACTGTATCCCTTGGTCCTTCTTATTGACGATGAAACACAGAAATTGCATCGGAACTAAATACAAAAGGCACAATGCCGACATAAGTACATGAAGACTGACTCTTCTTACTGACTATGTTTTGAACCATTCCTGTGACACTAGTTATAGATTCCGATGCTTCACTTCAGGTCTACTGTATCCCTTAGACCTTTTTATTGACGATGAAACACAGAAAATGCATCGGAATTAAATACAAAAGGCACAATGCCGACTGAGGTACACGAAGACTGACTCTTCTTACTGTCCATGATTTGAACCATTCCTATGCCACTAGTTATAGATTCCGATGCTACACTCCAGGTTTACTGCATCCCTTGCACCTTAGTATTGACAATGAAATACAGAAATTGCATCGGCATTGAATACAAAAGGCACAATGCCGACTTAAGTACAAGAGGACTGTATCTTCTTACTGCCTATGATTTGAACTATTCCTATGACACTAGTTATAAATTCCGATGATTCACTTCAGGTTTACTGTATCCCTCTGACCTTCTTATTGACGATGAAACACAGAAATTGCACCGGAATTAAATACAAAAGGCAAAATGCCGACATAAGTACAAAAAGACTGACTCTTCATACTGTCTATGTTTTGAACCATTCCTGTGACACTAGTTATAGATTCCGTTGCTTCACTTCGTGTTAACTGTATCATTTGGACCTTCTTATTGACGATGAAACACAGAAATTACATCTGAAATAAATACAAAATACACAATGCCGACTTAAGTACAAAAAGACTGACTCTTCTCACTGACTATGCTTTGAACCATTCCTGTGACACTAGTTGTAGATTCCCATACTTCACTTCAGGTTTACTGTATCCCTCTGACCTTCTTATTGACGATGAAACGCAGATATTGCATCGGAATTGAATAGAGAAGGCTCAATGCCGGCTTAAGTACAAGAAGACTGACTCTTCTTACTGTCTATGTTATGAACCATTCCTGTGACACTAGTTATAGATTCCGATGCTCCACTTCAGGTTTACTGTATTCCTTGGACCCTCTTATTGACGATGAAACACAGAAATTGCATCGGAATTTAATACAAAAGGCACAATGCCGACTCACGTACAAGAAGGCTGACTCTTCTTACTGTCTATGTTTTGAACCATTCCTGTGACACTAGTTATAGTTTCCGATGCTTCACTTCAGGTTTACTGTATCCCTCTAACCTTCTTATTGACGATGAAACACAGAAATTGCATCGGAATTTAATATAAAATGCACAATGCCGACTTCAGTACAAGAAGACTGACTCTTCTTACTGTCTATGATTTGAACCATTCGTGTGACACTAGTTATAGATTCCGATGCTTCACTTCAAGTTTACTGAATCCCTCTTACCTTCTTATTGACGATGAAGCACAGAAATTGCATCGGAATTAAATACAAAAGGCACAATGCCGACTTAAGTACAAGAAGACTGACTCTTCTTACTGTCTATGCTTTGATCCATTCCTGTGACACTAGTTATCGATTCCGATGCTTCACTTCAGGTTTACTGTATCCCTTGGACCTTCTTAATGACGATGAAACACAGAAATTGCCTCGGAATTAAATACAAAAGGCACTATGCAGTCTTAAGCACAAGAAGACTGACTCTTCCTACTGTCTATGTTTGAACCTTTCCATTGACACTAGTTATAGATTCCGATGCTTCACTTCAGGTTTACTGTATAACTTGGACCTTCTTATTGACGATGAAACAATGAAATTGCATCGGAATTAAATACAAACGGCACAATGCCGACTTAACTACATTAAGACTGACTCTTCTTACTGACTATGTGTTGAACCATTCCTGTGACACTTGTTATGGATTCCGATGCTTCACTTCAGGTTTACTGTATCCCTCTGACGTTCTTATTGACGATGAAACACAGAAATTGCATCGGAATTAAATACAAAAGGCACAATGTCGACTTAAGGACAAGAAGACTGACTCTTCTTACTGACTATGTTTTGAACCATTCCTGTGACACTAGTTATAGATTCCGATGCTTTACTTAATTTTTACTGTATCCCTTGGACCTTCTTATTGACGATGTAACACAGTAATGCATCGGAATGAAATACAAAAGCCACAATGCCGACTCAAGTACAAGACGACTGACTCTTCTTACTGTCTATGCTTTGAACCATTCCTGTGACACTAGTTATAGATTCCGATGCTTCACTTCAGGTTTACTGTATCCCTCTGACCTTCTTATTGACGATGAAACATAGAAATTGCATCGGAATTAATTACAAAATTCACAATGCCGACTTAAGTACAAGAAGACTGACTCTTCTTACTGTCTATGTTTTGAACCATTTCTGTGACACTAGTTACAGATTCCGATGCTTCACTTCAGGGTTACTGTAACCCTCTGACCTTCTTATTGACGATGATACACATCGGAATTCAATAAAAAAGGCACAATGCCAACTTAAGTACAAGAAGACTGACTCTTCTTACTGACTATGTTTTGAACCATTCCTGTGACACTAGTTATAGATTCCGTTGCTTTACATCAGGTTTACTGTATCCCTTGGACCTTCTTATTGACGATGAAACACAGAAATTGCATCAGAATTAAATACAAAATGCACAATGCCGACATAAGTACAAGAAGGCTGACTCTTCTTACTGTCTATGATTAGAACCTTTCCTGTGACACTAGTTATAGATTATGATGCTTCACTCCAGGTTTACTGTATCCCTTGGATTTTCTTATTGACGATGAAACACTGAAATTGCATCGGAATTAAATACAAAAGGCACAATGCCGACTTAAGGACAAGATGATTGACTCTTCTAACTGCCTATAATTGGAACCATTCCTGTGACACTAGTAATAGATTCCGATGCTTCAGTTCAGGTTTACTGTATCCCTTGGACCTTCTTATTGACGATGAAACACAGAAATTGCATCGGAATTAAATAGAAAAGGCATAATGCCGACTTAAGTACAAGAAGACTCACTCTCCTCACTGACTATGTATTGGACCATTCCTGTGACACTAGTTATAGATTCCGATGCTTCACTTCAGGTTTACTGTCTCCCTTGGACCTTCTTATTGACGATGAAACACAGAAATTGCATCGGAATTAAATACAAAAGGCACAATGCCGAATTAGGTACACGAAGACTGACTCTTCTTGCTGTCTATGATTTGAAACATTCCTGTGACACTAGTTACAGATTCCGATGCTACACTCCACGTTTACTGTATCCCTTGGACCTTCTTATTGACGATGAAACACAAAAATTGCATCGAAATTAAATCCAAAAGGCACAATGCCGACTTAAGGACAAGTAAAATGACTCTTCTTACTGACTATGTTTTGAAACATTCCTGTGACACTAGTTATAGATTCCGATGATTCACTTCAGGTTTACTGTATCCCTCTGGCCTTCTTATTGACGATGAAACACAGAGATTGCACCGGAATTAAATACAAAAGGCACAATGCCGGCTTAAGTTCAAAAAGCCTGGCTCTTCTTACTGTCTGTGTTTTGAACCATTCCTGAGACACTAGTTATAGATTCCGATGCTTCACTTCAGATTTACTGTATCATTTTGACTTTCTTATTGACGGTGAAACACAGAAATTACATCTGAAATAAATACAAATTGGCACAATGCCGACTTAAGTACAAAAAGACTGACTCTTCTTACTGTCTATGGTTTGAACCATTCCTATGCCACTAGTTACAGATTCCGATACTACACTCCAGGTTTACTGCATCCCTTGGACCTTAGTATTGACAAAGAAATACAGAAATTGCATCGGCATCGAATACAAAAGGCCCAATGCCGACATAAGTACAAGAAGACTGTATCTTCTTACTGTCTATGATTTGAACCATTCCTGTGACACTAGTTATAGATTCCGATGATTCACTTCAGGTTTACTGTATCCCTCTGACCTTCTTATTGACGATGAAACACAGAAATTGCACCGGAATTAAATACAAAATTCACAATGCCGACATAAGTACAAAAAGACTGACTCTTCATACTGTCTATGCTTTGAACCATTCTTGTGACACTAGTTATAGATTCCGATGCTTCACTTCGTGTTTACTGTATCATTTTGACCTTCTTATTGACGATGAAACACAGAAATTACATCTGAAATAAATACAAGATACACAATGCCGACTTAAGTACAAAAAGACTGACTCTTCTTACTGACTATGTTTTGAACCATTCCTGTGACACTAGTTGTAGATTCCCATGCTTCACTTCAGGTTTACTGTATCCCTCTGACCTTCTTATTGACGATGAAACACAGATATTGCATCGGAATTGAATAGAGAAGGCTCAATGCCGACTTCAGTACAAGAACACTTACTATTCTTACTGTCTATGTTATGAACCATTCCTGTGACACTAGTTATAGATTCCGATGCTCCACTTCAGGTTTACTGTATTCCTTGGACCCTCTTATTGACGATGAAACACAGAAATTGCATCGGAATTTATTACAAAAGGCACAATGCCGACTCACGTACAAGAAGGCTGACTCTTCTTACTGTCTATGTTTTGAACCATTCCTGTGACACTAGTTATAGATTCCGATGCTTCACTTTAGGTTTACTGTATCCCTCTAACCTTCTTATTGACGATGAAACACAGAAATTGCAACGGAATTAAATATAAAATGCACAATGCCGACTTCAGTACAAGAAGACTGACTCTTCTTACTGTCTATGTTTTGAACCATTCGTGTGACACTAGTTATAGATTCCGATGCTTCACATCAAGTTTACTGAATCCCTCTTACCTTCTTATTGACGATGAAACAATGAAATTGCATCGGAATTAAATACAAACGGCACAATGCATAGTTAACTACATTAAGACTGACTCTTCTTACTGACTATGTATTGAACCATTCCTGTGACACTAGTTATAGATTCCGATGCTTCACTTCAGGTTTACTGTCTCCCTCTGACCTTCTTATTGACGATGAAACACAGAAATTGCATCGGAATTAAATACAAAAGGCACAATGTCGACTTAAGGACAAGAAGACTGACTCTTCTTACAGTCTAAGTTTTGAACCATTCCTGTGACACTAGCATTAGATTCCGATGCTTCACTACAGGTTTACTGTCTCCTTCGGACCTTCTTGTTGACGATGAAACACAGAAATTGCACCGGAATTAAATACAAAAGGCAAAATGCCGACATAAGTAGGTGAAGACTGACTCTTCTTAATGACTATGTTTTGAACCATTCCTGTGACACTAGTTATAGATTCCAATGCTTCACTTCAGGTCTACTGTATCCCTTGGACCTTGTTATTGACGATGAAACACAGAAATTGCATCGGAATTAAATACAAAAGGCACAATGCCGAATTCGGTACACGAAGACTGACTCTTCTTGCTGGCTATGATTTGAAACATTCCTGTGACACTAGTTACAGATTCCGATGCTACACTCCACGTTTACTGTATCGCTTGGACCTTCTTATTGACGATGAAACACAAAAATTGCATCGGAATTAAATACTAAAGGCACAATGCTGACTTAAGGACAAGAAGACTGACTCCTCTTACAGACTATGTTTTGAAACATTCCTGTGACACTAGTTATAGATTCCGAAGATTTACTTCAGGTTTACTGTATCCCTCTGGCCTTCTTATTGACGATGAAACACAGAAATTACACCGGAATTAAATACAAAAGGCACAATGCCGATCTAAGTACAAAAAGCCTGACCCTTCTTACTGTCTGCATTTTGAACCATTCCTGTGACACTAGTTATAGATTCCGATGCTTCACTTCAGGTTTACTGTATCATTTGGACTTTCTTATTGACGATGAAACACAGAAATTACATCTGAAATAAATACAAATGGCACAATGCCGACTTAAGTAGAAAAAGACTGACTCGTCTTACTGACTATGTTTTGAACCATTCCTGTGACACTAATGATAGATTCCGATGCTTCACTTCAGGTTTACTGTATCCCTCTGACCTTCTTAATAACGATGAAACACAGAATTTGCATCGGAATTATATAGAAAAAGCACAATGCCGACTTAAGTACAAGGAGACTGACTCTTCTTACTGTCTATGTTTTGAACCATTCCTGTGACACTAGTTATAGATTCCGATGCTTCACTACAGGTTTACTGTCTCCCTTGGATCTTCTTATTGACGATGAAACACAGAAATTGCATCGGAATTAAATACAAAAGGCACAATGCCGATATAAGTACATGAAGACTGACTCTTCTTAATGACTATGTTTTGAACCATTCCTGTGACACTAGTTATAGATTCCGATGCTTCACTTCAGGTCTACTGTATCCCTTGGACCTTCTTATTGACGATGAAACACAGAACTTGCATCGGAATTAAATACAAAAGGCACAATGCCGAATTAGGTACACGAAAACTGACTCTTCTTGCTGTCTATGATTTGAAACATTCCTGTGACACTAGTTACAGATTCCGATGCTACACTCCACGTTTACTGTATCCCTTGGACCTTCTTAATGACGATGAAACACAAAAATTGCATCGGAATTAAATACAAAAGGCACAATGCCGACTTAAGGACAAGAAGACTGACTCTTCTTACTGACTATGTTTTGAAACATTCCTGTGACACTAGTTATAGATTCCGATGATTCACTTCAGGTTTACTGTATCCCTCTGGCCTTCTTATTGACGATGAAACACAAAAATTGCACCGGAATTAAATACAAAAGGCACAATGCCGACTTAAGTACAAAAAGGCTGACTCTTCTTACTGTCTGTGTTTTGAACCATTCCTGGGACACTAGTTATAGATTCCGATGCTTCACTTCAGGTTTACTGTATCATTTGGACTTTCTTATTGACGATGAAACACAGAAATTACATCTGAAATAAATACAAATGGCACAATGCCGACTTAAGTACAAAAAGACTGACTAGTCTTACTGACTATGTTTTGAACCATTCCTGTGACACTAGTTATAGATTCCGATGATTCACTTCAGGTTTACTGTATCCCTCTGACCTTCTTATTGACGATGAAACACAGAAATTGCACCGGAATTAAATACAAAAGGCACAATGCCGACATAAGTACAAAAAGACTGACTCTTCATACTGTCTATGTTTTGAACCATTCCTGTGACACTAGTTATAGATTCCGATGCTTCACTTCGTGTTTACTGTTTCATTTGGACCTTCTTATTGACGATGAAACACAGATATTGCATCTGAAAAAAATACAAAATACACAATGCCGACTTAAGTACAAAAAGACTGACCCTTCTTACTGACGATGTTTTAAACCATTCCTGTGACACTAGTTGTAGATTCCCATGCTTCACTTCAGGTTTACTGTATCCCTCTGACCTTCTTATTGACGATGAAACACAGATATTGCATCGGAATTGAATAGAGAAGGCTCAATGCCGACTTAAGTACAAGAAGGCTGTCTCTTCTTACTGTCTATATTTTGAACCATTCCTGTGACACTAGTAATAGATTCCGATGCTTCACATCAGGTTTACTGTATCCCTCTGATCTCCTTGTTGACGATGAAACACAGAAATTGCATCGGAATTAAATACAAAATGCACAATGCCGACTTAAGTACAAGAAGAGTGACTCTTCTAACTGACTATGTTTTGAAACATTCCTGTGACACTAGTTATAGATTCCGATGATTCACTTCAGGTTTACTGTATCCCTCTGGCCTTCTTATTGACGATGAAACACAAAAATTGCACCGGAATTAAATACAAAAGGCACAATGCCGACTTAAGTACAAAAAGCCTGACTCTTCTTACTGTCTGTGTTTTGAACCATTCCTGTGACACTAGTTATAGATTCCGATGCTTCACTTCAGGTTTACTGTATCATTTGGACTCTCTTATTGACGATGAAACACAGAAATTACATCTGAAATAAATACAAATGGCACAATGCCGACTTAAGTACAAAAAGACTGACTAGTCTTACTGACTATGTTTTGAACCATTCCTGTGACACTAGTTATAGATTCCGATGATTCACTTCAGGTTTACTGTATCCCTCTGACCTTCTTATTGACGATGAAACACAGAAATTGCACCGGAATTAAATACAAAAGGCACAATGCCGACTTAAGTACAAAAAGCCTGACACTTCTTATTGTCTGTGTTTTGAACCATTCCTGTGACACTAGTTATAGATTCCGATGCTTTACTTCAGGTTTACTATATCATTTGGACTTTCTTATAGACGATGAAACACAGAAATTACATCTGAAATAAATACAAATGGCACAATGCCGACTTCAGTACAAAAAGACTGACTCTTCTTACTGTCTATGATTTCAACCATTCCTATGCCACTAGTTACAGATTCCGATGCTACACTCCAGGTTTACTGCATCCCTTGGACCTTAGTATTGACAATGAAATACAGAAATTGCATCGGCATTGAATACAAAAGGCACAATGCCGACATAAGTACAAGAAGACTGTATCTTCTTACTGTCTATGATTTGAACCATTCCTGTGACACTAGTTATAGATTCCGATGATTCACTTCAGGTTTACTGTATCCCTCTGACCTTTTTATTGACGATGAAACACAGAAATTGCACCGGAATTAAATACAAAAGGCACAATGCCGACATAAGTACAAAAAGACTGACTCTTCATACTGTCTGTGTTTTGAACCATTCCTGTGACACTAGTTATAGATTCCGATGCTTCACTTCGTGTTTACTGTTTCATTTGGACCTTCTTATTGACGATGAAACACAGATATTGCATCTGAAAAGAATACAAAATACACAATGCCGACTTAAGTACAAAAAGACTGACCCTTCTTACTGACGATGTTTTAAACCATTCCTGTGACACTAGTTGTAGATTCCCATGCTTCACTTCAGGTTTACTGTATCCCTCTGACCTTCTTATTGCCGATGAAACACAGATATTGCATCGGAATTGAATAGAGAAGGCTCAATGCCGACTTAAGTACAAGAACACTGACTCTTCTTACTGTCTATGTTATGAACCATTCCTGTGACACTAGTTATAGATTTCGATGCTCCACTTCAGGTTTACTGTCTTCCTTGGACCCTCTTATTGACGATGAAACACAAAAATTGCATTGGAATTTAATACAAAAGGCACAATGCCGACTCACGTACAAGAAGGCTGACTCTTCTTACTGTCTATGTTTTGAACCATTCCTGTGACACTAGTTATAGATTCCGATGCTTCACTTCAGGTTTACTGTATCCCTCTAACCTTCTTATTGACGATGAAACACAGAAATTGCAACGGAAGTAAATATAAAATGCGCAATGCCGACTGCAGTACAAGAAGACTGACTCTTCTTACTGTCTATGTTTTGAACCATTCGTGTGACACTAGTTGTAGATTCCGATGCTTCACTTCAAGTTTACTGAATCCCTCTTACCTTCTTATTGACGATGAAGCACAGAAATTGCATCGGAATTAAATACAAAAGGCACAATGCCGACTTAAGTACAAGAAGACTGACTCTTCTTACTGTCTATGCTTTGATCCATTCCTGTGACACTAATTATCGATTCCGATGCTTCACTTCAGGTTTACTGTATACCTTCGACCTTCTTAATGACGATGAAACACAGAAATTGCCTCGGAATTAAATACAAAAGGCACAATGCAGACTTAACTACATTAAGACTGACTCTTCTTACTGACTATGTATTGAACCATTCCTGTGACACTAGTTATAGATTCCGATGCTACACTTCAGGTTTACTGTATCCCTCTGACCTTCTTATTGACGATGAAACACAGATATTGCATCGGAATTAAATACAAAAGGCTTAATGTCGACTTAAGGACAAGAAGACTGACTCTTCTTACTGACTATGTTTTGAACCATTCCTGTGGCACTAGTTATAGATTCCGATGCTTGACTTCAGGTTTACTGTATCCCTTGGACCTTCTCATTGACGATGTAACACAGTAATGCATCGGAATTAAATACAAAAGGCACAATGCCGACTTAAGTACAAGAAGACTGACTCTTCTTACTGTCTATGCTTTGATCCATTCCTGTGACACTAGTTATCGGTTCCGATGCTTCACTTCAGGTTTACTGTATCCCTTGGATCTTCTTAATGACGATGAAACACAGAAATTACATCTGAAATAAATACAAAAGGCACAATGCCGAATAAGGTACACGAAGACTGACTCTTCTTACTGTCTATGATTTGAACCGTTCCTGTGCCACTAGTTATAGATTCCGATGCTACACTCCAGGTTTACTGTATCCCTTGGACCTTCTTATGGACAAAGTAACACAGAAATTGCATCGGCAATAAATACAAAAGCCACAATGCCGACCTAAGGACAAGGAGACTGACTCTTCTTACTGTCTATGTTTTGAACCATTCCGGTGACACTAGTTATAGATTTCGATGCTTCACTGCAGGTTTACTGTATCCCTCTGACCTCCTTATTGACGATGAAACACAGAAATTGCATCGGAATTAAATACAAAATGCACAATGCCGACTTATGTACAAGAAGACAGACTCTTCTTACTGCCTATGTTCTGAATCATTTCTGTGATACTACTTATGGATTCCGATGCTTCACTTCAGGGTTACTGTATCCATATGACTTGCTCATTGACGATCAAACACAGAAATTGCATCGGAATTAAATACAAAAGGCACAATGTCGACTTAAGTACAAGAAGACCGACTCTTCTTACTGACTATGTTTGAACCATTCCTGTGACACTAGTTATAGATTCCGATGCTTCACTTAAGGTTTACTGTATCCCTTGGACCTTCTTATTGACGATGAAACACAGAGATTGCATCGGAATTAAATACAAAAGGCAAAATGCCGACATAAGTAGATGAAGACTGACTCTTCTTAATGACTATGTTTTGAACCATTCCTGTGACACTAGTTATAGATTCCAATGCTTCACTTCAGGTCTACTGTATCACTTGGACCTTGTTATTGACGATGAAACACAGAAATTGCATCGGAATTAAATACAAGAGGCACAATGCCGATATAAGTACATGAAGACTGACTCTTCTTAATGACTATGTTTTGAACCATTCCTGTGACACTAGTTATAGATTCCGATGCTTCACTTCAGGTTTACTGTATCCCTCTGACCTTCTTATTGACGATGAAACACAGAAATTGCATCGGAATTAAATACAAAATTCACAATGCCGACTTAAGTACAAGAGGACTGACTCTTCTTACTGTCTATGTTTTGAACCATTTCTGTGACACTAGTTACAGATTCCGATGCTTCACTTCAGGGTTACTGTAACCCTCTGACCTTCTTATTGACGATGAAACACATCGGAATTCAATAAAAAAGGCACAATGCCAACTTAAGTACAAGAAGACTGAGTCTTCTTACTGACTATGTTTTGAATCATTCCTGTGACACTAGTTATAGATTCCGTTGCTTTTCTTCAGGTTTACTGTATCCCTTGGACCTTCTTATTGACGATGAAACACAGAAATTGCATCAGAATTAAATACAAAATGCACAATGGCGACTTAAGTACAAGAAGGCTGACTCTTCTTACTGTCTATGTTTAGAACCTTTCCTGTGACACTAGTTATAGATTATGATGCTTCACTCCAGGTCTACTGTATCCCTTGGATCTTCTTATTGACGATGAAACACTGAAAATGCATCGGAATTAAATACAAAAAGCACAATGCCGACTTAAGCACAAGATGATTGACTCTTCTAACTGCCTATAATTGGAACCATTCCTGTGACACTAGTAATAGATTCCGATGCTTCAGTTCAGGTTTACTGTATCCCTTGGACCTTCTTATTGACGATGAAACACAGAAATTGCATCGGAATTAAGTTGGAAAGGCACAATGCCGACTTAAGTACAAGAAGACTCACTCTCCTCACTGACTATGTATTGAACCATTCCTGTGACACTAGTTATAGATTCCGATGCTTCACTTCAGGTTTACTGTATCCCTTGGACCTTCTTATTGACGATGAAACACAGAAATTGCATCGGAATTAAATACAAAAGTCACAATGCCGACTTAAGTACAAGAAGACTGTATCTTCTTACTGTCTATGTTTTAAACCATTCCTGTGACACTAGTTATAGATTCCGATCTACACTCCAGGTTTACTGTATCCCTTGGACCCTCTAATTGACGATGAAACACAAAGATTGCATCAGAATTAAATACAAAAGGCACAATGCCGACTTAAGGACAAGAAGACTGACTCTTCTTACTGACTACGTTTTGAAACATTCCTGTGACACTAGTTATAGATTCCGATGATTCACTTCAGGTTTGCTGTATCCCTCTGGCCTTCCTATTGACGATGAAACACAGAAATTGCACCGGAATTAAATACAAAAGCACAATGCCGACTTAAGTACAAAAAGCCTGACTCTTCTTACTGTCTGTGTTTTGAACCATTCCTGTGACACTAGTTATAGATTCCGATGCTTCACTTCAGGTTTACTGTATCATTTGGACTTTCTTATTGACGATGAAACACAGAAATTACATCTGAACTAAATACAAATGGCACACTGCCGACTTAAATACAAATAGACTGACTCGTCTTACTGACTATGTTTTGAACCATTCCTGTGACACTAATGATAGATTCCGATGCTTCACTTCAGGTTTACTGTATCCCTCTGACCTTCTTAATAACGATGAAACACAGAATTTGCATCGGAATTATATAGAAAAAGCACAATGCCGACATAAGTACAAGAAGACTGACTCTTCTTACTGTCTATGTTTTGAACCATTCCTGTGACACTAGGTATAGATTCCGATGCTTCACTACAGGCTTACTGCCTCCCTTGGACCTTCTTATTGACGATGAAACTCAGAAATTGCATCGGAATTAAATACAAAAGGCACAATGCCGACACAAGTACATGAAGACTGACTCTTCTTAATGACTATGTTTTGAACCATTCCTGTGACACTAGTTATAGATTCCGATGCTTCACTTCAGGTCTACTGTATCCCTTGGACCTTCTTATTGACGATGAAACACAGAAATTGCATCGGAATTAAATACAAAAGGCACAATGCCGAATTAGGTACACGAAGACTGACTCTTCTTGCTGTCTATGATTTGAAACATTCCTGTGACACTAGTTACAGATTACGATGCTACACTCCACGTTCACTGTATCCCTTGGACCTTCTTATTGACGATGAAACACAGAAATTGCATCGGCATTAAATACAAAAGGCATAATGCCGACTTAAGTACAAGAAGACTGTATCTTCTTACTGTCTATGATTTGAACCATTCCTGTGACACTAGTTATAGATTCCGATGTACACTCCAGGTTTACTGTATCCCTTGGACCTTCTTATTGACGAAGAAACACAAAAATTGCATCGGAATTAAATACAAAAGTCACAATTCCGACATAAGGGCAAGAAGACTGACTCTTCTTACTAACTATGTTTTGAAACATTCCTGTGACACTAGTTTTAGATTCCGATGATTCACTTCAGGTTTACTGTATCCCTCTGACCTTCTTATTGACGATGAAACGCAGAAATTGCACCGGAATTAAATACAAAAGGCACAATGCCGACTTAAGTATAAAAAGACTGACTCTTCTTACTGTCTATGTTTTGAAAGATTCCTGTGACACTAGTTATAGATTCCGATGCTTCACTTCAGGTTTACTGTAACATTTGGACCTTCTTATTGACGATGAAACACAGAAATTACATCTGAAATAAATACAAAAGGCACAATGCCGAATAAGGTACACGAAGACTGACTCTTCTTACTGTCTATGATTTGAACCGTTCCTGTGCCACTAGTTATAGATTCCGATGCTACACTCCAGGTTTACTGTATCCCTTGGACCTTCTTATGGACAAAGTAACACAGAAATTGCATCGGCAATAAATCCAAAAGCCACAATGCCGACTTAAGGACAAGGAGACTGACTCTTCTTACTGTCTATGTTTTGAACCATTCCGGTGACACTAGTTATAGATTCCGATGCTTCACTGCAGGTTTACTGTATCCCTCTGACCTCCTTATTGACGATGAAACACAGAAATTGCATCGGAATTAAATACAAAATGCACAATGCCGACTTATGTACAAGAAGACCGACTCTTCTTACTGACTATGTTTGAACCATTCCTTTGACACTAGTTATAGATTCCGATGCTTCACTTAAGGTTTACTGTATCCCTTGGACCTTCTTATTGACGATGAAACACAGAAATTGCATCATAACTAAATACAAAAGGCACAATGAAGACTTAACGACAACAAGACTGACTCTTCTTTCTGACTATACTTTTAACCATACCTGTAACACTAGTTATAGATTACCATGCTTCACTTCAGGTTTACTGTATCGCTCTGACCTTCTTATTGGCGATGAAACACAGAAATTGCATCGGAATTATATAGAAAAAGCACAATGCCGACTTAAGTACAAGAAGACTGACTCTTCTTACTGTCTATGTTTTGAACCATTCCTGTGACACTAGTTATAGATTCCGATGCTTCACTACAGGTTTACTGTCTCCCTTGGACCTTCTTATTGACGATGAAACACAGAAATTGCATCGGAATTAAATACAAAAGGCACAATAAGGACATAAGTACATGAAGACTGACTCTTCTTAATGACTATAATTTGAACCATTCCTGTGACACTAGTTATAGATTCCGATGCTTCACTTCAGGTCTACCGTATCCTTTGGACCTCCTTATTGGCGATGAAACACAGAAATTGCATCGGAATTAAATACAAAAGGCACAATGCCGACTTAGGTACACGAAGACTGGCTCTTCTTACTGTCTATGATTTGAACCATTCCTGTGACACTAGTTACAGATTCCGATGCTACACTCCAGGTTTAGTGTATCACTTGGACCTTCTTATTCACGATGAAACACAGAAATTGCATCGGCTTTAAATACAAAAGGCATAATGCCGACTTAAGTACAACAAGACTGTATGTTCTTACTGTCTATGATTTGAACCATTCCTGTGACACTAGATATAGATTCCGATGTACACTCCATGTTTACTGTATCCCTTGGACCTTCTTATTGACGATGAAACACAAAAATTGCATCGGAATTAAATACAAAAGTCACAATGCCGACATAAGGACAAGAAGACTGACCCTTCTTACTGACTATGTTTTGAAACATTCCTGTGACACTAGTTATAGATTCCGATGATTCACTTCAGGTTTACTGTATCCCTCTGACCTTCGTATTGACGATGATACGCAGAAATTGCACCGGAATTAAATACAAAAGGCACAATGACGACGTAAGTACAAAAAGACTGACTCTTCTTACTGTCTATGTTTTGAAACATTCCTGTGACACTAGTTATAGATTCCGATGCTTCACTTCAGGTTTACTGTATCATTTGGACCTTCTTATTGACGATGAAACACAGAAATTACATCTGAAATAAATACAAAAGGCACAATGCCGACTTAAGTACAAAATGACTGACTCTTCTTACTGACTATGTTTTGAACCACTCCTTTGACACTAGCTATAGATTCCAATGCTTCACTTCAGGTTTACTGTGTCCCTTGGACCTTCTTATTGACGATGAAACACAGAGATTGCAACGGAATTAAATACAAAAGGCACAAAGCCGACATAAGTACATGAAGACTGACTCTTATTACTGACTATGTTTTAACCATTCCTGAGACACTAGTTATAGATTCCGATGCTTCACTTCAGGTCTACAGTATCCCTTGGACCTTCTTATTGACGATGAAACACAGAAATTGCATCGGAATTAAATACAAAAGGCACAATGCCGAATAGGGTACACGAAGACTGACTCTTCTTACTGTCTATGATTTGAACCATTCCTGTGCCACTAGTTATAGATTCCGATGCTACACTCCAGGTTTACTGTATCCCTTGGACCTTCTTATGGACGATGAAACACAGAAATTGCATCGGCATTAAATACAAAAGGCACAATGCCGACGTAAGTACAAGAAGACTGTATCTTCTCACTGTCTATGATTTGAACCATTCGTGTGCCACTAGTTATAGATTCCGATGCTACACTCCAGGTTTACTGTATCCCTTGGACCTTCTTATGGACGATGAAAGACAGAAATTGCATCGGCATTAAATACAAAAGGCACAATGCCGACGTAAGTACAAGAAGACTGTATCTTCTCACTGTCTATGTTTTGAACCATTCCTGTGACACCTGTTATATATTCCGATGTACACTCCAGGTTTACTGTATCCCATGGACCTTCTTATTGACGATGAAACACAGAAATTTCATCGGAATTAAATACAAAAGGCATAATGCCGACTTAAGTACAACAAGACTGTATGTTCTTACTGTCTATGATTTGAACCATTCCTGTGACACTAGTTATAGATTCCGATGTACGCTCCATGTTTACTGTATCCCTGTATCCTTATTGACGATGAAACACAAAAATTGCATCGGAATTAAATACAAAAGTCACAATGCCGACATAAGGACAAGAAGACTGACTCTTCTTACTGACTATGTTTTGAAACATTCCTGTGACACTAGTTATAGATTCCGATGATTCACTTCAGGTTTCCTGTATCCCTCTGACCTTCTTATTGACGATGAAACGCAGAAATTGCACCGTAATTAAATACAAAAGGCACAATGACGACTTAAGTACAAAAAGACTGACTCTTCTTACTGTCTATGTTTTGAAACATTCCTGTGACACTAGTTATAGTTTCCGATGCTTCACTTCAGGTTTACTGTATCCCTCTGACCTTCTTATTGACGATGAAACACAGAAATTGCACCGCAATTAAATACAAAAGGCACAATGCCGACTTAAGTACAAGAAGACTGACTCTTCTTACTGTCTATGTTTTGAACCATTCCATTAAAAACTAGTTATAGATTCCGATGCTTCACTCCAGGTATACTGTATCCCGTGGACCTTCTTATTGAGATGAAACATTGAAATTGCATCGGAATTAAATAAAAAACCCCAATGCCGGCATAAGTACAAGAAGACTGACTCATCTTACTGACTATGGTTTGAACCATTCCTGTGACACTTGTTATAGATTCCGATGCTACACTCCAGGGTTACTGTATCCCTTGGACCTTCTTATTGCCGATGAAACACAGAAATTGCATCAGAATTAAATACAAAAGGCACAATGAAGACATAACGACAATAAGACTGACTCTTCTTCTGACTATGCTTTTAACCATAGCTGTGACACTAGTTATAGATTACCATGCTTCACTTCAGGTTTACTGTATCGCTCTTACCTTCGTATTGACGATGATACACAGAAATTACATCTGAAATAAATACAAAAGGCACAATGCCGACTTAAGTACAAATAGACTGACTCTTCTTACTGACTATGTTTTGAGCCATTCCTGTGACACTAGCTATAGATTCCGATGCTTCACTTCAGGTTTACTGTATCCCTCTGACCTTCTTATTGACGATGAAACACAGAAATTGCATCGGAATTAAGTAGAAAAGGCACAATGCCGACTTAAGTACAAGAAGACTGACTCTTCTTACTGTCTATGTTTTGAACCATTCCGATGACACTAGTTATAGATTCCGATGCTTCACTTCAGGATTACTGTATCCCTCTGACTACCGTATTGACGATGAAACACAGAAATTGCATCGGAACTAAATACAAAAGGCACAAGGCCGACTTAAGGACAAGAAGACTGACTCTTCTTACTGTCTATGTTTTGAACCATTCCATTAAAAACTAGTTATGGATTCCGATGCTTCACTCCAGGTATACAGTATCCCTTGGACCTTCTTATTGAAATGAAACATTGAAATTGCATCGGAATTAAATAAAAAACCCCAATGCCGGCATAAGTACAAGAAGACTGACTCTTCTTACTGACTATGTTTTGAACCATTCCTGTGACACTTGTTATAGATTCCGATGCTACACTCCAGGGTTACTGTATCCCTTGGACCTTCTTATTGTCGATGAAACACAGAAATTGCATCAGAATTAAATCGAAAAAGCACAATGAAGACTTAACGACAACAAGACTGACTCTTCTTTCTGACTATACTTTTAACCATACCTGTAACACTAGTTATAGATTACCATGCTTCACTTCAGGTTTACTGTATCGCTCTGACCTTCTTATTGGCGATGAAACACAGAAATTGCATCGGAATTTTATAGAAAAAGCACAATGCCGACTTAAGTACAAGAAGACTGACTCTTCTTACTGTCTATGTTTTGAACCATTCCTGTGACACTAGTTATAGATTCCGATGCTTCACTACAGGTTTACTGTCTCCCTTGGACCTTCTTATTGACGATGAAACACAGAAATTGCATCGGAAGTAAATACAAAAGGCACAATGCCGACATAAGTACATGAAGACTGACTCTTCTTACTGACTATAATTTGAACCATTCCTGTGACACTAGTTATAGATTCCGATGCTTCACTTCAGGTCTACCGTATCCCTTGGACCTTCTTATTGACGATGAAACACAGCAATTGCATCGGAATTAAATACAAAAGGCACAATGCCGACTTAGGTACACGAAGACTGACTCTTCTTACTGCCTATGATTTGAACCATTCCTGTGACACTAGTTACAGATTCCGATGCTACACTCCAGGTTTACTGTATCCCTTGGACCTTCTTATTCACGATGAAACACAGAAATTGCATCGGCATTAAATACAAAAGGCATAATGCCGACTTAAGTACAACAACACTGTATGTTCTTACTGTCTATGATTTGAACCATTCCTGTGACACTAGTTATAGATTCCGATGTACACTCCATGTTTACTGTATCCCTTGGACCTTCTTATTGACGATGAAACACAAAAACTGCATCGGAATTAAATACAAAAGTCACAATGCCGACATAAGGACAAGAAGACTGACTCTTCTTACTGACTATGTTTTGAAACATTCCTGTGACACTAGTTATAGATTCCGATGATTCACTTCAGGTTTCCTGTATCCCTCTGACCTTCTTATTGACGATGAAACGCAGAAATTGCACCGTAATTAAATACAAAAGGCACAATGACGACTTAAGTACAAAAAGACTGACTCTTCTTACTGTCTATGTTTTGAAACATTCCTGTGACACTAGTTATAGATTCCGATGCTTCACTTCAGGTTTACTGTATCATTTGGACCTTCTATTTGACGATGAAACACAGAAATTACATCTGAAATAAATACAAAAGGCACAATGCCGACTTAAGTACAAAATGACTGACTCTTCTTACTGACTATGTTTTGAACCATTCCTGTGACACTAGCTATAGATTCCAATGCTTCACTTCAGGTTTACTGTGTCCCTTGGACCTTCTTATTGTCGATGAAACACAGAGATTGCATCGGAATAAAATACAAAAGGCACAAAGCCGACATAAGTACATGAAGACTGACTCTTATTACTGACTATGTTTTAACCATTCCTGTGACACTAGTTATAGATTCCGATGCTTCACTTCAGGTCTACGGTATCCCTTGGACCTTCTTATTGACGATGAAACACAGAAATTGCATCGGAATTAAATACAAAAGGCACAATGCCGAATAAGGTACACGAAGACTGACTCTTCTTACTGTCTATGATTTGATCCATTCCTGTGCCACTAGTTATAGTTTCCGATGCTACACTCCAGGTTTACTGTATCCCTTGGACCTTCTTATGGACGATGAAACACAGAAATTGCATCGGCATTAAATACAAAAGGCACAATGCCGACGTAAGTACAAGAAGACTGTATCTTCTCACTGTCTATGTTTTGAACCATTCCTGTGACACTAGTTATATATTCCGATGTACACTCCAGGTTTACTGTATCCCATGGACCTTCTTATTGACGATGAAACACAAAAATTGCATCGGAATTAAATACAAAATGCACAATGCCGACTTAAGGACAAGGAGACTGACTCTTCTTACTGACTATGTTTTGAAACATTCCTGTGACACTAGTTATAGATTCCGATGATTCACATCAGCTTTACTGTATCCCTCTGACCTTCCTATTGACGATGAAACACAGAAATTGCACCGGAATTAAATACAAAAGGCACAATGCCGACTTAAGTACAAAATGACTGACTCTTCTTACTGTCTATGTTTTGAACCATTCCTGTGACACTAGTTATAGATTCCGATGCTTCACTTCAGGTTTACTGTATCATTTGGACCCTCTTATTGACGATGATACACAGAAATTACATCTGAAATAAATACAAAAGGCACAATGCCGACTTAAGTACAAATAGACTGACTCTTCTTACCGACTATGATTTGAAACATTCCTGTGACACTAGTTATAGATTCCGATGCTTCACTTCAGGTTTACTGTATCCCTCTGACCTTCTTATTGACGATGAAACACAGAAATTGCATCGAAATTAAATACAAAAGGCACAATGCCGGCATAAGTACAAGAAGACTGACTCTTCTTACTGACTATGTTTTGAACCATTCCTGTGACACTTGTTATAGATTCCGATGCTACACTCCAGAGTTACTGTATCCCTTGGTCCTTCTTATTGCCGATGAAACACAGAAATTGCATCAGAATTAAATACAAAAGGCACAATGAAGACTTAACGACAATAAGACTGACTCTTCTTCTGACTATGCTTTTAACCATACCTGTGACACTAGTTATAGATTACCATGCTTCACTTCAGGTTTACTGTATCGCTCTGACCTTCGTATTGACGATGAAACACAGAAATTGCATCGGAATTAAATAGAAAAGGCACAATGCCGACATAATTACAAGACGACTGACTCTTCTTACTGTTTATGTTTTGAACCATTCCTGTGACACTAGTTACAGATTCCGTTGCTTGACTTCAGGTTTACTGTATCCCTAGGAGCTCCTTATTGACGATGAAACACAGAAATTGCATCGGAATTTAATACAAAAGGCACAATTCCGACTCAAGTACAAGAAGACTGACTCTTCTTCCTGTCTATGCTTTGAACCATTCCTGTGCCACCAGTTATAGATTCCGATGCTTCACTTCAGGTTTACTGTATCCCTCTGACCTTCTTATTTACGATGAAACACAGAAATTGCATCAGAAGTAAATACAAAAGGCACAATGCCGACTTAAGTACAAGAAGACTGACTCTTCTTACTGTCTATGTTTTGAACCATTCCTGTGCTACTAGTTATAGATTCCGATGCTTCACTTCAGGTTTACTGCATCCCTTGGACCTTCTTATTGACGATGAAACACAGAAATTGCATCGGAGTTAAATACAAAAGGCACAATGCTGACTTAAGTACAAGATGACTGTATCTTATTACCGTCTATGTTTTGAACCATTCCTGTGACACTAGTTTTAGATTCCGATACTTCACTGCAGGTTTAGAGTATCCCTTGGACCTTCTTATTGACGATGAAACACAGAAATTGAACCGGAATTAAATACAAAAGGCACAATGCCGACTTAAGGACAAGAAGACTGACTCTTCTAACTGACTATGTTTTGAACCAATCCTGTGACACTAGTTATAGATTTCGATGCTTCACTTCAGGTTTAGTGTATCCCTCTGACCTTCTTATTGACGATGAAACACAGAAATTGCACCGGAATTAAATACAAACGGCCAATGCCGACTTAAGTACATGAAGACCGACTCTTCTTACTGACTATGTTTTGAACCATTCCTGTGACACTAGTTATAGATTCCGATGCTTCACTTCAGGTTTACTGTATCATTTGGACCTTCATATTGACGATGAAACACAGAAATTACATCTGAAATAAATACAAAATACACAATGCCGACCTAAGTACAAAAAGACTGACTCTTCTTACTGACTATGCTTTGATCCAATCCTGTGACACTAGTTGTAGCTTCCCATGCTTCACTTCAGGTTTACTGTATCCCTCTGACCTTCTTATTGACGATGAAACACAGAAATTGCATCGGAACTGAATAGAGAAGGCACAATGCCGACTTAAGTACAAGAAGACTCACTCTTCTTACTGTCTATGCTATGAACCATTCCTGTGACCCTAGTTATAGATTCCGATGCCCCACTTCAGGTTTACTGTATTCCTTGGACCCTCTTATTGACGATGAAACACAGAAATTGCATCGGAATTTAATACAAAAGGCACAATGCCGACTTACGTACAAGAATACTGACTCTTCTTAATGTCTATGTTTTGAACCATTCCTGTGACACTAGTTATAGATTCCGATGCTTCACTTCAGGTTTACTGTATCCCTCTGACCTTCTTATTGACGATGAAACACAGAAATTACATCTGAAACAAATACAAATTACACAATGCCGACTTAAGTACAAAAAGACTGACTCTTCTTACTGACTATGTTTGAACCACTCCTGTGACGCTAGTTACAGATTCCGATGCTTCACTTCAGGTTTACTGTATCCCTTGGACCTTCTTGTTGACGATGAAACACAGAAATTGCATCGGAATTAAATAGATAAGGCACAATGCCGACTTAAGTACAAGAAGACTGACTCTTCTTACTGACTATGTTTTGAACCATTCCTGTAACACTAGTTATAGGAGCCGATGCCTCACTTCAAGTTTACTTTATTCCTTGGACCTTCTTATTGACGATGAAACACAGAAATTGCATCGGAATTAAATACAAAAGGCACAATGCCGACACAAGCACATGAAGACTGACTCTTCCTACTGACTATGTTTTGACCATTCCAGTGACACTAGTTATAGATTCCGATGCTTCACTTCAGGTTTACTGTATCATTTGGACCTTCATATTGACGATGAAACACAGAAATAGCATCTGAAGTAAATACAAAATACACAATGCCGACTTAAGTACAAAAAGACTGACTCTTCTTACTGACTATGTTTTGATCCAATCCTGTGACACTAGTTGTAGCTTCCCATGCTTCACTTCAGGTTTACTGTATCCCTTTGACCTTCTTATTGACGATGAAACACAGAAATTGCATCGGAACTGAATAGAGAAGGCACAATGCCGACTTAAGTACAAGAAGACTGACTCTTCTTACTGTCTATGTTATGAACCATTCCTGTGATCCTAGTTATAGATTCCGATGCTCCACTTCAGGTTTACTGTATTCCTTGGACCCTCTTATTGACGATGAAAAACAGAAATTGCATCGGAATTTAATACAAAAGGCACAATGCCGACTCACGTACAAGAAGACTGACTCTTCTTACTGTCTATGTTTTGAACCATTCCTGTGACACTAGTTATAGATTCCGATGCTTCACTTCAGGTTTACTGTATCCCTCTGACCTTCTTATTGGCGATGAAACACAGAAATTGCATCGGAATTAAATACAAAATGCACAATGCCGACTTATGTACAAGAAGACTGACTCTTCTTACTGTCTATGTTTTGAACCAATCCTGTGACACTAGTTATAGATTCCGATGCTTCACTACAGGTTTACTGAATCCCTCTTACCTTCTTATTGACGATGAAACACAGAAATTGCATCGGAATTAAATACAAAAGGCACAATGCCGACTTGAGTACAAGAAGACTGACTCTTCTTACAGTCTACGCTTTGATCCATTCCTGTGACACTAGTTATCGATTCCGATGCTTCACTCTAGGTTTACTATATCCCTTGGACCTTCTTATTGACGATGAAACACATCAATTGCCTCGGAATTAAATACAAAAGGCACAATGCAGACTTAAGTACAAGAAGACTGACTCTTCCTACTGTCTATGTTTGAACCATTCCATTGACACTAGTTATAGATTCCGATGCTTCACTTCAGGTTTACTGTATCCCTTGGACCTTCTTATTGACGAAGAAACAATGAAATTGTATTGGAATCAAATACAAAAGGCACAATGAAGACTTAAGTACAAGAAGACTGACTCTTCTCAAGGTCTATGATTTGAACCATTTCTGTGTCACTAGTTACAGATTCCGATGCTTCACTTCAGGGTTACTGTAACCCTCTGACCTTCTTATTGACGATGAAACACAGAAAATGCATCGGAATTGAATACAAAAGGCACAATGCCAACTTAAGTACAAGGAGACTGACTCTTCTTACTGTCTATGTTTTCAACCATTCCTGTGACACTAGTTATAGATTCCGTGGCTTCACTTCAGGTTTACTGTATCCCTTGGACCTTCTTATTGACGATGAAACACAGAAATTGCTTCAGAATTAAATACAAAAGGCACAATGCCGACTTAAGTACAAGAAGGCTGACTCTTCTTACTGTCTATGTTTAGAACCTTTCCTGTGACACTAGTTATAGATTATGAAGCTTCACTTCAGGTTTACTGAATCCCTTGGACCTTCTTATTGACGAAGAAACATAGAAATTGCATCGGAATTAAATACAAAGGCAAAATGCCGACTTAAGTACAAGAAGACTGTATCTTCTTACTGTCTATGTTTTGAACCATTCCTGTGACACTAGTTATAGATTCCGTTGTACACTCCAGGTTTACTGTATCCCTTGGACCTTCTTATTGACGATGAAACACAAAGATTGCATCGGAATTAAATACAAAAGGCACAATGCCGACTTAAGGACAAGAAGACTGACTCTTCTTACTGACTGCTTTAAAACATTCCTGTGACACTAGTAATAGATTTCGATGATTCACTTTAGGTTTACTGTATCCCTCTGGCCTTCTTGTTGCCGATGAAACACAGAAATTGCACCAGAAATAAATACAAAAGGCACAATGCCGACATAAGTACAAAAAGCCTGACTCTTCTTACTGTCTATGTTTTGAACCATTCCTGTGACACTAGTTATAGATTCCGATGCTTCACGTCAGGTCTACTGTATCATTTGGACCTTCTTATTGACGATGAAACACAGAAATTACATCTGAAATAAATACAAATGGCACAATGCCGACTTAAGTGCAAAAAGACTGACTCTTGTTACTGACTATGTTTTGAACCATTCCTGTGACACTAATTATAGATTCCAATGCTTCACTTCAGGTTTACTGTATCCCTTGGACCTTCTTATTGACGATGAAACAAATAAATAGCATCGGAATTAAATACAAAAGGCACAATGCTGACATAAGTACAAGGAGACTGTATCTTCTTACTGACTATGTTTGAACCATTCCTGTGACACTAGTTATAGATATCGATGCTTCACTTCAGGTTTAGTGTATCCCTCTGACCTTCTTATTGACGATGAAACACAGAAATTGCACCGGATTTAAATACAAACGGCCAATGCCGACTTAAGTACATGAAGACCGACTCTTCTTACTGACTATGTTTTGAACCATTCCTGTGACACTAGTTATAGATTCCGATGCTTCACTTCAGATATACTGTATCAATTGGCCCTTCTTGTTGACGATGAAACACACAAATTGCATCGGAATTAAATACAAAAGGCACAATGCCGACTTAAGTGCAAGAAGACTATATCTTCTTACTGTCTATATTTTCGAACCATTCCTGTGACACTAGTTATAGATTCCGATACTTCACTCCAGGTTTACTGTATCCCTTGGACCTTCTTATTGACGATGAAACACAGAAATTGCATCGGAATGAAATAGATAAGGCACAATGCCGACTTAAGTACAAGAAGACTGACTCTTCTTGCTGACTATGTTTTGAACCATTCCTGTGACACTAGTTATAGATTCCGATGCTTCACTTCAAGTTTACTGTATCCCTTGGACCTTCTTATTGACGATGAAACACAGAAATTGCACCGGAATTAAATACAAACGGCCAATGCCGACTTAAGTACATGAACACCGACTCTTCTTACTGACTATGTTTTGAACCATTCCTGTGACACTAGTTATAGATTCCGATGCTTCACTTCAGGTTTACTGTATCATTTGGACCATCTTATTGACGATGAAACACAGAAATTACATCTGAAATAAATACAAAATACACAATGCCGACTTAAGTACAAAGTGACTGACTCTTCTTACTGACTATGTTTTGAACCATTCCTGTGACACTAGTTGTAGATTCCAATGCTTCACTTCAGGTTTACTGTATCCCTCTGACCTCCTTATTGACGATGAAACACAGAAATTGCATCGGAATTGAATAGAGAAGGCACAATGCCGACTTACGTACAAGAAGACTGACTCTTCTTACTGTCTATGTTATGAACCATTCCTGTGACACTAGTTATAGATTCCGATGCTCCACTTCAGGTTTACTGTATTGCTTGGACCCTCTTATTGACGATGAAACACAGAAATTGCATCGGAATTTAAAACAAAAGGCACAATGCCGACTCACGTACAAGAAGACTGACTCTTCTTACTGTCTATGTTTTGAACCATTCCTGTGACACTAGTTATCGATTCCGATGCTTCACTCTAGGTTTACTATATCCCTTGGACCTTCTTATTGACGATGAAACACATCAATTGCCTCGGAATTAAATACAAAATTCACAATGCAGACTTAAGTACACGAAGACTGACTCTTCCAACTGTCTATGTTTGAACCATTCCATTGACACTAGTTATAGATTCCGATGCTTCACTTCAGATTTACTGTATCCCTTGGACCTTCTTATTGACGATGAAACAATGAAATTGCATCGGAAACAAATACAAAAGGCACAATGAAGACTTAAGTACATGAAGACTGACTCTTCTTAGTGACTATGTATTGAACCATTCCTGTGACACTAGTTATAGATTCCGATGCTCCACTTCAGGTTTACTGTATCCCTTGGACATTCTTATTGACGATGAAACACAGAAATTGCATCGGAATTAAATACAAAAGGCACAAAGTCGACTTACGGAGAAGAAGACTGACTCTTCTTACTGCCTATGTTTTGAACCATTCCTGTGACACTAGTTATAGATTCCGATGCTTCACTTCAGGTTTACTGTATCCCTTGGATCTTCTTATTGACGATGAAACACAGAAATTGCATCGGAATTAAATACAAAAGCCACAATGCCGACTCAAGTACAAGAAGACTGACTCTTCTTACTGTCTATGCTTTGAACCATTCCTATGACACTAGTTATAGATTCCGATGCTTCACTTCAGGTTTACTGTATCCCTCTGACCTTCTTATTGACGATGAAAAACAGAAATTGCATCGGAATTATATACAAAATGCACAATGATGACTTAAGTACAAGGAGACTGACTCTCCTCACTGTCTATGTTTAGAACCTTTCCTGTGACACTAGTTATAGATTATGATACTTCACTTCAGGTTTACTGAATCCCTTGGACCTTCTTATTGACGATGAAACACAGAAATTGCATCGGAATTAAATACAAAGGCACAATGCCGACTTAAGTACAAGAAGACTGTATCTTCTTACTGTCTACGTTTTGAACCATTCCTGTGACACTAGTTATAGATTCCGTTGTACACTCCAGGTTTACTGTATCCCTTGGACCTTCTTATTGACGATGACACACAAAGATTGCATCGGAATTAAATACAAAAGGCACAATGCCGACTTAAGGACAAGAAGACTGACTCATCTTACTGACTGCTTTAAAACATTCCTGTGACACTAGTTATAGATTTTGATGATTCACTTTAGGTTTACTGTATCCCTCTGGCCGTCGTGTTGACGATGAAACACAGAAATAGCACCAGAAATAAATACAAAAGGCACAATGCCGACATAAGTACAAAAAGCCTGACTCTTCTTACTGTCTATGTTTTGAACCATTCCTGTGACACTAGTTATAGATTCCGATGCTTCACTTCAGGTCTACTGTATCATTTGGACCTTCTTATTGACGATGAAACACAGAAATTACATCTGAAATAAATACAAATGGCACAATGCCGACTTAAGTACAAAAAGACTGACTCTTGTTTCTGACTATGTTTTGAACCATTCCTGTGACACTAATTATAGATTCCAATGCTTCACTTCAGGTTTACTGTATCCCTCTGACCTTCTTATTAACGTTGAAACACAGAATTTGCATCGGAATTATATAGAAAAGGCACAATGCCGACTTAAGTACAAGAAGACTGACTCTTCTTACTGTCTATGTTTTGAACCATTCCTGTGACACTAGTTATAGATTCCGATACTTCACTACAGGTTTACTGTCTCCCTTGGACCTTCTTATTGACGATGAAACACAGAAATTGCATCGGAATTAAATACAAAAGGCACAATGCCGACATAAGTACATTACGACTGACCCTTCTTACTGACTATGTTTTGAACCATTCCTGTGACACTAGTTATAGATTCCGATGCTTCACTTCAGGTATACTGTATCCCTTGGACCTTCTTATTGACGATGAAACACAGAAATTGCATCGGAATTAAATACAAAAGGCACAATGCCGACTTAGGTACACGAAGACTGACCCTTCTTACTGTCTATGTTTTGAACCATTCCTGTGACACTAGTTACAGATTCCGATGCTACACTCCAGGTTTACTGTATCCCTTGGACCGTCTTGTTGACGATGAAACGCAGAAATTGCATCGGCATTAAATACAAAAGGCATAATGCTGACTTAAGTACAAGAAGACTGTATCTTCTTACTGTCTATGATTTGAACCATTCCTGTGACACTAGTTATAGATTCCGATGTACACTCCAGGTTTACTGTATCCCTTGGACATTCTTATTGACGATGAAACACAAAAATTGCATCGGAAGTAAATACAAAAGTCACAATGCCGACTTAAGGACAAGAAGACTGACTCTTCTTACTGACTATGTTTGAAACATTCCTGTGACACTAGTTATAGATTCCGATGATTCACTTCAGGTTTACTGTATCCCTCTGACCTTCTTATTGACGATGGAACACAGAAATTGCACCGGAATTAAATACAAAAGGCACAATGCCGACTTAAGTACAAAAAGACTGACTCTTCTTACTGTCTATATTTTGAACCATTCCTGTGACACTAGTTATAGATTCCGAAGCTTCACTTCAGGTTTACTGTATCATTTGGACCTTCTTATTGACGATGAAACACAGAAATTACATCTGAAATAAATACAAAAGGCACAATGCCGACGTAAGTACAAAAAGGCTGACTCTTCTTACTGACTATGTTTTGAACCATTCCTGTGACACTAGTTATAGATTCCGATGCTTCACTTCAGGTTTACTGTATCCCTTGGACCATCTTATTGACGATGAAACACAGAAATTGCACCGGAAATTAATACAAACGGCACAATGTCGACTTAAGGACAAGAAGACTGACTCTTCTTACTGCCTATGTTTTGAACGTTTCCTGTGACACTAGTTATAGATTCCGATGCTTGACTTCAGGTTTACTGTATCCCTTGGACCTTC
The DNA here is from genome assembly GCF_021461395.2 of Schistocerca americana. NCBI lineage: Eukaryota > Metazoa > Arthropoda > Insecta > Orthoptera > Acrididae > Schistocerca > Schistocerca americana. The sequence continues at coordinate 2,869,650 of NW_025726093.1, forward strand.
TTATTGACGATGAAGCACAGAAATTGCATCGGAATTAAACACAAAAGCCACAATGCCGACTCAAGTACAAGAAGACTGACTCTTCTTACTGACTATGTTTTGAACCATTCCTGTGACACTAGTCATAGATTCCGATGCTTCACTTAAGGTCTACTGTATCCCTTGGACCTTCTTATTGACGATGAAACACAGAAATTGCATCGGAATTAAATACAAAAGGCACAATGCCGACTTAAGTACAAGCAGACTGACTCTTCTTACTGTCTATGTTTTGAACCATTTATGTGACACTAGTTATAGATTCCGATGCTTCACTTCAGGTTTACTGAATCCCTCCTACCTTCTTATTGACGATGAAACACTGAAATTGCATCGGAATTAAATACAAAACGCACAATGCCGACTTAAGTACAAGACGACTGACTCTTCTTACTGCCTATGCTTTGATCCATTCCTGTGACACTAGTTATAGATTCCGATGCTTCACTTCATGGTTACTGTAACCCTCTGACCTTCATATTGACAATCAAACACAGAAATTGCATCGGAATTGAATTCAAAAGGCACAACGCCAAGTACAAGAAGACTGACTCTTCTTACTGTCTACGTTTTGAACCATTCCTGTGACACTAGTTATAGATTCCGATGCTTCACTTCAGGTTTACTGTATCCCTTGGACATTCTTATTGATGATGAAACACGGGAATTGCCTCGGAATTAAATACAAAAGGCACAATGCCGACATAAGTACAAGAAGACTAACTCTTCCTACTGTCTATGTTTGAACCATTCCATTGACACTAGTTATAGATTCCGATGCTTCACTTCAGAATTACTGTTTCCCTTGGAACTTCTTATTGACGATAAAACACAGCAATTGCATCGGAATTAAATAGAAAAGGCACAATGACTACTTAGGTACAAGAAGACTGACTCTTGTTACTGACTATGTTTTGAACCATTCCAGTGACACTAGTTATAGATTCCGTTGCTCCACTTCAGGTTTACTGTATCCCATGTACCTTCTTATTGACGATGAAACACAGAAATTGCATCGGAATTGAATACATAGGGCACAATGCCGACATAAGTACATGAAGACTGACTCTTCTTACTGACACTTGTTTTGAACCATTCCTGTGACACTAGTTATAGATTCCGATGCTTCACTTCATGTTTACTGTATCCCTCTGACCTTCTTATTGACGATGAAACACACAAATTTTATCGGAATTAAATAGAAAAGGCACACTGCCGACTTAAGTACAAGAAGACTGTATCTTCTTACTGTCTATGTTTTGAACCATTCCTGTGACACTAGTAATAGATTCCGATGTACACTTTAGGTTTACTGTATCCCTTGGACCTTCTTAGTGACGATGAAACACATAAATTGCATGGGAATTAAATACAAAAGGCACAATGCCGACTTAAGGACATGACGACTGACTCTTCTTACTGACTATGATTTGAAACATTCCTGTGACACTAGTTATAGATTCCGATGTTTCACTTCAGGTTTACTGTATCCCTCTGACCTCCTTATTGACGCCTAAAAACAGAAATTGCATCGGAACTAAATACAAAATGCACAATTCCGACCTAAATACAACAAGACTGACTCTTCTACTGCCCATGTTTTGAACCATTTCTGTGACACTAGTTATAGATTCCGATGCTTCACTTCAGGTTACTGTATCCCTCTCACCTTCTTATTGACGATGAAACACAGAAATTGCATCGGAATTAAATACAAAATGCACAATGACAACTTAAGTACAAGAAGACTGACTCTTCTTACTGTCTATGTTTTGAACCATTCCTGTGACACTAGTTACAGATTCCGATGCTACACTCCAGGTTTACTGTATCCCTTGTACCTTCTTATTAACGAAGAAACACAGAAATTGCATCGGCATTAAATACAAAAGGCATAATGCTGACTTAAGTACAAGAAGACTGTATCTTCTTACTGTCTATGATTTGAACCATTCCTGTGACACTAGTTATAGATTCCGATGTACACTCCATTTTTACTGTATCCCTTGGACCTTCTTATTGACGATGAAACACAAAAATTGCATCGGAAGTAAATACAAAAGTCACAATGCCGACTTAAGGACAAGAAGACTGACTCTTCTTACTGACTATGTTTGAAACATTCCTGTGACACTAGTTATAGATTCCGATGATTCACTTCAGGTTTACTGTATCCCTCTGACCTTCTTATTGACGATGGAACACAGAAATTGCACCGGAATTAAATACAAAAGGCACAATGCCGACTTAAGTACAAAAAGACTGACTCTTCTTACTGTCTATATTTTGAACCATTCCTGTGACACTAGTTATAGATTCCGAAGCTTCACTTCAGGTTTACTGTATCATTTGGACCTTCTTATTGACGATGAAACACAGAAATTACATCTGAAATAAATACAAAAGGCACAATGCCGACGTAAGTACAAAAAGGCTGACTCTTCTTACTGACTATGTTTTGAACCATTCCTGTGACACTAGTTATAGATTCCGATGCTTCACTTCAGGTTTACTGTATCCCTTGGACCATCTTATTGACAAAGAAACACAGAAATTGCATCGGAAATTAATACAAACGGCACAATGTCGACTTAAGGACAAGAAGACTGACTCTTCTTACTGCCTATGTTTTGAACGTTTCCTGTGACACTAGTTATAGATTCCGATGCTTGACTTCAGGTTTACAGTATCCCTTGGACCTTCTTATTGACGATGAAGCACAGAAATTGCATCGGAATTAAATACAAAAGCCACAATGCCGACTCAAGTACAAGAAGACTGACTCTTCTTACTGACTATGTTTTGAACCATTCCTGTGACACTAGTTATAGATTCCGATGTTTCACTTAAGGTCTACTGTATCCCTTGGACCTTCTTATTGACGATGAAACACAGAAATTGCATCGGAATTAAATACAAAAGGCACAATGCCGACTTAAGTACAAGAAGACTGACTCTTCTTACTGTCTATGTTTTGAACCATTTATGTGACACTAGTTATAGATTCCGATGCTTCACTTCAGGTTTACTGAATCCCTCCTACCTTCTTATTGACGATGAAACACTGAAATTGCATCGGAATTAAATACAAAACGCACAATGCCGACTTAAGTACAAGACGACTGACTCTTCTTACTGCCTATGCTTTGATCCATTCCTGTGACACTAGTTATAGATTCCGATGCTTCACTTCATGGTTACTGTAACCCTCTGACCTTCATATTGACAATGAAACACAGAAATTGCATCGGAATTGAATTCAAAAGGCACAACGCCAAGTACAAGAAGACTGACTCTTCTTACTGTCTACGTTTTGAACCATTCCTGTGACACTAGTTTTAGATTCCGATGCTTCACTTCAGGTTTACTGTATCCCTTGGACATTCTTATTGATGATGAAACACGGGAATTGCCTCGGAATTAAATACAAAAGGCACAATGCCGACATAAGTACAAGAAGACTAACTCTTCCTACTGTCTATGTTTGAACCATTCCATTGACACTAGTTATAGATTCCGATGCTTCACTTCAGAATTACTGTTTCCCTTGGAACTTCTTATTGACGATAAAACACAGCAATTGCATCGGAATTAAATAGAAAAGGCACAATGACTACTTAGGTACAAGAAGACTGACTCTTGTTACTGACTATGTTTTGAACCATTCCAGTGACACTAGTTATAGATTCCGTTGCTCCACTTCAGGTTTACTGTATCCCATGTACCTTCTTATTGACGATGAAACACAGAAATTGCATCGGAATCGAATACATAGGGCACAATGCCGACATAAGTACATGAAGACTGACTCTTCTTACTGACACTTGTTTTGAACCATTCCTGTGACACTAGTTATAGATTCCGATGCTTCACTTCATGTTTACTGTATCCCTCTGACCTTCTTATTGACGATGAAACACACAAATTTTATCGGAATTAAATAGAAAAGGCACACTGCCGACTTAAGTACAAGAAGACTGTATCTTCTTACTGTCTATGTTTTGAACCATTCCTGTGACACTAGTAATAGATTCCGATGTACACTTTAGGTTTACTGTATCCCTTGGACCTTCTTAGTGACGATGAAACACATAAATTGCATGGGAATTAAATACAAAAGGCACAATGCCGACTTAAGGACATGACGACTGACTCTTCTTACTGACTATGATTTGAAACATTCCTGTGACACTAGTTATAGATTCCGATGTTTCACTTCAGGTTTACTGTATCCCTCTGACCTCCTTATTGACGCCTAAAAACAGAAATTGCATCGGAACTAAATACAAAATGCACAATTCCGACCTAAATACAACAAGACTGACTCTTCTACTGCCCATGTTTTGAACCATTTCTGTGACACTAGTTATAGATTCCGATGCTTCACTTCAGGTTACTGTATCCCTCTCACCTTCTTATTGACGATGAAACACAGAAATTGCATCGGAATTAAATACAAAATGCACAATGACAACTTAAGTACAAGAAGACTGACTCTTCTTACTGTCTATGTTTTGAACCATTTCTGTGACACTAGTTATAGATTCCGATGCTTCACTTCAGGTGTACTGAATCCCCCTTACCTTCTTATTGACGATGAAGCACAGAAATTGCATCGGAATTAAATACAAAAGGCACAATGCCGACTTAAGTACAAGAAGACTGACTCTTCTTACTGTCTATGCTTTGATCCATTCCTGTGACACTAGTTATGGATTCCGATGCTTCACTTCAGGTTTACTGTATCCCTTGTACCTTCTTATTAACGAAGTAACACAGAAATTGCCTTGGAATTAAATACAAAGGGCACAATGCAGACTTAAGTACAAGAAGACTGACTCTTCCTACTGTCTATGTTTGAACCATTCCATTGACACTAGTTATAGATTCCGATGCTTGACTTCAGGTTTACTGTATCCCTTGGACCTTCTTAATTACGATGAAGCACAGGAATTGCATCGGAATTAAATACAAAAGCCACAATGCCGACTCAAGTACAAGAAGACTGACTCTTCTTACTGTCTATGCTTTGAACCATTCCTGTGACACTAGTTATAGATTCCGATGCTTCACTTCAGGTTTACTGTATCCCTCTGACCTTCTTATTGGCGATGAAACACAGAAATTGCATCGGAATTAAATACAAAATGCACAATGCCGACTTAAGTACAGGAAGACTTACTCTTCTTACTGTCTATGTTTTGAACCATTTCTGTGACACTAGTTACAGATTCCGATGCTTCACTTCAGGGTTACTGTAACCCTCTGACCTTCTTATTGACAATGAAACACAGAAATTGCATCGGAATTAAATAGTAAAGGCACAATGCCGACTTAGGTACAAGAAGACTGACTCTTGTTACTGACTATGTTTTGAACCATTCCTGCGACACTAGTTATAGATTCCGTTGCTTCACTTCAGGTTTACTGTATCCCATGTATCTTCTTATTGACGATGAAACACAGATATTGCATCGGAATTAAATACATAAGGCACAATGCCGACATAAGTACATGTAGACTGACTCTTCTTACTGTCTATGTTTTGTACCATTCCTGTGACACTAGTTATAGGTTCCGATGCTTCACTTCAAGTTTACTGTATCCCTTGGAACTTCTTATTGAGGATGATAGACAGAAATTGCATCGGAGTTAAATACAAAAGGCACAATGCGCACTTAAGGACAGGAAGACTGACTCTTCTTACTGACACTTGTTTTGAACCATTCCTGTGACACTAGTTATAGATTCCGATGCTTCACTTCATGTTTACTGTATCCCTCTGACCTTCTTATTGACGATGAAACACACAAATTTTATCGGAAATAAATAGAAAAGGCACACTGCCGAATTAAGTACAAGAAGACTGACTCTTCTTACTGTCTATGTTTTGAACCATTCCTGTGACACTAGTTATAGATTCCGATGCTTCACTCCAGGTTTACTGTCTCCCTTGGACTTTCTTATTGACAATGAACACAGAAATTGCATCGGAATTAAATACAAAAGGCACAATGCCGACTTAAGTACAAGAAGACTGTATCTTCTTACTGTCTATGTTTTGAACCATTCCTGTGACACTAGTTATAGATACCGATGTACACTCCAGGTTTACTGTATCCCTTGGACCTTCTTAGTTACGATGAAACACAAAAATTGCATCGGAATTAAATACAAAAGGCACAATGCCGACTTAAGGACAATACGACTGACTCTTCTTACTGACTATGTTTTGAAACATTCCTGTGACACTAGTTACAGATTCCGATGATTCACTTCAGGTTTACTGTATCCCTCTGACCTTCTTATTGACGATGAAACACAGATATTGCATCGGAATCATATAGAATAGGCACAATGCCAACTTAAGTACAAGAAGGCTGTCTCTTCTTACTGTCTATGTTTTGAACCATTCCTGTGACACTAGTAATAGATTCCGATGCTTCACATCAGGTTTACTGTATCCCTCTGATCTCCTTGTTGACGATGAAACACAGAAATTGCATCGGAATTAAATACAAAATGCACAATGCCGACTTAAGTACAAGACGACTGACTCTTCTTACTGCCTATGTTTTGAGCCATTTCTGTGACACTAGTTATAGATTCTGATGCTTCACTTCAGGGTTACTGTATCCATCTGACCTGCTTATTGACGATGAAAGACAGAAATTGCATCGGAATTAAATACAAAAGGCACAATGCCGACTTAAGTACAAAAAGACTGACTCTTCTTACTGACTACGTTTTGAACCATTCCTGTGACACTAGTTATAGATTCCGATGCTCCACTTCAGGTTTACTGTATAACTCTGACCTTCTTATTGACAATGAAAAACAGGAAATTGCATCGGAATTGAATAGAAAAGGCACAATGCCGACTTAAGTACAAGAAGATTGAGTCTTCTAACAGTCTATGTTATGAACCATTCCTGTGACACTAGTTATAGATTCCGATGCTTCACTTCAGGTTTTCTGTATTCCTTGGACCCTCTTATTGACGATGAAACACAGAAATTGTGTCGGAATTTAATACAAAAGGCACAGTGCCGACTCAAGTACATGAAGACTGACTCTTCTTACTGTCTATGTTTTGAACCATTCCTGTGACACTAGTTATAGATTCCGATGCTTCACTTCAGGTTTACTGTATCCCTCTGACCTTCTTATTGACGATGAAACACAGAAATTGCATCGGAATTAAATACAAAATGCACAATGCCGACTTAGGTACAAGAAGTCTGACTCTTCTAACTGTCTATGTTTTGAACCATTCCTGTGACAGTAGTTATAGATTCCGATGCTTCACTTTAGGTTTACTGTATCCCTTGGACCTTCCTATTGACGATGAAACACAGAAATTGCATCGGAATTAAATAGGAAAGGCACAATGCCGACTTAGGTACAAGAAGACTGACTCTTGTTACTGACTATGTTTTGAACCATTCCTGTGACACTAGTTATAGATTCCGTTACTTCACTTCAGGTTTACTGTATCCCATGTACCTCCTTATTGACGATGAAACACAGAAACTGCATCGGAATTAAATACATAAGGCACAATGCCGAAATAAGTACATGAAGACTGACTCTTCTTACTGTCTATGTTTTGAACCATTCCTGTGACACTAGTTATATGCTTCACTTCAGGTTTACTGTATCCCTCTGACCTTCTTATTGACGATGAAACACAGAAATTGCATCGGAATTACATTCAAAAGGCACAATGCCGACTTCAGTACAAGAAGACAGACCCTTCTTACTGTCTACGTTTTGAACCATTCCTGTGACACTAGTTATAGATTCCGGTGCTTCACTTAAGGTTTACTGTATCCCTCTGACCTTCTTATTGACGATGAAACACAGAAATTGCATCGGAATTACATTCAAAAGGCACAATGCCGACTTCAGTACAAGAAGACTGACCCTTCTTTTTGTCTATGTTTTGAACCATTCCTGTGACACTAGTTATAGATTCCGATGCTTCACTTTTGGTGTACTGTATCCCTCTGACCTTCTTATTGACGATGAAACACAGAAATAGCATGGGAATTAAATACAATAGGCACAATGCCGACTTAAGTACAAGAAGACCGACTCTTCTTACTGACTGTCTTGAACCATTTCTGTGACACTAGTTATAGATTCCGATGCTTCTCTTCGGGTTTACTGAATCCCTCTGACCTTCTTATTGACGTTGAAACACTGAAATTGCATCGGAAATAAATACAAATGGCACAATGCCGACTTAAGTACAAGAAGACTGACTCTTCTTACTGTCTATGTTTTGAACCATTCCTGTGATGCAAGTTACAGATTCCGATGCTTCACTTCAGGTTTGCTGTATCCCTCTGACCTTCTTATTGACGATGAAACACAGTAATTGCATCGGAATGAAATTGAAAAAGGCATAATGCCGACTTAAGTACAAGAAGACTGACTCTTCTTGCTCTCTATGTTTTGAACCATTCGTGTGACACTAGTAATAGATTCCGATGCATCACTTCAGGTTTACTGTATCCCTTGGACCTTCTTATTGACGATGAAACACAGATATTGCATCGGAATTAATTACAAAACGCACAATGCCGACTTAAGTACAAGAAGACTGACTCTTCTTTATGACTATGTTTTGAACCATTCGTGTGACACTAGTAATAGGTTCCGATGCATCACTTCAGGTTTACTGTATCCCTTGTACCTTCTTATTGACGATGAAACACAGATAGTGCATCGGAGTTAAATACAATAGGCACAATACCGACTTAAGTACAAGATGACTGACTCTTCCTAATGTCTATGTATTGAACCACTCCTAAGACACTAGTTATTCATTCCGATGCTTCACTTCAGGTTTACTGCATCCCTCTGATCTTCCAATTGACGATGAAACACAGAAACTGCTTCGGAAATAAGTACAAAAGGCACGATGCCGACTTAAGTACATGTAGACTGAATCTTCCTACTGTCTATGTTTTGAACCATTCCTGTGACACTAGTTGTAGATTCCGATGATGCACTTCAGGTTCACTGCATCCCTTGGACCTTCTTATTGACGATGAAACACAGATATTGCATCGGAATTAAATACAAAAGTCACAATGCCGACTTAAGTACAAGAAGACTGACTCTTCTTACTGACTATGTATTGAAACATTCTTGTGGCACTAGTTTGAGATACCGATGCTTCACTTCAGGTTTACTGTATCCCTCTGACCTTCTTATTGACGTTGAAACACAGAAATTGCATCGGAAATAAATACAAATGGCACAATGACGCCTTAAGTACAAGAAGACTGACTCTCCTTACTGTCTATATTTTGAACCATTCCTGTGACACTAGATATAGATTCCGATGCTTCACTTCAGGTTTACTGTATACCTTGGACCTTCTTATTGACGATGAAACACAGAAATTGCATCGGAATTTAATGGAAAAGGCACAATGCCGACTTAAGTACAAGAAGACTGACTCTTCTTACTGTCTATGTTTTGAACCATTCCTGTGATGCAAGTTACAGATTCCGATGCTTCACTTCAGGTTTACTGTATCCCTCTGTCCTTCTTATTGGCGATGAAACACAGATATTGCATCGGAATTAAATGGAAAAGGCACAATGCCGACTTAAGTACAAGAAGCCTGACTCTTCTTAATGTCTTTGTTTTGAACCACTCCTGTGACGCTAGTTACAGATTCCGATGATTCACTTCAGGTTTACTGTATCCCTTGGACCTTCTTATTGACGATGAAAAGCAGATATTGCATCGGAATTAAATACAAAAGGCACAATGCCGACTTAAGTACAAGAGAACTGAATCTTCCTACTGTCTATGTTTGTACCATTCCTGTGACACTAGTTATAGATTCCGATGCCTCACTTCAGGTTTACTGTAGCACTCCGACCTTCTTTATGACGATGAAACACAGAAATTGCATCAAAATTAAATAAAAGGCACCATGCCGACTTAAGTACAAGAAGACTGAATCTTCCTACTGTCTATCCTTTGAACCATTCCTGTGACACTAGTTATAGTTTCCGATGCTTCACCTTAGGTTCACTGTATCCCTCTGACCTTTTTATTGACGATGAAACACAGAAATTGCATCGGAATTAAATAGAAAAGGCACAATGCCTTCTTAGGTACAAGCAGACTGACTCTTCTTAGTGTCTATGCTTTGAGCCATTCCTGTGACGCTAGTTTCAGATTCCGATGCTTCACTTCAAGTTTACTCTATCCCTTGGACCTTCTTATTGACGATGAAACACAGAAATTGCATCGGAAATAAATACAAAAGGCACAATGCCGACTTAAGTACAAGAAGACTGACTCTTCCTACTGTCTATCCTTTGAACCATTCCTGTGACACTAGTTATAGTTTCCGATGCTTCACCTCAGGTTCACTGTATCCCTCTGACCTTCTTATTGACGATGAAACACAGAAATTGCATCGGAATTAAATAGAAAAGGCACAATGCCTTCTTAGGTACAAGCAGACTGACTCTTCTTAGTGTCTATGCTTTGAACCATTCCTGTGACGCTAGTTTCAGATTCCGATGCTTCACTTCAGGTTTACTGTATCCCTCTGACCATCTTATTGACGATGAAACACAGAAATTGCATCGGAAATAAATACAAAAGGCACGATGCCGACTTAAGTACATGTAGACTGAATCTTCCTACTGTCTATGTTTTGAACCATTCCTGTGTCACTAGTTATAGATTCCGATGCTTCATTTCAGGATTACTGTATCCCTAGGATCTACTTCTTGACGATGAAACACAGATAGTGCATAGGAGTTAAATACAATAGGCACAATTCCGACTTAGGTACAAGAAGACTGACTCTTCCTACTGTCTAAGTTTTGAACCATTCCTGTGACACTAGTTATTGATTCTGATGCTTCACTTCAGGTTTACTGTATCTCTTGGACCTTCTTATTTACGATGAAACACAGAAATTGCATCGGAATTAAATACAAAAGGCACAATTCCGACTTAAGTACAAGAAGACTGACGCTTCTTACAGTCTATGCTTTGAACCATTCCTGTGGCACTAGTTATAGATTCTGATGCTTCACTTAAGGTTTACTGTATCCCTCTGACCTTCTTATTGACGATGAAACTTAGAAATTGCATCGGAATTAAATACAAACTGCACAATGCCGACTTATGTACATGAAAACTGACGCTTCGTACTGACTATGTTTTGAACCATTCCTGTGACACTAGTTATAGATTCCGATGATTCACTTCAGGTTTACTGTATCCCTTGGACCTTCTTATTGACGATCAAACACAGATATTGCATCGGAATTAATTACAAAACGCACAATGCCGACTTAAGTACAAGAAGACTGACTCTTCTTAATGACTATGTTTTGAACCATTCGTGTGACACTAGTAATAGGTTCCGATGCATCACTTCAGGTTTACTGTATCCCTTGTACCTTCTTATTGACGATGAAACACAGAAAGTGCATCGGAGTTAAATACAATAGGCACAATACCGACTTAAGTACAAGAAGACTGACTCTTCCTAATGTCTATGTTTTGAACCATTCCTAAGACACTAGTTATTCATTCCGATGCTACACTTCAGGTTTACTGCATCCCTCTGATCTTCTAATTGACGATGAAACACAGAAACTGCTTCGGAAATAAGTACAAAAGGCACGATGCCGACTTAAGTACATGTAGACTGAATCTTCCTACTGTCTATGTTTTGAACCATTCCTGTGACACTAGTTGTAGATTCCGATGATGCACTTCAGGTTTACTGTATCCCTTGGACCTTCTTATTGACGATGAAACACTGATATTGCATCGGAATTAAATAGAAAAGGCACAACGCCGACTTAAGTACAAGAAGACTGACTCTTATTACTGACTATGTTTTGAACCATTCCTGTGACACTAGTTATAGATTCCGATGCTTCACTTCAGGTTTACTGTATCCCTCTGACCTTCTTATTGACGATGATACACAGACATTACATCGGAATTAAATTGAAAAAGCACAATGCCGACTTAAGTACAAGAAGACTGCCTCTTCTTACTGTCTATGTTATGAAATATTTCTGTGACACTAGTTATAGATTCCGATGCTTCACTTCACGTTTACTGTATCCCTTGGACCTTCTTATTGACGATGAAACACAGAAATTGCATCGGAATTAAATTGAAAAGGCACAATTCCGACTTAAGTACAAGAAGACTGACACTTCTTACTGTCTATGCTTTGAACCATTCCTGTGACGCTAGTTACAGTTTCCGATGCTTCACTTCAGGTTTACTGTATCCCTCGGACCTTCTTATTGACGATGAAACACAGAAATTGCATCGGAATTAAATAGAAAAGGCACAATGCCGACTTAAGTACAAAAAGACTGACTCTTCTTACTGTCTATGTTTTGAACCATTCCTGTGACGATAGTTACAGATTCCGATGCTTCACTTCAGGTTTACTGTATCCCTTGGACCTTCTTATTGACGATGAAACACAGATATTGCATCGGAATTAAATACAAAAGCCACAATGCCGACTTAAGTACAAGAAGACTGACTCTTCTTACTGACTATGTATTGAAACATTCTTGTAACACCAGTTTGAGATACCGATGCTTCACTTCAGGTTACTGTATCCCTCTGACCTTCTTATTGACGTTGAAGCACAGAAATTGCATCGGAAATAAATACAAATGGCACAATGCCGACTTAAGTACAAGAACACTGACTCCCCTTACTGTCTATATTTTGAACCATTCCTGTGACACAAGATATAGATTCCGATGCTTCACGTCAGGTTTACTGTATACCTTGGACCTTCTTATTGACGATGAAACACAGAAATTGCATCGGAATTTAATGGAAAAGGCACAATGCCGACTTCAGTACAAGAAGACTGACTCTTCTAACTGTCTATGGTTTGAACCATTCCTGTGATGCAAGTTACAGATTCTGATGCTTCACTTCAGGTTTACTGTATCCCTTGGACCTTCTTATTGACGATGAAACACAGATATTGCATCGGAATTAAATACGAAAGGCACAATGCCGACTTAAGTACAAGAGAACTGAATCTTCCTACTGTCTATGTTTGAACCATTCCTGTGACACTAGTTATAGATTCCGATGCCTCACTTCAGGTTTACTGTAGCACTCCGACCTTCTTTATGACGATGAAACACAGAAATTGCATCAAAATTAAATAAAAGGCACCATGCCGACTTAAGTACAAGAAGACTGACTCTTCCTACTGTCTATGCTTTCAACGATTCCTGTAACATTAGTTATAGATTCCGATGCTTCACTTCAGGTTTACTGTATCCTTTGGACCTTCTTATTGGCGACGAAATACAGAAATTGCATCGGAATTAAATAGAAAAGGCGCAATGCCGACTTAAGTACAAGAAGACTGACTCTTCCTACTGTCTATCCTTTGAACCATTCCTGTGACACTAGTTATAGTTTCGGATGCTTCACCTCTGGTTCACTGTATCCCTCTGACCTTCTTATTGACGATGAAACACAGAAATTGCATCGGAATTAAATAGAAAAGGCACAATGCCTTCTTAGGTACAAGCAGACTGACTCTTCTTAGTGTCTATGCTTTGAACCATTCCTGTGACGCTAGTTTCAGATTCCGATGCTTCACTTCAAGTTTACTGTATCCCTTGGACCTTCTTATTGACGATGAAACACAGAAATTGCATCGGAATTAAATACAAAAGGCACAATGCCGACTTAAGTACAAGAGGACTGACTCATCTTACTGACTACGTTTTGAACCATTCCGATGACACTAGTTAGAGATTCCGATGCTTCACTTCAGGTTTACTGTATCCCTCTGACCATCTTATTGACGATGAAACACAGAAATTGCATCGGAAATAAATACAAAATCCACGATGCCGACTTAAGTACATGTAGACTGAATCTTCCTACTGTCTATGTTTTGAACCATTCCTGTGACACTAGTTATAGATTCCGATGCTTCATTTCAGGATTACTGTATCCCTAGGATCTACTTCTTGACGATGAAACACAGATAGTGCATAGAAGTTAAATACAATAGGCACAATACCGACTTAGGTACAAGAAGACTGACTCTTCCTCCTGTCTATGTTTAGAACCATTCCTGTGACACTAGTTATTGATTCTGATGCTTCACTTCAGGTTTACTGTATCCCTTGGACCTTCTTATTAACGATGAAACACAGAAATTGCATCGGAATTAAATACAAAAGGCACAATTCCGACTTAAGTACAAGAAGACTGACGCTTCTTACTGTCTATGCTTTGAACCATTCCTGTGACACTAGTTATAGATTCCGATGCTTCACTTAAGGCTTACTGTATCCCTCTGACCTTCTTATTGACGATGAAACTTAGATATTGCATCGGAATTAAATACAAAATGCACAATGCCGACTTAAGTACATGAAAACTGACTCTTCGTACTGACTATGTTTTGAACCATTCCTGTGACACTAGTTATAGATTCCGATGATTCACTTCAGGTTTACTGTATCCCTTGGACGTTCTTATTGACGATGAAACACAGATATTGCATCGGAATTAAATAGAAAAGGCACAATGCCGACTTAAGTACAAGAAGACTGACTCTTCTTACTGACTATGTTTTGAACCATTCCTGTGACACTAGTTATAGATTCCGATGCTTCACTTCAGGTTTACTGTATCCCTTGGACCTTCTTATTGACGATGAAACACAGAAATTGCATCGGAATCAAATTGAAAAGGCACAATTCCGACTTAAGTACACGAAGACTGACTTTTCTTACTGTCTATGTTTTGAACCATTCCTGTGACGCTAGTTACAGATTCCGATGCTTCACTTCAGGTTTACTGTATCCATCAGACCTTCTTATTGACGATGAAACACAGAAATTGCATCGTAATTAAATGGAAAAGGCACAATGCCGACATAAGTACAAAAAGACTTACTCTTCCTACTGTCTATGTTTTGAACCATTCCTGTGACACTAGTTATAGATTCCGATGCTTCACCTCATGTTTACTGTATCCCTTGGACGTTCTTGTTGACTATGAAACACAGAAATTGCATCGGAATTAAATAGAAAAGGCACAATGCCGACTTTAGTACTATAAGACTTACTCTTCTTACTGACTATGTTTTGAACCATTCCTGTGACGCTAGTTACAGATTTCGATGCTTCACTTCAGGTGTACTGAATCCCTTGGACCTTCTTATTGACGATGAAACACAGATATTGCATCGGAATTATATACAAAAGCCACAATGCCGACTTAAGTACAAGAAGACTGACTCTTCTTACTGACTATGTATTGAAACATTCCTGTGGCACTAGTTTGAGATACCGATGCTTCACTTCAGGTTTACTGTATCCCTCTGACCTTCTTATTGACGATGAAACACAGTAATTGCATCGGAATTAAATTGAAAAGGGCATAATGCCGACTTAAGTACAAGAAGACTGACTCTTCTTGCTCTCTATGTTTTAAACCATTCCTGTGACACCAGTTATAGATTCCGATGCTTCACTTCAGGTTTACTGTATCCCTCTGACCTTCTTATTGACCATGAAACACAGTAATTGCATAGGAATTAAATTGAAAAGGGCATAATGCCGACTTATGTACAAGAAGACTGCCTCTTCTTGCTCTCTATATTCTGAACCATTCCTGTGACACCAGTTATAGATTCCGATGCTGCACTTCAGGTTTACTGTATCCCTTGGACCTTCTTATTGACGATGAAACACAGAAATTGCATCGGAATTAAATACAAAAGGCACAATGCCGACTTAAGTACAAGACGACTGACTCTGCTTACTGACTATGTTTTGAACCATTCCTGTGACACTAGTAATAGATTCCAATGCTTCACTTCACCTATACTGTATCCCTCTGACCTTCTTCTTGACGATGACACACAGAAATTACATCGGAATTAAATACAAAAGGCTCAATGCCGTCTTAAGTATATGTAGACTGACTCTTTCTACTGTTTATGATTTGAAACATTCCTGTGACACTACTTATAGATTCCGATGCTTCACCTCATGTTTACTGTATGCCTTGGCCGTTCATATTGACGATGAAACACAGAAATTGCATCGGAATTAAATAGAAAAGGCACAATGGCGACTTAAGTACAAGAAGACTGACTCTTCCCACTGTCTATGTTTTGAACCATTCCTGTAACACTAGTTATAGATTCCGATGCTACACTTCAGGTTTACTGTATCCCTCTGAACTTCTAATTGTGGATGAAACACAGTAATTGCATCGGAATTAAATTGAAAAGGCATAATGCCGACTTAAGTACAAGAAGTCCGACTCTTCTTACTGTCTATAATTTGAACCATTCCTGTGACACTAGTTATAGATTCCGATGCTTCACTTCAGGTTTACTGTATCCCTTGGACCATCTTATTGACGATGAAACACAGAAATTGCATGGGAATTAAATAGAAAAGGCACAATGCCGACATAAGTACAAGAAGACTGACTCTTCTTACTGAGTATGTATGGAACCAATCCTGTGACACTAGTTATAGATTCCGATGCTTCACTTCAGGTTAACTGTATCCCTTGGACCTTCTTATTGACGATTAAACACAGAAATGGCATTGAAATTAAATAGAAAAGGCACAATGCCGACTTATGTACAAGAAGACTGACTCTGTTTACTGACTATGTTTTGAACCATTCCTGTGACACTAGTTATAGATTCCGATGCTTCACTTCAGGTTTACTGTATCCCTTGCACCTTCTTATATACGGTGAAACACAGAAATTGCATCGGAATTAAATACAAAAGGCACAATGCCGACTTAAGTAAAAGTAGACTGACTCTTCCTACTGTCTATGTTTTGAAACATTCTTGTGACACTAGTTATTGATTCCGATGCTTCATTTCAGGTTTACTGTATCCCTTGGACATTCTTATTGACGATGAAACACAGAAAGTGCATCGGAATTAAATAGAAAATGCACAATGCTGACTTAAGTACAAGAAGACTGACTCTTCCTACTGACTATGTTTTGAACCACTCCTGTGACACTAGTTAATGATTCCGATGTTTCACTTCAGGTATACTGTATCCCTCTGACCTTCTTATTGGCGATGAAACACAGAAATTGCATCGGAATTAAAAACAAAAGGCACAATGCCGACTTAGGTACAAGAAGACTGACTTTTCTTACTGTCTATGCTTTGAACCACTCCTGTGACACTAGCTATAGGTTCCGATGCATCACTTCAGGGTTACTGTATCCCTTGGACCTTCTTATTGACGATGAAACACAGATATTGCATCGGAATTAAATACAAAAGGCACAATGCCGACTTAAGTACAAGAAGACTGACTCTTCCTACTGGCTATGTTTTGAACTATTCCTGTGACACTAGTTATAGATTCCGATGCTACACTTCAGGTTTACTGTATCCCTCTGACTCTCTTATTGACGATGAAACACAGAAATTGCATCGTAATTAAATACAAAAGGCACAACGCCGACTTAAGTACAAGAAGACTGACTCTCCTTACTGTCTATGTTTTGAACAATTCCTGTGACACTAGATATAGATTCCGATGCTTCACTTCACGTTAACTGTATCCCTTGGACCTTCTTATTGACGATGAAACACAGATATTGCATCGGAAATAATTACAAAACGCACAAAGCCGACTTAAGTGCAAGAAGACAGACTCTTCTTACTGACTATGTTTTGAACCATTCGTGTGACACTAGTAATAGATTCCGATGCATCACTTCAGGTTTACTGTATCCCTTGGACCTTCTTATTGACGATGAAACACAGATATCGCATCGGAATTAAATACAAAAGGCACAATGCCGACTTAAGTACATGTAGACTGACTCTTCCTACTGTCTATGTTTGGAAGCTTCCTGTGACACTAGTTATAGATTCCGATGCTTCATTTCAGGTTTACTGTATCCCTTGGATCTTCTTATTGACGATGAATCACAGATAGAGCATCGGAGTTAAATACAATAGGCACAATACCGACTTAAGTACAAGAAGACTGACTCTTCCTAATGTCTATGTTTTGAACCATTCCTAAGACACTAGTTATACATTCCGATGCTTCACTTCAGGTTTACTGTATCCCTTGGACCTTCTTATTGACGATAAAACACAGAAATTGCTTCGGAACTAAATACAAAAGGCACAATGCCGACTTAAGTACAGGAAGACTGACTCTTCATACTGACTATGTTTTGAACCATTCCTGTGCCACTAGTAAGAGTATCCGATGCTTCCCTTCAGGTTTACTGTATTCCTCTGACCTTCTTATTGACGATTAAACACAGAAATTGCAACGGAATTAAATACAAAAGGCATAATGCCGACTTAAGTACAAGAAGACTGACTCTTCTTACTGACTATGCTTTGAACCATTCCTGTGACACTAGTTTTAGTTTCGGATGCTTCACTTCAGGTTTACTGTATCCCTCTGACCTTCTTATTGACGATGAAACACAGAAATTGCATCGGAAATATATACAAAAGGCACGATGCCGACTTAAGTACATGTAGACTGAATCTCTTACTCTCTATGTTTTGAACCATTCCTGTGACACTAGTTATAGATTCCGGTGCTTCATTTCAGGTTTACTGTATCCCTTGGATCTTCTTATTGACGATGAAACACAAATAGTGCATCGGAGTTAAATACAGTAGGAACAATACCGACTTAAATACAATAAGACTGACTCTTCCTAATGTCTATGTTTTGAACCATTCCTGTGACACTAGTTATAGATTCCGATGCTTCACTTCAGGTTTACTGTATCCCTCTGTCCTTCTTATTGACGATGAAACACAATAATTGCATCGGAATTAAATTGAAAAGGGCATAATGCAGACTGAAGTACAAGAAGTCTGACTCTTCTTACTGTCTATATTTTGAACCATTCCTGTGACACTAGTTATAGATTCCGATGCTTCACTTCAGGATTACCGTATCCCTTGGACCTTCTTATTGACGATGAAACACAGAAATGGCATCGGAATTAAATACAAAAGGCACAATGCCGACTTAAGTACAAGAAGACTGACTCTTCCCATTGTCTATGTTTTGAACCATTCCTGTGACACTAGTTATTGATTCCGATGCTTCACTTCAGGTTTACTGTATCCCTAGGACGTTCTTTTTGACTATGAAACACAGAAATTGCATCGGAATTAAAAAGAAAAGGCACAATGCCGACTTAAGTACAGGAAGACTGACTCTTCCTACAGTCTATGTTATAAACCATTCCTGTGACACCAGTTATAGATTCTGATGCTTCGCCTCAGGATCGCTGTATCGATCTGACCTTCTAATTGACGATGAAACACAGAAATTGCATCGGAATTAAATAGAAAAGGCACAATGCCGTCTTAAGTACAAGCAGACTGACTCTTCTTAGTGTCTATGTTTTGAATCATTCCTGTGACGCTTGTTACAGATTTCGATTCTTCACTTTAGGTTTACCGTATCCCTTGGACCTTCTTATTGACGATGAAACATAGAAATTGCATCGGAATTAAATACAAAAGGCACAATGCCGACTTAAGTACAGGAAGACTGACTCTTCATATTGACTATGTTTTGAACCATTCCTGTGACACTAGTTAGAGATTCCGATGCTTCCCTTCAGGTTTACTGTATCCCTCTGACCTTCTTATTGACGATGAAACACAGAAATTACATCGGAATTAAATACAAAAGGCATAATGCCGACTTAAGTACAAGAAGACTGACTCTTCTTACTGACTATGCTTTGAACCATTCCTGTGACACTAGTTATAGATACCGATGCTTCACTTTCGGTTTACTGTATCCCTTGGACCTTCTTATTGACGATGAAACACAGAAATTGCATCGGAATTAAATACAAAAGGCACAATGCCGACTTAAGTACAGGAAGACTGACTCTTCATACTGACTATGTTTTGAACCATTCCTGTGACACTAGTTAGAGATTCCGATTCTTCACTTCAGGTTTACCGTATCCCTTGGACCTTCTTATTGACGATGAAACACAGAAATTGCATCGGAATTAAATACAAAAGGCACAATGCCGACTTAAGTACAGGAAGACTGACTCTTCATACTGACTATGTTTTGAACCATTCCTATGACACTAGTTAGAGATTCCGATGCTTCCCATCAGGTTTACTGTATCCCTCTGACCTTCTTATTCACGATGAAACACAGAAATTGCATCGGAATTAAATACAAAACGCACAATGCCGACTTAAATACAAGAAGACAGACTCTTCTTACTGACTGTTTTGAAACACTCCTGTGACACTAGTTATAGATTCCGATGCTTCACTTCAGGTATACTGTATCCCTCTGACCTTCTTATTGACGATGAAACACAGAAATTACATCGGAATTAAATACAAAAGGCATAATGCCGACTTAAGTACAAGAAGACTGACTCTTCTTACTGACTATGCTTTGAACCATTCCTGTGACACTAGTTATAGATACCGATGCTTCACTTCAGGTTTACTGTATCCCTTGGACTTTCTTATTGACGATGAAACACAGAAATTGCATCGGAATTAAATACAAAAGGCACAATGCCGACTTAAGTACAGGAAGACTGACTCTTCATAATGACTATGTTTTGAACCATTCCTGTGACACTAGTTAGAGTTTCCGATGCTTCACTTCAGGTTTACAGTACCCCTCTGACCTTCTTATTGACGATGAAACACAGTAATTGCATCTGATTTAAATTGAAAAGGGCACAATGCCGACATAAGTAAGAGAAGACTGACTCTTCTTACAATCTATGATTTGAACCATTCCTGTGACAGTAGTTATAGATTCCGATGCTTCACTTGAGGTTTACTGTATCCCTTGGACCTTCTTACTGACGATGAAACACAGTAATTGGATCGGAATTAAATACAAAAGGCACAATGCCGACTTAAGTACAAGAAGACTGACTCTTCTTACTGTCTATGTTTTGAATCATTCCTTTGACACTAGTAATAGATTCCGATGCTTCACTTCAGGTTTACTGTATCCCTTGGACCTACTTATTGACGATGAAACACAGAAATTGGATCGGAATTAAATACAAAAGGCACAATGCCGCCTTAGTACAAGAAGACTGACTCTCCTTACTGACGGTTTTGAAATATCCCTGTGACACTAGTTATAGATTCCGAAGCTTCACTTCAGGTTTACTGTATCCCTCTGACCGTCTTATTGACGATGAAACACAGATATTGCATCGGAATTAAATAGAAAAGGCACAATGCCGACTTAAGTACAAGAAGACTGACTCTTCTTACTGACTATGATTTGAACCTTTCCTGTGACACTAGTTATAGATTCCGATGCTTCACTACAGGTTCACTGTATCCCTCTGACCTTCTTATTGACGATGAAACACAGAAATTGCATCGGAATTAAATAGAAAAGGCACAATGCCGACTTAAGTTCAAGAAGACTGACTCTTCTAATTGTCTATGATTTGAACCATTTCTGTGACACTAGTTATAGATTACAATGCTTCACTTCAGGTTTACTGTATCCCTTGGACCTTCTTATTGACGATGAAACACTGAAATTGCATCGGAATTAAATACAAAAGGCACAACGCCGACTTAAGTACAAGAAGACTGACCCTTCTTACTGACTATGCTTTGAACCATTCCTGTGATACTAGTTATAGATTCCGATGCTTCACTTCAGGTTTACTGTATCCCTCTGACATTCGTATTGACGATGAAACACAGGAATTGCATCGGAATTGAATACAAAAGGCACAATGCCGACTTAAGTACATGTACACTGTCTCTTCCTACTGTCTATGTTTTGAAACATTCCTGTGACACTAGTTATAGATTCCGATGCTTCATTTCAGGTTCACTGTATGCCTTGGACCATCTTATTGACGATGAAACACAGAAAGTGCATCGGAATTAATTAGAAAAGGCACAATGCTGACTTAAGTACAAGAAGACTGACTGTTCCTACTGTCTATGTCTTGAACCATTCCTGTGGCACTAGTTATAGATTCCGATGCTTCACTTCCGGTTTACGGTAGCCCTCTGACCTTCTTATTGACGATGAAACACAGAAATTGGATCGGAATTAAATACAAAAGGCACAATGACGATTTAAGTACAAGAAGACTGACTCTTCTTACTTTCTATGTTTTGAACCATTCCTGTGACACTAGTTATAGATTCCGATGCTTCACTTCAGGTTTACTGTAGCCCTTGGACCTTATTATTGACGATGAAACACAGAAATTGGATCGGAATTAAATACAAAAGGCACAATGCCGACTTAAGTACAAGAAGACTGACTCTTCTTACTGACTATGTTTTGAACCATTCCTGTGACACTAGTTAGAGATTCCGATGCTTCACTTCAGGTTTACTGTATCCCTTGGACATTCTTATTGACGATGAAACACAGAAATTGCATCGGAAGTAAATACAAAAGTCACAATGCTGACTTAAGTACAAGAAGACTGACTCTTCGTACTGACTATGTTTTGAACCATTCCTGTGACACTAGTTATTGATTCCGAAGATTCACTTCAGGTTCACTGTATCCCTTGGACCTTCTTATTGACGATGAAACACAGAAATTGCATCGGAGTTAAATTGAAAAGGCACAATGCCGACTTAAGTACAAGAAGACTGACTCTTCTTACTGAATATGTTTGGAACCATTCCTGTGACACTAGTTATAGATTCCGATGCTTCACATCAGGTTAACTGTATCCCTTGGACCTTCTTATTGACGATGAAACACAGAAATTGCATCGGAGTTAAATTGAAAAGGCACAATGCCGACTTAAGTACAAGAAGACTGACTCTTCTTACTGACTATGCTTGGAACTATTCCTATAACACTAGTCAGAGATTCCGATGCTTCACAACAGGTTTACTGTATCCCTCTGACCTTCTTATTGACGATGAAACACAGAAATTGCATCGGAATTAAATAGAAAAGGCACAATGCCGACTTAAGTTCAAGAAGACTGACTCTTCTTACTGTCTATGATTTGAACCATTTCTGTGACACTAGTTATATATTACAATGCTTCACTTCAGGTTTACTGTATCCCTTGGGCCTTCTTATTGACGATGAATCACAGAAATTGCATCGGAATTAAATACAAATCACAATGCCGACTTAAGTACAAGAAGACTGACTCTTCATTTTGCCTATGTTTTGAACCATTCCTGTGACACTAGTTATAGATTCCGATGCTTCACTTCAGGTTAACTGTATCCCTTGGACCTTCTTATTGACGATGAAACACAGAAATTGCATCGGAGTTTAATTGAAAAGGCACAATGCCGACTTAAGTACAAGAAGACTGACCCTTCTTAGTGACTATGTTTGGAAACATTCCTGTGACGCTAGTTAGAGATTCCGATGCTTCACTTCAGGTTTACTGTATTCCTCTGACCTTCTTATTGACGATGAAACACAGTAATTGCATCGGATTTAAATTGAAAAGGGTGCAATGCCGACTTAAGTACAAGAAGTCTGACTCTTCTTACTGTCTATGATTTGAACCATTCCTGTGGCACTAGTTATAGATTCCAATGCTTCACTTGAGGTTTACTGTATTCCTTGGACCTTCTTACTGACGATGAAACACAGAAATTGGATCGGAATTAAATTCAAAAGGCACATTGCCGACTTAAGTACTGGAAGACTGATTCTTCTTACTGTCTATGTTTGAACCAATCCTGTGACACTAGTTATAGATTACGACGCTTCATTTCAGATTTACTGTATCCCTTGGACCCTCCTGTTGACGATGAAACACAGAAATTACATCGGAATTAAATACAAAAGGCACAATGCCGACTTAATTACAAGAAGACTGACTCTTCTTACTGACTGTTTTGAACCATTCCTGTGACACTAGTTATAGATTCCGAAGCTTCACTTCAGGTTTACTTTATCACTTGGACCTTCTTATTGACGATGAAACACAGAAATTGCATCGGAATTACATACAAAAGGCACAATGCCGACTTCAGTACAAGAAGACTGACCCTTCTCTTTGTCTATGTTTTGAACCATTCCTGTGACACTAGTTATAGATTCCGATGCTACACTTCAGGTTTACTGTATCCCTCTGAACTTCTAATTGTGGATGAAACACAGTAATTGCATCGGAGTTAAATTGAAAAGGCATAATGCCGACTTAAGTACAAGAAGTCCGACTCTTCTTACTGTCTATAATTTGAACCATTCCTGTGACACTAGTTATAGATTCCGATGCTTCACTTCAGGTTTACTGTATCCCTTGGACCATCTTATTGACGATGAAACACAGAAATTGCATCGGAATTAAATAGAAAAGGCACAATGCCGACATAAGTACAAGAAGACTGACTCTTCTTACTGACTATGTATGGAACCAATCCTGTGACACTAGTTATAGATTCCGATGCTTCACTTCAGGTTAACTGTATCCCTTGGACCTTCTTATTGACGATTAAACACAGAAATGGCATTGGAATTAAATAGAAAAGGCACAATGCCGACTTATGTACAAGAAGACTGACTCTGTTTACTGACTATGTTTTGAACCATTCCTGTGACACTAGTTATAGATTCCGATGCTTCACTTCAGGTTTACTGTATCCCTTGCACCTTCTTATTGACGGTGAAACACAGAAATTGCATCGGAATTAAATACGAAAGGCACAATGCCGACTTAAGTACAAGTAGACTGACTCTTCCTACTGTCTATGTTTTGAAACATTCTTGTGACACTAGTTATTGATTCCGATGCTTCATTTCAGGGTTACTGTATCCCTTGGACATTCTTATTGACGATGAAACACAGAAAGTGCATCGGAATTAAATAGAAAATGCACAATGCTGACTTAAGTACAAGAAGACTTATTCTTCCTACAGTCTATGTTTTGAACCATTCCTGTGACACTAGTTATAGATTCCGATGCTTCACCTCAGTTTTACTGTATCCCTTGGACCTTCTTATTGACGATGAAACACAGATATTGCATCGGAATTAAATAGAAAAGGCACAATGCCGACATAAGTACAAGAAGACTGACTCTTCTTACTGACTATGTTTTGAACCATTCCTGTGACACTAGTTATAGATTCCGATGCTTCACTTCAGGTTTACTGTATCCCTCTGACCTTCTTATTGACGATGATACACAGACATTACATCGGAATTAAATTGAAAAGGCACAATGCCGACGTAAGTACAAGAAGACTGACTCTTCTTACTGACTATGTATTGAAACATTCCTGTGGCACTAGTTTGAGATACCGATGCTTCACTTCAGGTTTGCTGTATCCCTCTGACCTTCTTATTGACGATGAAACACAATAATTGCATCGGAATTAAATTGAAAAAGGCATAATGCCGACTTAAGTACAAGAAGACTGACATTTCTTGTTCTCTATGTTTTGAACCATTCCTGTGACACCGGTTATTGATGCCGATGCTTCACTTCAGGTTTACTGTATCCTTCTGACCTTCTTCTTGACGATGAAACACAGAAATTGCATCGGAATTGCATACAAAAGGCACAATGCCGACTTCAGTACTAGAAGACTGACCCTTCTTTTTGTCTATGTTTTGAACCATTCCTGTGACACTAGTTATAGGTTCCGATGCTTCACTTCAGGTTTACTGTATACCTCTGACCTTCTTATTGACGATGAAACACAGAAATAGAATTGGAATTAAACACAAAAGGCACAATGCCGACTTAAGTACAAGAAGACTGACTCTTCCTACTGACTGTCTTGAACCAATCCTGTGACACTAGTTATAGATTCCGATGCTTCTCTTGAGGTTTACTGAATCCCTCTGACCTTCTTATTGACGTTGAAACACAGAAATTGCATTGGAAATAAATACAAATGGCACAATGCCGACTTAAGTACTAGAAGACCGACTCTCCTTACTGTCTATATTTTGAACCATTCCTGTGACACTAGTTGTAGATTCCGATGGAACACTTCAAGTTTACTGTATCCCATGGACCTTCTTATTGACGAGGAAACACAGATATTGCATCGGAATTAAATACAAAAGGCACAATGCCGACATAAGTACAAGAGGACTGACTCTTCTTCCTGACTATGTTTTGAACCATTCCTGTGACGCTAGTTACAGATTCCAATGCTTCACTTCAGGTTTACTGTATCCCTTGGACCTTCTTATTGACGATGAAACACAGATATTGCATCGGAATTAAATTCAAAAGGCACAATGCCGACGTAAGTACAAGAAGACTGACTCTTCTTACTGACTATATTATGAACCATTCCTGTGACACTAGTTAGAGATTCCGATGCTTCACTTCAGGTTTACTGTATCCCTCTGACCTTCGTATTGACGATGAAACACCGTAATTGCATCGGAATTAAATTGAAAAGGGCACAATGCCGACTTAATTACAAGAAGACTGACTCTTCTTACCGACTATGATTTGAACCATTCCTGTGACACTAGTTATAAATTCCGATGCTTCACTTCAGGTTTTCTGTACCCCTGTGACCTTCTTATTGACAATGAAACACAGAAATTGCATCGCAATTAAATAGAAAAGGCACAATGCCGTCTTAAGTACAAGAAGACTGACTCTTCTTACTGTCTATATTTGAACCATTCCTGTGACACTAGTTATTGATTCCGATGCTTCACTTCAGGATTACTGTATCCCTTGGACCTTTTCATTGACGATGAAACACAAAAATTGCATCGGAATTAAATAGAAAAGGCACAATGCCGACTTAAGTACAAGTAGACTGACTCTTCTAACTGTCTATGCTTTGAACCATTCCTGTGACGCTAGTTAGAGATTCCGATGCTTCACTTCAGGTTTACTGTATCCCTCTGACCTTCGTATTGACGATGAAACACCGTAATTGCATCGGAATTAAATTGAAAAGGGCACAATGCCGACTTAATTACAAGAAGACTGACTCTTCTTACTGACTATGGTTTGAACCATTCCTGTGACACTAGTTATAGATTCCGATGCATCACTTCAGGTTTACTGTATCCCTTGGACCTTCTTACTGACGATGAAACACAGAATTTGCATCGGAATTAAATACAAAAGGCAAAATTCCGACTTAAGTACAAGAACACTGACTCTTCTTACTGACTATGTTTTGAACCATTCGTTTGACACTAGTTATAGATTCCGATGCTTCACTTCAGGTTTAGTGTATCCCTCTGACCTTCTTATTGACGAAGAAACACAGAAATCGCATCGGAATTAAATACAAAAAGGCACAATGCCGACTTAAGTACATGTGGACTGACTTTTCCTACTGTCTATGTTTGGAAGATTCCTGTGACACTAGTTATAGATTCCCATGCTTCACTTCAGGTTTAGTGTATCCCTCTGACCTTCGTAGTGAGGATGAAACACCGTAATTGCATCGGAATTAAATTGAAAAGGGCACAATGCCGACTTAATTACAAGAAGACTGACTCTTCTTACTGACTATGATTTGAACCATTCCTGTGACACTAGTTATAAATTCCGATGCTTCACTTCAGGTTTACTGTATCCCTTGGACCTTCTTATTGACGATGAAACACAGATATTGCATCGGAATTAAATAGAAAAGGCACAATGCCGACATAAGTACAAGAAGACTGACTCTTCTTACTGACTATGTTTTGAACCATTCCTGTGACACTAGTTATAGATTCCGATGCTTCACTTCAGGTTTACTGTATCCCTCTGACCTTCTTATTGACGATGATACACAGACATTACATCGGAATTAAATTGAAAAGGCACAATGCCGACGTAAGTACAAGAAGACTGACTCTTCTTACTGACTATGTATTGAAACATTCCTGTGGCACTAGTTTGAGATACCGATGCTTCACTTCAGGTTTGCTGTATCCCTCTGACCTTCTTATTGACGATGAAACACAATAATTGCATCGGAATTAAATTGAAAAAGGCATAATGCCGACTTAAGTACAAGAAGACTGACATTTCTTGTTCTCTATGTTTTGAACCATTCCTGTGACACCGGTTATTGATGCCGATGCTTCACTTCAGGTTTACTGTATCCTTCTGACCTTCTTCTTGACGATGAAACACAGAAATTGCATCGGAATTGCATACAAAAGGCACAATGCCGACTTCAGTACTAGATGACTGACCCTTCTTTTTGTTTATGTTTTGAACCATTCCTGTGACACTAGTTATAGGTTCCGATGCTTCACTTCAGGTTTACTGTATACCTCTGACCTTCTTATTGACGATGAAACACAGAAATAGAATTGGAATTAAACACAAAAGGCACAATGCCGACTTAAGTACAAGAAGACTGACTCTTCCTACTGACTGTCTTGAACCAATCCTGTGACACTAGTTATAGATTCCGATGCTTCTCTTGAGGTTTACTGAATCCCTCTGACCTTCTTATTGACGTTGAAACACAGAAATTGCATTGGAAATAAATACAAATTGCACAATGCCGACTTAAGTACTAGAAGACCGACTCTCCTTACTGTCTATATTTTGAACCATTCCTGTGACACTAGTTGTAGATTCCGATGGAACACTTCAAGTTTACTGTATCCCATGGACCTTCTTATTGACGAGGAAACACAGATATTGCATCGGAATTAAATACAAAAGGCACAATGCCGACATAAGTACAAGAGGACTGACTCTTCTTCCTGACTATGTTTTGAACCATTCCTGTGACGCTAGTTACAGATTCCAATGCTTCACTTCAGGTTTACTGTATCCCTTGGACCTTCTTATTGACGATGAAACACAGATATTGCATCGGAATTAAATTCAAAATTCACAATGCCGACGTAAGTACAAGAAGACTGACTCTTCTTACTGACTATATTATGAACCATTCCTGTGACACTAGTTAGAGATTCCGATGCTTCACTTCAGGTTTACTGTATCCCTCTGACCTTCGTATTGACGATGAAACACCGTAATTGCATCGGAATTAAATTGAAAAGGGCACAATGCCGACTTAATTACAAGAAGACTGACTCTTCTTACCGACTATGATTTGAACCATTCCTGTGACACTAGTTATAAATTCCGATGCTTCACTTCAGGTTTTCTGTACCCCTGTGACCTTCTTATTGACAATGAAACACAGAAATTGCATCGCAATTAAATAGAAAAGGCACAATGCCGTCTTAAGTACAAGAAGACTGACTCTTCTTACTGTCTATATTTGAACCATTCCTGTGACACTAGTTATTGATTCCGATGCTTCACTTCAGGATTACTGTATCCCTTGGACCTTTTCATTGACGATGAAACACAAAAATTGCATCGGAATTAAATAGAAAAGGCACAATGCCGACTTAAGTACAAGTAGACTGACTCTTCTAACTGTCTATGCTTTGAACCATTCCTGTGACGCTAGTTAGAGATTCCGATGCTTCACTTCAGGTTTACTGTATCCCTCTGACCTTCGTATTGACGATGAAACACCGTAATTGCATCGGAATTAAATTGAAAAGGGCACAATGCCGACTTAATTACAAGAAGACTGACTCTTCTTACTGACTATGGTTTGAACCATTCCTGTGACACTAGTTATAGATTCCGATGCATCACTTCAGGTTTACTGTATCCCTTGGACCTTCTTACTGACGATGAAACACAGAATTTGCATCGGAATTAAATACAAAAGGCAAAATTCCGACTTAAGTACAAGAACACTGACTCTTCTTACTGACTATGTTTTGAACCATTCGTTTGACACTAGTTATAGATTCCGATGCATCACTTCAGGTTTACTGTATCCCTTGGACCTTCTTACTGACGATGAAACACAGAATTTGCATCGGAATTAAATACAAAAAGGCACAATGCCGACTTAAGTACATGTGGACTGACTTTTCCTACTGTCTATGTTTGGAAGATTCCTGTGACACTAGTTATAGATTCCCATGCTTCACTTCAGGTTTAGTGTATCCCTCTGACCTTCGTAGTGAGGATGAAACACCGTAATTGCATCCGAATAAAATTGAAAAGGGCACAATGCCGACTTAATTACAAGAAGACTGACTCTTCTTACTGACTATGATTTGAACCATTCCTGTGGCACTAGTTATAAATTCCGATGCTTCACTTCAGGTTTACTGTATCCCTGTGACCTTCTTATTGACGATGAAACACAGAAATTGCATCACAATTAAATAGAAAAGACACAATGCCGTCTTAAGTACAAGAAGACTGACTCTTCTTACTGTCTATGATTTGAACCATTCCTGTGACACTAGTTATTGATTCCGATGCTTCACTTCAGGATTACTGTATCCTTTGGACCTTTTTATTGACGATAAAACACAAAAATTGCATCGGAATTAAATAGAATAGGCGCAATGCCGACTTAAGTACAAGTAGATTGACTCTTCTAACTGTCTATGCTTTGAACCATTCCTGTGACGTTAGTTAGAGATTCCGATGCTTCACTTCAGGTTTACTGTATCCCTCTGACCTTCGAATTGACGATGAAACACCGTAATTGCATCGGAAATAAATTGAAAAGGGCACAGTGCCGACTTAATTATAAGAAGACTGACTCTTCATACTGACTATGATTTGAACCATTCCTGTGACACTAGTTATAGATTCCGATGCGTCACTTCAGGTTTACTGTATCCCTTGGACCTTCTTACTAACGATGAAACACAGAATTTGCATTGGAATTAAATACAAAAGGCACAATTCCGACTTAAGTACAAGAACACTGACTCTTCTTACTGACTATGTTTGAACCATTCGTGTGACAGTACTTATTGATTCCTATTCTTCACTTCAGGTTTAGTGTATCTCTCTGACCTTCTTATTGACGAAGAAACACAGAAATCGCATCGGAATTAAATACAAAAAGGCACAATGCCAACTTAAGTACATGTAGACTGACTTTTCCTACTGTCTATGTTTGGAAGATTCCTGTGACACTAGTTATAGATTCCGATGCTTCACTTCAGGTTTAGTGTATCAGTCTGACCTTGTTATTGACGATGAAACAAGGATATTGCATCGGAATTAATTACAAAACGCACAATACCGTCTTAAGTACAAGAAGACTGACTCTTCCTAATGTCTATTTTTTGAACCACTCCTGTAGCACTAGTTATACATTCCGATGTTTCACTTCAAGTTTACTGTATCCCTCTGACCTTCGTATTGACGATGAAACACAGTAATTGCATCGGAATTAAATTGAAAAGGGCACAATGCCGACATAAGTACGAGAAGACTGACTCTTCTTACTGTCTATGATTTGAACCATTCCTGTGACACTAGCTATAGATTTCGATGCTTCACTTCAGGTTTACTGTATCCCTTGGACCTTGTAATTGACGATGAAACACAGATATTGCATCGGAATTAAACAGAAAAGGCACAATGCCGAATTAAGTACAAGAAGACTGACCCTTCTTACTGACTATGATTTGAACCATTCCTGTGACACTAGTTATAGATTCCGATGCTTCACTTCAGGTTTACTGTATCCCTCTGACCTTCTTATTGACGATGAAACACAGAAATTACATCGGAATTAAAAAGAAAAGGCACAATGCCGTCTTATGTACAAGAAGACTGACTCTTCTTACTGTCTATGATTTGATCCATTCCTGTAACACTAGTTATTGATTCCGATGCTTCACTTTAGGATTACTGTATCCCTTGGCCCTTTTTATTGACGATGAAACACAGAAATTGCAACGGAATTAAATAGAAAAGGCACAATGCCGACTTAAGTACAATAGACTGACTCTTCTTACTGCCTATGCTTTGAACCATTCCTGTGACGCTAGTTAGAGATTCCGATGCTTCATTTCAGGTTTACTGTATCCCTCAGACCTTCTTATTGACGATCAAACACAGAACTTGCATCGGAATTAGATAGAAAAGGCACAATGACGACTTAAGTCCAAAAGACTGACTCTTCCTACTGTCTATGTTTTGAACCATTCCTGTGACACTAGTTATAGATTCCGATGCTTCATTTCAGGTTTACTGTATCACTTGGCCGTTCTTATTGACGATGAAACGCAGACATTACATCGGAAGTAAATTGAAAAGGCACAATGCCGACTTAAGTACAAAAAGACTTACTCTTCCTACAGTCTATGTTTTGAACCATTCCTGGGACGCTAGTTACAGTCCGATGCTTCACTTCAGGTTTACTGTATCCCTCTGTCCTTCTTATTGACGATGAAACACAGAAATTGCATCGGAATTAAATAGGAAAGGCACAATGCCGACTTAAGTACAAAAAGACTTACCCTTCCTACAGTCTATGTTTTGAACCATTCCTGTGACACTAGTTATAGATTCCGATGCTTCACCTCAGGTTTACTGTATCCCTTGGACCTTCTTATTGACGATGAAACACAGATATTGCTTCGGAATTAAATAGAAAAGGCACAATGCCGATTTAAGTACAAGAAGACTGACTCTTCTTACTGACTATGTTTTGAACCATTCCTGTGACGCTAGTTAGAGATTCCGATGCTTCATTTCAGGTTTACTGTATCCCTCAGACCTTCTTATTGACGATGACACACAGATATTGCATCGGAATTAGATAGAAAAGGCACAATGACGACTTAAGTACAAGAAGACTGACTCTTCCTACTGACTATGTTTTGAACCATTCCTGTGACACTAGTTATATATTACGATGCTTCACTTCAGGTTTACTGTATCCCTCTGACCTTCTTATTGACGATGATACACAGACATTACATCGGAATTAAATTGAAAAGGCACAATGCCGACTTAAGTACAAGAAGACTGACTCTTCTTACTGAGTATGTATTGAAACATTCCTGTGGCACTAGTTTGAGATACCGATGCTTCAGTTCAGGTTTGCTGTATCCCTCTGACCTTCTTATTGACGATGAAACACAGTAATTGCATCGGAATTAAATTGAAAAAGGCATAATGCCGACTTAAGTACAAGAAGACTGACATTTCTTGCTCTCTATGTTTTGAACCATTCCTGTGACACCGGTTATAGATTACGATGCTTCACTTCAGGTTTACTGTATCCTTCTGACCTTCTTCTTGACGATGAAACACAGAAATTGCATCGGAATTGCATACAAAAGGCACAATGCCGACTTCAGTACAAGAAGACTGACCCTTCTTTTTGTCTATGTTTTGAACCATTCCGGTGATGCAAGTTACAGATTCCGATGCTTCACTTCATGTTTACTGTATCCCTCTGACCGTCTTATTGGCGATGAAACACAGATATTGCATCGGAATTAAACAGAAAAGGCACAATGCCGACTTAAATACAAGGTGACTGACTCTTCTTTCTGACTAAGTTTTGAACCATTCCTGTGACACTAGTTGTAGATTCTGATGGAACACTTCAGGTTTACTGTATCCCATGGACCTTCTTATTGACGAGGAAACACAGATATTGCATCGGAATTAAATACAAAAGGCACAATGCCGACATAAGTACAAGAGGACTGACTCTTCTTACTGACTATGTTTTGAACCATTCCTGTGACGCTAGTTACAGATTCCAATGCTTCACTTCAGGTTTACTGTATCCCTTGGACCTTTTTATTGACGATGAAACACAAAAATTGCATCGGAATTAAATAGAAAAGGCACAATGCCGACTTAAGTACAAGTAGACTGACTCTTCTAACTGTCTATGCTTTGAACCATTCCTGTGACGCTAGTTAGAGATTCCGATGCTTCACTTCAGGTTTACTGTATCCCTCTGACCTTCTTATTGACGATGAAACACCGTAATTGCATCGGAATTAAATTGAAAAGGGCACAATGCCGACTTAATTACAAGAAGACTGACTCTTCTTACTGACTATGATTTGAACCATTCCTGTGACACTAGTTATAAATTCCGATGCTTCACTTCAGGTTGACTGTATCCCTGTGACCTTCTTATTGACGATGAAACACAGAAATTGCATCGCAATTAAATAGTAAAGGCACAACGCCGTCTTAAGTACAAGAAGACTGACTCTTCTTACTGTCTATGATTTGAACCATTCCTGTGACACTAGTTATAGATTCCGATGCTTCACTTCAGGATTACTGTATCCCTTGGACCTTTTTATTGACGATGAAACACAAAAATTGCATCGGAATTAAATAGAAAAGGCACAATGCCGACTTAAGTACAAGTAGACTGACTCTTCTAACTGTCTATGCTTTGAACCATTCCTGTGACGCTAGTTAGAGATTCCGATGCTTCACTTCAGGTTCACTGTATCCCTCTGACCTTCGTATTGACGATGAAACACCGTAATTGCATCGGAATTAAATTGAAAAGGGCACAATGCCGACTTAATTATAAGAAGACTGACTCTTCTTACTGACTATGATTTGAACCATTCCTGTGACACTAGTTATAGATTCTGATGCATCACTTCAGGTTTACTGTATCCCTTGGACCTTCTGACTGACGATGAAACACAGGATTTGCATTGGAATTAAATACAAAAGGCACAATTCCGACTTAAGTACAAGAACACTGACTCTTCTTACTGACTATGTTTTGAACCATTCGTGTGACACTAGTTATTGATTCCGATGCCTCACTTCAGGTTTAGTGTATCCCTCTGACCCTCTTATTGACGAAGAAACACAGAAATCGCATCGGAATTAAATACAAAAAGGCACAATGCCGACTTAAGTACATGTAGACTGACTTTTCCTACTGTCTATGTTTGGAAGATTCCTGTGACACTAGTTATAGATTCCGATGCTTCACTTCAGGTTTAGTGTTTCCCTCTGACCTTGTTATTGACGATGAAACACAGATATTGCATCGGAATTAATTACAAAACGCACAATACCGTCTTAAGTACAAGAAGACTGACTCTTCCTAATGACTATTTTTTGAACCACTCCTGTAGCACTAGTTATACATTCCGATGTTTCACTTCAGGTTTACTGTATCCCTCTGACCTTCGTATTGACGATGAAACACAGTAATTGCATCGGAATTAAATTGAAAAGGGCACAATGCCGAGTTAAGTACAAGAAGACTGACTCTTCTTACTGTCTATGATTTGAACCATTCCTGTGACACTAGCTATAGATTTCGGTGCTTCACTACAGGTTTACTGTATCCCTTGGACCTTGTAATTGACGATGAAACACAGATAATGCATCGGAATTAAACAGAAAAGGCACAATGCCGAATTAAGTACAAGAAGACTGACTCTTCTTACTGACTATGATTTGAACCATTCCTGTGACACTAGTTATAGATTCCGATGCTTCACTTCAGGATTACTGTATCCCTTGGACCTTGTAATTGACGATGGAACACAGAAATTACATCGGAATTAAATAGAAAAGGCACAATGCCGTCTTAAGTACAAGAAGACTGACTCTTCTTACTTTCTATGATTTGATCCATTCCTGTAACACTAGTTATTGATTCCGATGCTTCACTTCAGGATTACTGTATCCCTTGGACCTTTTTATTGACGATGAAACACAGTAATTGCATCGGAATTAAATAGAAAAGGCACAATGCCGACTTAAGTACAATAGACTGACTCTTCTTACTGCCTATGCTTTGAACCCTTCCTGTGACGCTAGTTAGAGATTCCGATGCTTCATTTTGGGTTTACTGTATCCCTCAGACCTTCTTATTGACGATCAAACACAGAACTTGCATCGGAATTAGATAGAAAAGGCACAATGACGACTTAAGTACAAGAAGACTGACTCTTCCTACTGTCTATGTTTTGAACCATTCCTGTGACACTAGTTATAAATTCCGATGCTTCACTTCAGGTTTACTGTATCCCTGTGACCTTCTTATTGACGATGAAACACAGAAATTGCATCGGAATTAAATACAAAAGGGCACAATGCCGACTTAAGTACATGTGGACTGACTTTTCCTACTGTCTATGTTTGGAAGATTCCTGTGACACTAGTTATAGATTCCGATGCTTCACTTCAGGTTTAGTGTATCCCTCTGACCTTCGTATTGAGGATGAAACACCGTAATTGCATCGGAATTAAATTGAAAAGGGCACAATGCCGACTTAATTACAAGAAGACTGACTCTTCTTACTGACTATGATTTGAACCATTCCTGTGACACTAGTTATAAATTCCGATGCTTCACTTCAGGTTTACTGTATCCCTGTGACCTTCTTATTGACGATGAAACACAGAAATTGCATCGCAATTAAATAGAAAAGGCACAATGCCGTCTTAAGTACAAGAAGACTGACTCTTCTTACTGTCTATGATTTGAACCATTCCTGTGACACTAGTTATTGATTCCGATGCTTCACTTCAGGATTACTGTATCCTTTGGACCTTTTTATTGACGATAAAACACAAAAATTGCATCGGAATTAAATAGAATAGGCGCAATGCCGACTTAAGTACAAGTAGATTGACTCTTCTAACTGTCTATGCTTTGAACCATTCCTGTGACGTTAGTTAGAGATTTCGATGCTTCACTTCAGGTTTACTGTATCCCTCTGACCTTCGTATTGACGATGAAACACCGTAATTGCATCGGAATTAAATTGAAAAGGGCACAGTGCCGACTTAATTATAAGAAGACTGACTCTTCTTACTGACTATGATTTGAACCATTCCTGTGACACTAGTTATAGATTCCGATGCGTCACTTCAGGTTTACTGTATCCCTTGGACCTTCTTACTAACGATGAAACACAGAATTTGCATTGGAATTAAATACAAAAGGCACAATTCCGACTTAAGTACAAGAACACTGACTCTTCTTACTGACTATGTTTTGAACCATTCGTGTGACAGTAGTTATTGATTCCTATTCTTCACTTCAGGTTTAGTGTATCTCTCTGACCTTCTTATTGACGAAGAAACACAGAAATCGCATCGGAATTAAATACAAAAAGGCACAATGCCGACTTAAGTACATGTAGACTGACTTTTCCTACTGTCTATGTTTGGAAGATTCCTGTGACACTAGTTATAGATCCCGATGCTTCACTTCAGGTTTAGTGTATCAGTCTGACCTTGTTATTGACGATGAAACAAGGATATTGCATCGGAATTAATTACAAAACGCACAATACCGTCTTAAGTACAAGAAGACTGACTCTTCCTAATGTCTATTTTTTGAACCACTCCTGTAGCACTAGTTATACATTCCGATGTTTCACTTCAAGTTTACTGTATCCCTCTGACCTTCGTATTGACGATGAAACACAGTAATTGCATCGGAATTAAATTGAAAAGGGCACAATGCCGACATAAGTATGAGAAGACTGACTCTTCTTACTGTCTATGATTTGAACCATTCCTGTGACACTAGCTATAGATTTCGATGCTTCACTTCAGGTTTACTGTATCCCTTGGACCTTGTAATTGACGATGAAACACAGATATTGCATCGGAATTAAACAGAAAAGGCACAATGCCGAATTAAGTACAAGAAGACTGACCCTTCTTACTGACTATGATTTGAACCATTCCTGTGACACTAGTTATAGATTCCGATGCTTCACTTCAGGTTTACTGTATCCCTCTGACCTTCTTATTGACGATGAAACACAGAAATTACATCGGAATTAAAAAGAAAAGGCACAATGCCGTCTTATGTACAAGAAGACCGACTCTTCTTACTGTCTATGATTTGATCCATTCCTGTAACACTAGTTATTGATTCTGATGCTTCACTTTAGGATTACTGTATCCCTTGGCCCTTTTTATTGACGATGAAACACAGAAATTGCATCGGAATTAAATAGAAAAGGCACAATGCCGACTTAAGTACAATAGACTGACTCTTCTTACTGCCTATGCTTTGAACCATTCCTGTGACGCTAGTTAGAGATTCCGATGCTTCATTTCAGGTTTACTGTATCCCTCAGACCTTCTTATTGACGATCAAACACAGAACTTGCATCGGAATTAGATAGAAAAGGCACAATGACGACTTAAGTACAAGAAGACTGACTCTTCCTACTGTCTAATTTTTGAACCATTCCTGTGACACTAGTTATAGATTCCGATGCTTCATTTCAGGTTTACTGTATCACTTGGCCGTTCTTATTGACGATGAAACGCAGACATTACATCGGAAGTAAATTGAAAAGGCACAATGCCGACTTAAGTACAAAAAGACTTACTCTTCCTACAGTCTATGTTTTGAACCATTCCTGTGACGCTAGTTACAGTCCGATGCTTCACTTCAGGTTTACTGTATCCCTCTGTCCTTCTTATTGACGATGAAACACAGAAATTGCATCGGAATTAAATAGAAAAGGCACAATGCCGACTTAAGTACAAAAAGACTTACCCTTCCTACAGTCTATGTTTTGAACCATTCCTGTGACACTAGTTATAGATTCCGATGCTTCACCTCAGGTTTACTGTATCCCTTGGACCTTCTTATTGACGATGAAACACAGATATTGCATCGGAATTAGATAGAAAAGGCACAATGACGACTTAAGTACAAGAAGACTGACTCTTCCTACTGACTATGTTTTGAACCATTCCTGTGACACTAGTTATATATTACGATGCTTCACTTCAGGTTTACTGTATCCCTCTGACCTTCTTATTGACGATGATACACAGACATTACATCGGAATTAAATTGAAAAGGCACAATGCCGACTTAAGTACAAGAAGACTGACTCTTCTTACTGACTATGTATTGAAACATTCCTGTGGCACTAGTTTGAGATACCGATGCTTCAGTTCAGGTTTGCTGTATCCCTCTGACCTTCTTATTGACGATGAAACACAGTAATTGCATCGGAATTAAATTGAAAAAGGCATAATGCCGACTTAAGTACAAGAAGACTGA
The DNA here is from genome assembly GCF_021461395.2 of Schistocerca americana. Taxonomy (NCBI): domain Eukaryota; kingdom Metazoa; phylum Arthropoda; class Insecta; order Orthoptera; family Acrididae; genus Schistocerca; species Schistocerca americana. The sequence continues at coordinate 2,908,562 of NW_025726093.1, forward strand.
CATTTCTTGCTCTCTATGTTTTGAACCATTCCTGTGACACCGGTTATAGATTCCGATGCTTCACTTCAGGTTTACTGTATCCTTCTGACCTTCTTCTTGACGATGAAACACAGAAATTGCATCGGAATTGCATACAAAAGGCACAATGCCGACTTCAGTACAAGAAGACTGACCCTTCTTTTTGTCTATGTTTTGAACCATTCCGGTGATGCAAGATACAGATTCCGATGCTTCACTTCATGTTTACTGTATCCCTCTGACCGTCTTATTGGCGATGAAACACAGATATTGCATCGGAATTAAACAGAAAAGGCACAATGCCGACTTAAATACAAGGTGACTGACTCTTCTTTCTGACTAAGTTTTGAACCATTCCTGTGACACTAGTTGTAGATTCTGATGGAACACTTCAGGTTTACTGTATCCCATGGACCTTCTTATTGACGAGGAAACACAGATATTGCATCGGAATTAAATACAAAAGGCACAATGCCGACATAAGTACAAGAGGACTGACTCTTCTTACTGACTATGTTTTGAACCATTCCTGTGACGCTAGTTACAGATTCCAATGCTTCACTTCAGGTTTACTGTATCCCTTGGACCTTTTTATTGACGATGAAACACAAAAATTGCATCGGAATTAAATAGAAAAGGCACAATGCCGACTTAAGTACAAGTAGACTGACTCTTCTAACTGTCTATGCTTTGAACCATTCCTGTGACGCTAGTTAGAGATTCCGATGCTTCACTTCAGGTTTACTGTATCCCTCTGACCTTCGTATTGACGATGAAACACCGTAATTGCATCGGAATTAAATTGAAAAGGGCACAATGCCGACTTAATTACAAGAAGACTGACTCTTCTTACTGACTATGATTTGAACCATTCCTGTGACACTAGTTATAAATTCCGATGCTTCACTTCAGGTTGACTGTATCCCTGTGACCTTCTTATTGACGATGAAACACAGAAATTGCATCGCAATTAAATAGTAAAGGCACAACGCCGTCTTAAGTACAAGAAGACTGAGTCTTCTTACTGTCTATGATTTGAACCATTCCTGTGACACTAGTTATAGATTCCGATGCTTCACTTAAGGATTACCGTATCCCTTGGACCTTTTTATTGACGATGAAACACAAAAATTGCATCGGAATTAAATAGAAAAGGCACAATGCCGACTTAAGTACAAGTAGACTGACTCTTCTAACTGTCTATGCTTTGAACCATTCCTGTGACGCTAGTTAGAGATTCCGATGCTTCACTTCAGGTTCACTGTATCCCTCTGACCTTCGTATTGACGATGAAACACCGTAATTGCATCGGAATTAAATTGAAAAGGGCACAATGCCGACTTAATTATAAGAAGACTGACTCTTCTTACTGACTATGATTTGAACCATTCCTGTGACACTAGTTATAGATTCCGATGCATCACTTCAGGTTTACTGTATCCCTTGGACCTTCTTACTGACGATGAAACACAGGATTTGCATTGGAATTAAATACAAAAGGCACAATTCCGACTTAAGTACAAGAACACTGACTCTTCTTACTGACTATGTTTTGAACCATTCGTGTGACACTAGTTATTGATTCCGATGCTTCACTTCAGGTTTAGTGTATCCCTCTGACCTTCTTATTGACGAAGAAACACAGATATCGCATCGGAATTAAATACAAAAAGGCACAATGCCGACTTAAGTACATGTAGACTGACTTTTCCTACTGTCTATGTTTGGAAGATTCCTGTGACACTAGTTATAGATTCCGATGCTTCACTTCAGGTTTAGTGTTTCCCTCTGAACTTGTTATTGACGATGAAACACAGATATTGCATCGGAATTAATTACAAAACGCACAATACCGTCTTAAGTACAAGAAGACTGACTCTTCCTAATGACTATTTTTTGAACCACTCCTGTAGCACTAGTAATACATTCCGATGTTTCACTTCAGGTTTACTGTATCCCTCTGACCTTCGTATTGACGATGAAACACAGTAATTGCATCGGAATTAAATTGAAAAGGGCACAATGCCGAGTTAAGTACAAGAAGACTGACTCTTCTTACTGTCTATGATTTGAACCATTCCTGTGACACTAGCTATAGATTTCGGTGCTTCACTACAGGTTTACTGTATCCCTTGGACCTTGTAATTGACGATGAAACACAGATATTGCATCGGAATTAAACAGAAAAGGCACAATGCCGAATTAAGTACAAGAAGACTGACTCTTCTTACTGACTATGATTTGAACCATTCCTGTGACACTAGTTATAGATTCCGATGCTTCACTTCAGGATTACTGTATCCCTTGGACCTTGTAATTGACGATGAAACACAGAAATTACATCGGAATTAAATAGAAAAGGCACAATGCCGTCTTAAGTACAAGAAGACTGACTCTTCTTACTGTCTATGATTTGATCCATTCCTGTAACACTAGTTATTGATTCCGATGCTTCACTTCAGGATTACTGTATCCCTTGGACCATTTTATTGACGATGAAACACAGTAATTGCATCGGAATTAAATAGAAAAGGCACAATGCCGACTTAAGTACAATAGACTGACTCTTCTTACTGCCTATGCTTTGAACCCTTCCTGTGACGCTAGTTAGAGATTCCGATGCTTCATTTCGGGTTTACTGTATCCCTCAGACCTTCTTATTGACGATCAAACACAGAACTTGCATCGGAATTAGATAGAAAAGGCTCAATGACGACTTAAGTACAAGAAGACTGACTCTTCCTACTGTCTATGTTTTGAATCATTCCTGTGACACTAGTTATAGATTCCGATGCTTCATTTCAGGTTTACTGTATCACTTGGCCATTCTTATTGACGATGAAACGCAGAAATTGCATCGGAATGAAATAGAAAATGCACAGTGCCGACTTAAGTACATAAAGACTGACTCTTCTTACTGACTATGTTTTGAACCATTCCTGTGACGCTAGTTACAGATTCCGATGCTTCACTTCAGGTTTACTGTACCCCTTGGACATTCTTATAGACGATGAATCACAGATATTGCATCGGTACTAAATACAAAAGGCACAATGTTAACTTAAGTACAAGATGCCTGACTCTTCTTACTGACTATGTTTTGAACCATTCCTGTGACACTAGTTAGAGATTCTGATCCTTAACTTCAGGTTTACTGTATCCCTCTGACCTTCTTATTGACGAAGAAACACAGTATTTGCATCGGAATTAAATTGAAAAGGGCATAATGCCGACTTATGTACAAGAAGTCTGACTCTTCTTACTGTCTATATTTTGACCCAATTCTGTGACACTAGTTATAGATTCCGATGCTTCACTTCAGGCCTACTGTATCCCTTGGACCTTCTTATTGACGATGAAATACGGAAATTGCATCGGAATTAAATACAAAAGGCACAATGCCGACTTAAGTACATGAAGACTGACTCTTCCTACTGTCTATGTTTTGAAACATTCCTGTGACACTAGTTATAGATTCCAATGCTTCATTTCAGGTTTACTGTATCCCTTGGACCTTCTTATTGACGATGAAACACAGAAAGTGCATCGGAATTAAATAGAAAAGGCACAATGCTGACTTAAGTACAAGAAGACTGACTCTTCCTACTGTCTACGTTTCGAACCATTCCTGTGACACTAGTTAATGATTGCGATGCTTCACTTCAGGTTTACTGTATCCCTCTGACCTTCTTATTGACGATGAAACACAGAAATTGCATCGGAATTAAATACAAAAGGCACAATGCCGACTTAGGTACAAGAAGACTGACTTTTCTTACTGGCTCTGCTTTGAACCATTCCTGTGACACTAGTTATAGATTCCGATGCATCACTTCAGGGTTACTTTATCCCATAGACCTTCTTATTGACGATGAAACACAGAAATTGCATCGGAATTAAATACAAAAGGCACAATGCCGACTTAAGTACAAGAAGACTGACTCCTCCTACTGTCTATGTTTTGAACCATACCTGTGACACTAGTTATAGATTCCGATGCTACACTTCAGGTTTACTATATCCCTCTGTCCTTTTTATTGACGATGAAACACAGAAATCGCATCGAAATTAAATACAAAAAGGCACAATGCCGACTTAAGTACATGTAGACTGACTTTTCCTACTGTCTGTGTTTGGAAGATTCCTGTGACACTAGTAATAGATTCCGATGCTTCACTTCAGGTTTATTGTATCCCTCTGACCTTCGTATTGACGATGAAACACCGTAATTGCATCGGAATTAAATTGAAAAGGGCACAATGTCGACTTAATTACAAGAAGACTGACTCTTCTTACTGTCTATGATTTGAACCATTCCTGTGACACTAGTTATTGATTCCGATGCTTCACTTCAGGATTACTGTATCCCTTGGACCTTTTTATTGACGATGAAACACAAAAATTGCATCGGAATTAAATAGAAAAGGCACAATGCCGACGTAAGTACAAGTAGACTGACTCTTCTAACTGTCTATGCTTTGAACCATTCCTGTGACGCTAGTTAGAGATTCCGATGCTTCACTTCAGGTTTACTGTATTCCTCTGACCTTCGTATTGACGATGAAACACCGTAATTGCATCCGAATTAAATTGAAAAGAGCACAATGCCGACTTAATTATAAGAAGACTGACTCTTCTTACTGACTATGATTTGAACCATTCCTGTGACACTAGTTATAGATTCCGATGCATCACTTCAGGGTTACTGTATCCCTTGGACCTTCTTACTGACGATGAAACACAGGATTTGCATTGGAATTAAATACAAAAGGCACAATTCCGACTTAAGTACAAGAACACTGACTCTTCTTACTGACTATGTTTTGAACCATTCGTGTGACACTTGTTATTGATTCCGATGCTTCACTTCAGGTTTAGTGTATCCCTCTGACCTTCTTAATGACGAAGAAACACAGAAATCGCATCGGAATTAAATACAAAAAGGCACAATGCCGACTTAAGTACATGTAGACTGACTTTACCTACTGTCTATGTTTGGAAGATTCCTGTGACACTAGTTATAGATTCCGATGCTTCACTTCAGGTTTAGTGTATCCCTCTGACCTTGTTATTGACGATGAAACACAGATATTGCATCGGAATTAATTACAAAACGCACAATACCGTCTTAAGTACAAGAAGACTGACTCTTCCTAATGTCTATTTTTTGAACCACTCCTGTACCACTAGTTATTCATTCCGATGTTTCACTTCAGGTTTACTGTATCCCTCTGACCTTCGTATTGACGATGAAACACAGTAATTGCATCGGAATTAAATTGAAAAGGGCACAATGCCGACTTAAGTACAAGAAGACTGACTCTTCTTACTGTCTATGATTTGAACCATTCCTGTGACACTAGCTATAGATTTCGGTGCTTCACTACAGGTTTACTGTATCCCTTGGACCTTGTAATTGACGATGAAACACAGATATTGCATCGGAATTAAACAGAAAAGGCACAATGCCGAATTAAGTACAAGAAGACTGACTCTTCTTACTGGCTATGATTTGAACCATTCCTGTGACACTAGTTATAGATTCCGATGCTTCACTTCAGGTTTACTGTATCCCTCTGACCTTCTTATTGACGATGAAACACAGAAATTACATCGGAATTAAATAGAAAAGGCACAATGCCGTCTTAAGTACAAGAAGACTGACTCTTCTTACTGTCTATGATTTGATCCATTCCTGTAACACTAGTTATTGATTCCGATGCTTCACTTCAGGATTACTGTACCCCTTGGATCTTTTTATTGACGATGAAACACAGAAATTGCATCGGAATTAAATAGAAAAGGCACAATGCCGACTTAAGTACAATAGACTGACTCTTCTTACTGCCTATGCTTTGAACCCTTCCTGTGACGCTAGTTAGAGATTCCGATGCTTTATTTCAGGTTTACTGTATCCCTCAGACCTTCTTATTGACGATCAAACACAGAACTTGCATCGGAATTAGATAGAAAAGGCACAATGACGACTTAAGTACAAGAAGACTGACTCTTCCTACTGTCTATGTTTTGAACAATTCCTGTGACACTAGTTATAGATTCCGATGCTTCATTTCAGGTTTACTGTATCATTTGTACGTTCTCATTGACGATGAAACGCAGAAATTGCATCGGAATGAAATAGAAAATGCACAGTGCCGACTTAAGTACAAGAAGACTGACTCTTCTTACTGACTATGTTTTGAACCATTCCTGTGACGCTAGTTACAGATTCCGATGCTTCACTTCAGGTTTACTGTATCCCTTGGACATTCTTATAGACGATGAATCACAGATATTGCATCGGCATTAAATACAAAAGGCACAATGTTAACTTAAGTACAAGATGCCTGACTCTTCTTACTGACTATGTTTTGAACCATTCCTGTGACACTAGTTAGAGATTCCGATGCTTCACTTCAGGTTTACTGTATCCCTCTGACCTTCTTATTGACGAAGAAACACAGTATTTGCATCGGAATTAAATTGAAAAGGGCATAATGCCGACTTATGTACAAGAAGTCTGACTCTTCTTACTGTCTATATTTTGACCCAATTCTGTGACACTAGTTATAGATTCCGATGCTTCACTTCAGGCCTACTGTATCCCTTGGACCTTCTTATTGACGATGAAATACAGAAATTGCATCGGAATTAAATACAAAAGGCACAATGCCGACTTAAGTACATGAAGACTGTCTCTTCCTACTGTCTATGTTTTGAAACATTCCTGTGACACTAGTTATAGATTCCAATGCTTCATTTCAGGTTTACTGTATCCCTTGGACCTTCTTATTGACGATGAAACACAGAAAGAGCATCGGAATTAAATTGGAAAGGCACAATGCTGACTTAAGTACAAGAAGACTGACTCTTCCTACTGTCTACGTTTCGAACCATTCCTGTGACACTAGTTAATGATTGCGATGCTACACTTCAGGTTTACTGTATCCCTCTGACCTTCTTATTGACGATGAAACACAGAAATTGCATCGGAATTAAATACAAAAGGCACAATGCCGACTTAGGTACAAGTAGACTGACTTTTCTTACTGGCCCTGCTTTGAACCATTCCTGTGACACTAGTTATAGATTCCGATGCATCACTTCAGGGTTACTGTATCCCATAGACCTTCTTATTGACGATGAAACACAGAAATTGCATCGGAATTAAATACAAAAGGCACAATGCCGACTTAAGTACAAGAAGACTGACTCCTCCTACTGTCTATGTTTGAACCATTCCTGTGACACTAGTTATAGATTCCGATGCTACACTTCAGGTTTACTGTATCCCTCTGACCTTTTTATTGACGATGAAACACAGAAATTGCATCGGAATAAAATACAAAAGGCACAACGCCGACTTAAGTACAAGGAGACTGACTCATTTTACTGACTGTTTTGAACCATTCCTGTGACACTAGTTATAGATTCCGATGCTTCACTTCAGATTTACTGTATCCCTTGGACCTTCTTATTGACGATGAAACACAGAAATTGCATCGGAATTAAATACAAAAGGCACAATTCCGACTTAAGTACAAGAAGACTGACTCTTATTTTGTCTATGTTTTGAACCATTCCTGTGACACTAGTTATAGATTCCAATGCTTCACTCCATAGTTACTGTATCCCTTGGACCTTCTTCTTGACGATGAAACACAGAAATTGCATCGGAATTAAATAGAAAAGGCACAATGCCGACTTAAGTACAAGAAGACTGACTCTTCCTACTGTCTATGCTTTGAACCATTTCTGTGACACTAGTTATAGATTCCGATGCTTCATTTGAGGTTTACTGTATCCTTTGGACGTTCTTTTTGACTATGAAACACAGAAATTGCATCGGAATTAAATAGAAAAGGCACAATGCCGACTTAAGTACAAAAAGACGGACTCTTCTTACTGACTATGTTTTGAACCACTCCTGTGACGATAGTTACAGATTCCGATGCTTCACTTCAGGTTTACTGTATCCCTTGGACGTTCTTATTGACTATGAAACACAGGAATTGCATCGGAATTAAATAGAAAAGGCACAATGCCGACTTATGTACAAGAAGACTGACTCTTCCTACAGTCTATGTTTTGAACCATTCCTGTGACACCAAGTTATAGATTCCGATGCTTCGCCTCAGGTTCGCTGTATCTATCTGTCTTTCTTATTGACGATGAAACACAGAAATTGCATCGGAATTAAATAGAAAAGGCACAATGCCGTCTTAAGTACAAGCTGACTGGCTCTTCTTAGTGTCTATGTTTTGAATCATTCCTGTGACGCTTGTTACAGATTCCGATTCTTCACTTTAGGTTTACTGTATCCCTTGGACCTTCTTTTTGGCGATGAAACACAGAAATTGCATCGGAATTAAATACAATAGGCACAATGCCGACTTAAGTACAGGAAGACTGACTCTTCAACTGACTATGTTTTCAACCATTCCTGTGACACTAGTAAGAGATTCCGATGCTTCCCTTCAGGTTTACTGTATCCCTCTGACCTTCCCATTGACGATTAAACACAGAAATTGCATCGGAATTAAATACAAAAGGCATAATGCCGACTTAAGTACACGAAGACTGACTCTTCTCACTGACTATGCTTTGAACCATTCCTGTGACACTAGTTATAGATTCCGATGCTTCACTTCAGGTTTACTGTATCCCTCTGACCTTCTTATTGATGATGAAACACAGAAATTGAATCGGAAATACACTCCTAGAAATGGAAAAAAGAACACATTGACACCGGTGTGTGAGACCCACCATACTTGCTCCGGACACTGCGAGAGGGCTGTACAAGCAATGATCACACGCACGGCACAGCGGACACACCAGGAACCGCGGTGTTGGCCGTCGAATGGCGCTAGCTGCGCAGCATTTGTGCACCGCCGCCGTCAGTGTCAGCCAGTTTGCCGTGGCATACGGAGCTCCAACGCAGTCTTTAACACTGGTAGCATGCCGCGACAGCGTGGACGTGAACCGTATGTGCAGTTGACGGACATTGAGCGAGGACGTATAGTGGGCATGCGGGAGGCCGAGTGGACGTACCGCCGAATTGCTCAACACGTGGGGCGTGAGGTCTCCACAGTACATCGATGTTGTCGCCAGTGGTCGGCGGAAGGTGCACGTGCCCGTCGACCTGGGACCGGACCGCAGCGACGCACGATTGCACGCCAAGACCGTAGGATCCTACGCAGTGCCGTAGGGGACCGCACCGCCACTTCCCAGCAAATTAGGGACACTGTTGCTCCTGGGGTATCGGCGAGGACCATTCGCAACCGTCTCCATGAAGCTGGGCTGCGGTCCCGCACACCGTTAGGCCGTCTTCCGCTCACGCCCCAACATCGTGCAGTCCGCCTCCAGTGGTGTCACGACAGGCGTGAATGGAGGGACGAATGGAGACGTGTCGTCTTCAGCGATGAGAGTCGCTTCTGCCTTGGTGTCAGTGATGGTCGTATGCGTGTTTGGCGCCGTGCAGGTGAGCGCCACAATCAGGACTGCATACGACCGAGGCACACAGGGCCAACACCCGGCATCATGGTGTGGGGAGCGATCTCCTACACTGGCCGTACACCACTGGTGATCGTCGAGGGGACACTGAATAGAGCACGGTACATCCAAACCGTCATCGAACACATCGTCCTACCATTCCTAGACCGGAAAGGGAACTTGCTGTTCCAACAGGACAATGCACGTTCGCATGTATCCCGTGCCACCCAACGTGCTCTAGAAGGTGTAAGTCAACTACCCTGGCCAGTAAGATCTCCGGATTTGACCCCCATTGAGCATGTTTGGGACTGGATGAACCGTCGTCTCACGCGGTCTGCACGTTCAGCACGAACGCTGGTCCAACTGAGGCGCCAGGTGGAAATGGCATGGCAAGCCGTTCCACAGGACTACATCCAGCATCTCTACGATCGTCTCCATGGGAGAATAGCAGCCTGCATTGCTGCGAAAGGTGGATATACACTGTACTAGTGCCGACATTGTGCATGCTCTGTTGCCTGTGTCTATGTGCCTGTGGTTCTGTCAGTGTGATCATGTGATGTATCTGACCCCAGGAATGTGCCAACAGTTTCCCCTTCCTGGGACAATGAATTCACGGTGTTCTTATTTCAATTTCCAGGAGTGTATATACAAAAGGCACGATGCCGACTTAAGTACATGTAGACTGAATCTTCCTACTGTCTATGTTTTGAACCATTCCTGTGACACTAATTATAGATTCCGATGCTTCATTTCAGGTTTACTGTATCCCTTGGATCTTCTTATTGACGATGAAACACAAATAGTGCATCGGAGTTAAATACAGTAGGAACAATACCGACTTAAGTACAATAAGACTGACTCTTCCTACTGTCTATGTTTTAAACCATTCCTGTGACACTAGTTATAGATTCCGATGCTTCATTTCAGGTTTACTGTATCCCCTGGCCGTTCTTATTGACGATGAAACGCAGAAATTGCATCGGAATGAAATAGAAAATGCACAATGCCGACTTAAGTACAAGAAGACTGACTCTTCTTACTGACTATGTTTTGAACCATTCCTCTGACGCTAGTTACAGATTCCGATGCTTCACTTAAGGTTTACTGTATCCCTTGGACATTCTTATAGACGATGAATCACAGATATTGCATCGGAATTAAATACAAAAGGCACAATGTTAAGTTAAGTACAAGATGCCTGACTCTTCTTACTGACTATGTTTTGAACCATTCCTGTGACACTAGTTAGAGATTCCGATGCTTCACTTCCGTTTTACTGTATCCCTCTGCCCTTCTTATTGACGAAGAAACACAGTAATTGCATCGGAATTAAATTGAAAAGGGCATAATGCCGACTTTTGTACAAGAAGTCTGACTCTTCTTACTGTCTATATTTTGACCCAATTCTGTGACACTAGTTATAGATTCCGATGCTTCACTTCAGGCCTACTGTATCCCTTGGACCTTCTTATTGACGATGAAATAAAGAAATTGCATCGGAATTAAATACAAAAGGCACAATGCCGACTTAAGTACAGGAAGACTGACTCTTCTTACTGACTATGTTTTGAACCATTGCTGTGACATTAGGTATAGATTCCGATGCTTCACTTCACGTTTACTGTATCCGTCTGACCTTCTTATTGATGATGAAAAAAAGAAATTGCATCGGAAATAAATACAAAAGGCACAACACCGACTTAAGTACATGAAGACTGACTCTTCCTACTGTCTATGTTTGAAACATTCCTGTGACACTAGTTATAGATTCCGATGCTTCATTTCAGGTTTACTGTATCCCTTGGACCTTCTTATTGACGATGAAACACAGAAAGTGCATCGGAATTAAATAGAAAAGGCACAATGCTGACTTAAGTACAAGAAGACTGACTCTTCCTACTGTCTATGTTTCGAACCATTCCTGTGACACTAGTTAATGATTGCGATGCTTCACTTCAGGTTTACTGTATCCCTCTGACCTTCTTACTGACGATGAAACACAGAAATTGCATCGGAATTAAATACAAAAGGCACAATGCCGACTTAAGTACAAGAAGACTGACTTTTCTTACTGTCTATGTTTTGAACCGTTCCAGTGATACTAGTTATAGATTCCGATGCATCACTTCAGGGTTACTGTATCCCTTGGACCTTCTTATTGACGATGAAACACAGAAATTGCATCGGAATTAAATACAAAAGGCACAATGCCGACTTAAGTACAAGAAGACTGACTTTTCTTACTAACTATGCTTTGAACCATTCCTGTGACACTAGTTATAGATTCCGATGCCTCACTTCAGGTTTACTGTATCCCTCTGACCTTCTTATTGATGTTGAAACACAGAAATTGAATCGGAAATACACTCCTGGAAATGGAAAAAAGAACACATTGACACCGGTGTGTGAGACCCACCATACTTGCTCCGGACACTGCGAGAGGGCTGTACAAGCAATGATCACACGCACGGCACAGCGGACACACCAGGAACCGCGGTGTTGGCCGTCGAATGGCGCTAGCTGCGCAGCATTTGTGCACCGCCGCCGTCAGTGTCAGCCAGTTTGCCGTGGCATACGGAGCTCCAACGCAGTCTTTAACACTGGTAGCATGCCGCGACAGCGTGGACGTGAACCGTATGTGCAGTTGACGGACTTTGAGCGAGGACGTATAGTGGGCATGCGGGAGGCCGAGTGGACGTACCGCCGAATTGCTCAACACGTGGGGCGTGAGGTCTCCACAGTACATCGATGTTGTCGCCAGTGGTCGGCGGAAGGTGCACGTGCCCGTCGACCTGGGACCGGACCGCAGCGACGCACGGATGCACGCCAAGACCGTAGGATCCTACGCAATGCCGTAGGGGACCGCACCGCCACTTCCCAGCAAATTAGGGACACTGTTGCTCCTGGGGTATCGGCGAGGACCATTCGCAACCGTCTCCATGAAGCTGGGCTGCGGTCCCGCACACCGTTAGGCCGTCTTCCGCTCACGCCCCAACATCGTGCAGTCCGCCTCCAGTGGTGTCACGACAGGCGTGAATGGAGGGACGAATGGAGACGTGTCGTCTTCAGCGATGAGAGTCGCTTCTGCCTTGGTGTCAGTGATGGTCGTATGCGTGTTTGGCGATGTGCAGGTGAGCGCCACAATCAGGACTGCATACGACCGAGTCACACAGGGCCGACACCCGGCATCATGGTGTGGGGAGCGATCTCCTACACTGGCCGTACACCACTGGTGATCGTCGAGGGGACACTGAATAGTGCACGGTACATCCAAACCATCATCGAACCCATGGTCCTACCATTCCTAGACCGGCAAGGGAACTTGCTGTTCCAACAGGACAATGCACGTTCGCATGTATCCCGTGCCACCCAACGTGCTCTAGAAGGTGTAAGTCAACTACCCTGGCCAGTACGATCTCCGGATCTGTCCCCCATTGAGCATGTTTGGGACTGGATGAAGCGTCGTCTCACGCGGTCTGCACGTTCAGCACGAACGCTGGTCCAACTGAGGCGCCAGGTGGAAATGGCATGGCGAGCCGTTCCACAGGACTACATCCAGCATCTCTACGATCGTCTCCATGGGAGAATAGCAGCCTGCATTGCTGCGAAAGGTGGATATACACTGTACTAGTGCCGACATTGTGCATGCTCTGTTGCCTGTGTCTATGTGCCTGTGGTTCTGTCAGTGTGATCATGTGATGTATCTGACCCCAGGAATGTGCCAATAAAGTTTCCCCTTCCTGGGACAATGAATTCACGGTGTTCTTATTTCAATTTCCAGGAGTGTATATACAAAAGGCACGATGCCGACTTAAGTACATGTAGACTGAATCTTCCTACTGTCTATGTTTTGAACCATTCCTGTGACACTAGTTATAGATTCCGATGCTTAATTTCAGGTTTACTGTATCCCTTGGATCTTCTTATTGACGATGAAACACAAATAGTGCATCGGAGTTAAATACAGTAGGAACAATACCGACTTACGTACAAAAAGACTGACTCTTCCTACTGTCTATGTTTTTAACCATTCCTGTGACACTAGTTATAAATTCCGATGCTTCATTTCAGGTTTACTGTATCCCTTGGCCGTTCTTATTGACGATGAAACGCAGAAATTGCATCGGAATGAAATAGAAAATGCACAATGCCGACTTAAGTACAAGAAGACTGACTCTTCTTACTGACTATGTTTTGAACCATTCCTCTGACGCTAGTTACAGATTCCGATGCTTCACTTCAGGTTTACTGTATCCCTTGGACATTCTTATAGACGATGAATCACACATATTGCATCGGAATTAAATACAAAAGGCACAATGTTAAGTTAAGTACAAGATGCCTGACGCTTCTTACTGACTATGTTTTGAACCATTCCTGTGACACTAGTTAGAGATTCCGATGCTTCACTTCCGGTTTACTGTATCCCTCTGACCTTCTTATTGACGATGAAACGCAGTAATTGCATCGGAATTAAATTGAAAAGGGCATAATGCCGACTTATGTACAAGAAGTCTGACTCTTCTTACTGTCTATATTTTGACCCAATTCTGTGACACTAGTTATAGATTCCGATGCTTCACTTCAGGCCTGCTGTATCCCTTGGACCTTCTTATTGACGATGAAATACAGAAATTGCATCGGAATTAAATACAAAAGGCACAATGCCGACTTAAGTACAGGAAGACTGACTCTTCTTACTGACTATGTTTTGAACCATTCCTGTGACATTAGGTATAGATTCCGATGCTTCACTTCACGTTTACTGTATCCGTCTGACCTTCTTATTGATGATGAAAAACAGAAATTTCATCGGAAATAAATTCAAAAGGCACAACACCGACTTAAGTACATGAAGACTGACTCTTCCTACTGTCTATGTTTTGAAACATTCCTGTGACACTAGTTATAGATTCCGATGCTTCATTTCAGGTTTACTGTATCCCTTGGACCTTCTTATTGACGATGAAACACAGAAAGTGCATCGGAATTAAATAGAAAAGGCACAATGCCGACTTAAGTACAAGAAGACTGACACCTCCTACTGTCTATGTTTTGAACCATTCCTGTGACACTAGTTATAGATTCCGATGCTACACTTCAGGTTTACTGCATCCCTCTGACCTTTTTATTGACGATGAAACACAGAAAATGCATCGGAATTAAATACAAAAGGCACAACGCCGACTTAAGTACAAGAAGACTGACTCTTCTTACTGACTGTTTTCAACCATTCCTGTGACACTAGTTATAGATTCCGATGCTTCACTTCACATTTACTGTATCCCTTGGACCTTCTTATTGACGATGAAACACAGAAATTGCATCGGAATTAAATACAAAAGGCACAATTCCGACTTAAAAACTAGAAGACTGACTCTTCTTACTGACTGCTTTGAACCATTCCTAGGACATTAGTTATAGATTCCGATGCTTCACTTCAGGTTTACTGTAACCCTCTGACATTCTTATTGACGATGAATCAAAGAAATTGCATCGGAATTAAATACAAAAGGCACATTGCCGACTTAAGTACAAGAAGACTGACTCTTAATTTGTCTCTGTTTTAAACCATTCCTGTGATACTAGTTATAGATTCCAATGCATCACTTCAGAGTTACTGTATCCCTTGGACCTTCTTCTTGACGATGAAACACAGAAATTGCATCGGAATTAAATAGAAAAGGCACAATGCCGACTTAAGAACAAGAAGACTGACTCTTCCTACTGTCTATGTTTTGAACCATTTCTGTGACACTAGTTATAGATTCCGATGCTTCACTTCAGGTTAACTGTATTCCTTGGACGTTCTTTTTGACTATGAAACACAGAAATTGCATCGGAATTAAATAGAAAAGGCACAATGCCGACTTAAGTACAAGAAGACGGACTCTTCTTACTGACTATGTTTTGAACCACTCCTGTGACGCTAGTTATAGATTCCGATGCCTCACTTCAGGTTTACTGTATCCCTTGGACGTTCTTATTGACTATGAAACACAGAAATTGAATCGGAATAAAATAGAAAAGGCACAATGCCGACTTAAGTACAGGAAGACTGACTGTTCATACTGACTATGTTTTGAACCATTCCTGTGACGCCAGTTACAGATTCCGATGCTTCGCCTCAGGTTCGCTGTATCGATCTGACTTTCTTATTGACGATGAAACACAGAAATTGCATCGGAATTGAATAGAAAAGACACAATGCCGTCTAAGTACAAGCAGACTGACTCTTCTCAGTGTCTATGTTTTGAATCATTCCTGTGAGGCTTCTTACAGATTCCGATTCTTCACTTTAGGTTTACTGTATCCCTTGGACCTTCTTATTGACGATGAAACACAGAAATTGCTTCGGAATTAAATACAAAAGGCACAATGCCGACTTAAGTACAGGAAGACTGACTCTTCATACTGACTATGTTTTGAACCATTCCTGTGCCACTAGTAAGAGATTCCGATGCTTCCCTTCAGGTTTACTGTATTCCTCTGACCTTCTTATTGACGATTAAACACAGAAATTGCAACGGAATTAAATACAAAAGGCATAATGCCGACTTAAGTACAAGAAGACTGACTCTTCTTACTGACTATGTTTTGAACCATTCCTGTGACACTAGTTATAGATTCCAATGCTTCACTTCAGAGTTACTGTATCCCTAGGACCTTCTTCTTGACGATGAAACACAGAAATTGCATCGGAATTAAAAAGAAAAGGCACAATGCCGACTTAAGTACAAGTAGACGGACTCTTCTTACTGACTATGTTTTGAACCACTCCTGTGACGCTAGTTACAGATTCCGATGCTTCACATCAGGTTTACTGTATCCCTTGGACGTTCTTATTGACTATGAAACACAGAAATTGCATCGGAATTAAATAGAAAAGGCACAATGCCGACTTAAGTACAAGAAGACTGACTCTTCCTACAGTCTATGTTTTGAACCATTCCTGTGACACCAGTTATAGTTTCTGAAGCTTCGCCTCAGGTTCGCTGTATCGATCTGACCTTCTTATTGACGATGAAACACAGAAATTGCATCGGAATTAAATAGAAAAGGCACAATGCCGTCTTAAGTACAAGCAGACTGACTCTTCTTAGTGTCTATGTTTTGAATCATTCCTGTGACGCTTGTTACAGATTCCGATTCTTCACTTTAGGTTTACCGTATCCCTTGGACCTTCTTATTGACGATGAAACATAGAAATTGCATCGGAATTAAATACAAAAGTCACAATGCCGACTTAAGTACAGGAAGACTGACTCTTCATAATGACTATGTTTTGAACCATTCCTGTGACTTTAGTTATAGATTCCGATGCTTCATTTCAGGTTCACTGTATGCCTTGGACCTTCTTATTGACGATGAAACACAGAAAGTGCATCGGAATTAATTAGAAAAGGCACAATGCCGACTTAAGTTCTAGAAGACTGACTCTTCTTATTGTCTATGATTTGAACCATTTCTGTGACACTAGTTATAGATTACAATGCTTCACTTCAGGTTTACTGTATCCCTCTGACCTTCGTATTGACGATGAAACACAGAAATTACATCGGACTTAAAAACAAAAGGCACAATGCCGACCTAAGTACAAGATGACTGACTCTTCTGACTGACTATGCTTTGAACCGTTCCTGTGACACTAGTTAGAGATTCCGATGCATCACTTCAGGTTTGCTGTATCCCTCTGACCTTCTTATTGACGATGAAAAACAATAATTGCATCGGAATTAAATTGAAAAGGGCATAATGCAGACGGAAGTACAAGAAGTCTGACTCTTCTTACTGTCTATATTTTGAACCATTCCTGTGACACTAGTTACAGATTCCGATGCTTCACTTCAGGTTTACTGTATCCCTTGGACCTTCTTATTGACGATGATACACAGAAATTGCATCGGAATTAAATACAAAAGGCACAATGCCGACTTAAGTACAAGAAGACTGACTCTTTTTACTGACTATGTTTTGAACCATTCCTGTGACACTAGTTATAGATTCCGATGCTTCACTTCAGGTTTACTGTATCCCTCTGACCTTCTTATTGTCGATGAAACACAGACATTGCATCGGAATTAAATACCAGAATCTTAATGCCGACTTATAAACAAGATGACTGACCTTTCTTACTGTCTATGCTTTGAACCATTCCTGTGACAATAGTTATAGACTCCGATGCTTCACTTCAGGTTACTGTATCCCTTGGACCTTCTTATTGACGATGAAACACAGAAATTGCATCGGAATTAAATACAAAACGCACAATGCCGACTTAAATACAAGAAGACAGACTCTTCTTACTGACTGTTTTGAAACACTCCTGTGACACTAGTTATAGATTCCGATGCTTCACTTCAGGTTTACTGTATCCCTCTGACCTTCCTATTGACGATGAAACACAGTAATTACATCGGAATTAAATTGAAAAGGGCATAATGCCGACTGAAGTACAAGAAGTCTGAATTTTCCTACTGTCTATGTTTTGAACCATTCCTGTGACACTAGTTATAGATTCCGATGCTTCATTTCAGGTTTACTGTATACTTTGGATCTTCTTATTGACGATGAAACACAGATAGTGCATCGGAGTTAAATACAATTGGCACAATACCGACATAAGTATAAGAAGACTGACTCACCCTACTGTCTATGTTTTGAACCATTCCTGTGACACTAGTTACAGACTCCGATGCTGCACTTGAGGTTTACTTTATCCCTTGGACGTTCTTATTGACGATGAAACACAGATATTGCATCGGAATTAAATAGAAAAGGCACAATGCCCACTTAAGTACAAGAAGACTGACTCTTCCTATTGGCTATGTTTTGAACCATTTCTGTGACACTAGTTATATACTCCGATGCTTCACCTCAGGTTCACTGTATCCGTCCGACCTTCTTATTGACGATGAAACACAGAAATTTGCACCGGAATTAAATAGAAAAGGCACAATGCCGTCTTAAGTACAAGCAGACTGACTCTTCCTAGTGTCTATGTTTTGAACCATTCCTGTGACGCTAGTTACAGATGCCGATGCTTCACTTCAGGTTTACTATATCCCTTGGACCTTCTTACTGACGATGAAACACAGAAATTGCATCGTAATTAAATACAAAAGGCACAATGCCGACTTAAGTACAAGAAGACTGACTCTTCTTACAGACTATGTTTTGAACCATTCCTGTGACACTAGTTACAGATTCCGATCCTTCCCTTCAGGTTTACTGTATGCCTCTGACCTTCTTATTGACGATGAAACACAGACATTGCATCGGAAATAAATACAAAAGGCACAATGCCGACTTAAGTACAGGAAGACTGACTCTTGTTACAGACTATGTTTTGAACCATTCCTGTGACACTAGTTACAGATTCCGATCCTTCCCTTCAGGTTTACTGTATGCCTCTGACCTTCTTATTGACGATGAGACACAGAAATTGCATCGGAAATAAATACAAAAGGCACAATGCCGACTAAAGTACAAGAAGACTTACTCTTCTTACTGACTATGTTATGAACCATTCCTGCGACGCTAGTTACAGATTCCGATGCATCACCTCAGGTTTATTGTATCCCTTGGACCCTCTTATTGACGATGAAACACAGATATTGCATCGGAATTAAATACAAAAGGCACAATGCCGACGTAAGTACAAGAAGACTGACTCTTCTTACTGACTATGTTTTCAACCATTCCTGTGACACTAGTTAGAGATTCCGATGCTTCACTTCAGGTTTAGAGTACCCCTCTTACCTTCTTATTGACGATGAAACAAAGTAATTGCATCTGATTTAAATTGAAAAGGGCACAATGCCGACATAAGTGAGAGAAGACTGACTCTTCTTACAATCTATGATTTGAACCATTCCTGTGACACTAGTTATAGATTCCGATGCTTCACTTCAGGTTTACTGTATCCCTTGGACCTTCTTACTGACGATGAAACACAGTAATTGGATCGGAATTAAATACAAAAGGCTCAATGCCGACTTAAGTACAAGAAGACTGACTCTTCTTACTGTCTACGTTTTGAATCATTCCTTTGACACTAGTAATAGATTCCGATGCTTCACTTCAGGTTTACTGTATCCCTTGGACCTACTTATTGACGATGAAACACAGAAATTGGATCGGAATTAAATACAAAAGGCACAAAGCCGCCTTAGTACAAGAAGACTGACTCTCCTTACTGACGGTTTTGAAATATCCCTGTGACACTAGTTATAGATTCCGAAGCTTCACTTCAGGTTTACTGTATCCCTTGGACCTTCTTATTGAAGATGAAACACAGAAATTGCATCGGAATTAAATACAAAAGGCACAATGCCGACTTAAGTACAAGAATACTGACTCTTCGTTCTGACTATGTTTTGAACCATTCCTGTGACACTAGTTATTGATTCCGATGATTCACTTCAGGTTTTCTGTATCCCTTGGACCTTCTTATTGACATGAAACACAGAAATTGCATCGGAATTAAATAGAAAAGGCACAATGGGGACTTAAGTACAAGAACACTGACTCTTCTTACTGACTATGGTTGGAACCATTCCGGTGACACTAGTAATAGATTCCGATGCTTCACTTCAGGTTTACTGTATCCCTCTGCCCTTCTTATTGACGATGAAACACAGATATTGCATCGGAATTAAATAGAAAAGGCACAATGCCGACTTAAGTACAAGAAGACTGACTCTTCTTACTGACTATGATTTGAACCATTCCTGTGACACTAGTTATAGATTCCGATGCTTCACTACAGGTTTACTGTATCCCTCTGACCTTCTTATTGACGATGAAACACAGAAATTGCATCGGAATTAAATAGAAAAGGCACAATGCCGACTTAAGTTCAAGAAGACTGACTCTTCTTATTGTCTATGATTTGAACCATTTCTGTGACACAAGTTATACATTACAATGCTTCACTTCAGGTTTACTGTATCCCTTGGACCTTCTTATTGACGATGAAACACAGAAATTGCATCGGAATTAAATACAAAAGGCACAATGCCGACTCAAGTACATGTAGACTAACTCTTCCTACTGTCTATGTTTTGAAACATTCCTGTGACACTAGTTATAGATTCCGATGCTTCATTTAAGGTTCACTGTATGCCTTGGACCTTCTTATTGACGATGAAACACAGAAAGTGCATCGGAATTAATTAGAAAAGGCACAATGCTGACTTAAGTACAAGAAGACTGACTCTTCATTTTGCCTATGTTTTGAACCATTCCTGTGACACTAGTTATAGATTCCGATGCTTCACTTCAGGTTTACTGTATCCCTTGGACCTTCTTATTGACGAAGAAACACAGAAATTGCATCGGAATTAAATACAAGAGGCAGAATGCCGACTTAAGTACAAGAAGACTGACTCTTCGTACTGACTATGTTTTTGAACCATTCCTGTGACACTAGTTATTGATTCCGATGATTCACTTCAGGTTTTCTGTATCCCTTGGACCTTCTTATTGACGATGAAACACAGAAATTGCATCGGAATTAAATAGAAAAGGCACAATGGGGACTTAAGCACAAGAACACTGACTCTTCTTACTGATTATGGTTGGAACCATTCCGGTGACACTAGTAATAGATTCCGATGCTTCACTTCAGGTTTACTGTATCCCTCTGACATTCTTATTGACGATGAAACACAGATATTGCATCGGAATTAAATAGAAAAGGCACAATGCCGACTTAAGTACAAGAAGACTGACTCTTCTTACTGACTATGATTTGAACCATTCCTGTGACACTAGTTATAGATTCCGATGCTTCACTACAGGTTTACTGTATCCCTCTGACCTTCTTATTGACGATGAAACACAGAAATTGCATCGGAATTAAATAGAAAAGGCACAATGCTGATTTAAGTACAAGAAAACTGACTGCTCTTACTGTCTATGCTTTGAAACATTACTGTGACACTAGTTGTAGATTCCGATGCTTCATTTCAGGTTCTCTGTATGGCTTGGACCTTCTAGTTGACGATGAAACACAGAAATTGCATCGGAATTTAATACAAAAGGCACAATACCAACTTAATTACAAGAAGACTGACTCTTCTTACTGACTGTTTTGAACCATTCCTGTGACACTAGTTATACATTCCGAAGCTTCACTTCAGGTTTACTGTATCCCTTGGACCTTCTTATTGACGATGAAACTCAGAAATTGCATCGGAATTACATACAAAAGGCACAATGCCGACTACAGTACAAGAAGACTGACCCTTCTTTTTGTCTATGTTTTGAACCATTCCTGTGACACTAGTTATAGATTCCGATGCTTCACTTCAGGTTAACTGTATCCCTTGGACCTTCTTATTGACGATGAAACACAGAAATTGCATCGGAGTTAAATTGAAAAGGCACAATGCCGACTTAAGTACAAGAAGACTGACTCTTCTTACTGTCTATGATTTGAACCATTCCTGTGACACTAGTTACAGATTCCGATCCTTCCCTTCAGGTTTACTGTATGCCTCTGACCTTCTTATTGACGATGAAACACAGAAATTGCATCGGAAATAAATACAAAAGGCACAATGCCGACTAAAGTACAAGAAGACTTACTCTTCTTACTGACTATGTTATGAACCATTCCTGCGACGCTAGTTACAGATTCCGATGCATCACCTCAGGTTTATTGTATCCCTTGGACCCTCTTATTGACGATGAAACACAGATATTGCATCGGAATTAAATACAAAAGGCACAATGCCGACGTAAGTACAAGAAGACTGACTCTTCTTACTGACTATGTTTTCAACCATTCCTGTGACACTAGTTAGAGTTTCCGATGCTTCACTTCAGGTTTACAGTACCCCTCTGACCTTCCTATTGACGATGAAACACAGTAATTGCATCTGATTTAAATTGAAAAGGGCACAATGCCGACATAAGTAAGAGAAGACTGACTCTTCTTACAATCTATGATTTGAACCATTCCTGTGACACTAGTTATAGATTCCGATGCTTCACTTCAGGTTTACTGTATCCCTTGGACCTTCTTACTGACGATGAAATACAGTAATTGGATCGGAATTAAATACAAAAGGCACAAAGCCGCCTTAGTACAAGAAGACTGACTCTCCTTACTGACGGTTTTGAAATATCCCTGTGACACTAGTTACAGATTCCGAAGCTTCACTTCAGGTTTACTCTATCCCTTGGACCTTCTTATTGAAGATGAAACACAGAAATTGCATCGGAATTAAATACAAAAGGCACAATGCCGACTTAAGTACAAGAAGACTGTCTCTTCGTACTGACTATGTTTTGAACCATTCCTGTGACACTAGTTATTGATTCCGATGATTCACTTCAGGTTTTCTGTATCCCTTGGACCTTCTTATTGACGATGAAACACAGAAATTGCATCGGAATTAAATAGAAAAGGCACAATGGGGACTTAAGTACAAGAACACTGACTCTTCTTACTGACTATGGTTGGAACCACTCCGGTGACACTAGTAATAGATTCCGATGCTTCACTTCAGGTTTACTGTATCCCTCTGCCCTTCTTGTTGACGATGAAACACAGATATTGCATCGGAATTAAATAGAAAAGGCACAATGCCGACTTAAGTACAAAAAGACTGACTCTTCTTACTGACTATGATTTGAACCATTCCTGTGACACTAGTTATAGATTCCGTTGCTTCACTACAGGTTTACTGTATCCCTCTGACCTTCTTATTGACGATGAAACACAGAAATTGCATCGGAATTAATTAGAAAAGGCACAATGCTGACTTAAGTACAAGAAGACTGACTCTTCATTTTGCCTATGTTTTGAACCATTCCTGTGACACTAGTTATAGATTCCGATGCTTCACTTCAGGTTTACTGTATCCCTTGCACCTTCTTATTGACGAAGAAACACAGAAATTGCATCGGAATTAAATACAAGAGGCAGAATGCCGACTTATGTACAAGAAGACTGACTCTTCGTACTGACTATGTTTTTGAACCATTCCTGTGACACTAGTTATTGATTCCGATGATTCACTTCAGGTTTTCTGTATCCCTTGGACCTTCTTATTGACGATGAAACACAGAAATTGCATCGGAATTAAATAGAAAAGGCACAATGGGGACTTAAGCACAAGAACACTGACTCTTCTTACTGACTATGGTTGGAACCATTCCGGTGACACTAGTAATAGATTCCGATGCTTCACTTCAGGTTTACTGTATCCCTCTGACATTCTTATTGACGATGAAACACAGATATTGCATCGGAATTAAATAGAAAAGGCACAATGCCGACTTAAGTACAAGAAGACTGACTCTTCTTACTGACTATGATTTGAACCATTCCTGTGACACTAGTTATAGATTCCGATGCTTCACTACAGGTTTACTGTATCCCTCTGACCTTCTTATTGACGATGAAACACAGAAATTGCATCGGAATTAAATAGAAAAGGCACAATGCTGATTTAAGTACAAGAAAACTGACTCTTCTTACTGTCTATGCTTTGAAACATTACTGTGACACTAGTTGTAGATTCCGATGCTTCATTTCAGGTTCTCTGTATGGCTTGGACCTTCTAGTTGACGATGAAACACAGAAATTGCATCGGAATTTAATACAAAAGGCACAATACCAACTTAATTACAAGATGACTGACTCTTCTTACTGACTGTTTTGAACCATTCCTGTGACACTAGTTATACATTCCGAAGCTTCACTTCAGGTTTACTGTATCCCTTGGACCTTCTTATTGACGATGAAACTCAGAAATTGCATCGGAATTACATACAAAAGGCACAATGCCGACTACAGTACAAGAAGACTGACCCTTCTTTTTGTCTATGTTTTGAACCATTCCTGTGACACTAGTTATAGATTCCGAAGCTTCACTTCAGGTTTACTTTATCCCTTGGACCTTTTTATTGACGATGAAACACAGAAATTGCATCGGAATTACATACAAAAGGCACAATGCCGACTTCAGTACAAGAAGACTGACCCTTCTTTTTGTCTATGTTTTGAACCATTCCTGTGACACTAGTTATAGATTCCGATGCTTCACTTCAGGTTTACTGTATCCCTTGTACCTTCTTATTGACGATGAAACACAGAAATAGCATCGGAATTAAATACAAAAGGCACAATGCCGACTTAAGTACAAGAAGACTGACTCTTCTTACAGACTATGTTTTGAACTATTCCTGTGGCACTAGTTATTGATTCCGATGATTCACTTCAGGTTTTCTGTATCCCTTGGACCTTCGTATTGACGATTAAACACAGAAATTGCATCGGAATTAAATAGAAAAGGCACAATGCCGACTTAAGTACAAGAAGACTGACTATTCTTACTGACTATGTTTGGCACCATTCCTGTGACACTAGTTATAGATTCCGATGCTTCACTTCAGGTTTACTGTATCCCTTGGACCTTCTTATTGACGATGAAACACAGATATTGAATCGGAATTAAATAGAAAAGGCACAATGCCGACTTAAGTACAAGAAGACTGACTCTTCTTACTGTCTATAATTTGAACCATACCTGTGACGCTAGATACAGATTCCGATGCTTCACTTCACGTTTACTGTATCCCTCTGACCTTCTTATTGACGACGAAACACAGAAATTGCATCGGAATTAAATAGAAAAGGCACAATGGCGACTTAAGTACAAGAAGACTGACTCTTCCTACTGTCTATGTTTTGAACCATTCCTGTGACACTAGTTATAGATTCCGATGCTACACTTCAGGTTTACTGTATCCCTCTGAACTTCTAATTGTGGATGAAACACAGTAATTGCATCGGAATTAAATTGAAAAGGCATAATGCCGAATTAAGTACAAGAAGTCCGACTCTTCTTACTGTCTATAATTTGAACCATTCCTGTGACACTAGTTATAGATTCCGATGCTTCACTTCAGGTTTACTGGATCCCTTGGACCATCTTATTGACGATGAAACACAGAAATTGCATCGGAATTAAATAGAAAAGGCACAATGCCGACATAAGTACAAGAAGACTGACTCTTCTTACTGACTATGTATGGAACCAATCCTGTGACACTAGTTATTGATTCCGATGCTTCACTTCAGGTTAACTGTATCCCTTGGACCTTTTTATTGACAATGAAACACAGATATTGCATCGGAATTAAATAGAAAAGGCACAATGCCGACTTAAGTACAAGAAGACTGACTCTTCTTATTGACTATGATTTGAACAATTCCTGTGACACTACTTATAGATTCCGATTCTTCACTTCAGGTTTACTGTATCCCTTGGACCTTCTTATTGACGATGAAACACAGCAATTGCATCGGAATTAAATAGAAAAAGCACAATGCCGACCTAAGTACAAGAAGACTGACTCTTCTTACTGTCTATGCTTTGAAATATTCCTGTGACGCTAGTTACAGAAACCGATGCTTCACTTCAGGTTCACTGTATCCCTCTGACCTTCTTATTGACGATGAAACACAGAAATTGCATCGAAATTAAATAGAAAAGGCACAATGCCGACTTAAGTACAAGAAGACTGACTCTTCCTACTGTCTATGTTTTGAACCATTCCTGTGACACTAGTTATAGATTCGATGCTACACTTCAGGTTTACTGTATACCTCTGACCTTCTAATTGTGGATGGAACACAGTAATTGCATTGGAATTAAATTTAAAAGGCATAATGCCGACTTAAGCACAAGAAGTCTGACTCTTCTTACTGTCTATTATTTGAACCATGCCTGTGACACTAGTTATAGATTCCGATGCTTCACTTCAGGTTCACTGTATCCCTTGGACCATCTTATTGACGATGAAACACAGAAATTGCATCGGAATTAAATACAAAAGGTACAATGCCGACTTAAGTACAAGAAGACTGACTCTTCTTACTGACTATGTTTTGAACCATTCCTGTGACACTAGTTATAGATTCCGATGCTTCACTTCAGGTTTACTGTATCCCTTGGACCTTCTTATTGATGATGAAACACTGAAATTGCATCGTAATTAAATAGAAAAGGCACAATACCGACTTAAGTACAAGAAGACTGACTCTTCTTACTGTCTATGTTTTGAACCATTCCTGTGACGCTAGTTACAGATTCCGATGCTTCACTTCAGGTTTACTGTATCCCTCTGACCTTCTTATTGACGATGAAACACAGAAATTGCATCGGAATTAAATACAAAAGGCACAATGCCGACTTAAGTACAAGAAGACTGACTCTTCCTACAGACTATGTTTTGAACCATTAATGTGACACCAGTTATTGATTCCGATGCTACACTTCAGGTTTACTGTACCCCTCTGACCATCTTATTGACGATGAAACACAGAAATTGCATCGGAATTAAATACAAAAGGCACAATGCCGACTTAAGTACAAGAAGACTGACTCCTCTTACTGACTGTTCTGAACCATTCCTGTGACACTAGTTATAGATTCCGATACTTCACTTCAGGTTTACTGTATCCCTCTGACCTTCTTATCGACGGTGAAACACAGAAATTGCATCGGAATTAAATACAAATAGCACAATGCCGACTTAAGTAGAAGAAGACCGACTCTCCTTACTGTCTGTGTTTTGAACCATTCCTGTGAAACTAGATATAGATTCCGATGCTTCACTTCAGGTTTATTGTACCCCTTGGACGTTCTTATTGACGATGAAACACAGATATTGCATCGGAATTAAATACAATAGGCACAATGCCGACTTAAGTACAAGAAGACAGACTCTTCTTACTGACTATGCTTTGAACCATTCCCGTGACACTAGTTATAGATTCCGATGCTTCACTTCAGGTTTACTCTATCCCTTGGACCTTCTTATTGACAATGAAACACAGAAATTGCATCGGAATTAAATAGAAAAGGGACAATGCCGACTTGAGTACAAGAAGACTGACTCTTCTTACTGACTATGTTTGGAACCATTCCTGTGACACTAGTTATAGATACCGATGCTTCACTTTAGGTTTACTGTATCCCTTAGACCTTCTTATTGACGATGAAACACAGAAATTGCATCGGAATTAAATAGAAAAGGCACAATGCCGACTTAAGTACAAGAAGACTGATTCTTCTTACTGTCTATGTTTTGAACCATTCCTGTGACACTAGTTATAGATTTCGATGCTACACTTCAGGATTACTGTATCCCTCTGACCTTCTTATTGGCGATGAAACACAGAAATTGCATCGGAACTAAATACAAATGGCACAATGCCGACTTAAGTACAAGAAGACTGACTCTCCTTACTGTCTATGCTTTGAACCATTCCTGTGACACTAGATATAGATTCCGATGCTTCACTTCAGGTTTATTGTATCCCTAGGACCTTCTTATTGACGATGAAACACAGAAATTGCATCGGAATTAAATACAAAAGGCACAATGCCGACTTAAGTACAAGAAGACTGACTCTTCTTAATGACTATGTTTTGAACCATTCCTGTGACACTAGTTATAGATTCCGATGCTTCACTGCAGGTTTACTGTATCCCTTGGACCTTCTTATTGACGATGAAACACAGAAATTGGATGGGAATTAAATAGAAAAGGCACAATGCCGACTTAAGTACAAGAAGACTGACTCTTGTTACTGACTGTTTTGAACCATTCCTGTGACACTAGTTATAGATTCCGATGCTTCACTTCAGGTTTACTGTATCCCTCTGACCTTCTTATTGACGATGAAACACAGAAATTGCATCGGAATTAAATAGAAAAGGCACAATGGGGACTTAAGTACAAGAACACTGACTCTTCTTACTGACTATGGTTGGAACCATTCCGGTGACACTAGTAATAGATTCCGATGCTTCACTTCAGGTTTACTGTATCCCTCTGCCCTTCTTGTTGACGATGAAACACAGATATTGCATCGGAATTAAATAGAAAAGGCACAATGCCGACTTAAGTACAAGAAGACTGACTCTTCTTACTGACTATGATTTGAACCATTCCTGTGACACTAGTTATAGATTCCGTTGCTTCACTACAGGTCTACTGTATCCCTCTGACCTTCTTATTGACGATGAAACACAGAAATTGCATCGGAATTAATTAGAAAAGGCACAATGCTGACTTAAGTACAAGAAGACTGACTCTTCATTTTGCCTATGTTTTGAACCATTCCTGTGACACTAGTTATAGATTCCGATGCTTCACTTCAGGTTTACTGTATCCCTTGCACCTTCTTATTGACGAAGAAACACAGAAATTGCATCGGAATTAAATACAAGAGGCAGAATGCCGACTTAAGTACAAGAAGACTGACTCTTCGTACTGACTATGTTTTTGAACCATTCCTGTGACACTAGTTATTGATTCCGATGATTCACTTCAGGTTTTCTGTATCCCTTGGACCTTCTTATTGACGATGAAACACAGAAATTGCATCGGAATTAAATAGAAAAGGCACAATGGGGACTTAAGCACAAGAACACTGACTCTTCTTACTGACTATGGTTGGAACCATTCCGGTGACACTAGTAATAGATTCCGATGCTTCACTTCAGGTTTACTGTATCCCTCTGACATTCTTATTGACGATGAAACACAGATATTGCATCGGAATTAAATAGAAAAGGCACAATGCCGACTTAAGTACAAGAAGACTGACTCTTCTTACTGACTATGATTTGAACCATTCCTGTGACACTAGTTATAGATTCCGATGCTTCACTACAGGTTTACTGTATCCCTCTGACCTTCTTATTGACGATGAAACACAGAAATTGCATCGGAATTAAATAGAAAAGGCACAATGCTGATTTAAGTACAAGGAAACTGACTCTTCTTACTGTCTATGCTTTGAAACATTACTGTGACACTAGTTGTAGATTCCGATGCTTCATTTCAGGTTCTCTGTATGGCTTGGACCTTCTAGTTGACGATGAAACACAGAAATTGCATCGGAATTTAATACAAAAGGCACAATACCAACTTAATTACAAGATGACTGACTCTTCTTACTGACTGTTTTGAACCATTCCTGTGACACTAGTTATACATTCCGAAGCTTCACTTCAGGTTTACTGTATCCCTTGGACCTTCTTATTGACGATGAAACTCAGAAATTGCATCGGAATTACATACAAAAGGCACAATGCCGACTACAGTACAAGAAGTCTGACCCTTCTTTTTGTCTATGTTTTGAACCATTCCTGTGACACTAGTTATAGATTCCGAAGCTTCACTTCAGGTTTACTTTATCCCTT
Organism: Schistocerca americana; assembly: GCF_021461395.2. Lineage (NCBI taxonomy): Eukaryota > Metazoa > Arthropoda > Insecta > Orthoptera > Acrididae > Schistocerca > Schistocerca americana. The sequence continues at coordinate 2,938,309 of NW_025726093.1, forward strand.
GGACCTTTTTATTGACGATGAAACACAGAAATTGCATCGGAATTACATACAAAAGGCACAATGCCGACTTCAGTACAAGAAGACTGACCCTTCTTTTTGTCTATGTTTTGAACCATTCCTGTGACACTAGTTATAGATTCCGATGCTTCACTTCAGGTTTACTGTATCCCTTGTACCTTCTTATTGACGATGAAACACAGAAATAGCATCGGAATTAAATACAAAAGGCACAATGCCGACTTAAGTACAAGAAGACTGACTCTTCTTACAGACTATGTTTTGAACTATTCCTGTGGCACTAGTTATTGATTCCGATGATTCACGTCAGGTTTTCTGTATCACTTGGACCTTCGTATTGACGATTAAACACAGAAATTGAATCGGAATTAAATAGAAAAGGCACAATGCCGACTTAAGTACAAGAAGACTGACTCTTCTTACTGACTATGTTTGGCACCATTCCTGTGACACTAGTTACAGATTCCGATGCTTCACTTCAGGTTTACTGTATCCCTTGGACCTTCTTATTGACGATGAAACACAGATATTGAATCGGAATTAAATAGAAAAGGCACAATGCCGACTTAAGTACAAGAAGACTGACTCTTCTTACTGTCTATAATTTGAACCATACCTGTGACGCTAGATACAGATTCCGATGCTTCACTTCACGTTTACTGTATCCCTCTGACCTTCTTATTGACGACGAAACACAGAAATTGCATCGGAATTAAATAGAAAAGGCACAATGGCGACTTAAGTACAAGAAGACTGACTCTTCCTACTGTCTATGTTTTGAACCATTCCTGTGACACTAGTTATAGATTCCGATGCTACACTTCAGGTTTACTGTATCCCTCTGAACTTCTAATTGTGGATGAAACACAGTAATTTCATCGGAATTAAATTGAAAAGGCATAATGCCGAATTAAGTACAAGAAGTCCGACTCTTCTTACTGTCTATAATTTGAACCATTCCTGTGACACTAGTTATAGATTCCGATGCTTCACTTCAGGTTTACTGGATCCCTTGGACCATCTTATTGACGATGAAACACAGAAATTGCATCGGAATTAAATAGAAAAGGCACAATGCCGACATAAGTACAAGAAGACTGACTCTGCTTACTGACTATGTATGTAACCAATCCTGTGACACTAGTTATAGATTCCGATGCTTCACTTCAGGTTAACTGTATCCCTTGGACCTTTTTATTGACAATGAAACACAGATATTGCATCGGAATTAAATAGAAAAGGCACAATGCCGACTTAAGTACAAGAAGACTGACTCTTCTTATTGACTATGATTTGAACAATTCCTGTGACACTACTTATAGATTCCGATTCTTCACTTCAGGTTTACTGTATCCCTTGGACCTTCTTATTGACGATGAAACACAGCAATTGCATCGGAATTAAATAGAAAAAGCACAATGCCGACCTAAGTACAAGAAGACTGACTCTTCTTACTGTCTATGCTTTGAAATATTCCTGTGACGCTAGTTACAGAAACCGATGCTTCACTTCAGGTTCACTGTATCCCTCTGACCTTCTTATTGACGATGAAACACAGAAATTGCATCGAAATTAAATAGAAAAGGCACAATGCCGACTTAAGTACAAGAAGACTGACTCTTCCTACTGTCTATGTTTTGAACCATTCCTGTGACACTAGTTATAGATTCGATGCTACACTTCAGGTTTACTGTATACCTCTGACCTTCAAATTGTGGATGGAACACAGTAATTGCATTGGAATTAAATTTAAAAGGCATAATGCCGACTTAAGCACAAGAAGTCTGACTCTTCTTACTGTCTATTATTTGAACCATGCCTGTGACACTAGTTATAGATTCCGATGCTTCACTTCAGGTTCACTGTATCCCTTGGACCATCTTATTGACGATGAAACACAGAAATTGCATCGGAATTAAATACAAAAGGTACAATGCCGACTTAAGTACAAGAAGACTGACTCTTCTTACTGACTATGTTTTGAACCATTCCTGTGACACTAGTTATAGATTCCGATGCTTCACTTCAGGTTTACTGTATCCCTTGGACCTTCTTATTGATGATGAAACACTGAAATTGCATCGTAATTAAATAGAAAAGGCACAATACCGACTTAAGTACAAGAAGACTGACTCTTCTTACTGTCTATGTTTTGAACCATTCCTGTGACGCTAGTTACAGATTCCGATGCTTCACTTCAGGTTTACTGTATCCCTCTGACCTTCTTATTGACGATGAAACACAGAAATTGCATCGGAATTAAATACAAAAGGCACAATGCCGACTTAAGTACAAGAAGACTGACTCTTCCTACTGACTATGTTTTGAACCATTAATGTGACACCAGTTATTGATTCCGATGCTACACTTCAGGTTTACTGTACCCCTCTGACCATCTTATTGACGATGAAACACAGAAATTGCATCGGAATTAAATACAAAAGGCACAATGCCGACTTAAGTACAAGAAGACTGACTCCTCTTACTGACTGTTCTGAACCATTCCTGTGACACTAGTTATAGATTCCGATACTTCACTTCAGGTTTACTGTATCCCTCTGACCTTCTTATCGACGGTGAAACACAGAAATTGCATCGGAGTTAAATACAAATAGCACAATGCCGACTTAAGTAGAAGAAGACCGACTCTCCTTACTGTCTGTGTTTTGAACCATTCCTGTGAAACTAGATATAGATTCCGATGCTTCACTTCAGGTTTATTGTACCCCTTGGACGTTCTTATTGACGATGAAACACAGATATTGCATCGGAACTAAATACAATAGGCACAATGCCGACTTAAGTACAAGAAGACAGACTCTTCTTACTGACTATGCTTTGAACCATTCCCGTGACACTAGTTATAGATTCCGATGCTTCACTTCAGGTTTACTCTATCCCTTGGACCTTCTTATTGACAATGAAACACAGAAATTGCATCGGAATTAAATAGAAAAGGGACAATGCCGACTTGAGTACAAGAAGACTGACTCTTCTTACTGACTATGTTTGGAACCATTCCTGTGACACTAGTTATAGATACCGATGCTTCACTTTAGGTTTACTGTATCCCTTAGACCTTCTTATTGACGATGAAACACAGAAATTGCATCGGAATTAAATAGAAAAGGCACAATGCCGACTTAAGTACAAGAAGACTGATTCTTCTTACTGTCTATGTTTTGAACCATTCCTGTGACACTAGTTATAGATTTCGATGCTACACTTCAGGATTACTGTATCCCTCTGACCTTCTTATTGGCGATGAAACACAGAAATTGCATCGGAACTAAATACAAATGGCACAATGCCGACTTAAGTACAAGAAGACTGACTCTCCTTACTGTCTATGCTTTGAACCATTCCTGTGACACTAGATATAGATTCCGATGCTTCACTTCAGGTTTATTGTATCCCTAGGACCTTCTTATTGACGATGAAACACAGAAATTGCATCGGAATTAAATACAAAAGGCACAATGCCGACTTAAGTACAAGAAGACTGACTCTTCTTAATGACTATGTTTTGAACCATTCCTGTGACACTAGTTATAGATTCCGATGCTTCACTGCAGGTTTACTGTATCCCTTGGACCTTCTTATTGACGATGAAACACAGAAATTGGATGGGAATTAAATAGAAAAGGCACAATGCCGACTTAAGTACAAGAAGACTGACTCTTGTTACTGACTGTTTTGAACCATTCCTGTGACACTAGTTATAGATTCCGATGCTTCACTTCAGGTTTACTGTATCCCTCTGACCTTCTTATTGACGATAAATCACAGAAATTGCAGCGGAATTAAATACAAATGGCACAATGCCGACTTAAGTACAAGAAGACTGACTCTCCTTACTGTCTATGCTTTGAACCATTCCTGTGACACTAGATATAGATTCCAATGCTTCACTTCAGGTTTATTGTATCCCTTGGACCTTCGTATTGACGATGAAACACAGAAATTGCATCGGAATTAAATACAAAAGGCACAATGCCGACTTAAGTACAAGAAGACTGACTCTTCTTAATGACTGTGTTTTGAACCATTCCTGTGACACAAGTTATAGATTCCGATGCTTCACTTCAGGTTTACTGTATCCCTTGGACCTTCTTATTGACGATGAAACACAGAAATTGGATGGGAATTAAATACAAAAGGCTCAATGCCGACTTAAGTACAAGAAGACTGACTCTTCTTACTGACTGTTTTGAACCAATCCTGTGACACTAGTTATAGATTCCGATGCTTCACTTCAGGTTTACTGTATCCCTGTGACCTTCTTATTGATGATGAAACACAGAAATTGCATCGGAATTAAATAGAAAAGGCACAATGGGGACTTAAGTACAAAAAGACTGACTCTTCTCACTGTCTATGTTTTGAACCATTCCTGTGACACTAGTTATGGATTCCGATGCTACACTTCAGGTTTACTGTATCCCTCTGAACTTCTAATTGTGGATGAAACACAGTAATTGCATCGGAATTAAATTGAAAAGGCATAATGCCGACTTAAGTACAAGAAGTCCGACTCTTCTTACTGACTATAATTTGAACCATTCCTGTGACACTAGTTATAGATTCCGATGCTTCACTTCAGGTTTACTGTATCCCTTGGACCATCTTATTGACGATGTAACACAGAAATTGCATCGGAATTAAATAGAAAAGGCACAATGCCGACATAAGTACAAGTAGACTGACTCTTCTTACTGACTATGTATGGAACCATTCCTGTGACACTTGTTGTAGATTCCGATGCTTCACTTCAGGTTAACTGTATCCCTTGGACCTTCCTATTGACAATGAAATACAGATATTGCTTCGGAATTAAATAGAAAAGGCACAATGCCGACTTAAGTACAAGAAGACTGACTCTTCTTATTGATTTTTGATTTGAACAATTCCTGTGACACTACTTATAGATTCCGATGCTTCACTTCAGGTTTACTATATCCCTCTGTCCTTCTTATTGACGATGAAACACAGAAATTGCATCGGAATGAAATAGAAAAGGCACAATGCCGATTAAAGTACAAGAAGACTGACTCTTCTTACTGTCTATGATTTGAACCATTCCTGTGACACTAGTTATGGATTCCGATGCTTCACTTCAGCTTTACTGTATCCCTTGGACATTCTTATTGACGATGAAACACAGCAATTGCATCGGAATTAAATAGAAAAGGCACAATGCCGACTTAAGTACAAGAAGACTGACTCTTCTTACTGTCTATGCTTTGAAATATTCCTGTGACGCTAGTTACAGAAACCGATGCTTCACTTCAGGTTCACTGTATCCCTCTGACCTTCTTATTGACGATGAAACACAGAAATTGCATCGAAATTAAATAGAAAAGGCACAATGCCGACTTAAGTACAAGAAGACTGACTCTTCCTACTGTCTATGTTTTAAACTATTCCTGCGACACTAGTTATAGATTCCGATGCTAAACTTCAGGTTTACTGTATACCTCTGACTTTCCAATTGTGGATGAAACACAGTAAACGCATTGGAATTAAATTGGAAAGGCATAATGCCGACGTAAGCACAAGAAGTCTGACTCTTCTTACTGTCTATTATTTGAACCATGCCTGTGACACTAGTTATAGATTCCGATGCTTCACTTCAGGTTCACTGTATCCCTTGGCCCATCTTATTGAGGATGATACACAGAAATTGCATCGGAATTAAATACAAAAGGCACAATGCCTACTTAAGTACAAGAAGACTGACTCTTCTTACTGACAATATTTTGAACCATTCCTGTGACACTAGTTATAGATTCCGATGCTTCACTTCAGGTTTACTGTATCCCTTGGACTTTCTTATTGATGATGAAACACTGAAATTGCATCGTAATATAATAGAAAAGGCACAATGCTGACTTAAGTACAAGAAGACTGACTCTTCTTACTGTCTATGCTTTGAACCATTCCTGTGACGCTAGTTACAGATTCCGATGTTTCACTTCAGGTTTACTGTATCCCTCTGACCTTCTTATTGACGATGAAACACAGAAATTGCATCGGAATTAAATACAAAAGGCACAATGCCGACTTAAGTACAAGAAGACTGACTCTTCCTACGGTCTATGTTTTGAACCATTAATGTGACACCAGTTATTGATTCTGATGCTACACTTCAGGTTTACTGTATCCCTCTGACCATCTTACTGACGATGAAATACAGAAATTGCATCGGAATTAAATACAAAAGGCACAATGACGACTTAAGTACAAGAAGACTGACTCCTCTTACTTACTGTTCTGAACCATTCCTGTGACACTAGTTATAGATTCCGATGCTTCACTTCAGGTTTACTGTATCCCTCTGACCTTCTTATCGACGATGAAACACAGAAATTGCATCGGAATTAAATACAAATAGCACAATGCCGACTTAAGTACAAGAAGACTGACTCTCCTCACTGTCTGTGTTTGGAACCATTCCTGAGAAACTAGGTATAGATTCCGATGCTTCACTTCAGGTTTATTGTACCCCTTGGACCTTCTTATTGACGATGAAACACAGAAGTTGCATCGGAATTAAATTCAATAGGCACAATGCCGACTTAAGTACAAGAAGACTGACTCTTCTTACTGACTATGCTTTGAACCATTCCCGTGACACTAGTTATAGATTCCGATGCTTCACTTCAGGTTTACTGTATCCCTTGGACCTTCTTATTGACGATGAAACACAGATATTGCATCGGAATTAAATACAAAAGGCACAATGCCGACTTAAGTACAAGAAGACTGACTCTTCTTACTGACTATGTTTTGAATGATTTCTGTGACCCTAGTTATTGATTCCGATGCTTCACTTCAGGTTTACTGCATACCTTGGACCTTCTTATTGACGATGAAACACAGAAATTGGATCGGAATTAAATACAAAAGGCACAATGCCGACTTAAGTACTAGAAGACTGATTCTTCTTACTGTCTATGTTTTGAACCATTCCTGTGACACTAGTTATAGATTCCGATGCTACACTTCAGGATTACTGTATCCCTCTGACCTTCTTATTGACGATGAAACACAGAAATTGCATCGGAACTAAATACAAATGGCACAATGCCGACTTAAGTACAAGAAGACTGACTCTCCTTACTGTCTATGCTTTGAACCATTCCTGTGACACTAGATATAGATTCCGATGCTTCACTTCAGGTTTATTGTATCCCTAGGACCTTCTTATTGACGATGAAACACAGAAATTGGAAGGGAACTAAATACAAAAGGCACAATGCGGACTTAAGTACAAGAAGACCGACCCTTCTTACTGACTGTTTTGAACCATTCCTGTGACACTAGTTATAGATTCCGATGCTTCACTTCAGGTTTACTGTATCCCTCTGACCTTCTTATTGACGATAAAACACAGAAATTGCAGCGGAATTAAATACAAATGGCACAATGCCGACTTTAGTACAAGAAGACTGACTCTCCTTACTGTCTATGCTTTAAACCATTCCTGTGACACTAGTCATAGATTCCGATGCTTCACTTCAGGTTTACTGTATCCCTCTGACCTTCTTATTGACGATGAAACACAGAAATTGCATCGGAATTAAATACAAATGGCACAATGCCGACTTAAGTACAAGAAGCCTGACTCTCCTTACTGACTATGTTATGAACCATTCCTGTGACACTAGATATAGATTCCGATGCTTCACTTCAGGTTTATTGCAACCCTTGGACCTTCTTATTGACGATGAAACACAGATATTGCATCGGAGTTAAATACAAAAGGCTCAATGCCGACTTAAGTACAAGAAGACTGACTCTTCTTACTGACTATGTTTTGAACCATTCCTGTGACACTAGTTATAGATTCCGATGCTTCACTTCAGGTTTACTGTATCCCTTGGACCTTCTTATTGACGATGAAACACAGAAATTGGATCGGAATTAAATACAAAAGGCACAATGCCGATTTAAGTACAAGAAGACTGACTCTTCTTACTGTCTATGTTTTGAACCATTCCTGTGACACTAGTTATAGATTCCGATGCTTCACTTCAGGTTTACTGTATCCCTCGGTCCCTCTTATTGACGATGAAACACAGAAATTGGATGGGAATTAAATACAAAAGGCTCAATGCCGACTTAAGTACAAGAAGACTGACTCTTCTTACTGACTGTTTTGAACCAATCCTGTGACACTAGTTATAGATTCCGATGCTTCACTTCAGGTTTACTGTATCCCTCTGAACTTCTAATTGTGGATGAAACACAGTAATTGCATCGGAATTAAATTGAAAAGGCATAATGCCGACTTAAGTACAAGAAGTCCGACTCTTCTTACTGACTATAATTTGAACCATTCCTGTGACACTAGATATAGATTCCGATGCTTCACTTCAGGTTTATTGCAACCCTTGGACCTTCTTATTGACGATGAAACACAGATATTGCATCGGAAATAAATACAAAAGGCTCAATGCCGACTTAAGTACAAGAAGACTGACTCTTCTTACTGACTATGTTTTGAACCATTCCTGTGACACTAGTTATAGATTCCGATGCTTCACTTCAGGTTTACTGTATCCCTGTGACCTTCTTATTGATGATGAAACACAGAAATTGCATCGGAATTAAATAGAAAAGGCACAATGGGGACTTAAGTACAAAAAGACTGACTCTTCTCACTGTCTATGTTTTGAACCATTCCTGTGACACTAGTTATGGATTCCGATGCTACACTTCAGGTTTACTGTATCCCTCTGAACTTCTAATTGTGGATGAAACACAGTAATTGCATCGGAATTAAATTGAAAAGGCATAATGCCGACTTAAGTACAAGAAGTCCGACTCTTCTTACTGACTATAATTTGAACCATTCCTGTGACACTAGTTATAGATTCCGATGCTTCACTTCAGGTTTACTGTATCCCTTGGACCATCTTATTGACGATATAACACAGAAATTGCATCGGAATTAAATAGAAAAGGCACAATGCCGACATAAGTACAAGAAGACTGACTCTTCTTACTGACTATGTATGGAACCATCCCTGTGACACTAGTTATAGATTCCGATGCTTCACTTCAGGTTAACTGTATCCCTTGGACCTTCTTATTGACAATGAAATACAGATATTGCTTCGGAATTAAATAGAAAAGGCACAATGCCGACTTAAGTACAAGAAGACTGACTCTTCTTATTGATTTTTGATTTGAACAATTCCTGTGACACTACTTATAGATTCCGATGCTTCACTTCAGGTTTACTATATCCCTCTGTCCTTCTTATTGACGATGAAACACAGAAATTGCATCGGAATTAAATAGAAAAGGCACAATGCCGATTAAAGTACAAGAAGACTGACTCTTCTTACTGTCTATGATTTGAACCATTCCTGTGACACTAGTTATGGATTCCGATGCTTCACTTCAGCTTTACTGTATCCCTTGGACATTCTTATTGACGATGAAACACAGCAATTGCATCGGAATTAAATAGAAAAGGCACAATGCCGACTTAAGTACAAGAAGACTGACTCTTCTTACTGTCTATGCTTTGAAATATTCCTGTGACGCTAGTTACAGAAACCGATGCTTCACTTCAGGTTCACTGTATCCCTCTGACCTTCTTATTGACGATGAAACACAGAAATTGCATCGAAATTAAATAGAAAAGGCACAATGCCGACTTAAGTACAAGAAGACTGACTCTTCCTACTGTCTATGTTTTGAACTATTCCTGCGACACTAGTTAGAGATTCCGATGCTAAACTTCAGGTTTACTGTATACCTCTGACCTTCCAATTGTGGATGAAACACAGTAAACACATTGGAATTAAATTGGAAAGGCATAATGCCGACGTAAGCACAAGAAGTCTGACTCTTCTTACTGTCTATTATTTGAACCATGCCTGTGACACTAGTTATAGATTCCGATGCTTCACTTCAGGTTCACTGTATCCCTTGGCCCATCTTATTGAGGATGATACACAGAAATTGCATCGGAATTAAATACAAAAGGCACAATGCCTACTTAAGTACAAGAAGACTGACTCTTCTTACTGACTATGTTTTGAACCATTCCTGTGACACTAGTTATAGATTCCGATGCTTCACTGCAGGTTTACTGTATCCCTTGGACCTTCTTATTGACGATGAAACACAGAAATTGGATGGGAATTAAATAGAAAAGGCACAATGCCGACTTAAGTACAAGAAGACTGACTCTTTTTACTGACTGTTTTGAACCATTCCTGTGACACTAGTTATAGATTCCGATGCTTCACTTCAGGTTTACTGTATCCCTCTGACCTTCTTATTGACGATAAATCACAGAAATTGCAGCGGAATTAAATACAAATGGCACAATGCCGACTTAAGTACAAGAAGACTGACTCTCCTTGCTGTGTATGCTTTGAACCATTCCTGTGACACTAGATATAGATTCCAATGCTTCACTTCAGGTTTATTGTATCCCTTGGACCTTCTTATTGACGATGAAACACAGAAATTGCATCGGAATTAAATACAAAAGGCACAATGCCGACTTAAGTACAAGAAGACTGACTCTTCTTAATGACTGTGTTTTGAACCATTCCTGTGACACAAGTTATAGATTCCGATGCTTCACTGCAGGTTTACTGTATCCCTTGGACCTTCTTATTGACGATGAAACACAGAAATTGGATGGGAGTTAAATACAAAAGGCTCAATGCCGACTTAAGTACAAGAAGACTGACTCTTCTTACTGACTGTTTTGAACCAATCCTGTGACACTAGTTATAGATTCCGATGCTTCACTTCAGGTTTACTGTATCCCTGTGACCTTCTTATTGATGATGAAACACAGAAATTGCATCGGAATTAAATAGAAAAGGCACAATGGGGACTTAAGTACAAAAAGACTGACTCTTCTCACTGTCTATGTTTTGAACCATTCCTGTGACACTAGTTATGGATTCCGATGCTACACTTCAGGTTTACTGTATCCCTCTGAACTTCTAATTGTGGATGAAACACAGTAATTGCATCGGAATTAAATTGAAAAGGCATAATGCCGACTTAAGTACAAGAAGTCCGACTCTTCTTACTGACTATAATTTGAACCATTCCTGTGACACTAGTTATAGATTCCGATGCTTCACTACAGGTTTACTGTATCCCTTGGACCATCTTATTGACGATATAACACAGAAATTGCATCGGAATTAAATAGAAAAGGCACAATGCCGACATAAGTACAAGAAGACTGACTCTTCTTACTGACTATGTATGGAACCATTCCTGTAACACTAGTTATAGATTCCGATGCTTCACTTCAGGTTAACTGTATCCCTTGGACCTTCTTATTGACAATGAAATACAGATATTGCTTCGGAATTAAATAGAAAAGGCACAATGCCGACTTAAGTACAAGAAGACTGACTCTTCTTAGTGATTTTTGATTTGAACAATTCCTGTGACACTACTTATAGATTCCGATGTTTCACTTCAGGTTTACTATATCCCTCTGTCCTTCTTATTGACGATGAAACACAGAAATTGCATCGGAATTAAATAGAAAAGGCACAATGCCGATTAAAGTACAAGAAGACTGACTCTTCTTACTGTCTATGATTTGAACCATTCCTGTGACACTAGTTATGGATTCCGATGCTTCACTTCAGCTTTACTGTATCCCTTGGACATTCTTATTGACGATGAAACACAGCAATTGCATCGGAATTAAATAGAAAAGGCACAATGCCGACTTAAGTACAAAAAGACTGACTCTTCTTACTGTCTATGCTTTGAAATATTCCTGTGACGCTAGTTACAGAAACCGATGCTTCACTTCAGGTTCACTGTATCCCTCTGACCTTCTTATTGACGATGAAACACAGAAATTGCATCGAAATTAAATAGAAAAGGCACAATGCCGACTTAAGTACAAGAAGACTGACTCTTCCTACTGTCTATGTTTTAAACTATTCCTGCGACACTAGTTATAGATTCCGATGCTAAACTTCAGGTTTACTGTATACCTCTGACCTTCCAATTGTGGATGAAACACAGTAAACGCATTGGAATTAAATTGGAAAGGCATAATGCCGACGTAAGCACAAGAAGTCTGACTCTTCTTACTGTCTATTATTTGAACCATGCCTGTGACACTAGTTATAGATTCCGATGCTTCACTTCAGGTTCACTGTATCCCTTGGCCCATCTTATTGAGGATGATACACAGAAATTGCATCGGAATTAAATACAAAAGGCACAATGCCTACTTAAGTACAAGAAGACTGACTCTTCTTACTGACTATGTTTTGAACCATTCCTGTGACACTAGCTATAGATTCCGATGCTTCACTTCAGGTTTACTGTATCCCTTGGACTTTCTTATTGATGATGAAACACTGAAATTGCATCGTAATATAATAGAAAAGGCACAATGCTGACTTAAGTACAAGAAGACTGACTCTTCTTACTGTCTATGTTTTGAACCATTCCTGTGACGCTAGTTACAGATTCCGATGTTTCACTTCAGGTTTACTGTATCCCTCTGACCTTCTTATTGACGATGAAACACAGAAATTGCATCGGAATTAAATACAAAAGGCACAATGCCGACTTAAGTACAAGAAGACTGACTCTTCCTACTGTCTATGTTTTGAACCATTAATGTGACACCAGTTATTGATTCTGATGCTACACTTCAGGTTTACTGTGTCCCTCTGACCATCTTACTGACGATGAAATACAGAAATTGCATCGGAATTAAATACAAAAGGCACAATGACGACTTAAGTACAAGAAGACTGACTCCTCTTACTTACTGTTCTGAACCATTCCTGTGACACTAGTTATAGATTCCGATGCTTCACTTCAGGTTTACTGTATCCCTCTGACCTTCTTAACGACGATGAAACACAGAAATTGCATCGGAATTAAATACAAATAGCACAATGCCGACTTAAGTACAAGAAGACTGACTCTCCTCACTGTCTGTGTTTTGAACCATTCCTGAGAAACTAGGTATAGATTCCGATGCTTCACTTCAGGTTTATTGTACCCCTTGGACCTTCTTATTGACGATGAAACACAGAAGTTGCATCGGAATTAAATTCAATAGGCACAATGCCGACTTAAGTACAAGAAGACTGACTCTTCTTACTGACTATGCTTTGAACCATTCCCGTGACACTAGTTATAGATTCCGATGCTTCACTTCAGGTTTACTGTATCCCTTGGACCTTCTTATTGACGATGAAACACAGATATTGCATCGGAATTAAATACAAAAGGCACAATGCCGACTTAAGTACGAGAAGACTGACTCTTCTTACTGACTATGTTTTGAATGATTTCTGTGACCCTAGTTATTGATTCCGATGCTTCACTTCAGGTTTACTGCATCCCTTGGACCTTCTTATTGACGATGAAACACAGAAATTGGATCGGAATTAAATACAAAAGGCACAATGCCGACTTAAGTACTAGAAGACTGATTCTTCTTACTGTCTATGTTTTGAACCATTCCTGTGACACTAGTTATAGATTCCGATGCTACACTTCAGGATTACTGTATCCCTCTGACCTTCTTATTGACGATGAAACACAGAAATTGCATCGGAACTAAATACAAATGGCACAATGCCGACTTAGGTACAAGAAGACTGACTCTCCTTACTGTCTATGCTTTGAGCCATTCCTGTGACACTAGATATAGATTCCGATGCTTCACTTCAGGTTTATTGTATCCCTAGGACCTTCTTATTGACGATGAAACACAGAAATTGGATGGGAACTAAATACAAAAGGCACAATGCGGACTTAAGTACAAGAAGACCGACCCTTCTTACTGACTGTTTTGAACCATTCCTGTGACACTAGTTATAGATTCCGATGCTTCACTTCAGGTTTACTGTATCCCTTGGACCTTCTTATTGACGATAAAACACAGAAATTGCAGCGGAATTAAATACAAATGGCACAATGCCGACTTTAGTACAAGAAGACTGACTCTCCTTACTGTCTATGCTTTAAACCATTCCTGTGACACTAGTCATAGATTCCGATGCTTCACTTCAGGTTTACTGTATCCCTCTGACCTTCTTATTGACGATGAAACACATAAATTGCATCGGAATTAAATACAAATGGCACAATGCCGACTTAAGTACAAGAAGCCTGACTCTCCTTACTGACTATGTTATGAACCATTCCTGTGACACTAGATATAGATTCCGATGCTTCACTTCAGGTTTATTGCAACCCTTGGACCTTCTTATTGACGATGAAACACAGATATTGCATCGGAGTTAAATACAAAAGGCCCAATGCCGACTTAAGTACAAGAAGACTGACTCTTCTTACTGACTATGTTTTGAACCATTCCTGTGACACTAGTTATAGATTCCGATGCTTCACTTCAGGTTTACTGTATCCCTTGGACCTTCTTATTGACGATGAAACACAGAAATTGGATCGGAATTAAATACAAAAGGCACAATGCCGATTTAAGTACTAGAAGACTGACTCTTCTTACTGTCTATGTTTTGAACCATTCCTGTGACACTAGTTATAGATTCCGATGCTTCACTTCAGGTTTACTGTATCCCTCGGTCCCTCTTATTGACGATGAAACACAGAAATTGGATGGGAATTAAATACAAAAGGCTCAATGCCGACTTAAGTACAAGAAGACTGACTCTTCTTACTGACTGTTTTGAACCAATCCTGTGACACTAGTTATAGATTCCGATGCTTCACTTCAGGTTTACTGTATCCCTGTGACCTTCTTATTGATGATGAAACACAGAAATTGCATCGGAATTAAATAGAAAAGGCACAATGGGGACTTAAGTACAAAAAGACTGACTCTTCTCATTGTCTATGTTTTGAACCATTCCTGTGACACTAGTTATGGATTCCGATGCTACACTTCAGGTTTACTGTATCCCTCTGAACTTCTAATTGTGGATGAAACACAGTAATTGCATCGGAATTAAATTGAAAAGGCATAATGCCGACTTAAGTACAAGAAGTCCGACTCTTCTTACTGACTATAATTTGAACCATTCCTGTGACACTAGTTATAGATTCCGATGCTTTACTTCAGGTTTACTGTATCCCTCTGACCTTCTTATCGACGATGAAACACAGAAATTGCATCGGAATTAAATACAAATAGCACAATGGCGACTTAAGTACAAGAAGACTGACTCTCCTCAGTGTCTGTGTTTTGAACCATTCCTGAGAAACTAGGTATAGATTCCGATGCTTCACTTCAGGTTTATTGTACCCCTTGGACCTTCTTATTGACGATGAAACACAGAAGTTGCATCGGAATTAAATTCAATAGGCACAATGCCGACTTAAGTACAAGAAGACTGACTCTTCTTACTGACTATGCTTTGAACCATTCCCGTGACACTAGTTATAGATTCCGATGCTTCACTTCAGGTTTACTGTATCCCTCTGACCTTCTTATTGACGATAAAACACAGAAATTGCAGCGGAATTAAATACAAATGGCACAATGCCGACTTTAGTACAAGAAGACTGACTCTCCTTACTGTCTATGCTTTAAACCATTCCTGTGACACTAGTCATAGATTCCGATGCTTCACTTCAGGTTTACTGTATCCCTCTGACCTTCTTATTGACGATGAAACACAGAAATTGCATCGGAATTAAATACAAATGGCACAATGCCGACTTAAGTACAAGAAGCCTGACTCTCCTTACTGACTATGTTATGAACCATTCCTGTGACACTAGATATAGATTCCGATGCTTCACTTCAGGTTTATTGCAACCCTTGGACCTTCTTATTGACGATGAAACACAGATATTGCATCGGAGTTAAATACAAAAGGCTCAATGCCGACTTAAGTACAAGAAGACTGACTCTTCTTACTGACTATGTTTTGAACCATTCCTGTGACACTAGTTATAGATTCCGATGCTTCACTTCAGGTTTACTGTATCCCTTGGACCTTCTTATTGACGATGAAACACAGAAATTGGATCGGAATTAAATACAAAAGGCACAATGCCGATTTAAGTACTAGAAGACTGACTCTTCTTACTGTCTATGTTTTGAACCATTCCTGTGACACTAGTTATAGATTCCGATGCTTCACTTCAGGTTTACTGTATCCCTCGGTCCCTCTTATTGACGATGAAACACAGAAATTGGATCGGAATAAAATACAAAAGGCACAATGCCGACTTAAGTACAACAAGACTGACTCTTCTTACTGACTGTTTTGAACCATTCCTGTGACACTAGTTGTAGATTCCGATGCTTCACTTCAGGATTACTGTATTCCTCTGACCTTCTTATTGACGATGAAACACAGAAATTGCATCGGAATTAAATACAAATGGCACAAGGCCGACTTAAGTACAAGAAGACTGACTCTCCTTACTGTCTATGTTTTGAACCATTCCTATGACACTAGATATATATTCCGATGCTTCACTTCAGATTTACTGTATCCCTTAGACCTTCTTATAGACGATGAAACACAGAAATTGCATCGGAATTAAATAGAAAAGGCACAGTGCCGACTTAAGTACAAGAAGACTGACTCTTCTTACTGACTGTTTTGAACCATTCCTGTGACACTAGTTATAGATTCCGAAGCTTCACTTCAGGTTTACTGTATCCCTTGGACCTTCTTATTGACGATGAAACACAGAAATTAAATCGGAATTAAATACAAAAGGCACAATGCCGACTTAAGTACAAGAAGACTGACTCTTCGTACTGACTATGTTTGAACCATTCCTGTGACACTAGTTATTGATTCCGATGATTCACTTCAGGTTTATTGAATCCGTTGGACCTTCTTATCGACCATGAAACACAAAAATTGCATCGGAATTAAATAGAAAAGGCACAATGCCGACTTAAGTACAAGAAGACTGACTCTTCTTGCTGACTGTGTTTGGAACCATTCTTGTGACGCTAGTTACAGATTCCGATGCTTCACTTCAGGTTTACTGTGTCCCTTGGACCTTCTAATTGACGATGAAACACAGAAATTGGATCGGAATTAAATACAAAAGGCACAATGCCGACTTAAGTACTAGAAGACTGATTCTTCTTACTATCTATGATTTGAACCATTCCTGTGACACTAGTTATAGATTCCGATGCTTCACTTCAGATTTACTGTATCCCTTGGACCTTCTTATTGACGATGAAACACAGAAATTGCATCGGAATTAAATAGAAAAGGCACAGTGCCGACTTAAGTACAAGAAGACTGACTCTTCTTACTGACTGTTTTGAACCATTCCTGTGACACTAGTTATAGATTCCGAAGCTTCACTTCAGGTTTACTGTATCCCTTGGACCTTCTTAATGACGATGAAACACAGAAATTGCATCGGAATTAAATACAAAAGGCACAATGCCGACTTAAGTACAAGAAGACTGACTCTTCGTACTGACTATGTTTGAACCATTCCTGTGACACTAGTTATTGATTCCGATGATTCACTTCAGGTTTATTGAATCCGTGGGACTTTCTTATCGACGATGAAACACAAAAATTGCATCGGAATTAAATAGAAAAGGCACAATGCCGACTTAAGTACAAGAAGACTGACTCTTCTTACTGAGGGTGTTTGGAACCATTCTTGTGACGCTAGTTATAGATTCCGATTCTTCATTTCAGGTTTACTGTGTCCCTTGGACCTTCTAATTGACGATGAAACACAGATATTGCATCGGAATTAAATAGAAAAGGCACCATGCCGACTCAAGTACAAGAAGACTGACTCTTCATACTGACTATGATTTGAACCATTCCTGTGACACTAGTTATAGATTCCGATGCTTCACTTCAGGTTTACTGTATCCCTCTGACCTTCTTATTGACGATGAAACACAGAAATTGCATCGGAATTAAATAGACAAGGCACAATGCCGACTTAAGTACAAGAAGACTGACTCTTCTTACTGTCTATGATTTGAACCATTCCTGTGACACTAGTTATAGATTCCGCTGCTTCACTTCAGGTTTACTGTATCCCTCTGACCTTCGTATTGACGATGAAACACAGAAATTGCATCGGAATTAAATACAAATGGCACAATGCCGACTTAAGTACAAGAAGATTGACTCTCCTTACTGTCTATGATTAGAACCATTCCTATGACACTAGATATGGATTCCGATGCTTCACTTCAGATTAATTGTATCCCTTGGACCTTCTTATTGACGATGAAACACAGATATTGCATCGGAATTAAATACAAAGGGCACAATGCCGACTTAAGTACAAGAAGACTGACTCTTCTTACTCACTGTTTTGAACCATTTCTGTGACACTAGTTGTAGATTCCGATGCTTCACTTCAGGATTACTGTATCCCTCTGACCTTCTTATTGACGATGAAACACAGAAATTGCATCGGAATTAAATACAAAAGGCACAGTGTCGACTTAAGTACAAGAAGACTGACTCATCTTACTGACTGTTTTGAACCATTGCTGTGACACTAGTTATGGATTCCGAAGCTTCACTTCAGGTTTACTGTATCCCTTGCACCTTCTTATTGACGATGAAACACAGAAATTGCATCGGAATTAAATACAAAAGGCACAGTGTCGACTTAAGTACAAGAAGACTGACTCATCTTACTGACTGTTTTGAACCATTGCTGTGACACTAGTTATGGATTCCGAAGCTTCACTTCAGGTTTACTGTATCCCTTGCACCTTCTTATTGACGATGAAACACAGAAATTGCATCGGAATTACGTACAAAAGGCACAATGCCGACATCAGTACATGAAGACTGACTATTCTTTTTGTCTACGTTTTGAACCATTCCTGTGACACTAGTTATAGATTCTGATGCTTCACTTCAGGTTTACTGTATCCCTTGGACCTTCTTAATGACGATGAAACACAGAAATTGGATCGGAATTAAATAGAAAAGGCACAATGCCGACTTAAGTACAAGAAGACTGACTCTTCTTACCGACTGTGTTTGGAACCATTCTTGTGACGCTAGTTACAGATTCCGATGCTTCACTTCAGGTTTACTGTGTCCCTTGGACCTTCTAATTGACGATGAAACACAGAAATTGCATCGGAATTAAATACAAAAGGCACAATGCCGACTTAAGTACAAGAAGACTGACTCTTCGTACTGACTATGTTTGAACCATTCCTGTGACACTAGTTATTGATTCCGATGATTCACTTCAGGTTTATTGAATCCGTTGGACCTTCTTATCGACCATGAAACACAAAAATTGCATCGGAAATAAATAGAAAAGGCACAATGCCGACTTAAGTACAAGAAGACTGACTCTTCTTAGTGACTGTGTTTGGAACCATTCTTGTGACGCTAGTTACAGATTCCGATGCTTCACTTCAGGTTTACTGTGTCCCTTGGACCTTCTAAATGACGATGAAACACAGAAATTGGATCGGAATTAAATACAAAAGGCACAATGCCGACTTAAGTACTAGAAGACTGACTCTTCTTACTATCTATGTTTTGAACCATTCCTGTGACACTAGTTATAGATTCCGATGCTTCACTTCAGATTTACTGTATCCCTTGGACCTTCTTATTGACGATGAAACACAGAAATTGCATCGGAATTAAATAGAAAAGGCACAGTGCCGACTTAAGTACAAGAAGACTGACTCTTCTTACTGACTGTTTTGAACCATTCCTGTGACACTAGTTATAGATTCCGAAGCTTCACTTCAGGTTTACTGTATCCCGTGGACCTTCTTATTGACGATGAAACACAGAAATTGCATCGGAATTACATACAAAAAGTACAATGCCGACTTCGGTACATGAAGACTGACACTTCTTTTTGTCTATGCTTTGAACCATTCCTGTGACACTAGTTATAGATTCCGATGCTTCACTTCAGGTTTACTGTATCCCTTGGACCTTCTTATTGACGATGAAACACAGAAATTGCATCGGAATTAAATACAAAAGGCACAATGCCGACTTAAGTACAAGAAGACTTACTCTTCGTACTGACTATGTTTGAACCATTCCTGTGACACTAGTTATTGATTCCGATGATTCACTTCAGGTTTATTGAATCCGTTGGACCTTCTTATCGACGATGAAAAACAAAAATTGCATCGGAATTAAATAGAAAAGGCACAATGCCGACTTAAGTACAAGAAGACTGACTCTTCTTACTGAGGGTGTTTGGAACCATTCTTGTGACGCTAGTTATAGATTCCGATTCTTCACTTCAGGTTTACTGTGTCCCTTGGACCTTCTAATTGACGATGAAACACAGATATTGCATCGGAATTAAATAGAAAAGGCACCATGCCGACTCAAGTACAAGAAGACTGACTCTTCATACTGACTATGATTTGAACCATTCCTGTGACACTAGTTATAGATTCCGATGCTTCACTTCAGGTTTACTGTATCCCTCTGACCTTCTTATTGACGATGAAACACAGAAATTGCATCGGAATTAAATAGACAAGGCACAATGCCGACTTAAGTACAAGAAGACTGACTCTTCTTACTGTCTATGATTTGAACCATTCCTGTGACACTAGTTATAGATTCCGCTGCTTCACATCAGGTTTACTGTATCCCTTGGACCTTCTTATTGACGATGGAACACAGAAATTGCATCGGAATTAAATACAAAAGGCACAATGCCGACTTAAGTACAACGAGACTGACTCTTCTTACTGACTATGTTTTGAACCATTCCTGTGACACTCGTTATAGATTCCGATGCTTCACTTCAGGTTTACTGTATCCCTTGGACCATCTTATTGACGATGAAACACAGAAATTGGATCGGAATTAAATACAAGATGCACAATGCAGACCTAAGTACAAGAAGACTGACTCTTCTTACTGACTGTTTTGAACCATTCCTGTGACACTAGTTATAGATTCCGATGCTTCACTTCAGGTTTACTGTATCCCTCTGACCTTCGTATTGACGATGAAACACAGAAATTGCATCGGAATTAAATACAAATGGCACAATGCCGACTTAAGTACAAGAAGATTGACTCTCCTTACTGTCTATGATTAGAACCATTCCTATGACACTAGATATGGATTCCGATGCTTCACTTCAGGTTAATTGTATCCCTTGGACCTTCTTATTGACGATGAAACACAGATATTGCATCGGAATTAAATACAAAGGGCACAATGCCGACTTAAGTACAAGAAGACTGACTCTTCTTACTGACTGTTTTGAACCATTTCTGTGACACTAGTTGTAGATTCCGATGCTTCACTTCAGGATTACTGTATCCCTCTGACCTTCTTATTGACGATGAACTACAGAAATTGCATCGGAATTAAATACAAAAGGCACCATGCCGACTTAAGTACTAGAAGACTGACTCTTCTTACTATCTATGTTTTGAACCATTCCCGTGAAACTAGTTACAGATTCCGACGCTTCACTTCAGATTTACTGTATCCCTTGGACCTTCTTATTGACGATGAAACACAGAAATTGCATCGGAATTAAATACAAAAGGCACAGTGTCGACTTAAGTACAAGAAGACTGACTCATCTTACTGACTGTTTTGAACCATTGCTGTGACACTAGTTATGGATTCCGAAGCTTCACTTCAGGTTTACTGTATCCCTTGCACCTTCTTATTGACGATGAAACACAGAAATTGCATCGGAATTACATACAAAAGGCACAATGCCGACATCAGTACATGAAGACTGACTATTCTTTTTGTCTATGTTTTGAACCATTCCTGTGACACTAGTTATAGATTCTGATGCTTCACTTCAGGTTTACTGTATCCCTTGGACCTTCGTATTGACGATGAAACACAGAAATTGCATCGGAATTAAATACAAAAGGCACAATGCCGACTTAAGTACAAGAAGACTGACTCTTCGTACTGACTATGTTTTAAACCATTCCTGTGACACTAGTTATTGATTCCGATGATTCACTTCAGGTTTACTGTATCCCATGAACCTTCTTATTGACGAAGAAACACAAAAATTGCATCGGAATTAAATAGAAAAGGCACAATGCCGACTTAAGTACAAGAAGACTGACTCTTCTTACCGACTATGATTTGAACCATTCCTGTGATACTAGTTATAGATTCCGATGCTTCACTTCAGGTTTACTGTATCCCTCTGACCTTCATATTGACGATGAAACACAGAAATTGCATCGGAATTAAATAGAAAAGGCACAATGCCGACTTAAGTACCAGAAGACTGACTCCTCTTACTGTCTATGATTTGAACCATTCCTGTGACACTAGTCATAGATTCCGATGCTTCACTTCAGGTTTACTGTATCCCTTGGACCTTCTTATTGACGATGAAACACAGAAATTGCATCGGAATTAAATACAAAAGGCACAATGCCGACTTAAGTACAAGAAGACTGACTCTTCTTACTGACTATGGTCTGAACCATTCCTGTGACACTAGTTATAGATTCCGATGTTTCACTTCAGGTTTACTGTATCCCTTGGACCTTCTTACACACGATGAAACACAGAAATTGGATCGGAATTAAATACAAAAGGCACAATGCCGACTTAAGTACAAGAAGACTAACTCTTCTTACTGACTGTTTTAAACCATTCCTGTGACACTAGTTATAGATTCCGATGCTTCACTTCAGGTTTACTGTATCCCTCTGACCTTCTTATTGGCGATGAAACACAGAAATTGCATCGGTAATAAATACAAATGGCACAATGCCGACTTAAGTACAAGAAGACTTACTCTCCTTACTGTCTATGTTTTGAACCACTCCTAAGACACTACATATAGATTCCGATGCTTCACTTCAGGTTTATTGTATCCCTTGGACCTTCTTATTGACGATGAAACCCAGATATTGCATCGGAATTAAATACAAAGGGCACAATGCCGACTTAAGTACAAGAAGACTGACTCTTCTTACTGAGTAAGTTTTGAACCATTCCTGTGACACTAGTTATAGATTCCGATGCTTCACTTCAGGTTTACTGTATCCCTCTGACCTTCTTATTGAAGATGAAACACAGAAATTGGATCGGAAATTAATACAAAAGGCACAATGCCGATTTAAGTACTAGAAGACTGACTCTTCTTACTATCTAAGTTTTGACCCATTCCTGTGACACTAGTTATACATTCCGATGCTTCACTTCAGATTTACTGTATCCCTTGGACCTTCTTGTTGGCGATGAAACACAGAAATTGCATCGGAATTAAACACAAAAGGCACAATGCCGACTTAAGTACAAGAAGACTGACTCTTCGTACTGACTGTTTTGAACTATTCCTGTGACACTAGTTATAGATTCCGAAGCTTCACTTCAGGTTTACTGTAACCCATTGACCTTCTTATTGACGATGAAACACAGAAATTGCATCGGAATTACATACAAAAGGCACAATGCCGACTTCAGTACAAGAAGACTGACTCTTCTTATTGTCTATGTTTTGAACCATTCCTGTGACACTAGTTATAGATTCCGATGCGTCACTTCAGGTTTACTGTATCCCTTGGCCCTTCTTATTGACGATGAAACACAGAAATTGCATCCGAATTAAATACAAAAGGCACAATGCCGACTTAAGTACAAGAAGACTGACTCTTCTTACTCACTGTTTTGAACCATTTCTGTGACACTAGTTGTAGATTCCGATGCTTCACTTCAGGATTACTGTATCCCTCTGACCTTCTTATTGACGATGAAACACAGAAATTGCATCGGAATTAAATACAAAAGGCACAGTGTCGACTTAAGTACAAGAAGACTGACTCATCTTACTGACTGTTTTGAACCATTGCTGTGACACTAGTTATGGATTCCGAAGCTTCACTTCAGGTTTACTGTATCCCTTGCACCTTCTTATTGACGATGAAACACAGAAATTGCATCGGAATTAAATACAAAAGGCACAGTGTCGACTTAAGTACAAGAAGACTGACTCATCTTACTGACTGTTTTGAACCATTGCTGTGACACTAGTTATGGATTCCGAAGCTTCACTTCAGGTTTACTGTATCCCTTGCACCTTCTTATTGACGATGAAACACAGAAATTGCATCGGAATTACGTACAAAAGGCACAATGCCGACATCAGTACATGAAGACTGACTATTCTTTTTGTCTATGTTTTGAACCATTCCTGTGACACTAGTTATAGATTCTGATGCTTCACTTCAGGTTTACTGTATCCCTTGGACCTTCTTAATGACGATGAAACACAGAAATTGGATCGGAATTAAATAGAAAAGGCACAATGCCGACTTAAGTACAAGAAGACTGACTCTTCTTACCGACTGTGTTTGGAACCATTCTTGTGACGCTAGTTACAGATTCCGATGCTTCACTTCAGGTTTACTGTGTCCCTTGGACCTTCTAATTGACGATGAAACACAGAAATTGCATCGGAATTAAATACAAAAGGCACAATGCCGACTTAAGTACAAGAAGACTGACTCTTCGTACTGACTATGTTTGAACCATTCCTGTGACACTAGTTATTGATTCCGATGATTCACTTCAGGTTTATTGAATCCGTTGGACCTTCTTATCGACCATGAAACACAAAAATTGCATCGGAAATAAATAGAAAAGGCACAATGCCGACTTAAGTACAAGAAGACTGACTCTTCTTAGTGACTGTGTTTGGAACCATTCTTGTGACGCTAGTTACAGATTCCGATGCTTCACTTCAGGTTTACTGTGTCCCTTGGACCTTCTAAATGACGATGAAACACAGAAATTGGATCGGAATTAAATACAAAAGGCACAATGCCGACTTAAGTACTAGAAGACTGACTCTTCTTACTATCTATGTTTTGAACCATTCCTGTGACACTAGTTATAGATTCCGATGCTTCACTTCAGATTTACTGTATCCCTTGGACCTTCTTATTGACGATGAAACACAGAAATTGCATCGGAATTAAATAGAAAAGGCACAGTGCCGACTTAAGTACAAGAAGACTGACTCTTCTTACTGACTGTTTTGAACCATTCCTGTGACACTAGTTATAGATTCCGAAGCTTCACTTCAGGTTTACTGTATCCCGTGGACCTTCTTATTGACGATGAAACACAGAAATTGCATCGGAATTACATACAAAAAGTACAATGCCGACTTCGGTACATGAAGACTGACACTTCTTTTTGTCTATGCTTTGAACCATTCCTGTGACACTAGTTATAGATTCCGATGCTTCACTTCAGGTTTACTGTATCCCTTGGACCTTCTTATTGACGATGAAACACAGAAATTGCATCGGAATTAAATACAAAAGGCACAATGCCGACTTAAGTACAAGAAGACTTACTCTTCGTACTGACTATGTTTGAACCATTCCTGTGACACTAGTTATTGATTCCGATGATTCACTTCAGGTTTATTGAATCCGTTGGACCTTCTTATCGACGATGAAAAACAAAAATTGCATCGGAATTAAATAGAAAAGGCACAATGCCGACTTAAGTACAAGAAGACTGACTCTTCTTACTGAGGGTGTTTGGAACCATTCTTGTGACGCTAGTTATAGATTCCGATTCTTCACTTCAGGTTTACTGTGTCCCTTGGACCTTCTAATTGACGATGAAACACAGATATTGCATCGGAATTAAATAGAAAAGGCACCATGCCGACTCAAGTACAAGAAGACTGACTCTTCATACTGACTATGATTTGAACCATTCCTGTGACACTAGTTATAGATTCCGATGCTTCACTTCAGGTTTACTGTATCCCTCTGACCTTCTTATTGACGATGAAACACAGAAATTGCATCGGAATTAAATAGACAAGGCACAATGCCGACTTAAGTACAAGAAGACTGACTCTTCTTACTGTCTATGATTTGAACCATTCCTGTGACACTAGTTATAGATTCCGCTGCTTCACATCAGGTTTACTGTATCCCTTGGACCTTCTTATTGACGATGGAACACAGAAATTGCATCGGAATTAAATACAAAAGGCACAATGCCGACTTAAGTACAACGAGACTGACTCTTCTTACTGACTATGTTTTGAACCATTCCTGTGACACTCGTTATAGATTCCGATGCTTCACTTCAGGTTTACTGTATCCCTTGGACCATCTTATTGACGATGAAACACAGAAATTGGATCGGAATTAAATACAAGATGCACAATGCAGACCTAAGTACAAGAAGACTGACTCTTCTTACTGACTGTTTTGAACCATTCCTGTGACACTAGTTATAGATTCCGATGCTTCACTTCAGGTTTACTGTATCCCTCTGACCTTCGTATTGACGATGAAACACAGAAATTGCATCGGAATTAAATACAAATGGCACAATGCCGACTTAAGTACAAGAAGATTGACTCTCCTTACTGTCTATGATTAGAACCATTCCTATGACACTAGATATGGATTCCGATGCTTCACTTCTGGTTAATTGTATCCCTTGGACCTTCTTATTGACGATGAAACACAGATATTGCATCGGAATTAAATACAAAGGGCACAATGCCGACTTAAGTACAAGAAGACTGACTCTTCTTACTGACTGTTTTGAACCATTTCTGTGACACTAGTTGTAGATTCCGATGCTTCACTTCAGGATTACTGTATCCCTCTGACCTTCTTATTGACGATGAACTACAGAAATTGCATCGGAATTAAATACAAAAGGCACCATGCCGACTTAAGTACTAGAAGACTGACTCTTCTTACTATCTATGTTTTGAACCATTCCCGTGAAACTAGTTACAGATTCCGACGCTTCACTTCAGATTTACTGTATCCCTTGGACCTTCTTATTGACGATGAAACACAGAAATTGCATCGGAATTAAATACAAAAGGCACAGTGTCGACTTAAGTACAAGAAGACTGACTCATCTTACTGACTGTTTTGAACCATTGCTGTGACACTAGTTATGGATTCCGAAGCTTCACTTCAGGTTTACTGTATCCCTTGCACCTTCTTATTGACGATGAAACACAGAAATTGCATCGGAATTACATACAAAAGGCACAATGCCGACATCAGTACATGAAGACTGACTATTCTTTTTGTCTATGTTTTGAACCATTCCTGTGACACTAGTTATAGATTCTGATGCTTCACTTCAGGTTTACTGTATCCCTTGGACCTTCGTATTGACGATGAAACACAGAAATTGCATCGGAATTAAATACAAAAGGCACAATGCCGACTTAAGTACAAGAAGACTGACTCTTCGTACTGACTATGTTTTAAACCATTCCTGTGACACTAGTTATTGATTCCGATGATTCACTTCAGGTTTACTGTATCCCATGAACCTTCTTATTGACGAAGAAACACAAAAATTGCATCGGAATTAAATAGAAAAGGCACAATGCCGACTTAAGTACAAGAAGACTGACTCTTCTTACCGACTATGATTTGAACCATTCCTGTGATACTAGTTATAGATTCCGAATCTTCACTTCAGGTTTACTGTATCCCTCTGACCTTCATATTGACGATGAAACACAGAAATTGCATCGGAATTAAATAGAAAAGGCACAATGCCGACTTAAGTACCAGAAGACTGACTCCTCTTACTGTCTATGATTTGAACCATTCCTGTGACACTAGTCATAGATTCCGATGCTTCACTTCAGGTTTACTGTATCCCTTGGACCTTCTTATTGACGATGAAACACAGAAATTGCATCGGAATTAAATACAAAAGGCACAATGCCGACTTAAGTACAAGAAGACTGACTCTTCTTACTGACTATGGTCTGAACCATTCCTGTGACACTAGTTATAGATTCCGATGTTTCACTTCAGGTTTACTGTATCCCTTGGACCTTCTTACACACGATGAAACACAGAAATTGGATCGGAATTAAATACAAAAGGCACAATGCCGACTTAAGTACAAGAAGACTAACTCTTCTTACTGACTGTTTTAAACCATTCCTGTGACACTAGTTATAGATTCCGATGCTTCACTTCGGGTTTACTGTATCCCTCTGACCTTCTTATTGGCGATGAAACACAGAAATTGCATCGGTAATAAATACAAATGGCACAATGCCGACTTAAGTACAAGAAGACTTACTCTCCTTACTGTCTATGTTTTGAACCACTCCTAAGACACTACATATAGATTCCGATGCTTCACTTCAGGTTTATTGTATCCCTTGGACCTTCTTATTGACGATGAAACCCAGATATTGCATCGGAATTAAATACAAAGGGCACAATGCCGACTTAAGTACAAGAAGACTGACTCTTCTTACTGAGTAAGTTTTGAACCATTCCTGTGACACTAGTTATAGATTCCGATGCTTCACTTCAGGTTTACTGTATCCCTCTGACCTTCTTATTGAAGATGAAACACAGAAATTGGATCGGAAATTAATACAAAAGGCACAATGCCGATTTAAGTACTAGAAGACTGACTCTTCTTACTATCTAAGTTTTGACCCATTCCTGTGACACTAGTTATACATTCCGATGCTTCACTTCAGATTTACTGTATCCCTTGGACCTTCTTGTTGGCGATGAAACACAGAAATTGCATCGGAATTAAACACAAAAGGCACAATGCCGACTTAAGTACAAGAAGACTGACTCCTCGTACTGACTGTTTTGAACTATTCCTGTGACACTAGTTATAGATTCCGAAGCTTCACTTCAGGTTTACTGTAACCCATTGACCTTCTTATTGACGATGAAACACAGAAATTGCATCGGAATTACATACAAAAGGCACAATGCCGACTTCAGTACAAGAAGACTGACTCTTCTTATTGTCTATGTTTTGAACCATTCCTGTGACACTAGTTATAGATTCCGATGCGTCACTTCAGGTTTACTGTATCCCTTGGCCCTTCTTATTGACGATGAAACACAGAAATTGCATCCGAATTAAATACAAAAGGCACAATGCCGACTTAAGTACAAGAGGACTGACTCTTTGTACTGACTATGTTTGGAACCATTCCTGTGACACTAGTTATAGATTCCGATGCATCACTTCAGGTTTACTGTATCCCTTGGACCTTCGTATTGACGATGAAACACAGAAATTATATCGGAATTAAATACAAAAGGCACAATGCCGACTTAAGTACAAGAAGACTAACTCTTCTTACTGACTGTTTTGAACCATTCCTGTAACACTAGTTATAGATTCCGATGCTTCACTTCAGGTTTACTGTATCCCTTGGACCTTCGTATTGACGATGAAACACAGAAATTGGATCGGAATTAAATACAAAAGGCACAATGCCGACTTAAGTACTAGAAGACTGACACTTCTTACTATCAATGTTTTGAACCATTCCTGTGACACTAGTTATAGATTCCGATGCTTCACTTCAGATTTACTGTATCCCTTGGACCTTCTTATTGACGATGAAACACAGAAATTGCATCGGAATTAAATAGAAAAGGCACAGTGCCGACTTAAGTACAAGAAGACTGACTCTTCTTGCTGACTGTTTTGAACCATTCCTGTGACACTAGTTATAGATTCCGAAGCTTCACTTCAGGTTTACTGTATCCCTTGGACCTTCTTATTGACGATGAAACACAGAAATTGCATCGGAATTACATACAAAAAGTACAATGCCGACTTCGGTACATGAAGACTGACACTTCTTTTTGTCTATGCTTTGAACCATTCCTGTGACACTAGTTATAGATTCCGATGCTTCACTTCAGGTTTACTGTATCCCTTGGACCTTCTTATTGACGATGAAACACAGAAATTGCATCGGAATTAAATACAAAAGGCACAATGCCGACTCAAGTACAAGAAGACTTACTCTTCGTACTGACTATGTTTGAACCATTCCTGTGACACTAGTTATTGATTCCGATGCTTCACTTCAGGTTTACTGTATCCCTCTGACCTTCTTATTGACGATGAAACACAGAAATTGCATCGGAATTAAATAGACAAGGCACAATGCCGACTTAAGTACAAGAAGACTGACTCTTCTTACTGTCTATGATTTGAACCATTCCTGTGACACTAGTTATAGATTCCGCTGCTTCACATCAGGTTTACTGTATCCCTTGGACCTTCTTATTGACGATGGAACACAGAAATTGCATCGGAATTAAATACAAAAGGCACAATGCCGACTTAAGTACAACGAGACTGACTCTTCTTACTGTCTATGTTTTGAACCATTCCTGTGACACTCGTTATAGATTCCGATGCTTCACTTCAGGTTTACTGTATCCCTTGGACCATCTTATTGACGATGAAACACAGAAATTGGATCGGAATTAAATACAAGAGGCACAATGCAGACCTAAGTACAAGAAGACTGACTCTTCTTACTGACTGTTTTGAACCATTCCTGTGACACTAGTTATAGATTCCGATGCTTCACTTCAGGTTTACTGTATCCCTCTGACCTTCGTATTGACGATGAAACACAGAAATTGCATCGGAATTAAATACAAATGGCACAATGCCGACTTAAGTACAAGAAGATTGACTCTCCTTACTGTCTATGATTAGAACCATTCCTATGACACTAGATATGGATTCCGATGCTTCACTTCAGGTTAATTGTATCCCTTGGACCTTCTTATTGACGATGAAACACAGATATTGCATCGGAATTAAATACAAAGGGCACAATGCCGACTTAAGTACAAGAAGACTGACTCTTCTTACTGACTGTTTTGAGCCATTTCTGTGACACTAGTTGTAGATTCCGATGCTTCACTTCAGGATTACTGTATCCCTCTGACCTTCTTATTGACGATGAAACACAGAAATTGCATCGGAATTAAATACAAAAGGCACCATGCCGACTTAAGTACTAGAAGACTGACTCTTCTTACTATCTATGTTTTGAACCATTCCCGTGAAACTAGTTACAGATTCCGACGCTTCACTTCAGATTTACTGTATCCCTTGGACCTTCTTATTGACGATGAAACACAGAAATTGCATCGGAATTAAATACAAAAGGCACAGTGTCGACTTAAGTACAAGAAGACTGACTCATCTTACTGACTGTTTTGAACCATTGCTGTGACACTAGTTATGGATTCCGAAGCTTCACTTCAGGTTTACTGTATCCCTTGCACCTTCTTATTGACGATGAAACACAGAAATTGCATCGGCATTACATACAAAAGGCACAATGCCGACATCAGTACATGAAGACTGACTATTCTTTTTGTCTATGTTTTGAACGATTCCTGTGACACTAGTTATAGATTCTGATGCTTCACTTCAGGTTTACTGTATCCCTTGGACCTTCGTATTGACGATGACACACAGAAATTGCATCGGAATTAAATACAAAAGGCACAATGCCGACTTAAGTACAAGAAGACTGACTCTTCGTACTGACTATGTTTTAAACCATTCCTGTGACACTAGTTATTGATTCCGATGATTCACTTCAGGTTTACTGTATCCCTTGGACCTTCTTACTCACGATGAAACACAGAAATTGGATCGGAATTAAATACAAAAGGCACAATGCCGACTTAAGTACAAGAAGACTAACTCTTCTTACTGACTGTTTTGAACCATTCCTGTGACACTAGTTATAGATTCCGATGCTTCACTTCAGGTTTACTGTATCCCTCTGACCTTCTTATTGGCGATGAAACACAGAAATTGCATCGGTAATAAATACAAATGGCACAATGCCGACTTAAGTACAAGAAGACTTACTCTCCTTACTGTCTATGTTTTGAACCATTCCTAAGACACCACATATAGATTCCGATGCTTCACTTCAGGTTTATTGTATCCCTTGGACCTTCTTATTGACGATGAAACCCAGATATTGCATCGGAATTAAATACAAATTGCACAATGCCGACTTAAGTACAAGAAGACTGACTCTTCTTACTGAGTAAGTTTTGAACCATTCCTGTGACACTAGTTATAGATTCCGATGCTTCACTTCAGGTTTACTGTATCCCTCTGACCTTCTTATTGAAGATGAAACACAGAAATTGGATCGGAAATTAATACAAAAAGCACAATGCCGATTTAAGTACTAGAAGACTGACTCTTCTTACTATCTAAGTTTTGAGCCATTCCTGTGACACTAGTTATACATTCCGATGCTTCACTTCAGATTTACTGTATCCCTTGGACCTTCTTGTTGGCGATGAAACACAGAAATTGCATCGGAATTAAATACAAAAGGCACAATGCCGGCTTAAGTACAAGAAGACTGACTCTTCGTACTGACTGTTTTGAACTATTCCTGTGACACTAGTTATAGATTCCGAAGCTTCACTTTAGGTTTACTGTAACCCATTGACCTTCTTATTGACGATGAAACACAGAAATTGCATCGGAATTACATACAAAAGGCACAATGCCGACTTCAGTACAAGAAGACTGACTCTTCTTATTGTCTATGTTTTGAACCATTCCTGTGACACTAGTTATAGATTCCGATGCTTCACTTCAGGTTTACTGTATCCCTTGGCCCTTCTTATTGACGATGAAACACAGAAATTGCATCCGAATTAAATACAAAAGGCACAATGCCGACTTAAGTACAAGAGGACTGACTCTTTGTACTGACTATGCTTGCAACCATTCCTGTGACACTAGTTATAGATTCCGATGCTTCACTTCAGGTTTACTGTATCCCTTGGACCTTCGTATTGACGATGAAACACAGAAATTGCATCGGAATTAAATACAAAAGGCACAAAGCCGACTTAAGTACAACAAGACTGACTCTTCGTACTGACTATGTTTTGAACCATTCCTGTGACACTAGTTATTGATTCCGATGATTCACTTCAGCTTTACTGTATCCCTTGGACCTTCTTATTGACGATGAAACACAAAAATTGCATCGGAATTAAATAGAAAAGGCACAATGCCGACTTAAGTACAAGAAGACTGACTCTTCTTACTGACTATGTTTGGAACCATTGTTGTTTCACTAGTTATAGATTCCGATGCTTCACTTCAGGTTTACTGTATCACTTGGACCTTCTTGTTGACGATGAAACACAGATATTCCATCGGAATTAAATAGAAAAGGCACAATGCCGACTTAAGTACAAGAAGACTGACTCCTCATACTGTCTATGATTTGAACCATTCCTGTGACACTAGTTATAGATTCCGATGCTTCACTTCAGGTTTACTGTATCCCTTGGACCTTCTTATTGACGATGAAACACAGAAATTGCATCGGAATTAAATTCAAAAGGCACAATGCCGACTTAAGTACAAGAAGACTGACTCTTCTTACTGACTATGTTTTGAACCATTCCTGCGACACTAGTTATAGATTCCGATGCTTCACTTCAGGTTTACTGTATCCCTTGGACCTTCTTATTGACGATGAAACACAGAAATTATATCGGAATTAAATACAAAAGGCACAATGCCGACTTAAGTACAAGAAGACTAACTCTTCTTACTGACTGTTTTGAACCGTTCCTGTGACACTAGTTATAGATTCCGATGCTCACTTCAGGTTTACTGTATCCCTCTGACCTTCTTATTGACGATGAAACACAGAAATTGCATCGGTAATAAATACAAATGGCACAATGCCGACTTAAGTACGAGAAGACTGTCCCTCCTTACTGTCTATGTTTTGAACCATTCCTGTGACACTAGTTATGGATTACGATGCTTCACTTCAGGTTTACTATATGGCTTGGACCTTCTTATTGACGATGAAATACAGAAATAGCATCGGAATTAAATACAAAAGGCACAATCCCGACTTAAGTACAAGAAGACTGACTCTTCTTACTGACTATGTTTTGAACCATTCCTGTGACACTAGTTATAGATTCCGATGCTTCACTTCAGGTTTACTGTATCCCTCTGACCTTCTTATTGACGATGAAACACAGTAATTGCATCGGAATTTAATTGAAAAGGGAACAATGCCTACTTAAGTACTAGAAGACTGACTCTTCTTACTGTCTCTGTTTTTAACCATTCCTGTGGCACTAGTTATAGATTCCGATGCTTCACTTCAGGTTTAATGTATCCCTTGGACCCTCTTATTGGCGATGAAACACAGAAATTGCATCGGAATTAGATACAAAAGCCACAATGCCGACTTAAGTACAAGAAGACTGACTCTTCTTACTGACTATGTTTTGAACCATTCCTGTGACACTAATTATAGATTCCGATGCTTCACCTCAGGTTTACTGTATCCCTCTGATCTTCGTATTGACGATGAAACACAGAAAGTGCATCGGAATTAAATAGAAAAGGCACAATGCCAACTTAAGTACAAGAAGACTGACTCTTCTTACTGACTATGTTTGGAACCATTGTTGTTTCACTAGTTATAGATTCCGATGCTTCACTTCAGGTTTACTGTATCACTTGGACCTTCTTGTTGACGATGAAACACAGATATTCCATCGGAATTAAATAGAAAAGGCACAATGCCGACTTAAGTACAAGAAGACTGACTCTTCATACTGTCTATGATTTGAACCATTCCTGTGACACTAGTTATAGATTCCGATGCTTCACTTCAGGTTTACTGTATCCCTTGGACCTTCTTATTGACGATGAAACACAGAAATTGCATCGGAATTAAATTCAAAAGGCACAATGCCGACTTAAGTACAAGAAGACTGACTCTTCTTACTGACTATGTTTTGAACCATTCCTGTGACACTAGTTATAGATTCCGATGCTTCACTTCAGGTTTACTGTATCCCTTGGACCTTCTTATTGACGATGAAACACAGATATTATATCGGAATTAAATACAAAAGGCACAATGCCGACTTAAGTACAAGAAGACTAACTCTTCTTACTGACTGTTTTGAACCGTTCCTGTGACACTAGTTATAGATTCCGATGCTCACTTCAGGTTTACTGTATCCCTCTGACCTTCTTATTGACGATGAAACACAGAAATTGCATCGGTAATAAATACAAATGGCACAATGCCGACTTAAGTACAAGAAGACTGTCCCTCCTTACTGTCTATGTTTTGAACCATTCCTGTGACACTAGTTATGGATTACGATGCTTCACTTCAGGTTTACTATATGGCTTGGACCTTCTTATTGACGATGAAATACAGAAATAGCATCGGAATTAAATACAAAAGGCACAATGCCGACTTAAGTACAAGAAGACTGACTCTTCTTACTGACTATGTTTTAAACCATTCCTGTGACACTAGTTATAGATTCCGATGCTTCACTTCAGGTTTACTGTATCCCTCTGACCTTCTTATTGACGATGAAACACAGAAATTGCATCGGAATTAAATACAAAAGGCACAATGCCGACTTAAGTACATGTAGACTGACTCTCCCTACAGTCTATGTTTTGAAACATTCCTGTGACACTAGGTATAGATTCCGATGCTTCATGTCAGGTTTACTGTATCCCTTGGACCTTCTCATTGACGATGAAACACAGAAATTGCATCGGAATTAAATACAAAAGGCACAATGCCAACTTAAGTACAAGAAGACTGACCTTTCTTACTGTCTATGTTTTGAACCATTGCTGTCACACTAGTTATGGATTCCGATGCTTTACTTCAGGTTTACTGTATCCCTTGGACCTTTTTATTGACGATGAAACACAGAAATTGCATCGGAATTAAATACAAAAGGCACAATGCCGACTTAAGTAGAAGAAGACTGACTCTTCCTACTGTCTATGTTTTGAACCATTCCTGTGACACTAGTTATAGATTTCGATGCTACACTTCAGGTTTACTATATCCCTCTGACCTTCTTATTGACGATGAAACACAGAAATTGCATCGGAATTAAATACAAAATCCACAATGCCGACTTAAGTACAAGAAGACTGAGTCTTCTTACTGACCGTTATGAACCATTCCTGTGACACTAGTTATAGATTCCGATGCTTCATTTCGGGTTTACTGTATCCCTCTGACCTTCTTATTGACGATGAAACACAGAAATTGCATCGGAATTAAATAGAAGAGGCACAATGCCGACTGAGGTACAAGAAGACTGACTCCTCTAACTGACTATGTTTGGAACCATTCTTGTGACACTAGTTATAGATTCCGATGCTCCACTTCAGGTTTACTGTATCCCTTGGACCTTCTTATTGACGATGAAACACAGATATTGCATCGGAGTTAAATAGAAAAGGCACAATGCCGACTTAAGTACAAGAAGACTGACTCTCCTTACTGTCTATGTTTTGAACCATTCCTATGACACTAGATATAGATTCCGATGCTTCACTTCAGGTTTATTGTATCCCTTGGACCTTCTTATTGACGATGAAACACAGAAATTGCATCGGAATTAAATACAAAAGGCACAATGCCGACCTAAGTACAAGAAGACTGACTCATCTTACTGACTATGTTTTGAACCATTCCTGTGACACTAGTTATAGATTCCGATGCTTCACTTCAGGTTTACTGTATTCCTTGGACCTTCTTATTGACGATGAAACACAGAAATTATATCGGAATTAAATACAAAAGGCACAGTGCCGACTTAAGTACAAGAAGACTAACTCTTCTTACTGACTGCTTTGAACCATTCCTGTGACACTAGATATTGATTCCGATGCTTCACTTCAGGTTTACTGTATCCCTCTGACCTTCTTATTTACGATGAAACACAGAAATTGCATCGGTAATAAATACAAATGGCACAATGCCGACTTAAGTACAAGAAGATTGACTCTCCTTACTGTCTATGCTTTGAACCATTCCTATGACACTACATACAGATTCCGATGCTTCGCTTCATGTTTATTGTATCCCTTGGACCTTCTTATTGACGATGAAACACAGATATTGCATCGGAATTAAATACAAAGGGCACAATGTCGACTTAAGTAGAAGAAGACTGACTCTTCTTACTGACTATGTATTGAACCATTCCTGTGACACTAGTTATAGATTCCGATGCTTCACTTCAGGTTTACTGTATCCCTCTGACCTTCTTATTGACGATGAAACACAGAAATTGGATCGGAATTAAATACAAAAGGCACAATGCCGACTTCAGTACTATAAGACTGACTCTTCTTACTATCTAAGTTTTGAACCATTCCTGTGACACTAGTTATGGATTCCGAAGCTTTACTTCAGGTTTACTGTAACCCTTTGACCTTCTTATTGACGATGAAACATAGAAATTGCATCGGAATTACATACAAAAGCACAAGAGCGACTTCAGTACAAGAAGACTGACTCTTCTTTTTGTCTATGTTTGAAACATTCCTGTGACACTAGTTATAGATTCCGATGCTACACTTCAGGTTTACTGTATCCCTCTGACCGTCTAATTGTGGATGAAACACAGTAATTGCATCGGTATTAAATTGAAAAGGGCATAATGCCGACTTAAGTACAAGAAATCTGACTCTTCTTACTGACTATGTTTTGAACCATTCCTGTGACACTAGTTATGGATTACGATGCTTCGCTTCAGGTTTACTATATGGCTTGGACCTTCTTATTGACGATGAAATACAGAAATAGCATCGGAATTAAATACAAAAGGCACAATGCCGACTTAAGTACAAGAAGACTGACTCTTCTTACTGACTGTGTTTTGAACCATTCCTGTCACACTAGTTATAGATTCCGATGCTTCACTTCAGGTTTGCTGTATCCCTCTGACCTTCTTATTGACGATGAAACACAGAAATTGCATCGGAATTAAATACAAAAGGCACAATGCCGACTTAAGTACATGTAGACTGACTCTCCCTACAGTCTATGTTTTGAAACATTCCTGTGACACTAGGTATAGATTCCGATGCTTCATGTCAGGTTTACTGTATCCCTTGGACCTTCTTATTGACGATGAAACACAGAAAGTGCATCGGAATTAAATAGAAAAGGCACAATGCTGACTAAAGTACAAGAAGACTGACTCTTCCTACTGTCTATGTTTTGAACCATTCCTGTGACACTAGTTATAGATTGCGATGCTTCACTTCAGGTTTATTGTATCCCTCTGACCTTCTCATTGACGATGAAACACAGAAATTGCATCGGAATTAAATACAAAAGGCACAATGCCAACATAAGTACAAGAAGACTGACCTTTATTACTGTCTATGTTTTGAACCATTGCTGTCACACTAGTTATGGATTCCGATGCTTTACTTCAGGTTTACTGTATCCCTTGGACCTTTTTATTGACGATGAAACACTGAAATTGCATCGGAATTAAATACAAAAGGCACAATGCCGACTTAAGTAGAAGAAGACTGACTCTTCCTACTGTCTATGTTTTGAACCATTCCTGTGACACTAGTTATAGATTTCGATGCTACACTTCAGGTTTACTATATCCCTCTGACCTTCTTATTGACGATGAAACACAGAAATTGCATCGGAATTAAATACAAAAGCCACAATGCCGCCTTAAGTACAAGAAGACTGAGTCTTCTTACTGACTGTTATGAACCATTCCTGTGACACTAGTTATAGATTCCGATGCTTCATTTCGGGTTTACTGTATCCCTCTGACCTTCTTATTGACGATGAAACACAGAAATTGCATCGGAATTAAATAGAAGAGGCACAATGCCGACATAAGTACAAGAAGACTGACTCTCCTTACTGTCTATGTTTTGAACCATTCCTATGACACTAGATATAGATTCCGATGCCACACTTCAGGTTTATTGTATCCCTTGGACCTTCTTATTGACGATGAAACACAGAAATTGGATCGGAATTAAATACAAAAAGCACAATGCCGACTTAAGTACAAGAAGACTGACTCTTCTTACTGACTGTTTTTAACCATTCCTGTGACACTAGTTGTAGATTCCGATGCCTCACTTCAGGATTACTGTATCCCTCTGACCTTATTGACGATGAAACACAGAAATTGCATCGGAATGAAATACAAATGGCACAATGCCGACTTAAGTACAAGAAGACAGACACTCCTTACTGTCTATGCTTTGAACCATTCCTATGACACTAGTTATAGATTCCGATGCTTCACTTCAGGTTTACTGTATCCCTCTGACCTTCTTATTGACGATGAAACACAGAAATTGCCTCGGAATTAAATACAAAAGGCACAATGCCGACTTAAGTACATGTAGACTGACTCTCCCGACTGTCTATGTTTTGAAACGTTCCTGTGACACTAGGTATAGATTCCGATGCTTCATGTCATGTTTACTGTATCCCTTGGACCTTCTTATTGACGATGAAACACAGAAGTGCATCGGAATTAAATAGAAAAGGCACAATGCTGACTAAAGTACAAGAAGACTGACTCTTCCTACTGTCTATGTTTTGAACCACTCCTGTGACACTAGTTATAGATTCCGATGTTTCACTTCCGGTTTACTGTATCCCTCTGACCTTCTTATTGACGATGAAACACAGAAATTGCATAAGAATTAAATCGAAAAGGCACAATGCCGACTTAAGTACAAGAAGACTGACTCTTCCTACTGTCTATGTTATGAACCATTCCTGTGACACTAGTTATAGATTCCGATGCTACACTTCAGGTTTACTGTATCCCTCTGACCTTCTAATTGTGGATGAAACACAGTAATTGCATCGGTATTAAATTGAAAAGGGCATAATGCCGACTTAAGTACAAGAAGTCTGACTCTTCTTACTGTCTATATTTCGAACCATTCCTGTGACACTAGTTATAGATTACGATGCTTCACTTCAGGTTTACTATATGGCTTGGACCTTCTTATTGACGATGAAATACAGAAATAGCATCGGAATTAAATACAAAAGGCACAATGCCGACTTAAGTACAAGAAGACTGACTCTTCTTACTGACTATGTTTTGAACCATTCCTGTGACACTAGTTATAGATTCCGATGCTTCACTTCAGGTTTACTGTATCCCTCTGACCTTCTTATTGACGATGAAACTCAGAAATTGCATCGGAATTAAATACAAAAGGCACAATGCCGACTTAAGTACATGTAGACTGACTCTCCCTACAGTCTATGTTTTGAAACATTCCTGTGACACTAGGTATAGATTCCGATGCTTCATGTCAGGTTTACTGTATCCCTTGGACCTTCTTATTGACGTTGAAACACAGAAAGTGCATCGGAATTAAATAGAAAAGGCACAATGCTGACTAAAGTACAAGAAGACTGACTCTTCCTACTGTCTATGTTTTGAACCATTCCTGTGAGACTAGTTATAGATTGCGATGCTTCACTTCCGGTTTATTGTATCCCTCTGACCTTCTCATTGACGATGAAACACAGAAATTGCATCGGAATTAAATACAAAAGGCACAATGCCAACTTAAGTACAAGAAGACTGACCTTTCTTACTGTCTATGTTTTGAACCATTGCTGTCACACTAGTTATGGATTCCGATGCTTTACTTCAGGTTTACTGTATCTCTTGGACCTTTTTATTGACGATGAAACACAGAAATTGCATCGGAATTAAATACAAAATGCAAAATGCCGACTTAAGTACAAGAAGACTGACTCTCCTTACTGTCTATGTTTTGAACCATTCCTGTGACACTAGATATAGATTCCGATGCTTCACTTTAGGTTTATTGTATCCCTTGGACCTTCTTATTGACGATGAAACACAGATATTGCAACGGAATTAAATACAAAAGGCACAATGCCGACTTAAGTACAAGAAGACTGACTCTCCTTACTGACTATGTTTTGAACCATTCCTGTGACACTAGTTATAGATTCCGATGCTTCACTTCAGGTTTACTGTATCCCTCTGACCTTCTTATTGACGATGAAACACAGAAATTGCATCGGAATTAAATACAAAAGGCACAATGCCGACTTAAGTACAAGAAGACTGACTCTTCTTACTGTCTATGATTTGAACCATTCCTGTGACACTAGTTATAGATTCCGATGCTTCACTACAGGTTTACTGTATCCCTTGGACCTTCTTATTGACGATGAAACGCAGAAATTGCATTGGAATTAAATACAAAAGGCACAATGCTGACTTAAGTACAAGAAGACTGACTCTTCTTACTGACTATGTTTTAAACTATTCCTGTGACACTAGTTATAGATTCCGATGCTTCACTTCAGGTTTACTGTATCCCTTGGACCTTCTTATTGTCGATGAAACACAGAAATTGGATCGGAATTAAATACAAAAGGCACAATGCCGACTTTAGTACAAGAAGACTGACTATCCCTTACTGACTGTTTTGAACCATTCCTGTGACACTAGTTATAGATTCCGAAGCTTCACTTCAGGTTTACTGTAACCCTTTGACCTTCTTATTGACGATGAAACACAGAAATTGCATCGGAATTACATACAAAAGGCACAATTCCGACTTCAGTACAAGAAGACTGACTCTTCTTTTTGTCTATGTTTCGAACCATTCCTGTGACACTAGTTATAGATTCCGATGCTTCACCTCAGGTTTACTGTATCCCTTGGACATTCGGATTGGCGATGAAACACAGAAATTGCATCGGAATTAAATACAAAAGGCACAATGCCGACTTAAGTACAAGAGGACTGACTCTTCGTACTGACTATGTTTTGAACCATTCCTGTGACACTAGTTATAGACTCCGATGATTCACTTCAGGTTTACTGTATCCCTTGGACCTTCCTATTGACGATGAAACACAAAAATTGCATCGGAATTAAATAGAAAAGGCACAATGCCGACTTAAGTACAAGAAGACTGACTCCTCTTACTGACTATGTTTGGAACCATTCTTGTGACACTAGTTATTGATTCCGATGCTTCACTTCAGGGTTACTGTATCCCTTGGACCTTCTTATTGACGATGAATTAAATAGAAAAGGCACAATGCCGACTTAAGTACAAGAAGACTGACTCTTCTTACTGACTATGATTTGAACCATTCCTGTGACACTAGTTATAGATTCCGATGCTTCACTTCAGGTTTACTGTATCTCTCTGACCTTCTTATTGACAATGAAACACAGAAATTGCATTGGAATTAAATAGAAAAGGCACAATGCCGACTTAAGTACAAGAAGACTGACTCTTCTTACTGTCTATGATTTGAAACATTCCTGTGACACTAGTTATAGATTTCCACGCTTCATTTCAGATTTACTGTATCCCTTGGACCTTCTTATTGACGATGAAACACAGAAAAAAGAAAAGGCACAATGCCGACTTAAGTACAAGAAGACTGACTCCTCTTACTGTCTATGCTTTGAACCATTCCTGTGACGCTACTTACAGATTCCGATGCTTCACTTCAGGTTTACTGTATCCCTCTGACCTTCTTATTGACGATGAAACGCAGAAATTGCATAATAATTAAATAGAAAAGGCACAATGCCGATATAAGTACAAGAAGACTGACTCTTCCTACTGTCTATGTTTTGAACCATTCCTGTGACACTAGTTATAGATTCCGATGCTCCACTTCAGGTTTACTGTATCTCTCTGACCATCTAATTGTGGATGAAACACAGTAATTGCATCGGAATTAAATTGAAAAGGGCATAATGCCGACTGAAGTACAAGAAGTCTTACTCTTCTTACTGTCTATATTTTGAACCACTCCTGTGACACTAGTTATAGATTCCAAGCTTCACTTCAGGTTTACTGTATCCCTCTGACCTTCTTATTGACGATGAAACACAGAAATTGCCTCGGAATTAAATACAAAAGGCACAATGCCGATTTAAGTACAAGAAGACTGACTCTTCTTACTGTCTATGCTTTGAACCATTCCTGTGACGTTAGTTACATATTCCGATGCTTCACTTCAGGTTTACTGTATCCCTCTGACCTTCTTATTGACGATGAAACACAGAAATTGCATAAGAATTAAATAGAAAAGGCACAATGCCGACTTAAGTACAAAAAGACTGACTCTTCCTACTGTCTATGTTTTTAACCATTCCTGTGACACTAGTTATGGATTCCGATGCTTCACTTCAGGTTTACTGTATCCCTCTGACCTTCTTATTGACAATGAAGCACAGATATTGAATCGGAATTAAATACAAAAGGCACACTGCCGACTTAAGTAAAAGAAGACTGACTCTTCCTACTGTCTATGTTTTTAACCATTCCTGTGACACTAGTTATAGATTCCGATGCTTCACTTCAGGTTTACTGTATCCCTCTGACCTTCTTATTGACGATGAAACACTGAAATTGCATCGGAATTAAATACAAAAGGCACAATGCCGTCTTAAGTACAAGAAGACTGACTCTTCTTACTGACTGTTTTGAACCATTCCTGTGACACTAGTTGTAGATTCCGATGCTTCACTTCAGGTTTACTGTATCCCTCTGACCTTCTTATTGACGATGAAGCACAGATATTGCATCGGAATTAAATACAAATGGCACAATGCCGACTCAAGTACAAGAAGACTGACTCTCCTTACTGTCTATGTTTTGAACCATTCCTGTCACACTAGATATAGATTCCGATGCTTCACTTTAGGTTTATTGTATCCCTTGGACCTTCTTATTGACGATGAAACACAGAAATTGCATCGGAATTAAATACAAAAGGCACAATGCCGACTTAAGTACAAGAAGACTGACTCTTCTTACTGTCTAAGTTTTGAACCATTCCTGTGACACTAGTTATA
The DNA here is from genome assembly GCF_021461395.2 of Schistocerca americana. Classification (NCBI taxonomy): domain Eukaryota; kingdom Metazoa; phylum Arthropoda; class Insecta; order Orthoptera; family Acrididae; genus Schistocerca; species Schistocerca americana. Next base: position 2,981,822 of record NW_025726093.1, read on the forward strand.
GATTCTGATGCTTCACTTCAGTTTTACTGTATTCCTTGGACCTTCTAATTCACGATGAAACACAGAAATTGAATCGGAATTAAATACAAAAGGCACAATGCCGACTTAAGTACATGTAGACTGACTCTTCCTACTGTCTATGTTTGAAACATTCCTGTGACACTAGTTATAGATTCCGATGCTTCATTTCAGGTTTACTGTATCCCTTGGATCCTCTTATTGACGATGAATCACAGATAGTGCATCAGAGTTAAATACAATAGGCACAATACCGATTTAAGTACAAGAAGACTGACTCTTCCTACTGTCTATGTTTTGATCCATTCCTGTGACACTAGTTATAGATTCCGATGCTTCACTTCAGGTTTACTGTATCCATGGGACCTTCCTATTGACGATGAGACACAGAAATTGCATCGGAATTAAATAGAAAGTACACAATGCCGATTTAAGTACAAGAGGACTGACTCTTCTTACTGTCTATGATTTGAACCATTCCTGTGACGTTAGTTACATATTCCGATGCTTCACTTCAGGTTTAGTGTATCCCTCTGACCTTCTTATTGACGATGAAACACAGAAATTGCATAAGAATTAAATAGAAAAGGCACAATGCCAACTTAAGTACAAGAAGACTGACTCTTCCTACTGTCTATGTTTTGAACCATTCCTGTGACAGTAGTTATAGATTCCGATGCTACACTTCAGGTTTACTGTATCCCTCTGACCTTCTAATTGTGGATGAAACACAGTAATTGCATCGGTATTAAATTGAAAAGGGCATAATGCCGACTTAAGTACAAGAAGTCTGACTCTTCTTACTGTCTATATTTTGAACCATTCCTGTGACACTAGTTATAGATTGCGATGCTTCACTTCCGGTTTACTGTATCCCTCTGACCTTCTCATTGACGATGAAACACAGAAATTGCATCGGAATTAAATACAAATGGCACAATGCCGACTCAAGTACAAGAAGACTGACTCTCCTTACTGTCTATGTTTTGAACCATTCCTGTCACACTAGATATAGATTCCGATGCTTCACTTTAGGTTTATTGTATCCCTTGGACCTTTTTATTGACGATGAAACACAGAAATGTAATCGGAATTAAATACAAAAGGCACACTGCCGACTTAAGTAGAAGAAGACTGACTCTTCCTACTGTCTATGTTTTTAACCATTCCTGTGACACTAGTTATAGATTCCGATGCTTCACTTCAGGTTTTCTGTATCCCTCTGACCTTCTTATTGACGACGAAACACAGAAATTGCATCGGAATTAAATACAAAAGCCACAATGCCGACTTAAGTACAAGAAGACTGACTCTTCTTACTGACTGTTTTGAACCATTCCAGTGACACTAGTTATAGATTCCGATGCTTCATTTCGGGTTTACTGTATCCCTCTGACCTTCTTATTGACGATGAAACACAGAAAATGCATCGGAATTAAATACAAATGGCAAAATGCCGATTTAAGTACAAGAAGACTGACTCTCCTTACTGTCTATGTTTTGAACCATTCCTGTGACACTAGATATAGATTCCGATGCTTCACTTTAGGTTTATTGTATCCCTTGGACCTTCTTATTGACGATGAAACACAGATATTGCAACGGAATTAAATACAAAAGCCACAATGCCGACTTAAGTACATGTAGACTGACTCTTCCTACTGTCTATGTTTGAAACATTCCTGTGACACTAGTTATAGATTCCGATGCTTCATTTCAGGTTTACTGTATCCCTTGGATCCTCTTATTGACGATGGATCACAGATAGTGCATCAGAGTTAAATACAATAGGCACAATACCGACCTTAGTACAAGAAGACTGACTTTTCCTACTGTCTATGTTTTGAACCATTCCTGTGACACTAGTTATAGATTCCGATGCTTAACTTCAGGTTTACTGTATCCCACTGATCTTCTTATAGACGATGAAACACGGAAATTGCATCGGAAATAAATACAAAAGGCACAATACCGACTTAAGTACAAGATGACTGACTCTTCCTACAGTCTATGTTTTGAACCATTAATGGGACACTAGTGATAAATTCCGATGCTTCACCTCAGGTTCACTGTATCCCTCTGACCTTCTTATTGACGATGAAACACAGAAATTGCATCGGAATTAAATAGAAAAGGCACATTGCCGTCTTAAGTACATGTAGACTGAATCTTCCTACTGTCTATGTTTTGAACCATTCCTATGACACTAGTTATAGATTCCGATGCTTCGTTTCAGAATTACTGTATCCCTTGGACCTTCTCATTGACGATGAAACACAGATAGTGCATCGGAGTTAAATACAATAGGCACAATACCGACTTAAGTACAATTAGACTAACTCCTCCTACTGTCTATGTTTTGAACCATTCCTGTGACACTTGTTATAGATTCCGATGCTTCACTTCAGGTTTACTGTATCCCTCTGACCATCTTTTTCACGATGAAACATAGAAATTGCATCGGAATTAAATACAAAAGGGACAATGTCGACATAAGTACAAGAAGACTGACTCATCTTAATGACTATGTTTTGAACCATTCCTGAGGCACTAGTTATAGATTTCGATGCTTCACTTCAGGTTTACTGTATTTCTTGGACCTTCTTATTGACGATGAAACACAGAAATTGCATCGGAATTAAATACAAAATGCACAATGCCGACTTAAGTACAAGAAGACTGACTCTTCTTACTGTCTATGTTTTGAACCATTCCTGTGACACTAGTTATAGATTCCGATGCTTCACTTCAGGTTTACTGCATCCCTTGGATCTTCTTATTGACGATGAAACACGGAAATTGCATCGGAAATAAATTTAAAAGTCACGATGCCGACTTAAGTACATGTTGACTGAATCTTCCAACTGTCTATGTTTTGAACCATTCCTGTGACACTAGTTATAGATTCCGATGGTTCATTTCAGGTTTACTGTCTCCCTTCGATCTTCTTATTGGCGATAAAACACAGATAGTGCATCGGAGTTAAATACAATAGGCACAATACCGACTTAAGTACAAGAAGACTGACTCTTCCTACTGTATATGTTTTGAACCATTCCTGTGACACTAGTTATAGATTCCGATGCTTCACTTCAGGTTTACTGTATCCCTCTGACATTCTTATTGACGATGAATCGCTGAAATTGCATCGGAATTAAATACAAAAGGTACAATGCCGACCAAAGTACAAGAAGACTGACTCCTCTTACTGTCTATGCTTTGAACCATTCCTGTGACGCTACTTACAGATTCCGATGCTTCACTTCAGGTTTACTGTATCCCTCTGACCTTCTTATTGACGATGAAACGCAGAAATTGCATAATAATTAAATAGAAAAGGCACAATGCCGATATAAGTACAAGAAGACTGACTCTTCCTACTGTCTATGTTTTGAACCATTCCTGTGACACTAGTTATAGATTCCGATGCTCCACTTCAGGTTTACTGTATCTCTCTGACCATCTAATTGTGGATGAAACACAGTAATTGCATCGGAATTAAATTGAAAAGGGCATAATGCCGACTGAAGTACAAGAAGTCTTACTCTTCTTACTGTCTATATTTTGAACCACTCCTGTGACACTAGTTATAGATTCCAATGCTTCACTTCAGGTTTACTGTATCCCTCTGACCTTCTTATTGACGATGAAACACAGAAATTGCCTCGGAATTAAATATAAAAGGCACAATGCCGATTTAAGTACAAGAAGACTGACTCTTCTTACTGTCTATGCTTTGAACCATTCCTGTGACGTTAGTTACATATTCCGATGCTTCACTTCAGGTTTACTGTATCCCTCTGACCTTCTTATTGACGATGAAACACAGAAATTGCATAAGAATTAAATAGAAAAGGCACAATGCCGACTTAAGTACAAGAAGACTGACTCTTCCTACTGTCTATGTTTTTAACCATTCCTGTGACACTAGTTATGGATTCCGATGCTTCACTTCAGGTTTACTGTATCCCTCTGACCTTCTTATTGACAATGAAGCACAGATATTGAATCGGAATTAAATACAAAAGGCACACTGCCGACTTAAGTAGAAGAAGACTGACTCTTCCTACTGTCTATGTTTTTAACCATTCCTGTGACACTAGTTATAGATTCCGATGCTTCACTTCAGGTTTACTGTATCCCTCTGACCTTCTTATTGACGATGAAACACTGAAATTGCATCGGAATTAAATACAAAAGGCACAATGCCGACTTAAGTACAAGAAGACTGACTCTTCTTACTGACTGTTTTGAACCATTCCTGTGACACTAGTTGTAGATTCCGATGCTTCACTTCAGGTTTACTGTATCCCTCTGACCTTCTTATTGACGATGAAGCACAGATATTGCATCGGAATTAAATACAAATGGCACAATGCCGACTCAAGTACAAGAAGACTGACTCTCCTTACTGTCTATGTTTTGAACCATTCCTGTCACACTAGATATAGATTCCGATGCTTCACTTTAGGTTTATTGTATCCCTTGGACCTTCTTATTGACGATGAAACACAGAAATTGCATCGGAATTAAATACAAAAGGCACAATGCCGACTTAAGTACAAGAAGACTGACTCTTCTTACTGTCTAAGTTTTGAACCATTCCTGTGACACTAGTTATAGATTCTGATGCTTCACTTCAGTTTTACTGTATTCCTTGGACCTTCTAATTCACGATGAAACACAGAAATTGAATCGGAATTAAATACAAAAGGCACAATGCCGACTTAAGTACATGTAGACTGACTCTTCCTACTGTCTATGTTTGAAACATTCCTGTGACACTAGTTATAGATTCCGATGCTTCATTTCGGGTTTACTGTATCCCTTGGATCCTCTTATTGACGATGAATCACAGATAGTGCATCAGAGTTAAATACAATAGGCACAATACCGATTTAAGTACAAGAAGACTGACTCTTCCTACTGTCTATGTTTTGATCCATTCCTGTGACACTAGTTATAGATTCCGATGCTTCACTTCAGGTTTACTGTATCCATGGGACCTTCCTATTGACGATGAGACACAGAAATTGCATCGGAATTAAATAGAAAGGGCACAATGCCGATTTAAGTACAAGAGGACTGACTCTTCTTACTGTCTATGCTTTAAAGCATTCCTGTGACGTTAGTTACATATTCCGATGCTTCACTTCAGGTTTAGTGTATCCCTCTGACCTTCTTATTGACGATGAAACACAGAAATTGCATAAGAATTAAATAGAAAAGGCACAATGCCGACTTAAGTACAAGAAGACTGACTCTTCCTACTGTCTATGTTTTGAACCATTCCTGTGACAGTAGTTATAGATTCCGATGCTACACTTCAGGTTTACTGTATCCCTCTGACCTTCTAATTGTGGATGAAACACAGTAATTGCATCGGTATTAAATTGAAAAGGGCATAATGCCGACTTAAGTACAAGAAGTCTGACTCTTCTTACTGTCTATATTTTGAACCATTCCTGTGACACTAGTTATAGATTGCGATGCTTCACTTCCGGTTTACTGTATCCCTCTGACCTTCTCATTGACGATGAAACACAGAAATTGCATCGGAATTAAATACAAATGGCACAATGCCGACTCAAGTACAAGAAGACTGACTCTCCTTACTGTCTATGTTTTGAACCATTCCTGTCACACTAGATATAGATTCCGATGCTTCACTTTAGGTTTATTGTATCCCTTGGACCTTTTTATTGACGATGAAACACAGAAATGTAATCGGAATTAAATACAAAAGGCACACTGCCGACTTAAGTAGAAGAAGACTGACTCTTCCTACTGTCTATGTTTTTAACCATTCCTGTGACACTAGTTATAGATTCCGATGCTTCACTTCAGGTTTTCTGTATCCCTCTGACCTTCTTATTGACGACGAAACACAGAAATTGCATCGGAATTAAATACAAAAGGCACAATGCCGACTTAAGAACAAGAAGACTGACTCTTCTTACTGACTGTTTTGAACCATTCCAGTGACACTAGTTATAGATTCCGATGCTTCATTTCGGGTTTACTGTATCCCTCTGACCTTCTTATTGACGATGAAACACAGAAAATGCATCGGAATTAAATACAAATGGCAAAATGCCGATTTAAGTACAAGAAGACTGACTCTCCTTACTGTCTATGTTTTGAACCATTCCTGTGACACTAGATATAGATTCCGATGCTTCACTTTAGGTTTATTGTATCCCTTGGACCTTCTTATTGACGATGAAACACAGATATTGCAACGGAATTAAATACAAAAGCCACAATGCCGACTTAAGTACATGTAGACTGACTCTTCCTACTGTCTATGTTTGAAACATTCCTGTGACACTAGTTATAGATTCCGATGCTTCATTTCAGGTTTACTGTATCCTTTGGATCCTCTTATTGACGATGAATCACAGATAGTGCATCAGAGTTAAATACAATAGGCACAATACCGACTTAAGTACAAGAAGACTGACTTTTCCTACTGTCTATGTTTTGAACCATTCCTGTGACACTAGTTATAGATTCCGATGCTTAACTTCAGGTTTACTGTATCCCTCTGATCTTCTTATAGACGATGAAACACGGAAATTGCATCGGAAATAAATACAAAAGGCACAATACCGACTTAAGTACAAGATGACTGACTCTTCCTACAGTCTATGTTTTGAACCATTCCTGGGACACTAGTGATAAATTCCGATGCTTCACCTCAGGTTCACTGTATCCCTCTGACCTTCTTATTGACGATGAAACACAGAAATTGCATCGGAATTAAATAGAAAAGGCACATTGCCGTCTTAAGTACATGTTGACTGAATCTTCCTACTGTCTATGCTTTGAACCATTCCTATGACACTAGTTATAGATTCCGATGCTTCATTTCAGAATTACTGTATCCCTTGGACCTTCTCATTGACGATGAAACACAGATAGTGCATCGGAGTTAAATACAATAGGCACAATACCGACTTAAGTACAATTAGACTAACTCCTCCTACTGTCTATGTTTTGAACCATTCCTGTGACACTTGTTATAGATTCCGATGCTTCACTTCAGGTTTACTGTATCCCTCTGACCTTCTTTTTCACGATGAAACATAGAAATTGCATCGGAATTAAATACAAAAGGGACAATGTCGACATAAGTACAAGAAGACTGACTCATCTTAATGACTATGTTTTGAACCATTCCTGAGGCACTAGTTATAGATTTCGATGCTTCACTTCAGGTTTACTGTATTTCTTGGACCTTCTTATTGACGATGAAACACAGAAATTGCATCGGAATTAAATACAAAATGCACAATGCCGACTTAAGTACAAGAAGACTGACTCTTCTTACTGTCTATGTTTTGAACCATTCCTGTGACACTAGTTATAGATTCCGATGCTTCACTTCAGGTTTACTGCATCCCTTGGATCTTCTTATTGACGATGAAACACGGAAATTGCATCGGAAATAAATTTAAAAGTCACGATGCCGACTTAAGTACATGTTGACTGAATCTTCTAACTGTCTATGTTTTGAACCATTCCTGTGACACTAGTTATAGATTCCGATGGTTCATTTCAGGTTTACTGTCTCCCTTCGATCTTCTTATTGGCGATAAAACACAGATAGTGCATCGGAGTTAAATACAATAGGCACAATACCGACTTAAGTACAAGAAGACTGACTCTTCCTACTGTATATGTTTTGAACCATTCCTGTGACACTAGTTATAGATTCCGATGCTTCACTTCAGGTTTACTGTATCCCTCTGACATTCTTATTGACGATGAATCGCTGAAATTGCATCGGAATTAAATACAAAAGGCACAATGCCGACCAAAGTACAAGAAGACTGACTCTTCTTACTGTCGATTTTTTGAACCATTCCTGTGACACTAGTTATATATTTCGATGCTTCACTTCAGATTTACCGTATCCCTTGGACCTTCTTATTGACGATGAAACAAAGAAATTGCATCGGAATTAAATACAAAAAGCACAATGCCAACTTAAGTACAAGAAGACTGACTCTTCTTACTGACTGTTTTGAACCATTCCTGTGACACTAGTTATAGATTACGATACTTCACTTCAGGTTTACTGTATCCCTCTGACCTTCTTAATGACGATGAGTCACAGAGATTGCATTGGAGTTAAATACAAAATGCACAATGCCGACTTAAGTACAAGAAGTCTAACTCTTCTTTTTGTCAATGTTTTGAACCATTCCTGTGACACTAGTTATAGATTCCGATGCTTCACTTCAGGTTTACTGTATCCCTTGGACCTTCTTATTGACGTTGAAACACAGAAATTGCATCGGAATTAAATACAAAAGGAACAATGCCGACTTAAGTACAAGAAGACTGACCCTTCTTACTGTCTATGTTTTGAACTATTCCTGTGACACTAGTTATAGATTCCGATGCTTCACATAAGGTTTACTGTATCCCTCTGACCTTCTTATTGACGATAAAACACAGAAATTGCATCGGAATTAAATACAAAAGGCACAATACCAACTTAAGTACAAGAAGACTGACTCTTCTTACTGACTGTTTTGAACCATTCCTGTGACACTAGTTATAGATTACGATACTTCATTTCAGGTTTACTGTACCCTTGGACCTTCTTATTGACGATGAAACACAGAAATTGCATCGGAATTAAATGGAAAAGGCACGATCCCGACTAAGGTACAAGAAGACTGACACTTCTTACTGTCTATGTTTTGAACCATTCCTGTGACGCTAGTTACAGATTCCGATGCTTCACGTCAGGTATACCGTATCCCGCTGACCATCTTATTGACGATGAAACACTGAAATTCCATCGGAAATTAATAGAAAAAGCACAATGCTGACTTAAGTACAAGAAGACTGACTCTTCTTACTGACTATGATTTGAACCATTCCTGTGACACTAGTTATAGATTCCGATGCTTCACTTCAGGTTTACTGTATCCCTCTGACCTTCTTTTTGACGATGAAACAAAGAAATTGCATCGGAATTAAGTACAAAAGGCACAATGCCGACTTAAGTACAAGAAGACTGACCTTTCTTACTGTGTATGCTTTGAACCATTCCTGTGACACTAGTTATAGATTCCGTGTTTCACTTCAGGTTTACTGTAACCCTATGGACCTTGTCATTGACGATGAAACACAGAAATTTCATCGGAATTAAATAGATAAGACACAATGCCAACTTAAGTACAAGAAGACTGACACTTATTACTGTCTATGTTTTGAACCATTCCTCTGACGCAAGTTACAGATTCCGATGCTTCTCTTGAGGCTTACTGTATCCCTCTGACCTTATTATTGACGATGAAACACTGAAATTCCATCGGAAATAAATAGAAAAAGCACAATGCCGACTTAAGTTCAAGAAGACTGACTCTTCTTACTGACTATGATTTGAACCATTCGTGTGACACTAGTTATAGATTCCGATGCTTCACTTCAGGTATACAGCATCCCTCTGACCTTCTTATTGACGATGAAACACAGAAATAGCATCGGAATTAAATACAAAAGGCACAATGCCGACTTAAGTACCAGAAGACTGACCTTTCTTACTGTCTATGCTTTGAACCATTCCTGTGACACTAGTTATAGATTCCGATGCTTCACTTCAGGTTTACTGTATCCCTTGGACCTTCTTATTGACGATGAAACACAGATATTGCATCGGAATTAAATACAAAAGGCACAATGCCGACATAAGTACAAGAAGACTGACTCTTCCTACTGTCTATGTTTTGAACCATTCCTGTAACACTAGTTATAGATTCCGATGCTACACTTCAGGATTACTGCATCCCTCTGACCTTCTTATTGACGATGAAACACAGAAATTGCATCGGAATTAAACACAAAAGGCACAATGCCGACTTAAGTACAAAAAGACTGACTCTTCTTACAGACTGCTTTGAACCATTCCTGTGACACTAGTTATAGATTCCGATGCTTCACTTCTGGTTTACTGTATCCCTCTGAACTTCTTATTGACGATGAAACACAGAAATTGCATCCGAATTGAATATAAATGGCACAATACCGACTTAAGTACAAGAAGACTGACTCTCCTTACCGTATATATTTTGAACCATTCCTGTGACACTAGATATAGATTCCGATGCTTCACTTCAGGTTTACTGTATCCCTCGGACCTTCTTATTGACGATGAAACACAGAAATTGCTTCGGAATTAAATACAAAAGGCACAATGCCGACTTAAGTACCAGAAGACTGACCTTTCTTACTGTCTATGCTTTGAACCATTCCTGTGACACTAGTTATAGATTCCGATGCTTCACTTCAGGTTTACTGTATCCCTTGGACCTTCTTATTGACGATGAAACACAGATATTGCATCGGAATTAAATACAAAAGGCACAATGCCGACATAAGTACAAGAAGACTGACTCTTCCTACTGTCTATGTTTTGAACCATTCCTGTAACACTAGTTATAGATTCCGATGCTACACTTCAGGATTACTGTATCCCTCTGACCTTCTTATTGACGATGAAACACAGAAATTGCATCGGAATTAAACACAAAAGGCACAATGCCGACTTAAGTATAAGAAGACTGACTCTTCTTACAGACTGCTTTGAACCATTCCTGTGACACTAGTTATAGATTCCGATGCTTCACTTCTGGTTTACTGTATCCCTCTGACCTTCTTATTGACGATGAAACACAGAAATTGCATCCGAATTGAATACAAATGGCACGATACCGACTTAAGTACAAGAAGACTGACTCTCCTTACCGTATATATTTTGAACCATTCCTGTGACACTAGATATAGATTCCGATGCTTCACTTCAGGTTTACTGTATCCCTCGGACCTTCTTATTGACGATGAAACACAGAAATTGCATCGGAAATAAATACAAAAGGCACAACACCGCCTTAAGTACAAGTAGACTGACTCTTCCTACTGTCTATGTTTTGAACCATTCCGGTGACACTAGTTATAGATTCCGATGCTTCACTTCAGCTTTACTGTATCCCTCTGATCCTCTTATTGACGATGAAACACAGAAATTGCATCGGAACTAAGTACAAAATGCACGATGCCGACTTAAGTACATGTAGACTGAATCTTCCTACTGTCTATGTTTTGAACCATTCCTGTAACACTAGTTATAGATTCCGATGCTACACTTCAGGATTACTGTATCCCTCTGACCTTCTTATTGACGATGAAACACAGAAATTGCATCGGAATTAAACACAAAAGGCACAATGCCGACTTAAGTATAAGAAGACTGACTCTTCTTACAGACTGCTTTGAACCATTCCTGTGACACTAGTTATAGATTCCGATGCTTCATTTCGGGTTTACTGTATCCCTTGGATCCTCTTATTGACGATGAATCACAGATAGTGCATCAGAGTTAAATACAATAGGCACAATACCGATTTAAGTACAAGAAGACTGACTCTTCCTACTGTCTATGTTTTGATCCATTCCTGTGACACTAGTTATAGATTCCGATGCTTCACTTCAGGTTTACTGTATCCATGGGACCTTCCTATTGACGATGAGACACAGAAATTGCATCGGAATTAAATAGAAAGGGCACAATGCCGATTTAAGTACAAGAGGACTGACTCTTCTTACTGTCTATGCTTTAAAGCATTCCTGTGACGTTAGTTACATATTCCGATGCTTCACTTCAGGTTTAGTGTATCCCTCTGACCTTCTTATTGACGATGAAACACAGAAATTGCATAAGAATTAAATAGAAAAGGCACAATGCCGACTTAAGTACAAGAAGACTGACTCTTCCTACTGTCTATGTTTTGAACCATTCCTGTGACAGTAGTTATAGATTCCGATGCTACACTTCAGGTTTACTGTATCCCTCTGACCTTCTAATTGTGGATGAAACACAGTAATTGCATCGGTATTAAATTGAAAAGGGCATAATGCCGACTTAAGTACAAGAAGTCTGACTCTTCTTACTGTCTATATTTTGAACCATTCCTGTGACACTAGTTATAGATTGCGATGCTTCACTTCCGGTTTACTGTATCCCTCTGACCTTCTCATTGACGATGAAACACAGAAATTGCATCGGAATTAAATACAAATGGCACAATGCCGACTCAAGTACAAGAAGACTGACTCTCCTTACTGTCTATGTTTTGAACCATTCCTGTCACACTAGATATAGATTCCGATGCTTCACTTTAGGTTTATTGTATCCCTTGGACCTTTTTATTGACGATGAAACACAGAAATGTAATCGGAATTAAATACAAAAGGCACACTGCCGACTTAAGTAGAAGAAGACTGACTCTTCCTACTGTCTATGTTTTTAACCATTCCTGTGACACTAGTTATAGATTCCGATGCTTCACTTCAGGTTTTCTGTATCCCTCTGACCTTCTTATTGACGACGAAACACAGAAATTGCATCGGAATTAAATACAAAAGGCACAATGCCGACTTAAGAACAAGAAGACTGACTCTTCTTACTGACTGTTTTGAACCATTCCAGTGACACTAGTTATAGATTCCGATGCTTCATTTCGGGTTTACTGTATCCCTCTGACCTTCTTATTGACGATGAAACACAGAAAATGCATCGGAATTAAATACAAATGGCAAAATGCCGATTTAAGTACAAGAAGACTGACTCTCCTTACTGTCTATGTTTTGAACCATTCCTGTGACACTAGATATAGATTCCGATGCTTCACTTTAGGTTTATTGTATCCCTTGGACCTTCTTATTGACGATGAAACACAGATATTGCAACGGAATTAAATACAAAAGACACAATGCCGACTTAAGTACATGTAGACTGACTCTTCCTACTGTCTATGTTTGAAACATTCCTGTGACACTAGTTATAGATTCCGATGCTTCATTTCAGGTTTACTGTATCCTTTGGATCCTCTTATTGACGATGAATCACAGATAGTGCATCAGAGTTAAATACAATAGGCACAATACCGACTTAAGTACAAGAAGACTGACTTTTCCTACTGTCTATGTTTTGAACCATTCCTGTGACACTAGTTATAGATTCCGATGCTTAACTTCAGGTTTACTGTATCCCTCTGATCTTCTTATAGACGATGAAACACGGAAATTGCATCGGAAATAAATACAAAAGGCACAATACCGACTTAAGTACAAGATGACTGACTCTTCCTACAGTCTATGTTTTGAACCATTCCTGGGACACTAGTGATAAATTCCGATGCTTCACCTCAGGTTCACTGTATCCCTCTGACCTTCTTATTGACGATGAAACACAGAAATTGCATCGGAATTAAATAGAAAAGGCACATTGCCGTCTTAAGTACATGTTGACTGAATCTTCCTACTGTCTATGTTTTGAACCATTCCTATGACACTAGTTATAGATTCCGATGCTTCATTTCAGAATTACTGTATCCCTTGGACCTTCTCATTGACGATGAAACACAGATAGTGCATCGGAGTTAAATACAATAGGCACAATACCGACTTAAGTACAATTAGACTAACTCCTCCTACTGTCTATGTTTTGAACCATTCCTGTGACACTTGTTATAGATTCCGATGCTTCACTTCAGGTTTACTGTATCCCTCTGACCTTCTTTTTCACGATGAAACATAGAAATTGCATCGGAATTAAATACAAAAGGGACAATGTCGACATAAGTACAAGAAGACTGACTCATCTTAATGACTATGTTTTGAACCATTCCTGAGGCACTAGTTATAGATTTCGATGCTTCACTTCAGGTTTACTGTATTTCTTGGACCTTCTTATTGACGATGAAACACAGAAATTGCATCGGAATTAAATACAAAATGCACAATGCCGACTTAAGTACAAGAAGACTGACTCTTCTTACTGTCTATGTTTTGAACCATTCCTGTGACACTAGTTATAGATTCCGATGCTTCACTTCAGGTTTACTGCATCCCTTGGATCTTCTTATTGACGATGAAACACGGAAATTGCATCGGAAATAAATTTAAAAGTCACGATGCCGACTTAAGTACATGTTGACTGAATCTTCTAACTGTCTATGTTTTGAACCATTCCTGTGACACTAGTTATAGATTCCGATGGTTCATTTCAGGTTTACTGTCTCCCTTCGATCTTCTTATTGGCGATAAAACACAGATAGTGCATCGGAGTTAAATACAATAGGCACAATACCGACTTAAGTACAAGAAGACTGACTCTTCCTACTGTATATGTTTTGAACCATTCCTGTGACACTAGTTATAGATTCCGATGCTTCACTTCAGGTTTACTGTATCCCTCTGACATTCTTATTGACGATGAATCGCTGAAATTGCATCGGAATTAAATACAAAAGGCACAATGCCGACCAAAGTACAAGAAGACTGACTCTTCTTACTGTCGATTTTTTGAACCATTCCTGTGACACTAGTTATATATTTCGATGCTTCACTTCAGATTTACCGTATCCCTTGGACCTTCTTATTGACGATGAAACAAAGAAATTGCATCGGAATTAAATACAAAAAGCACAATGCCAACTTAAGTACAAGAAGACTGACTCTTCTTACTGACTGTTTTGAACCATTCCTGTGACACTAGTTATAGATTACGATACTTCACTTCAGGTTTACTGTATCCCTCTGACCTTCTTAATGACGATGAGTCACAGAGATTGCATTGGAGTTAAATACAAAATGCACAATGCCGACTTAAGTACAAGAAGTCTAACTCTTCTTTTTGTCAATGTTTTGAACCATTCCTGTGACACTAGTTATAGATTCCGATGCTTCACTTCAGGTTTACTGTATCCCTTGGACCTTCTTATTGACGTTGAAACACAGAAATTGCATCGGAATTAAATACAAAAGGAACAATGCCGACTTAAGTACAAGAAGACTGACCCTTCTTACTGTCTATGTTTTGAACTATTCCTGTGACACTAGTTATAGATTCCGATGCTTCACATAAGGTTTACTGTATCCCTCTGACCTTCTTATTGACGATAAAACACAGAAATTGCATCGGAATTAAATACAAAAGGCACAATACCAACTTAAGTACAAGAAGACTGACTCTTCTTACTGACTGTTTTGAACCATTCCTGTGACACTAGTTATAGATTACGATACTTCATTTCAGGTTTACTGTACCCTTGGACCTTCTTATTGACGATGAAACACAGAAATTGCATCGGAATTAAATGGAAAAGGCACGATCCCGACTAAGGTACAAGAAGACTGACACTTCTTACTGTCTATGTTTTGAACCATTCCTGTGACGCTAGTTACAGATTCCGATGCTTCACGTCAGGTATACTGTATCCCGCTGACCATCTTATTGACGATGAAACACTGAAATTCCATCGGAAATTAATAGAAAAAGCACAATGCTGACTTAAGTACAAGAAGACTGACTCTTCTTACTGACTATGATTTGAACCATTCCTGTGACACTAGTTATAGATTCCGATGCTTCACTTCAGGTTTACTGTATCCCTCTGACCTTCTTTTTGACGATGAAACAAAGAAATTGCATCGGAATTAAGTACAAAAGGCACAATGCCGACTTAAGTACAAGAAGACTGACCTTTCTTACTGTGTATGCTTTGAACCATTCCTGTGACACTAGTTATAGATTCCGTGTTTCACTTCAGGTTTACTGTAACCCTATGGACCTTGTCATTGACGATGAAACACAGAAATTTCATCGGAATTAAATAGATAAGACACAATGCCAACTTAAGTACAAGAAGACTGACACTTATTACTGTCTATGTTTTGAACCATTCCTCTGACGCAAGTTACAGATTCCGATGCTTCTCTTGAGGCTTACTGTATCCCTCTGACCTTATTATTGACGATGAAACACTGAAATTCCATCGGAAATAAATAGAAAAAGCACAATGCCGACTTAAGTTCAAGAAGACTGACTCTTCTTACTGACTATGATTTGAACCATTCGTGTGACACTAGTTATAGATTCCGATGCTTCACTTCAGGTATACAGCATCCCTCTGACCTTCTTATTGACGATGAAACACAGAAATAGCATCGGAATTAAATACAAAAGGCACAATGCCGACTTAAGTACCAGAAGACTGACCTTTCTTACTGTCTATGCTTTGAACCATTCCTGTGACACTAGTTATAGATTCCGATGCTTCACTTCAGGTTTACTGTATCCCTTGGACCTTCTTATTGACGATGAAACACAGATATTGCATCGGAATTAAATACAAAAGGCACAATGCCGACATAAGTACAAGAAGACTGACTCTTCCTACTGTCTATGTTTTGAACCATTCCTGTAACACTAGTTATAGATTCCGATGCTACACTTCAGGATTACTGCATCCCTCTGACCTTCTTATTGACGATGAAACACAGAAATTGCATCGGAATTAAACACAAAAGGCACAATGCCGACTTAAGTACAAAAAGACTGACTCTTCTTACAGACTGCTTTGAACCATTCCTGTGACACTAGTTATAGATTCCGATGCTTCACTTCTGGTTTACTGTATCCCTCTGAACTTCTTATTGACGATGAAACACAGAAATTGCATCCGAATTGAATATAAATGGCACAATACCGACTTAAGTACAAGAAGACTGACTCTCCTTACCGTATATATTTTGAACCATTCCTGTGACACTAGATATAGATTCCGATGCTTCACTTCAGGTTTACTGTATCCCTCGGACCTTCTTATTGACGATGAAACACAGAAATTGCTTCGGAATTAAATACAAAAGGCACAATGCCGACTTAAGTACCAGAAGACTGACCTTTCTTACTGTCTATGCTTTGAACCATTCCTGTGACACTAGTTATAGATTCCGATGCTTCACTTCAGGTTTACTGTATCCCTTGGACCTTCTTATTGACGATGAAACACAGATATTGCATCGGAATTAAATACAAAAGGCACAATGCCGACATAAGTACAAGAAGACTGACTCTTCCTACTGTCTATGTTTTGAACCATTCCTGTAACACTAGTTATAGATTCCGATGCTACACTTCAGGATTACTGTATCCCTCTGACCTTCTTATTGACGATGAAACACAGAAATTGCATCGGAATTAAACACAAAAGGCACAATGCCGACTTAAGTATAAGAAGACTGACTCTTCTTACAGACTGCTTTGAACCATTCCTGTGACACTAGTTATAGATTCCGATGCTTCACTTCTGGTTTACTGTATCCCTCTGACCTTCTTATTGACGATGAAACACAGAAATTGCATCCGAATTGAATACAAATGGCACGATACCGACTTAAGTACAAGAAGACTGACTCTCCTTACCGTATATATTTTGAACCATTCCTGTGACACTAGATATAGATTCCGATGCTTCACTTCAGGTTTACTGTATCCCTCGGACCTTCTTATTGACGATGAAACACAGAAATTGCATCGGAAATAAATACAAAAGGCACAACACCGCCTTAAGTACAAGTAGACTGACTCTTCCTACTGTCTATGTTTTGAACCATTCCGGTGACACTAGTTATAGATTCCGATGCTTCACTTCAGCTTTACTGTATCCCTCTGATCCTCTTATTGACGATGAAACACAGAAATTGCATCGGAACTAAGTACAAAATGCACGATGCCGACTTAAGTACATGTAGACTGAATCTTCCTACTGTCTATGTTTTGAACCATTCCTGTGACACTAGTTATAGATTCCGATGCATCATTTCAGGTTTACTGTATCCCTTGGATCTTCTTATTGACGATGAAACACTGATAGTGTATCGGAGTTAAATACAATAGACACAATACCGACTTAAGTACAAGAAGACTGACTCTTCCTACTGTCGATTTTTTGAACCATTCCTGTGACACTAGTTATAGATTCCGATATTTCACTTCAGGTTTACTGTATCCCTCTGACATCCTTATTGACGATGAAACACAGAAATTGCATCGGAATGAAGTAGAAAAGGCACAATCCCGACTTAAGTACAAGAAGACTGACTCTTCTTACTGTCTATGCTTTGAACCACTCCTGCGACGATAGTTACAGATTCCGATGTTTCATTTCAGGTTTACTGTATCCCTTGGATCTTCTTATTGACGATGAATCACAGATAGTGCATCAGAGTTAAATACAATAGGCACAATACCGAATTAAGTGAAAGAAGACCGACTCTTCCCACTGTCTATGTTTTGAACCATTCCTGTGACACTACTTATAGATTCCGATGCTTCACTACAGGTTTACTGTATCCCTCTTACTTTATTATTGACGATGAAACACTTAAACTGCATCGGAAATATATACAAAAGGCACGATGCCGACTTAAGTACATGTAGACTGAATCTTCATACTGTCTATGTTTTGAACCATTCCTGTGACACTAGTTATAGATTCCGATGCTTCAATTCAGGTTTACTGTATCCCTTGGATCTTCTTATTGACGGTGAAACACAGATAGTGCATCGGAGTTAAATAGAATAGGCACAATACCGACCTAATTACAAGAAGACTGACTCTTCCTACTGTCTATGTTTTGAACCATTCCTGTGTCACTAGTTATAGATTCCGATGCTTCACTTCAGGTTTTCTGTATCCCTGTGACATTCTTATTGTCGATGAATCACAGAAATTGCATCGGAATTAAATACAAAAGGCACATTGCCGACTTAAGTACAAGAAGACTGACTCTTCTTTTTGTCTATGATTTGAACCATTCCTGTGACACTAGTTACAGATTCCGATGCTTCACTTCCGGTTTACCGAATCCCTTGGACCTTCTTATTGACGATGAAACACAGAAATTGCATCGGAATTAAATAGAAAAATCACAATGCCCACTTAAGTACAATAACACTGACTCTTCCTACTGTCTATGTTTTGAACCATTCCTGTGACACTAGTTATAGATTCCGATGCTTCACTTCAGGTATACTGCATCCCTTGGACCTTCTTATTGACGATGAAACACAGAAATTGCATCGGAATTAAATAGAAAAGGCACAATGCCGACTTAAGTACAAGAAGACTAACTCTTCTTACTGACTATGTTTTGAACCATTCCTGTGACACTAGTTATAGATTCCGATGCTTCACTTCAGGTTTACTATATTTCTTGGACGTCCTTATTGACGATGAAACACAGAAATTGCATCGGAATTAAATACAAAAGGCACAATGCCGACTTAAGTACAAGAAGACTGACTCTTCTTACTGTCTATGTTTTGAACCATTCCTGTGACACTAGTTATAGATCCCGTTGCTTCACTTCAGAATTACTGTATCCCTTGGACCTTCTTATTGACGATGAAACACAGAAATTGCATCGGAATTAAATACAAAAGGCACAATGCCGACTTAAGTACATGTAGACTGACTCTTCCTACTGTCTATGTTTGAAACATTCCTGTGACACTAGTAATAGATTCCGATGCTTCATTTCAGGTTTACTGTATCCCTTGGATCTTCTTATTTACGATGAATCACAGATTGTGCATCGGAGTTAAATACAATAGGCACAATTCCGACTTAAGTACAAGAAGACTGACTCTTCCTACTGTCAATGTTTTGAACCATTCCTGTGACACTAGTTATAGATTCCGATGCTTCACTTCAGGTTTACTGTATCCCTTGGACCTTCTTATTGACGATGAAACACTGATAGTGCATCGGAGTTAAATACAATAGACACAATACCGACTTAAGTACAAGAAGTCTGACTCTTCTTTTTGTCTATGTTTTGAACCATTCCTGTGACACTAGTTATAGATTCCGATATTTCACTTCAGGTTTACTGTATCCCTATGACCTCCTTATTGACGATGAAACACAGAAATTGCATCGGAATTAAGTAGAAAAGGCACAATCCCGACTTAAGTACAAGAAGACTGACTCTTCTTACTGTCTATGTTTTGAACCATTCCTGTGACGATAGTTACAGATTCCGATGCTTCATTTCAGGTTTACTGTATCCCTTGGATCTTCTTATTGACGATGAATCACAGATAGTGCATCAGAGTTAAATACAATAGGCACAATGCCGAATTAAGTAAAAGAAGACTGACTCTTCCTACTGTCTATGTTTTGAACCATTCCTGTGACACTAGTTATAGATTCCGATGCTTCACTTCAGGTTTACAGTATCCCTCTGATCATCTTATTGACGATGAAACATGGAAACTGCATCGCAAATAAATACAAAAGGCACGGTGCCCACTTAAGTACATGTAGACTGAATCTTCCTACTGTCTATGTTTTGAACCATTCCTGTGACACTAGTTATAGATTCCGATGCTTCATTTCAGGTTTACTGTATCCCTTGGATCTTCTTATTGACGGTGAAACACAGAAACTGCATCGGAATTGAATACAAAAGGCACAATGCCGACTTAAGTACACGTAGACTGACTCTTCGTACTGTCTATGTTTGAAACATGCGTGTGACACTAGTTATAGATTCTGATGCTTCATTTCAGGTTTACTGTATCCCTTGGATCTTCTTATTGACGATGAATCGCAGATAGTGCACCGGAGTTAAATACAATAGGCACAATACCGGCTTAAGTACAAGAAGACTGACTTTTCCTACTGTCTATGTTTGAACCATTCCTGTGACACTAGTTATAGATTCCATTACTTCACTTCAGCTTTACTGTATCCCTCTGATCTTCTTATTGACGATGAAACACAGAAATCGCATCGGAAATAAATACAAAAGGCACGATGCCGACTTAAGTACATGTAGAATGAATCTTCCTATTGTCTATGTTTTGAACCATTCCTGTGACACTAGTTATAGATTCCGATGCTTCATTTCAGGTTTACTGTATCCCTTGGATCTTCGTATTGACGATGAAACACAGATAGTGCATCGGAGTTAAATACAATAGGCACAACACCGACTTAAGTGCAAGAAGACTGACTCGCCCTACTGGCTATGTTTGAACCATTCCTGTGACACTAGTTTTAGATTTCGAAACTTCACTTCAGGTTTACTGTATTCCTCTGACCTTCTTATTGACGATGAAACACAGGTATTGCATAGGAGTTAGATAGAAAAGGCACAATGCCGACTTAAGTACAAGAAGACTGACTCTTCTTACTGTCTATGTTTTGAACCATTCCTGTGACACTAGTTATAGATTCCGATGCTTCACTTCAGGTTTACTGTATCCCTTGGACCTTCTTATTGACGATGAAATACAGAAATTGCATCGGAATTTAATACAAAAGCAACAATGCCGACTTAAGTACAAGAAGACTGACTCTCCTTACTGACTATGTTTTGAACCATTCCTGTGACACTAGTTATAGATTCCGTTGTTTCACTTCAGGTTTACTGTATTCCTCTGACCTTCTTATTGACGATGAAACACAGAAATTGCATCGGAATTAAATACAAAAGGCACAATGCAGACTTAGGTACAAGAAGACTGACCTTTCTTACTGTCTATGCTTTGAACAAATCCTGTGACACTAGTTATAGATTCCGATGCTTCACTTCAGGTATATTGTATCCCTAGTCCTTCTTGTTGGCGATGAAACACAGAAATTGCATCGGAAGCAAATACAAAAGGCACAATGAGGACTTAAGTACGAGGAGACTGACTCTTCCTACTGTCTATGTTTTGAACCATTCCTGCGAAACTAGTTATAGATACCGATGCTACACTACAGGTTTACTGTATCCCTCTGACCTTCTTATTGACGATGAAACACAGAAATTGCATTGGAATTAAACACAAAGGGCACAATGCCGACTTAAGTACAAGAAGACTGACTCTCCTTACTGACTGTTTTGAACCATTCCTGTGACACTAGTTATAGATTACGATGCTTCACTTCATGTTTACAATATCCCTCTGACCTTCTTATTGACGATGAAACACAGAAATTGCATCGGAATTAAATACAAATGGAACAATGCCGACTTAAGTACAAGAAGACTGACTCTCCTTACTGTCTATGTTTTGAACCATTCCTGTGACACTAGATATAGATTCCGATGCTTCACTTCTGGTTTACTGTATCCCTCTGACCTTCTTATTGACGATGAAACACAGAAATTGCATCGGAATTAAATACAAAAGGCACAATGCTGACGTAAGTACATGTAGACTGACTCTTCCTACTGTCTATGTTTAAAACATTCCTGTGACACTTGTTATAGATTCCGATGCTTCATTTCAGGTTTACTGTATCCCTTGGATCTTCTTATTGACGATGAATCACAGATAGTGCATCGGAGTTAAATACAATAGGTACAATATCGACTTAAGTACAAGAAGACTGACTCTTCCTACTGTCTATGTTTTGAACTATTCCTATGACACTAGTTATAGATTCCGATGCTTCACTTCAGCTTTACTGTATCCCTCTGATCTTATTATTGACGATGAAACACAGAAATTGCATCGGAAATAATGACAAAAGGCACGATGCCGACTTAAGTATATGTCGACTGAATCTTCCTACTGTCTATGTTTTGAACCATTCCTGTGACACTAGGTATAGATTCCGATGCTTCATTTTAGGTTCCCTGTATCCCTTGGACCTTCTTATTGACCATGAAACGCAGAAATTGCATCGGAGTTATATAGAAAAGGAACAATGCCGACTTAAGCACAAGAAGACTGACTCTTCTTACTACTATGTTTTGAACCACTCCTGTGGCGCTAGTTACAGATTCCGATGCTTCACTTCAGGTTTACTGTATCCCTTGGACCTTCTTAATGACGATGAAACGCAGAAATTGCATCGGAATTAAATACAAAAGGCACAATGCCGACTTAAGTACAAGAAGACTGACTGTTCCTACTGTCTATGATTTGAGAAATTCCTGTGACACTAGTTATAGATTCCGATGCTTCACCTCAGGTTCACTGTATCCCTCTGACCTTCTTATTGACGATGAAACACAGAAATTGCATCAGAATTAAAAAGAAAAGGCACAATGCCGTCTTAAGTACATGTAGTCAGAATCTTCCTATTGTCTATGTTTTGAACCATTCCTGTGACACTAGTTATAGATTCCGATGGTTCATTTCAGGTTTACTGTATCCCTTGGATCTGTTTATGGACGATGAAACACAGATAGTGCATCGGAGTTAAATACAATAGGCACAATACCGACTTAAGTACAAGAAGAATGACTCTTCCTACTGTCTATGTTTTGAACCATTCCTGTGACACTAGTTATAGATTCCGATGCTTCACTTCAGGTTCACTGTATCCCTCTGACCTTCTTATTGACGATGATACACAGAAATTGCATCAGAATTAAATAGAAAAGTCACAATGCCGTCTTAAGTACATGTAGACTGAAACTTCCTACTGTCTATGTTTTGAACTATTCCTGTGACACTAGTTATAGATTCCGATGCTTCATTTCTGGTTTACTGTATCCCTTGGATCTTCTTATTGACGATGAAACACAGATAGTGCATCGGAGTTAAATACAATAGGCACAATACCGATTTAAGCACAATAAGACTGACTCTTAGTACTGTCTATGTTTTGAACCATTCCTGTGACACTTGTTATAGATTCCGATGCTTCACTTCATATTTACTCTATCCCTCTGACCTTCTTTTTGACGATGAAACACAGAAATTGCATCGGAATTAAATACAAATGGCACAATGCCGACATAAGTACAAGAGGACTGACTCTTCTTACTGTCTATCTTTTGAACCATTCCTGTGACACTAGTTATAGATTCCCATGCTTCACTTCTGATTTACTGTATCCCTTGGACCTTCATATTGACGATGAAACAAAGACACTGCATCGGAATTAAATACAAAAGGCACAATGCCGACTTAAGTACAAGAAGACTGACTCTTCTTACTGACTGTTTTGAACCATTCCTGTGACACTAGTTATAGATTCCGATGCTTCACTTCAGGTTTACTGAAACTCTCTGACCTTCTTATTGACGATTAAACACTGATATTGCATCGGAATTAAATACAAAAGGCACAATGCCCACTAAAGTACATGTAGACTCACTCTTCCTACTGTCTATGCTTTGAAACATTCCTGTGACACTAGTTATAGATTCCGATGCTTCATTTCAGGTTTACTGTATCCCTTGGATCTTCTTATTGACGATGAAACACAGAAAGTGCATCGGAACTAAATAGAAAAGGCACAATGCTGGCTTAAGTACAAGAAGACTGACTCTCCTTACTGTCTATGATTTGAACCATTCCTGTGACACTACATATAGATTCCGATGCTTCAATTCAGGTTTACTGTATCCTTTGGACCTTGTTATTGACGGTGAAACACAGAAATTGCATCGGAAATAAATAGAAAAGGCACAATCCGGACTTAAGTACAAGAAGACTGACTCTTCCTACTATCTATGTTTTGAACCATTCCTGTGACTAACTAGTGAAGCATCGGAATCTATAACTATAGATTCCGATGCTTCATTTCAGGTTTGCTGAATCCCTAGGATCTTCTTATTGACGATGAAACACAGATAGTGCATCGGAGTTAAATACAAAACGCACAATGCCGACTTAAGTACAAGAAGACTGACTCTTCTTACTGTCTGTGTTTTGAACCATTCCTGTGACGCTAGTTACAGATTACGGTGCTTCACTTCGGGTTTACTGTATCCCTTGGACCTTCGTATTGACGATGAAACACAGATATTGCATCGGAATTAAATACAAAAGGCACAATGCCGACGTAAATACAAGAAGACTGACTCTTCTTACTGACTATGTTTGAACCATTCCTGTGACACTAGTTAGAGATTCCGATGCTTCACTTCATGTTTACTGTATCCTTCTGACCTTCTTATTGACGAGGAAACACAGAAATTCCATCGTAATTAAATACAAAAGCCACAATGCCGACTTAAGTACAAGAAGACTGACTCTTTTAACTGACTATGTTTTGAAACATTCCTGTGACACTAGTTATAGATTCCGATGCTTCACTTCAGGTTTACTGAATCACTCTGACCATCTTATTGACGATGAAACACAGATATTGCATCGGAATTAAATACAAAAGGCACAATGCCGACTTCAGTACATGTAGACTTACTCTTCCTACTGTCTATGTTTCAAACATTCCTGTGACCTTAGTTATAGATTACGATGCATCATTTCAGGTTTACTGTATCCCTTGGACCTTCTTATTGACGATGAATCACAGAAAGTGCATCGGAATTAAATAGAAAAGTCACAATGCCGACTTAAATACAAGAAGACTGAGTCTTCCTACTGTCTATGTTTTGAACCATTCCTGTGACACTAGTTATAGATTCCGATGCTTCACTTCAGATTTACTGTATCCCTTGGACCTTCTTATTGACGATGAATCTCAGAAATTGCATCGGAATTAAATATAAAATGCACAATGCCGACTTAAGTACAAGAAGACTGACTCTTCTTTTTGTCTATGCTTTGAACCATTCCTGTGACACTAGTTACAGATTCCGATGTTTCACTTCAGGTTTACTGTATCCCTTGGACCTTCGTATTGACGATGATACACAGAAACTGCATCGGAATTAAATACAAAATGCACAATGACGACATAAGTACAAGAAGACTGACCCTTCTTACTGTCTATGTTTTGAACCATTATTGTGACACTAGTTATAGCTTCCGATGCTTTACTTAAGGTTTTCTGTATCCCTCTGACCTTCTTATTGACGATGAAACACAGAAATTGCATAGGAATTAAATACAAAAGGCACAATGCCGACTTATGTTTAAGAAGACTGACTCTTCGTACTGACTATGCTTTGAACAATTCCTGTGACACTTGTTATAGTTTCCGATGATTCACTTCTGGTTTACTGTATCCCTCTGACCTTCTTATTGACGATGAAACACAGAAATTGCATCGGAATTAAATAGAATATGCACAATGCCGACTTAAGTACAATAAACTGCCTCTTCTTACTGACTATATTTTGAACCATCCCTGTGACGCTAGTTACAGATTACGATGCTTCACTTCAGGTTTACTGTATCCCTTGGACTTTCTTATTGACGATGAAACACAGAAATTGCATCGGAATTAAATACAAAAGGCACAATGCCGACTTAACTACATGTAGACTGACTCTTCCTACTGTCTATCCTTTGAAACATTCCTGTGACACTAGTTATAGATTCCGATGCTTCATTTCAGGTATACTGTATCCCTTGGACCTCCTTATTGACGATGACACACAGAAAGTGCATCGGAATTAAATAGAAAAGGCACAATGCTGACTTAGGTACAAGAAGCCTGACTCTTCCTACTGTCTATGTTTTGAACCATTCCTGTGACACTAGTTATAGATTCCAATGCTTCACTTCAGGTTTACTGTATCCCTCTGACCTTCTTATTGACGATGAAACACAGAAATTGCATCGGAATTAAAGAGAAAAGGCACAATGTCAACTTAAGTACAAGGAGACTGACTCATCCTACTGTATATGTTTTGAACCATTCCTGTGACACTAGTTATAGATTCCTATGCTACACTTCAGGTTTACTGTATCCCTCTGACCTTCTTATTGACGATGAAACACAGAAATTGCATTGGAATTATATACAATAGGCACAATGCCGACTTAAGTACAAGAAGACTGACTCTTCTTACTGACTGTTTTGAACCATTCCTGTGACACTAGTTATAGATTCCGATCCTTCACTTCAGGTTTACCGTATCCCTCTGACCATCTTATTGATGTTGAAACACAGAAATAGCATCGGAATTAAATACAAAAGGCACAATGCCGACTGAAGTACAAGAAGACTGACTCTCCTCATTGCCTATGTTTTGAACCATTCCTGTGACACTAGATATAGATTCCGATGCTTCACTTTAGGTTTACTGTATCCTTTGGACCTTCTTATTAACGATGAAACACAGATATTGCATCGGAATTATATAGAAAAGGCACAATGCCGACTTAAGTACAAGAAGACTAACTCTTCTTACTGTCTATGTTTTGAACCATTCCTCTGACGCAAGTTACAGATTCCGATGCTTCACTTCAGGTTTAGTGTATCCCTCTGACCGTATTATTGACGATGAAACACTGAAATTGCATCGGAAATAAATAGAAAAATCACAATGCAGACCTAAGTACAAGAAGACTGACTCTTCTTACTGACTGTTTTGAACCATTCCTGTGACACTAGTTATAGATTCCGATGCTTCACTTATGGTTTACTGTATCCCTTGGACCTTCTTATTGAAGATGAAACACAGAAAATGCATCAGAATTATATACAAAAGGCACAATGCCGACTTAAGTACAAGGAGACTGACTCATCCTACTGTCTATGTTTTGAACCATTCCTGTGACACTAGTTATAGATTCCTATGCTACACTTCAGGTTTACTGTATCCCTCTGACCTTCTTATTGACGATGAAACACAGAAATTGCATCGGAATTATATACAATAGGCACAATGCCGACTTAAGTACAAGAAGACTGACTCTTCTTACTGACTGTTTTGAACCATTCCTGTGACACTAGTTATAGATTCCGATCCTTCACTTCAGGTTTACCGTATCCCTCTGACCATCTTATTGATGTTGAAACACAGAAATAGCATCGGAATTAAATACAAAAGGCACAATGCCGACTGAAGTACAAGAAGACTGACTCTCCTTACTGCCTATGTTTTGAACCATTCCTGTGACACTAGATATAGATTCCGATGCTTCACATTAGGTTTACTGTATCCTTTGGACCTTCTTATTAACGATGAAACACAGATATTGCATCGGAATTATATAGAAAAGGCACAATGCCGACTTAAGTACAAGAAGACTGACTCTTCTTACTGTCTATGTTTTGAACCATTCCTCTGACGCAAGTTACAGATTCCGATGCTTCACTTCAGGTTTAGTGTATCCCTCTGACCGTATTATTGACGATGAAACACTGAAATTGCATCGGAAATAAATAGAAAAATCACAATGCAGACCTAAGTACAAGAAGACTGACTCTTCTTACTGACTGTTTTGAACCATTCCTGTGACACTAGTTATAGATTCCGATCCTTCACTTCAGGTTTACCGTATCCCTGTGACCTTAAAAGTGACGATGAAACACAGAAATTGCGTCGGAATTACATACAAAAGGCACAATGCCGACTTAAGTACATGTAGACTGACTCTTCCTACTGTCTACGTTTTGCAACATTCCTGTGGCATTAGTTATAGATTCCGATGCTTCATTTCAGGTTTACTGTATCCCTTGGACCTTCTTACTGACGATGAAACACAGATTGTGCATCGGAGTTAAATACAAAAGGCACAATGCCGACTTAAGTACAAGAAGACTGACTCTTCCTACATTCTATGTTTTGAACCATTCCTGTATCACTAGATATAGATTCCGATGCTTCACTTCAGGTTTACTGTATCCCTCTGACCCTCTTTTTGACGATGAAACACAGAAATTGGATCGGAATTAAATACAAAATGCACAATGCCGACTTATGTACAAGAAGTCTGACTCTTCTTACTGTCTATGTTTTGAACCATTCCTGTGACACTAGTTATAGATTCCGATGCTTCACTTCAGCTTTACTGTATCCCTCTGACATTCTTATTGACGATGAAACACAGAAATTGCATCGGAATTAAATAGAAAAGGCACCATGCCGACTTCAGTACATGTGGACTGACTCTTCCTACTGTCTCTGTTTTGAAACATTCCTGTGACACGAGTTATAGATTCCGATACTGCACTTCAGGTTTACTGTATCCCTCTGACCTTCTTTTTGACGATAAAACACAGAAACTGGATCGGAATTAAATACAAAAGGCACAATGCCGACTTAAGTACAAGAAGACAGACTCTTCTTACTGGCTATAATTTGAACCATTCCTGTGACACTAGTTATAGATTCCGATGCTTCACTTCATATTTACTGTATCCCTTGGACCTACTTATTGACGATGAAACACAGAAATTTCCTCGGAATTAAATACAAAATGCACAATGCCGACTTAAGTACAAGAAGACTGACTCTTCTTACTGACTGTTTTGACCCATTCCTGTGACACTAGTTATAGATTCCGATGCTTCACGTCAGGTATACTGTATCCCTCTGACCTTCTTATTGACGATGAAACACAGAAATTACATCGGAATTAAATACAAAAGGCACAATGCCGACTTAAGTACAAGAAGACTGACTCTTCTTACTGTCTATGATTTGAACCATTCCTGTGACACTAGTTATAGATTACGATGCTTCACTTCATGTTTACTGTATGCCTTTTACCTTCTTATTGACGATGAAACACAGAAATTGCATCGGAATTAAATAGAAAATTCACAATGCCGACTTAAGTACAAGAAGACTGATTCTTCTTACTGTCTACGTTTTGAAAAATTCCTGTGACGCTAGTTACAGATTCCGATGCTTCACTTCAGGTTTACTGTATCTCTCTGACCTACTTATTGACGATGAAACACAGATATTGCATCGGAATTAAATACAATAGGCACAATGCCGACTTAAGTACGAGAAGACTGACTCTTCTTACTGACTATGTTTTGAACCATTCCTGTGACGATAGTTACAGATTCCGATGCTTCACTTCTGGTTTACTGTATCCAATGGACCTTCGTATGGACGATGAAACACAGATATTGCGTCGGAATTAAAAAGAAAAGGCACAAAGCCGACTTAAGAACAAGAGGACTGACTCTTCCTACTGTCTATGTTTTGAACCATTCCTGTGACACTAGTTATAGATTCCGATGCCTCACTTCATGTTTACTGTATCCCTTGGTCCATCTTATTGACGATTAAACACAGAAATTGCATCGGAATTAAATACAAAAGCCACAATGCCGACTTACGTACAAGAAGACAGACTCTTCTTACTGACTATGTTTGAACCATTCCTGTGACACTAGTTATAGATTCCGATGCTTCCCTTCAGGTTTACTGTATCCCTTGGACGTTCTTATTGACGATGAAACACAGAAATTGCATCGGAATTAAATAGAAAAGGTACAATGCCGACTTAAGTACAAGAAGACTTACTGTTTATGCTGACCTTGTTTTGAACCATTCCTGTGACGCAAGTTACAGATTCCGATGCTTCACTTCAGGTTTACTGTATCTCTCTGACCTTCTTATTGACGATGAAACACAGATATTCCATCGGAAGTAAATACAAAAGCCACAATGCCGACTTAAGTACAAGAAGACAGACTCTTCTTACTGACTATGTTTGAACCATTCCTGTGACGATAGTTACAGATTTCTATGCTTCACTTCAGGTTTACTGTATCCCTTGGACCTTCTTATTGACGATGAAACAGAGATATTGCATCGGAATTAAATACGAAAGGCACAATGCCGACGTAAGTACAAGAAGACTGACCCTTCTTACTGACTATGTTTTGAACCATTCCTGTGACACTAGTTAGAGATTCCGATGTTTCACTTCAGGTTTACTGTATCCCTTGGACCTTCTTATTATTGATGAAAAACAGAAAGTTCATCGGAATAAATAGAAATGGCACAATGCCGACTTAAGTACAAGAAGACTGACTCTTCCTACTGTCTATGTTTTGAACCATTCCTGTGACACTAGTTATAGATTCCGATGCTTCACTTCAGATTTACTGTATCCCTTGGACCTTCTTATTGACGATGAATCTCAGAAATTGCATCGGAATTAAATATAAAAGGCACAATGCCGACTTTAGTACAAGAAGACTGACTCTTCTTTTTGTCTATGCTTTGAACCATTCCTGTGACACTAGTTATATCTTCCGATGCTTCACTTAAGGTTTTCTGTATCCCTCTGACCTTCTTATTGACGATGAAACACAGAAATTGCATAGGAATTAAATACAAAAGGCACAATGCCAACTTAAGTTTAAGAAGACTGACTCTTCGTACTGACTATGCTTTGAACAATTCCTGTGACACTTGTTATAGATTCCGATGATTTACTTCAGGTTTACTGTATCCCTCTGACCTTCTTATTGACGATGAAACACAGAAATTGCATGGGAATTAAATAGAAAATGCACAATGCCGACTTAAGTACAATAAACTGCCTCTTCTTACTGACTATGTTTTGAACCATCCCTGTGACGCTAGTTACAGATTACGATGCTTCACTTCAGGTTTACTGTATCCCTTGGACTTTCTTATTGACGATGAAACACAGAAATTGCATCGGAATTAAATACAAAAGGCACAATGCCGACTTAACTACATGTAGACTGTCTCTTCCTACTGTCTATCCTTTGAAACATTCCTGTGACACTAGTTATAGATTCCGATGCTTCATTTCAGGTATACTGTATCCCTTGGACCATCTTATTGACGATGAAACACAGAAAGTGCATCGGAATCAAATAGAAAAGGCACAATGCTGACTTATGTACAAGAAACCTGACTCTTCCTACTGTCTATGTATTGAACCATTCCTGTGACACTAGTTATAGATTCCGATGCTTTACTTCAGGTTTACTGTATCCCTCTGACCTTCTTATTGACGATGAAACACAGAAATTGCGTGGGAATTGAAGAGAAAAGGCACAATGCCGACTTCAGTACAAGAAGACTGACCTTTCTTACTGTCTATGCTTTGATCCATTCCTGTGACACTAGTTATAGATTCCGATGCTTCACTTAAGGTTTACTGTATCCCTTGGACCTTCTTATTGAAGATGAAACACAGGAAATGCATCAGAACTATATACAAAAGGCACAATGCCGACTTAAGTACAAGAAGACTGACTCATCCTACTGTCTATGTTTTGAACCATTCCTGTGACACTAGTTATAGATTCCTATGCTACACTTCAGGTTTACTGTATCCCTCTGACCTTCTTATTGACGATGAAACACAGAAATTGCATCGGAATTATATACAATAGGCACAATGCCGACTTAAGTACAAGAAGACTGACTCTTCTTACTGACTGTTTTGAACCATTCCTGTGACACTAGTTATAGATTCCGATCCTTCACTTCAGGTTTACCGTATCCCTCTGACCTTCTTATTGATGTTGAAACACAGAAATAGCATCGGAATTAAATACAAAAGGCACAATGCCGACTGAAGTACAAGAAGACTGACTCTCCTTACTGTCAATGATTTGTACCATTCCTGTGACACTAGATATAGATTCCGATGCTTCACTTCAGGTTTACTGTATCCTTTGGACCTTCTTATTGACGATGAAACACAGATATTGCATCGGAATTATATAGAAAGGGCACAATGCCGACTTAAGTACAAGAAGACTGACTCTTCTTACTATCTATGTTTTGAACCATTCCTCTGACGCAACTTACAGATTCCGATGCTTCACTTCAGGTTTAGTGTATCCCTCTGACCGTATTATTGACGATGAAACACTGAAATTGCATCGAAAATAAATAGAAAAATCACAATGCAGACCTAAGTACAAGAAGACTGACTCTTCTTACTGACTGTTTTGAACCATTCCTGTGACACTAGCTATAGATTCCGATCCTTCACTTCAGGTTTACCGTATCCCTGTGACCTTAAAAGTGACGATGAAACACAGAAATTGCATCGGAAATAAATACAAAAGACACAATGCCGACTTAAGTACGTGTAGACCGACTCTTCCTACTGTCTGTGTTTTGCAACATTCCTGTGACCATAGTTATAGATTCCGATGCTTCATTTCAGATTTACTGTATCCCTTGGACCTTCTTATTGACGATGAAACACAGATATTTCCTCGGAATTAAATACAAAATGCAAAATGCCGACTTAAGTACAAGAAGACTGACTCTTCTTACTGACTGTTTTGACCCATTCCTGTGACACTAGTTACAGATTCCGATGCTTCACGTCAGGTATACTGTATCCCTCTGACCTTCTTATTGACGATGAAACACAGTAATTGCCTCGGAATAAAATAGAAAACGCAAAATGCCGACTTAAGTACAAGATGACTGACTCTTCTTACTGTCTATGTTTTGAACCATTCCTGTGACCGTAGTTACAGGTCCCGATGCTTCACTTCAGGTTTACTGTATCCCTCTGACCTTCTTATTGAAGATAAAACACAGATAGTGCATCAGAGTTAAATACAAAAGGCACAATGCCGACTTAAGTACAAGACGACTGACTCTTCCTACTGTCTATGCTTTGAACCACTCCTATGACACAAGATATAGTTTTCGATGCTTCACGTCTGGATTACTGTATCCTTCTGACCTTCTTTTTGACGATGCAACACAGAAATTGCATCGGAATTAAATAGAAAAGGCACAATGCCGACTTAAGTACAAGAAAACTGTCTCTTCCTACTGTCTATGTTTTGAACCATTCCTGTGACACTAGTTATAGATTCCGATGCTTCACTTCAGGTTTACTGTATCCCTCTGACCTTCTTATTGACGGTGAAGCACAGAAATTGCATCGGAATTAAATACAAATGGCACAATGCCGACTTAAGTACAAGAAGACTGACTCTGCTTACTGTCTATGTTTTGAACCATTCCTGTGACACTAGTTATAGATTCCGATGCTTCACTTCAGTTTTACTGTATCCCTTGGACCTTCTTGTTGACGATGAAACACAGAAATTGCCTCGGAATAAAATAGAAAACGCAAAATGCCGACTTAAGTACAAGATGACTGACTCTTCTTACTGTCTATGTTTTGAACCATTCCTGTGACCGTAGTTACAGGTTCCGATGCTTCACTTCAGGTTTATTGTATCCCTCTGACCTTCTTATTGACGATGAAACACAGAAATTGCATCGGAATTAAATAGAAAAGGCACAATGCCGTCTTAAGTACAAGAAGACTGACTCTTCCTACTGTCTATGTTTTCAACCATTCCTGTGTCACTAGTTAGAGACTCCGATGCTTCACTTCAGGTTTACTGTATCCCTCTGACCTTCTTATTGACGATGAAAAACATTAACTGCATCGGTAATAAATTGAAAGGGGTACAATGCCGAGTTAAGTACAAGAAGACTGACTCTTCTTACTGTCTATGTTTTGAACCATTCCTGTGACACTAGTTATAGATTCCGATGCTTCACGTCTGGTTTACTGTATCCCTCTGATCTTCTTATTGACGATGAAACACAGAAAGTGCATCGGAATTAAATAGAAAAGGCACAAAGCAGACATAAGTACAAGAGGACTGACTCTTCCTACTGTCTATGTTTTGAACCATTCCTGTGGCACTAGTTATGGATTCCGATGCTTCACTTTAGGTTTACTGTATCCATCTGACCTTCTTATTGATGGTGAAACACAGAAATTGCATCGGAATTAAATAGAAAAGGCACAATGCCGACTTCAGTACAAGAAGAATGACCCTTCTTACTGTCTATGATTTTAACCATTCCTGTGACACTAGTTATAGATTCCGATACTTCACTTCAGAATTACTGTATCCCTTGGACCTTCTTATTGACGATGAAACACAGAAATTGCATCGGAATTAAATACAAAAGCCAAAATGCCGACTTAAGTACAAGAAGACTTACTCTTCTTACTGACTATGTTTTGAACCATTCCTGTGACACTAGTTATAGATTCCGATGCTTCACTTCAGGTTTACTGTATCCCTCTGACCTTCTTACTGACGATGAAACACAGAAAGTGCATCGGAATTAAATAGAAAAGGCACAATGCCGACTTAAGTACAAGAGGACTGACTCTTCCTACGGTCTATGTTTTGAACCAATCCTGTGACACTAGTTATAGATTCCGATGCCTCACTTCAGGATTACTGTATCCCTTGGACCTTCTTATTGACGATGAAACACAGAAATTGTATCGGAATTAAATACAAATGCCACAATGCCGACTTAAGTACAAGAAGACTGACTCTTCTTACTGACTATCTTTTGAACCATTCCTGTGACACTAGTTATAGATTCCGATGCTTCACTTCAGGTTTACTGTATCCCTCTGACCTTCTTACTGACGATGAAACACAGAAAGTGCATCGGAATTAAATAGAAAAGGCACAATTCCGACTTAAGTACAAGAGGACTGACTCTTCCTACTGTCTATGTTTTGAACCAATCCTGTGACACTAGTTATAGATTCAGATGCCTCACTTCAGGATTACTGTATCCCTTGGACCTTCTTATTGACGATGAAACACAGAAATTGTATCGGAATTAAATACAAATGCCACAATGCCGACTTAAGTACAAGAAGACTGACTCTTCTTACTGACTATCTTTTGAACCATTCCTGTGACACTAGTTATAGATTCCGATGCTTCACTTCATTTTTACTGTATCCCTTGGACCTTCTTATTGACGATGAAACACAGATATTGCATCGGAATTAAATACAATATGCACAATGCCGACGTAAGTACTATAAGACTGACTCTTCTTACTGACTATGATTTGAACTATTCCTGTGGCACTAGTTAGAGATTCCGATGCTTCACTTCAGGTTTACTATATCCCTCTGACCATATTATTGACAATGAAACACAGAAATTGCATCGGAATTAAATTGAAAAAGGCACAATGCCGACTTAAGTACAAGAACACTGACTCTTCTTACTGTCTATGTTTTGAACCATTCCTGTGACACTAGTTATAGATTCCGATGCTTCACTTCAGGTTTACTGTATCCCTCTGACCTTCTTATTGACGGTGAAGCACAGAAATTGCATCGGAATTAAATACAAATGGCACAATGCCGACTTAAGTACAAGAAGACTGACTCTGCTTACTGTCTGTGCTCTGAACCATTCCTGTGACACTAGTTATAGCTTCCGATGCTTCACTTCAGTTTTACTGTATCCCTTGGACCTTCTTGTTGACGATGAAACACAGAAATTGCCTCGGAATAAAATAGAAAACGCACAATGCCGACTTAAGTACAAGATGACTGACTCTTCTTACTGTCTATGTTTTGGACCATTCCTGTGACCGTAGTTACAGGTTCCGATGCTTCACTTCAGGTTTATTGTATCCCTCTGACCTTCTTATTGACGATGAAACACAGAAATTGCATCGGAATTAAATAGAAAAGGCATAATGCCGACTTAAGTACTAGAAGACTGACTCTTCCTACTGTCTATGTTTTGAACCATTCCTGTGTCACTAGTTAGAGACTCCGATGCTTCACTTCAGGTTTACTGTATCCCTCTGACCTTCTTATTGACGATGAAACACATTAATTGCATCGGAAATATATTGAAAAGGGTACAATGCCGAGTTAAGTACAAGAAGACTGACTCTTCTTACTGTCTATGTTTTGAACCATTCCTGTGACATTAGTTATAGATTCCGATGCTTCACTTCTGGTTTACTGTATCCGTCTGACCTTCTTATTGACGATGAAACACAGAAAGTGCATCGGAATTAAATAGAAAGGGCAAAAAGCAGACATAAGTACAAGAGGACTGACTCTTCCTACTGTCTATGTTTTGAACCATTCCTGTGGCACTAGTTATAGATTCCGATGCTTCACTTCAGGTTTACTGTATCCCTTGGACCTTCGTGTTGACGATGAAACACAGAAATTGCATCGGAATTAAATACATAAGCCACAATGCCGACTTAAGTACAAGAAGACTTACTCTTCTTACTGACTATGCTTTGAACCATTCCTGTGACACTAGTTATCGATTCCGATGCTTCACTTCAGGTTTACTGTATCCCTCTGACCTTCTTACTGACGATGAAACACAGAAAGTGCATCGGAATTAAATGGAAAAGGCACAATGCCGACTTAAGTACAAGAGGACTGACTCTTCCTACTGTCTATGTTTTGAACCAATTCTGTGACACTAGTTATAGATTCCGATGCCTCACTTCAGGTTTACTGTATCCCTTGGACCTTCGTATTGACGATGAAACACAGAAATTGTATCGGAATTAAATACAAATGCCACAATGCCGACTTAAGTACAAGAAGACTGACTCTTCTTACTGACTATCTTTTGAACCATTCTTGTGACACTAGTTATAGATTCCGATGCTTCACTTCATTTTTACTGTATCCCTTGGACCTTCTTATTGACGATGAAACACAGATATTGCATCGGAATTAAATACAATATGCACAATGCCGACGTAAGTACTATAAGACTGACTCTTCTTACTGACTATGATTTGAACTATTCCTGTGGCACTAGTTAGAGATTCCGATGCTTCACTTCAGGTTTACTATATCCCTCTGACCTTATTATTGACAATGAAACACAGAAATAGCATCGGAATTAAATTGAAAAAGGCACAATGCCGACTTAAGTACAAGAACACTGACTCTTCTTACTGTCTATGTTTTGAACCATTCCTGTGACACTAGTTATAGATTCCGATGCTTCACTTCAGGTTTACTGTATCCCTCTGACCTTCTTATTGACGGTGAAGCACAGAAATTGCATCGGAATTAAATACAAATGGCACAATGCCGACTTAAGTACAAGAAGACTGACTCTGCTTACTGTCTATGTTTTAAACCATTCCTGTGACACTAGTTATAGATTCCGATGCTTCACCTCAGTTTTACAGTATCCCTTGGACCTTCTTGTTGACGATGAAACACAGAAATTGCCTCGGAATAAAATAGAAAACGCACAATGCCGTCTTAAGTACAAGATGACTGACTCTTCTTACTGTCTATGTTTTGAACCATTCCTGTGACCGTAGTTACAGGTTCCGATGCTTCACTTCAGGTTTATTGTATCCCTCTGACCTTCTTATTGACGATGAAACACAGAAATTGCATCGGAATTAAATAGAAAAGGCACAATGCCGACTTAAGTACAAGAAGACTGACTCTTCCTACTGTCTATGTTTTGAACCATTCCTGTGTCACTTTTTAGAGACTCCGATGCTTCACTTCAGGTTTACTGTATCCCTCTGACCTTCTTATTGACAATGAAACACATTAATTGCATCGGAAATAAATTGAAAAGGGTACATTGCCGAGTTCAGTACAAGAAGACTGACTCTTCTTACTGTCTATGTTTTGAACCATTCCTGTGACACTAGTTATAGATTCCGATGCTTCACTTCTGGTTTACTGTATCCCTCTGACCTTCTTATTGACGATGAAACACAGAAAGTGCATCGGAATTAAATAGAAAAGGCACAAAGCAGACATAAGTACAAGAGGACTGACTCTTCCTACTGTCTATGTTTTGAACCATTCCTGTGGCACTAGTTATAGATTCCGATGCTTCACTACAGGTTTACTGTATCCATCTGACCTTCTTATTGATGGTGAAACACAGAAATTGCATCGGAATTAAATAGAAAAGGCACAATGCCGACTTCAGTACAAGAAGACTGACCCTTCTTACTGTCTATGGTTTTAACCATTCCTGTGACACTAGTTATAGATTCCGATACTTCACTTCAGAATTACTGTATCCCTTGGACCTTCTTATTGACGATGAAACACAGAAATTGCATCGGAATTAAATACAAAAGCCACAATGCCGACTTAAGTACACGAAGACTTACTCTTCTTACTGACTATGTTTTGAACCATTCCTGTGACACTAGTTATAGATTCCGATGCTTCACTTCAGGTTTACTGTATCCCTCTGACCTTCTTATTGACGATGAAACACAGTAATTGCATCGGAATTAAATTGAAAAGGGCACAATGCCGACTTAAGTACAAGGAGACTGACTCTTCTTACTGTCTATGTTTTGAACCATTCCTGTGACACTAGTTATAGATTCCGATGCTTCACTTCATGTTTACTGTATCCCCTTGACCTTCTTACTGACGATGAAACACAGAAAGTGCATCGGAATTAAATAGAAAAGGCACAATGCCGACTTAAGTACAAGAGGACTGACTCTTCCTACTGTCTATGTTTTGAACCAATCCTGTGACACTAGTTATAGATTCCGATGCCTCACTTCAGGTTTACTGTATCCCTTGGACCTTCTTATTGACGATGAAACACAGAAATTGTATAGGAATTAAATACAAATGCCACAATGCCGACTTAAGTACAAGAAGACTGACTCTTCTTACTGACTATCTTTTGAACCATTCCTGTGACACTAGTTATAGATTCCGATGCTTCACTTCATTTTTACTGTATCCCTTGGACCTTCTTATTGATGATGAAACACAGATATTGCATCAGAATTAAATACAATATGCACAATGCCGACGTAAGTACAATAAGACTGACTCTTCTTACTGACTATGATTTGAACTATTCCTGTGGCACTAGTTAGAGATTCCGATGCTTCACTTCAGGTTTACTATATCCCTCTGACCTTATTATTGACAATGAAACACAGAAATTGCATCGGAATTAAATTGAAAAATGCACAATGCCGACTTAAGTACAAGAACACTGACTCTTCTTACTGTCTATGTTTAGAACCATTCCTGTGACACTAGTTATAAATTCCGATGCCTCCCTTCAGGTTTACTGTATCCCTCTGACCTTCTTATTGACGGTGAAACACAGAAATTGCATCGGAATTAAATACAAAAGCCACAAAGCCGACTTAAGTACAAGAAGACTGACTCTTCTTACTGACTATGTTTGAACCATTCCTGTGACACTAGTTATAGATTCCGATGCTTCACTTCAGGTTTACTGTGTCCCTCTGACCTTCTTATTGAAGATGAAACACAGATAGTGCATCAGAGTTAAATACAAAAGGCACAATGCCGACTTAAGTACAAGACGACTGACTCTTCCTACTGTCTATGCTTTGAACCATTCCTGTGACACTAGTCATAGATTCCGATGCTTCACTTCAGGTTTACTGTATCCCTCTGACCTTCTTATTGACGGTGAAGCACAGAAATTTCATCGGAATTAAATACAAATGGCACAATGCCGACTTAAGTACAAGAAGACTGACTCTGCTTACTGTCTATGTTTTGACCCATTCCTGTGACACTAGTTATAGATTCCGATGCTTCACTTCAGGTTTACTGTATCCCTCTGACCTTCTTATTGACGATGAAACACATTAATTGCATCGGAAATATATTGAAAAGGGTACAATGCCGAGTTAAGTACAAGAAGACTGACTCTTCTTACTGTCTATGTTTTGAACCATTCCTGTGACATTAGTTATAGATTCCGATGCTTCACTTCTGGTTTACTGTATCCGTCTGACCTTCTTATTGACGATGAAACACAGAAAGTGCATCGGAATTAAATAGAAAGGGCAAAAAGCAGACATAAGTACAAGAGGACTGACTCTTCCTACTGTCTATGTTTTGAACCATTCCTGTGGCACTAGTTATAGATTCCGATGCTTCACTTCAGGTTTACTGTATCCCTTGGACCTTCGTGTTGACGATGAAACACAGAAATTGCATCGGAATTAAATACATAAGCCACAATGCCGACTTAAGTACAAGAAGACTTACTCTTCTTACTGACTATGCTTTGAACCATTCCTGTGACACTAGTTATCGATTCCGATGCTTCACTTCAGGTTTACTGTATCCCTCTGACCTTCTTACTGACGATGAAACACAGAAAGTGCATCGGAATTAAATGGAAAAGGCACAATGCCGACTTAAGTACAAGAGGACTGACTCTTCCTACTGTCTATGTTTTGAACCAATTCTGTGACACTAGTTATAGATTCCGATGCCTCACTTCAGGTTTACTGTATCCCTTGGACCTTCGTATTGACGATGAAACACAGAAATTGTATCGGAATTAAATACAAATGCCACAATGCCGACTTAAGTACAAGAAGACTGACTCTTCTTACTGACTATCTTTTGAACCATTCTTGTGACACTAGTTATAGATTCCGATGCTTCACTTCATTTTTACTGTATCCCTTGGACCTTCTTATTGACGATGAAACACAGATATTGCATCGGAATTAAATACAATATGCACAATGCCGACGTAAGTACTATAAGACTGACTCTTCTTACTGACTATGATTTGAACTATTCCTGTGGCACTAGTTAGAGATTCCGATGCTTCACTTCAGGTTTACTATATCCCTCTGACCTTATTATTGACAATGAAACACAGAAATAGCATCGGAATTAAATTGAAAAAGGCACAATGCCGACTTAAGTACAAGAACACTGACTCTTCTTACTGTCTATGTTTTGAACCATTCCTGTGACACTAGTTATAGATTCCGATGCTTCACTTCAGGTTTACTGTATCCCTCTGACCTTCTTATTGACGGTGAAGCACAGAAATTGCATCGGAATTAAATACAAATGGCACAATGCCGACTTAAGTACAAGAAGACTGACTCTGCTTACTGTCTATGTTTTAAACCATTCCTGTGACACTAGTTATAGATTCCGATGCTTCACCTCAGTTTTACAGTATCCCTTGGACCTTCTTGTTGACGATGAAACACAGAAATTGCCTCGGAATAAAATAGAAAACGCACAATGCCGTCTTAAGTACAAGATGACTGACTCTTCTTACTGTCTATGTTTTGAACCATTCCTGTGACCGTAGTTACAGGTTCCGATGCTTCACTTCAGGTTTATTGTATCCCTCTGACCTTCTTATTGACGATGAAACACAGAAATTGCATCGGAATTAAATAGAAAAGGCACAATGCCGACTTAAGTACAAGAAGACTGACTCTTCCTACTGTCTATGTTTTGAACCATTCCTGTGTCACTTTTTAGAGACTCCGATGCTTCACTTCAGGTTTACTGTATCCCTCTGACCTTCTTATTGACAATGAAACACATTAATTGCATCGGAAATAAATTGAAAAGGGTACATTGCCGAGTTCAGTACAAGAAGACTGACTCTTCTTACTGTCTATGTTTTGAACCATTCCTGTGACACTAGTTATAGATTCCGATGCTTCACTTCTGGTTTACTGTATCCCTCTGACCTTCTTATTGACGATGAAACACAGAAAGTGCATCGGAATTAAATAGAAAAGGCACAAAGCAGACATAAGTACAAGAGGACTGACTCTTCCTACTGTCTATGTTTTGAACCATTCCTGTGGCACTAGTTATAGATTCCGATGCTTCACTACAGGTTTACTGT
The DNA here is from genome assembly GCF_021461395.2 of Schistocerca americana. Taxonomy (NCBI): domain Eukaryota; kingdom Metazoa; phylum Arthropoda; class Insecta; order Orthoptera; family Acrididae; genus Schistocerca; species Schistocerca americana. Next base: position 3,023,788 of record NW_025726093.1, read on the forward strand.
ATCCATCTGACCTTCTTATTGATGGTGAAACACAGAAATTGCATCGGAATTAAATAGAAAAGGCACAATGCCGACTTCAGTACAAGAAGACTGACCCTTCTTACTGTCTATGGTTTTAACCATTCCTGTGACACTAGTTATAGATTCCGATACTTCACTTCAGAATTACTGTATCCCTTGGACCTTCTTATTGACGATGAAACACAGAAATTGCATCGGAATTAAATACAAAAGCCACAATGCCGACTTAAGTACACGAAGACTTACTCTTCTTACTGACTATGTTTTGAACCATTCCTGTGACACTAGTTATAGATTCCGATGCTTCACTTCAGGTTTACTGTATCCCTCTGACCTTCTTATTGACGATGAAACACAGTAATTGCATCGGAATTAAATTGAAAAGGGCACAATGCCGACTTAAGTACAAGGAGACTGACTCTTCTTACTGTCTATGTTTTGAACCATTCCTGTGACACTAGTTATAGATTCCGATGCTTCACTTCATGTTTACTGTATCCCCTTGACCTTCTTACTGACGATGAAACACAGAAAGTGCATCGGAATTAAATAGAAAAGGCACAATGCCGACTTAAGTACAAGAGGACTGACTCTTCCTACTGTCTATGTTTTGAACCAATCCTGTGACACTAGTTATAGATTCCGATGCCTCACTTCAGGTTTACTGTATCCCTTGGACCTTCTTATTGACGATGAAACACAGAAATTGTATCGGAATTAAATACAAATGCCACAATGCCGACTTAAGTACAAGAAGACTGACTCTTCTTACTGACTATCTTTTGAACCATTCCTGTGACACTAGTTATAGATTCCGATGCTTCACTTCATTTTTACTGTATCCCTTGGACCTTCTTATTGATGATGAAACACAGATATTGCATCAGAATTAAATACAATATGCACAATGCCGACGTAAGTACAATAAGACTGACTCTTCTTACTGACTATGATTTGAACTATTCCTGTGGCACTAGTTAGAGATTCCGATGCTTCACTTCAGGTTTACTATATCCCTCTGACCTTATTATTGACAATGAAACACAGAAATTGCATCGGAATTAAATTGAAAAATGCACAATGCCGACTTAAGTACAAGAACACTGACTCTTCTTACTGTCTATGTTTAGAACCATTCCTGTGACACTAGTTATAAATTCCGATGCCTCCCTTCAGGTTTACTGTATCCCTCTGACCTTCTTATTGACGGTGAAACACAGAAATTGCATCGGAATTAAATACAAAAGCCACAAAGCCGACTTAAGTACAAGAAGACTGACTCTTCTTACTGACTATGTTTGAACCATTCCTGTGACACTAGTTATAGATTCCGATGCTTCACTTCAGGTTTACTGTATCCCTCTGACCTTCTTATTGAAGATGAAACACAGATAGTGCATCAGAGTTAAATACAAAAGGCACAATGCCGACTTAAGTACAAGACGACTGACTCTTCCTACTGTCTATGCTTTGAACCATTCCTGTGACACTAGTCATAGATTCCGATGCTTCACTTCAGGTTTACTGTATCCCTCTGACCTTCTTATTGACGGTGAAGCACAGAAATTTCATCGGAATTAAATACAAATGGCACAATGCCGACTTAAGTACAAGAAGACTGACTCTGCTTACTGTCTATGTTTTGACCCATTCCTGTGACACTAGTTATAGATTCCGATGCTTCACTTCAGTTTTACTGTATCCCTTGGACCTTCTTGTTGACGATGAAACACACAAATTGCCTCGGAATAAAATAGAAAACGCACAATGCCGACTTAAGTACAAGATGACTGACTCTTCTTACTGTCTATGTTTTGAACCATTCCTGTGACCGTAGTTACAGGTTCCGATGCTTCACTTCAGGTTTATTGTATCCCTCTGAGATTCTTAATGACGATGAAACACAGAAATTGCATCGGAATTAAATAGAAAAGGCACAATGCCGACTTAAGTACAAGAAGACTGACTCTTCCTACTGTCTATGTTTTGAACCATTCCTGTGTCACTAGTTAGAGACTCCGATGCTTCACTTCAGGTTTACTGTATCCCTCTGACCTTCTTATTGACGATGAAACACATTAATTGCATCGGAAATAAATTGAAATGGGCACAATGCCGAGTTAAGTACAAGAAGACTGACTCTTCTTACTGTCTATGTTTTGAACCATTCCTGTGACACTAGTTATAGATTCCGATGCTTCACTTCTGGTTTACTGTATCCCTCTGACCTTCTTATTGACGATGAAACACAGAAAGTGCATCGGAATTAAAGAGAAAAGGCACAAAGCAGACATAAGTTCAAGAGGACTGACTCTTCCTACTGTCCATGTTTTGAACCATTCCTGTGGCACTAGTTATAGATTCCGATGCCTCACTTCAGGTTTACTGTATCCCTTAGTCCTTCTTATTGACGATTAAACACAGATATTGCATCGGAATTAAATACAAAAGGCACAATGCCGACGTAAGTACTAGAAGACTGACTCTTCTTTCTGTCTATGATTTGAACCATTCCTGTGACACTAGTTATAGATTCCGATGCTTCACTTCAGGTTTACTGTATCCATCTGACTTTCTTATTGATGGTGAAACACAGAAATTGCATCGGAATTAAATAGAAAAGGCACAATGCCGACATAAGTACAAGAAGACTGACTCTTCATACTGACAATGTTTTGAACCAATTCTGCGACGCTAGTTACAGATTCCGATGCTTCACTTCCGGTTTACTGTATCCCTTGGACCTTCTTATTGACGATGAAACACAGATATTGCATCGGAATTAAATAGAAAATGCACAATGCCGATTTAAGTACAAGAAGACTGACTCTTCTTACTGACGAAGTTTTGAACCATTCCTGTGACACTAGTTAGAGTTTCCGATGCTTCACTTCAAGTTTACTGTATCCCTCTGACCTTCCTATTGACGATGAAACACAGTAATTGCATCGGAATTAAATTGAAAAGGGCATATTGCCGACTTAAGTACAAGAAGTCCGACTCTTCTTACTGTCTATGTTTTGAACCATTCCTGTGACACTAGTTATGGAGTCCGATGCTTCACTTCAGGTTTACTGTATCCCTTGGACCTTCTTATTGACGATGAAACACAGAAATTGCCTCGGAATTAAATACAAAACGCACAATGCCGACTTAACTACAAGAAGACTGACTCTTCTTACTGACTATTTTTTGAACCATTCCTGTGACACTAGTTATAGATTCCGATGCTTCCCTTCAGGTATACTGTATCCCTCTGACCTTCTTATTGACGATGAAACACAGAAATTGAATCGGAATTAAATACAAAATGCACAATGCCGACTTAAGTACATGTATACTAACTCTTCCTACTGTCTATGTTTTGAAACATTCCTATGACACTAGTTATAGATTCCGACGCTTCATTTCAGGTTTACTGTATCCCTTGGACCTTCTTACTGACGATGAAACACAGAAATTGCATCGGAATTAAATACAAAAGGCACAATGCTGACTTAAGTACAAGAAGACAGACCTTTCTTACTGTCTATGCTTAGAACCATTCCTGTGACACTAGTTATAGATTCCGATGCTACACTTCAGGTTTACTGTATCCCTCTGACCTTCTTATTGACGATGAAACACTGAAATTGCTTCGGAGTTAAATACAAAAGGCACAATGCCGACTTAAGTACAAGAAGACTGACTATTCTTACTGACTGTTTCGAACCATTCCTGTGACACTAGTTATTGATTCCGATGCTTCACTTCAGGTTTACTGTATCCCTCTGACCTTCTTATTGACGGTGAAGCACAGAAACTGCATCGGAATTAAATACAAATGGCACAATGCCGACTTAAGTACAAGAAGACTGACTCTGCTTACTGTCTATGTTTTGAACCATTCCTGTGACACTAGATATAGATTCCGATGCTTCACTTCAGTTTTACTGTATCCCTTGGACCTTCTTGTTGACGACGAAACACAGAAATTGCCTCGGAATAAAATAGAAAACGCACAATGCCGACTTAAGTACAAGATGACTGACTCTTCTTACTGTCTATGTTTGAACCATTCCTGTGACCGTAGTTACAGATTCCGATGCTTCACTGCAGGTTTATTGTATCCCTCTGACCTTCTTATTGACAATGAAACACAGAAATTGCATCGGAATTAAATAGAAAAGGCACAATGCCGACTTAAGTACAAGAAGACTGACTCTTCCTACTGTCTATGCTTTGAACCATTCCTGTGACACTAGTTATGGATTCCGATGCTTCACTTCAGGTTTACTGTATCCCTTGGACGTACTTATTGACGATGAAACACAGAAATTGCATCGGAATTAAATAGAAAAGGCACAATGCCGACTTAAGTACAAGAAGACTGACTCTTCTTTCTGACTATGTTTTGAACCATTCCTGCGACGCTAGTTACAGATTCCCATGCTTCACTTCAGGTTTACTGTATCCCTTGGACCTTCTTATTGACGATGAAACATAGATATTGCATCGGAATTAAATACAAAATGCACAATGCCGATTTAAGTACAAGAAGACTGACACTTCTTACTGACGATTTTTGAACCATTCCTGTGACACTAGTTAGAGCTTCCGATGCTTCACTTCATGTTTACTGTATCCCTGTGACCTTCCTATTGACGATGAAACACAGTAATTGCATCGGAATTAAATTGAAAAGGGCATAATGCCGTCATAAGTACAAGAAGTCCGACCTTTCTTACTGTCTATGTTTTGAACCATTCCTGTGACACTAGTTATAGATTCCGATGCTTCACTTCAGGTTTACTGTATCCCTTGGACGTACTTATTGACGATGAAACACAGAAATTGCATCGGAATTGAATAGAAAAGGCACAATGCCGACTTAACTTCAAGAAGACTGACTCTTCTTACTGACTATTTTTTGAACCATTCCTGTGCCACTAGTTATCGATTCCGATGCTTCACTTCAGGTTTACTGTATCCCTTGGACCTTCCTATTGACGATGAAACACAGATATTGCATCTGAATAAAATACAAAAGGCACAATGCCGATTTAAGTACAAGAAGACTGACTCTTCCTACTGTCTATGTTTTGAACCATTCCTGTGACACTATTTATAGATTCCGATTCTTCACTTCAGGTTTACTTTATCCCTCTGACCTTCTTATTGACGATGAAACGCAGAGATTGCATCGCAATTAAATACAAAAGGTATAATGCCGACTTAAGTACAAGAAGACTAACCTTTCTTACTGTCTATGGTTTGGACCATTCCTGTGACACTAGTTATCGATTCCGATGCTTCACTTCAGGTTTAATGTATCCCTTGGATCCTCTTATTGACGATGAAACACAGAAATTGCATCGGAATTAGATACAAAAGCCACAATGCCGATATAAGTACAAGAAGACTGACTCTTCTTACTGACTATGTTTTGAACCATTCCTGTGACACTAGTTATAGATTCCGATGCTTCACTTCAGGTTTACTGTATCCCTCTGATCTTCGTATTGACGATGAAACACAGAAAGTGCATCGGAATTAAATAGATAAGGTACAATACCAACTTAAGTACAAGAAGACTGACTCTTCCTACTGTCAATGTTTTGAACCAATTCTGTGACACTAGTTATAGATTCCGATGCCACACTTCAGGTTTACTGTATCCCTCTGACCTTCTTATTGACGATGAAACACAGAAATTGCATCGAAATTAAATACAAAAGCCACAATGCCGACTTTAGTACAAGAAGACTGACTCTTCTTACTGACTATGTTTTGAACCATTCCTGTGACCCTAGTTATAGATTCCGATACTTCACTTCAGGTTTACTGTATAACTTGGACCTTATTATTGACGATGAAACACAAATATTGCATCGGAATTCAATACAAAAGGCACAATGCCGACGTAAGTACTAGAAGACTGACTCTTCTTACTAACTATGTTTTGAACTATTCCTGTGACACTAGTTAGAGATTCCGATGCTTCACTTCAGGTTTACTATATTCCTCTGACCCTATTATTGACGATGAAATACAGTAATTGCATCGGAATTAAATTGAAAAGGGCGCAATGTCGACTTAAGTACAAGAAGACTGACTCTTCTTACTGTCTATGTTTTGAACCTTTCCTGTGACACTAGTTATAGATTCCGATGCTTCACTTCAGGTTTACTGTATCCCTTGGACCTTCTTATTGACAATGAAAAACAGAAATTGCATTGGAATTAAATACAAAAGCCACAAAGCTGACTTAAGTATAAGAAGACTGACTCTTCTTACTGACTATGTTTTGAACCAATCCTGTGACACTAGTCATAGATTCCGATGCTTCACTTCAGGTTTACTGTATCCCCCAGACCTTCTTAATGAAGATGAAACACAGATTGTGCAACGGAGTTAAATACAAGAGACACAATGCCGACTTAAGTACAAGAAGACTGACTATTCCTACTGTCTATGTTTTGAACCATTCCTGTGACACTAGTTATAGATTTCGATGCTTCACTTCAGATTTACTGTATCCCTTGGACCTTCTTATTGACGATGAAACACAGAAATTGCATCGGAATTAAATACAAAATGCAGAATGCCGACTTAAGTATAGGAAGACTGACTCTTCTTACTGACTGTTTTGAACCATTCCCGTGACACTACATATAGATTCCGATGCCTCACTTCAGGTTTACTGTATCCATCTGACCTTCTTATTGACGATGAAATAAGAAATTGCCTCGGAATTAAATACAAAAGGCACAATGCCGACTTAACTACAAGAAGACTGACTCTTCTTACTGACTATTTTTTGAACCATTCTTGTGCCACTAGTTAAAGATTCCGATGCTTCACTTCAGGTTTACTGTATCCCTTGGACCTTCTTATTGACGATGAAACACAGAAATTGCATCTGAATAAAATACAAAAGGCACAATGCCGATTTAAGTACAAGAAGACTGACTCTCCTTACTGACTATGTTTTGAACCATTCCTGTTACACTAGTTATAGATTCCGATGCTTCACTTCAGGTTTACGGTATCCCTCTGACCTTCTTATTGACGATGAAACACAGAAATTGCATCGGAATTAAATCCAAAGGCACAATGCCGACTTAAGTACATGTAGACTGACTCTTCATACTGTCTATATTTTGAAACATTCCTGTGACCTTAGTTACAGATTCTGCTGCTTCATTTCAGGTTTACTGTATCCCTTGGACCTTCTTATTGACGATGAAACACAGAAAGGGCATCGGAAATAAATTGAAAAGGCACAATGCCGACTTAAGTACAAGAAGACTGACTCTTCCTACTGTCTAAGTTTTGAACCATTCCTGTGACACTATTTATAGATTCCGATTCTTCACTTCAGGTTTACTTTATCCCTCTGACCTTCTTATTGACGATGAAACACAGAGATTGAATCGGAATTAAATTCAATAGGCACAATGTCGACTTAAGTACAAGAAGACTGACTCTTCCTACTGACTATGTTTTGAACCATTCCTGTTACACTAGTTATAGATTCCGATGCTTCACTTCAGGTTTACGGTATCCCTCTGACATTCTTATTGACGATGAAACACAGAAATTGCATCGGAATTAAATACAAAAGGCACAATGTCGACTTAAGTACATGTAGACTGACTCTTCATACTGTCTATATTTTGAAACATTCCTGTGACCTTAGTTATAGATTCCGATGCTTCATTTCAGGTTTACTGTATCCCTTGGACCTTCTTATTGACGATGAAACACAGAAAGGGCATCGGAATTAAATAGAAAAGGCACAATGCCGACTTAAGTACAAGAAGACTGACTCTTCCTACTGTCTATGTTTTGAACCATTCCTGTGACACTATTTATAGATTCCCATTCTTCACTTCAGGTTTACTTTATCCCTCTGACCTTGTTATTGACGATGAAACACAGAGATTGCATCGCATCTAAATACGAAAGGCACAAATCCGACTTAAGTACAAGAAGACTAACCTTTCTTTCTGTAAATGCTTTGAACCATTCCTGTGACACTAGTTATCGATTCCGATGCTTCACTTCAGGTTTACGGTATCCCTTGGACCTTCTTAATGACGATGAAACACAGAAATTGAATCGGAATTAAATACAAAAGGCACAATGTCGACTTAAGTACAGGAAGACTGACTCTTCCTACTGTCTATGTTTTGAACCATTCCTGTGACACTAGTTATAGATTCTGATGCTTCACTTCAGGTTTACTGTATCCCTCTGACCCTCTTATATGCGATGGAACACAGAAATTGCATCGGAATTAAATAGAAAAGGCACAATGCCGACTTAAGTACAAGAAGACTGATTCTTCTTACTGTCTATGTTTTGAACCATTCCTGTGACCGTAGTTACAGATTCCGATGCTTCACTTCAGGTTTACTCTATCCCTCTGACCTTCTTATTGACGATGCAACACAGAAATTACATCGGAATTAAATAGAAAAGGCACAATGCCGCCTTAAGTACAGGTAGACTGACTCTTCCTACTGTCTATGCTTTGAACCATTCCTGTGACACTACTTATAGATTCCGATGCTTTACTTCAGGTTTACTGTATTTCTCTGACGTTCTTATTGACGATGAAACACAGATATTGCATCGGAATTAAATACAAAAGGCACAATGCCGACTTAAGTACAAGAAGACTGACTCTTCCTACTGTCTATGTTTTGAACCATTCCTGTGACACTACTTATAGATTCCGATGCTTTACTTCAGGTTTACTGTATTTCTCTGACGTTCTTATTGACGATGAAACACAGATATTGCATCGGAATTAAATACAAAAGGCACAATGCCGACTTAAGTACAAGAAGACTGACTCTTCTTACTGACTATGTTTTGAACCATTCCTGTGACGATAGTCACAGATTTCGATGCTTCATTTCAGGTTTACTGTATCCCTTGGTCCTTCTTATTGACTATGAAACACAGAAATTGCATCGGAATTAAATAGAAAAGGCACAATGCCGACTTAACTACAAGAAGGCTGATTCTTCTTACTGTCTATGTTTTGAACCATTCTGTGACACTAGTTACAGATTCCGATGCTTCACTTCAGGTTTACTGAATCCCTCAGACCTTCTTATTGACGATGCAACACAGAAATTGCATCGGAATTACATAGGAAAAGCACAATGCCGACTTAAGTACAAGAGGACTGACTCGTCCTACTGACAATATTTTGAACCATTCCTGTGACGCAAGTTACAGATTCCGATGCTTCACTTCATTTTTACTGTATCCCTTGGACCTTCTTATTGACGATGAAACACAGAAATTGAATCGGAATTAAATTCAATAGGCACAATGTCGACTTAAGTACAAGAAGACTGACTCTTCCTACTGACTATGTTTTGAACCATTCCTGTTACACAAGTTATAGATTCCGATGCTTCACTTCAGGTATACTGTATCCCTCTGACCTTCTTATTGACGATGAAACACAGAAATTGAATCGGAATTAAATACAAAATGCACAATGCCGACTTAAGTACATGTATACTAACTCTTCCTACTGTCTATGTTTTGAAACATTCCTATGACACTAGTTATAGATTCCGACGCTTCATTTCAGGTTTACTGTATCCCTTGGACCTTCTTACTGACGATGAAACACAGAAATTGCATCGGAATTAAATACAAAAGGCACAATGCTGACTTAAGTACAAGAAGACAGACCTTTCTTACTGTCTATGCTTAGAACCATTCCTGTGACACTAGTTATAGATTCCGATGCTACACTTCAGGTTTACTGTATCCCTCTGACCTTCTTATTGACGATGAAACACTGAAATTGCTTCGGAGTTAAATACAAAAGGCACAATGCCGACTTAAGTACAAGAAGACTGACTATTCTTACTGACTGTTTCGAACCATTCCTGTGACACTAGTTATTGATTCCGATGCTTCACTTCAGGTTTACTGTATCCCTCTGACCTTCTTATTGACGGTGAAGCACAGAAACTGCATCGGAATTAAATACAAATGGCACAATGCCGACTTAAGTACAAGAAGACTGACTCTGCTTACTGTCTATGTTTTGAACCATTCCTGTGACACTAGATATAGATTCCGATGCTTCACTTCAGTTTTACTGTATCCCTTGGACCTTCTTGTTGACGACGAAACACAGAAATTGCCTCGGAATAAAATAGAAAACGCACAATGCCGACTTAAGTACAAGATGACTGACTCTTCTTACTGTCTATGTTTGAACCATTCCTGTGACCGTAGTTACAGATTCCGATGCTTCACTGCAGGTTTATTGTATCCCTCTGACCTTCTTATTGACAATGAAACACAGAAATTGCATCGGAATTAAATAGAAAAGGCACAATGCCGACTTAAGTACAAGAAGACTGACTCTTCCTACTGTCTATGCTTTGAACCATTCCTGTGACACTAGTTATGGATTCCGATGCTTCACTTCAGGTTTACTGTATCCCTTGGACGTACTTATTGACGATGAAACACAGAAATTGCATCGGAATTAAATAGAAAAGGCACAATGCCGACTTAAGTACAAGAAGACTGACTCTTCTTTCTGACTATGTTTTGAACCATTCCTGCGACGCTAGTTACAGATTCCCATGCTTCACTTCAGGTTTACTGTATCCCTTGGACCTTCTTATTGACGATGAAACATAGATATTGCATCGGAATTAAATACAAAATGCACAATGCCGATTTAAGTACAAGAAGACTGACACTTCTTACTGACGATTTTTGAACCATTCCTGTGACACTAGTTAGAGCTTCCGATGCTTCACTTCATGTTTACTGTATCCCTGTGACCTTCCTATTGACGATGAAACACAGTAATTGCATCGGAATTAAATTGAAAAGGGCATAATGCCGTCATAAGTACAAGAAGTCCGACCTTTCTTACTGTCTATGTTTTGAACCATTCCTGTGACACTAGTTATAGATTCCGATGCTTCACTTCAGGTTTACTGTATCCCTTGGACGTACTTATTGACGATGAAACACAGAAATTGCATCGGAATTGAATAGAAAAGGCACAATGCCGACTTAACTTCAAGAAGACTGACTCTTCTTACTGACTATTTTTTGAACCATTCCTGTGCCACTAGTTATCGATTCCGATGCTTCACTTCAGGTTTACTGTATCCCTTGGACCTTCCTATTGACGATGAAACACAGATATTGCATCTGAATAAAATACAAAAGGCACAATGCCGATTTAAGTACAAGAAGACTGACTCTTCCTACTGTCTATGTTTTGAACCATTCCTGTGACACTATTTATAGATTCCGATTCTTCACTTCAGGTTTACTTTATCCCTCTGACCTTCTTATTGACGATGAAACGCAGAGATTGCATCGCAATTAAATACAAAAGGTATAATGCCGACTTAAGTACAAGAAGACTAACCTTTCTTACTGTCTATGGTTTGGACCATTCCTGTGACACTAGTTATCGATTCCGATGCTTCACTTCAGGTTTAATGTATCCCTTGGATCCTCTTATTGACGATGAAACACAGAAATTGCATCGGAATTAGATACAAAAGCCACAATGCCGATATAAGTACAAGAAGACTGACTCTTCTTACTGACTATGTTTTGAACCATTCCTGTGACACTAGTTATAGATTCCGATGCTTCACTTCAGGTTTACTGTATCCCTCTGATCTTCGTATTGACGATGAAACACAGAAAGTGCATCGGAATTAAATAGATAAGGTACAATACCAACTTAAGTACAAGAAGACTGACTCTTCCTACTGTCAATGTTTTGAACCAATTCTGTGACACTAGTTATAGATTCCGATGCCACACTTCAGGTTTACTGTATCCCTCTGACCTTCTTATTGACGATGAAACACAGAAATTGCATCGAAATTAAATACAAAAGCCACAATGCCGACTTTAGTACAAGAAGACTGACTCTTCTTACTGACTATGTTTTGAACCATTCCTGTGACCCTAGTTATAGATTCCGATACTTCACTTCAGGTTTACTGTATAACTTGGACCTTATTATTGACGATGAAACACAAATATTGCATCGGAATTCAATACAAAAGGCACAATGCCGACGTAAGTACTAGAAGACTGACTCTTCTTACTAACTATGTTTTGAACTATTCCTGTGACACTAGTTAGAGATTCCGATGCTTCACTTCAGGTTTACTATATTCCTCTGACCCTATTATTGACGATGAAATACAGTAATTGCATCGGAATTAAATTGAAAAGGGCGCAATGTCGACTTAAGTACAAGAAGACTGACTCTTCTTACTGTCTATGTTTTGAACCTTTCCTGTGACACTAGTTATAGATTCCGATGCTTCACTTCAGGTTTACTGTATCCCTTGGACCTTCTTATTGACAATGAAAAACAGAAATTGCATTGGAATTAAATACAAAAGCCACAAAGCTGACTTAAGTATAAGAAGACTGACTCTTCTTACTGACTATGTTTTGAACCAATCCTGTGACACTAGTCATAGATTCCGATGCTTCACTTCAGGTTTACTGTATCCCCCAGACCTTCTTAATGAAGATGAAACACAGATTGTGCAACGGAGTTAAATACAAGAGACACAATGCCGACTTAAGTACAAGAAGACTGACTATTCCTACTGTCTATGTTTTGAACCATTCCTGTGACACTAGTTATAGATTTCGATGCTTCACTTCAGATTTACTGTATCCCTTGGACCTTCTTATTGACGATGAAACACAGAAATTGCATCGGAATTAAATACAAAATGCAGAATGCCGACTTAAGTATAGGAAGACTGACTCTTCTTACTGACTGTTTTGAACCATTCCCGTGACACTACATATAGATTCCGATGCCTCACTTCAGGTTTACTGTATCCATCTGACCTTCTTATTGACGATGAAATAAGAAATTGCCTCGGAATTAAATACAAAAGGCACAATGCCGACTTAACTACAAGAAGACTGACTCTTCTTACTGACTATTTTTTGAACCATTCCTGTGCCACTAGTTAAAGATTCCGATGCTTCACTTCAGGTTTACTGTATCCCTTGGACCTTCTTATTGACGATGAAACACAGAAATTGCATCTGAATAAAATACAAAAGGCACAATGCCGATTTAAGTACAAGAAGACTGACTCTCCTTACTGACTATGTTTTGAACCATTCCTGTTACACTAGTTATAGATTCCGATGCTTCACTTCAGGTTTACGGTATCCCTCTGACCTTCTTATTGACGATGAAACACAGAAATTGCATCGGAATTAAATCCAAAGGCACAATGCCGACTTAAGTACATGTAGACTGACTCTTCATACTGTCTATATTTTGAAACATTCCTGTGACCTTAGTTACAGATTCTGCTGCTTCATTTCAGGTTTACTGTATCCCTTGGACCTTCTTATTGACGATGAAACACAGAAAGGGCATCGGAAATAAATTGAAAAGGCACAATGCCGACTTAAGTACAAGAAGACTGACTCTTCCTACTGTCTAAGTTTTGAACCATTCCTGTGACACTATTTATAGATTCCGATTCTTCACTTCAGGTTTACTTTATCCCTCTGACCTTCTTATTGACGATGAAACACAGAGATTGAATCGGAATTAAATTCAATAGGCACAATGTCGACTTAAGTACAAGAAGACTGACTCTTCCTACTGACTATGTTTTGAACCATTCCTGTTACACTAGTTATAGATTCCGATGCTTCACTTCAGGTTTACGGTATCCCTCTGACATTCTTATTGACGATGAAACACAGAAATTGCATCGGAATTAAATACAAAAGGCACAATGTCGACTTAAGTACATGTAGACTGACTCTTCATACTGTCTATATTTTGAAACATTCCTGTGACCTTAGTTATAGATTCCGATGCTTCATTTCAGGTTTACTGTATCCCTTGGACCTTCTTATTGACGATGAAACACAGAAAGGGCATCGGAATTAAATAGAAAAGGCACAATGCCGACTTAAGTACAAGAAGACTGACTCTTCCTACTGTCTATGTTTTGAACCATTCCTGTGACACTATTTATAGATTCCCATTCTTCACTTCAGGTTTACTTTATCCCTCTGACCTTGTTATTGACGATGAAACACAGAGATTGCATCGCATCTAAATACGAAAGGCACAAATCCGACTTAAGTACAAGAAGACTAACCTTTCTTTCTGTAAATGCTTTGAACCATTCCTGTGACACTAGTTATCGATTCCGATGCTTCACTTCAGGTTTACGGTATCCCTTGGACCTTCTTAATGACGATGAAACACAGAAATTGAATCGGAATTAAATACAAAAGGCACAATGTCGACTTAAGTACAGGAAGACTGACTCTTCCTACTGTCTATGTTTTGAACCATTCCTGTGACACTAGTTATAGATTCTGATGCTTCACTTCAGGTTTACTGTATCCCTCTGACCCTCTTATATGCGATGGAACACAGAAATTGCATCGGAATTAAATAGAAAAGGCACAATGCCGACTTAAGTACAAGAAGACTGATTCTTCTTACTGTCTATGTTTTGAACCATTCCTGTGACCGTAGTTACAGATTCCGATGCTTCACTTCAGGTTTACTCTATCCCTCTGACCTTCTTATTGACGATGCAACACAGAAATTACATCGGAATTAAATAGAAAAGGCACAATGCCGCCTTAAGTACAGGTAGACTGACTCTTCCTACTGTCTATGCTTTGAACCATTCCTGTGACACTACTTATAGATTCCGATGCTTTACTTCAGGTTTACTGTATTTCTCTGACGTTCTTATTGACGATGAAACACAGATATTGCATCGGAATTAAATACAAAAGGCACAATGCCGACTTAAGTACAAGAAGACTGACTCTTCCTACTGTCTATGTTTTGAACCATTCCTGTGACACTACTTATAGATTCCGATGCTTTACTTCAGGTTTACTGTATTTCTCTGACGTTCTTATTGACGATGAAACACAGATATTGCATCGGAATTAAATACAAAAGGCACAATGCCGACTTAAGTACAAGAAGACTGACTCTTCTTACTGACTATGTTTTGAACCATTCCTGTGACGATAGTCACAGATTTCGATGCTTCATTTCAGGTTTACTGTATCCCTTGGTCCTTCTTATTGACTATGAAACACAGAAATTGCATCGGAATTAAATAGAAAAGGCACAATGCCGACTTAACTACAAGAAGGCTGATTCTTCTTACTGTCTATGTTTTGAACCATTCTGTGACACTAGTTACAGATTCCGATGCTTCACTTCAGGTTTACTGAATCCCTCAGACCTTCTTATTGACGATGCAACACAGAAATTGCATCGGAATTACATAGGAAAAGCACAATGCCGACTTAAGTACAAGAGGACTGACTCGTCCTACTGACAATATTTTGAACCATTCCTGTGACGCAAGTTACAGATTCCGATGCTTCACTTCATTTTTACTGTATCCCTTGGACCTTCTTATTGACGATGAAACACAGAAATTGAATCGGAATTAAATTCAATAGGCACAATGTCGACTTAAGTACAAGAAGACTGACTCTTCCTACTGACTATGTTTTGAACCATTCCTGTTACACAAGTTATAGATTCCGATGCTTCACTTCAGGTTTACGGTATCCCTCTGACATTCTTATTGACGATGAAACACAGAAATTGCATCGGAATTAAATACAAAAGGCACAATGCCGACTTACGTACATGTAGACTGACTCTTCATACTGTATATATTTTGAAACATTCCTGTGACCTTAGTTATAGATTCCGGTGCTTCATTTCAGGTTTACTGTATCCCTTGGACCTTCTTATTGACGATGAAACACAGAAAGGGCATCGGAATTAAATAGAAAAGGCACAATGCCGACTTAAGTACAAGAAGACTGACTCTTCCTACTGTCTATGTTTTGAACCATTCTTGTGACACTATTTATAGATTCCCATTTTTCACTTCAGGTATACTTTATCCCTCTGACCTTCTTATTGACGATGAAACACAGAGATTGCATCGCATCTAAATACGAAAGGCACAATTCCGACTTAAGTACAAGAAGACTAACCTTTCTTACTGTAAATGCTTTGAACCATTCCTGTGACACTATTTATCGATTCCGATGCTTCACTTCAGGTTTACGGTATCCCTTGGACCTTCTTAATGACGATGAAACACAGAAATTGAATCGGAATTAAATACAAAAGGCACAATGTCGACTTAAGTACAGGAAGACTGACTCTTCCTACTGTCTGTGTTTTGAACCATTCCTGTGACACTAGTTATAGATTCTGATGCTTCACTTCAGGTTTACTGTATCCCTCTGACCCTCTTATATGCGATGGAACACAGAAATTGCATCGGAATTAAATAGAAAAGGCACAATGGCGACTTAAGTACAAGAAGACTGATTCTTCTTACTGTCTATGTTTTGAACCATTCCTGTGACCGTAGTTACAGATTCCGATGCTTCACTTCAGGTTTACTCTATCCCTCTGACCTTCTTATTGACGATGCAACACAGAAATTACATCGGAATTAAATAGAAAAGGCACAATGCCGCCTTAAGTACAAGTAGACTGACTCTTCCTACTGTCTATGTTTTGAACCATTCCTGTGACACTACTTATAGATTCCGATGCTTTACTTCAGGTTAACTGTATTTCTCTGACGTTCTTATTGACGATGAAACACAGATATTGCATCGGAATTAAATACAAAAGGCACAATGCCGACTTAAGTACAAGAAGACTGACTCTTCTTACTGACTATGTTTTGAACCATTCCTGTGACGATAGTTACAGATTCCGATGCTTCACTTCAGGTTTACTGTATCCCTTGCACCTTCTTATTGACGATGAAACACAGATATTGCATCGGAATTAAATACAAAGGGCACAATGCCGACGTAAGTACAGGAAGACTGACATTTCTTACTGACTCTGTTTTGAACCATTCCTGTGATACTAGTTAGAGTTTCCGATGTTTCACTTCAGGTTTACTGTATCCCTCTGACCTTCTTATTGACGATGAATCACAGTAATTGCATCGGAATTTAATTGAAAAGGGCACAATGCCTACTTAAGTACTAGAAGACTGACTCTTCTTACTGTCTATGTTTTTAACCATTCCTGTGACACTAGTTATAGATTCCGATGCTTCACTTCAGGTTTAATGTATCCCTTGGACCCTCTTATTGGCGATGAAACACAGAAATTGCATCGGAATTAGATACAAAAGCCACAATGCCGACTTAAGTACAAGAAGACTGACTCTTCTTACTGACTATGTTTTGAACCATTCCTGTGACACTAATTATAGATTCCGATGCTTCACTTCAGGTTTACTGTATCCCTCTGATCTTCGTATTGACGATGAAACACAGAAAGTGCATCGGAATTAAATAGAAAAGGCACAATGCCAACATAAGTACAAGATGACTGACTCTTCCTACTGTCAATGTTTTGAACCATTCCTGTGACACTAGTTATAGATTCCGATGCCTCACTTCGGGTTTACTGTATCCCTCTGAACTTCTTATTGACGATGAAACACAGAAATTGCATCTTCAGGTTTACTGTATCCCTAGGACCTTCTTATTGACAATGAAACACAGATATTGCATCGAAATTAAATACAAAAGGCACAATGCCGACTTAAGTACAAGAAGACTGACTCTTCTTACTGACAATATTTTGAACCATTCCTGTGCCACTAGTTAGAGCTTCCGATGCTTCACTTCAGGTTTACTGTATCCCTCTGTCCTTCTTATTGACGACGAATCAGAGTAATTGCTTTGGAATTAAATTGAGAAGGGCATAATGCCGACTTAAGTACAAGAAGTCTGGCTCTTCTTACTGTCTATGTTTTGAACCATTCCTGTAACACTAGTTATAGATTCCGATGCTTCACTTCAGGTTTACTGTATCCCTTGCACCTTCGTATTCACGATGAAAAACAGAAATTGCATCGGAATTAAATACAAAAGCCACAATGCCGACTTAAGTACAAGAAGACTGACTCTCCTTACTGACTATGTTTTGAAACAATCCTGTGACACTAGTTATAGATTCCGATGCTTCACTTCAGGTTTAGTGTATCCCTCTGACCTTCTTATTGACGATTGCATCGGAATTTAATTGAAAAGGGCACAATGCCTACTTAAGTACTAGAAGACTGACTCTTCTTACTGTCTATGTTTTTAACCATTCCTGTGACACTAGTTATAGATTCCGATGCTTCACTTCAGGTTTAATGTATCCCTTGGACCCTCTTATTGGCGATGAAACACAGAAATTGCATCGGAATTAGATACAAAAGCCACAATGCCGACTTAAGTACAAGAAGACTGACTCTTCTTACTGGCTATGTTTTGAACCATTCCTGTGACGCTAATTATAGATTCCGATGCTTCACTTCAGGTTTACTGTATCCCTCTCATCTTCGTATTGACGATGAAACACAGAAAGTGCATCGGAATTAAATAGAAAAGGCACAATGCCAACTTAAGTACAAGAAGACTGACTCGTCCTACTGTCAATGTTTTGAACCATTCCTGTGACACTAGTTATAGTTTCCGATGCCTCACTTCAGGTTTACTGTATCCCTCTGACCTTCTTATTGACGATGAAACACAGAAATTGCATCTTCAGGTTTACTGTATCCCTAGGACCTTCTTATTGACAATGAAACACAGATATTGCATCGAAATTAAATACAAAAGGCACAATGCCGACTTAAGTACATGTAGACTTATTCTTCCTACTGTCTATATTTTGAAACATTCCTGTGACCTTAGTTATAGATTCCGATGCTTCATTTCAGGTTTACTGTATCCCTTGGACCTTCTTATTGACGATGAAACACAGAAACGGCATCGGAATTAAATGGAAGATCCACAATGCTGACTTAAGTACAAGAAGACTGACTCTTCCTACTGTCTATGTTTTGCACCATTCCTGTGACACTATTTACAGATTCCGATTCTTCACTTCAGGTTTACTTTGTAACTCTGACCTTCTTATTGACGATGAAACACAGAGATTGCATCGCAATTAAGTACATAAGGCACAATGCCGACTTAAGTACAAGAAGACTAACCTTTCTTACTGTCTATGCTTTGAACCATTCCTGTGACACTAGTTATCGATTCCGATGCTTCACTTCAGGTTTACGGTATCCCTTAGACCTTCTTAATGACGATGAAACACAGAAATTGAATCGGAATTAAATACAAAAGGCACAATGTCGACTTAAGTACAGGAAGACTGACTCTTCCTACTGTCTATGTTTTGAACCATTCCTGTGACACTAGTTATAGATTCTGATGCTTCACTTCAGGTTTACTGTATCCCTCTGAACCTCTTATATGCGATGGAACACAGAAATTGCATCGGAATTAAATAGAAAAGGCACAATGCCGACTTAAGCACAAGAAGACTGATTCTTCTTACTGTCTATGTTTTGAACCATTCCTGTGACCGTAGTTACAGATTCCGATGCTTCACTTCAGGTTTACTGTATCCCTCTGACCTTCTTATTGACGATGCAACGCAGAAATTACATCGGAATTAAATAGAAAAGCCACAATGCCACCTTAAGTACAAGTAGACTGACTTTTCCTACTGTCTCTGTTTTGAACCATTCCTGTGTCACTAGTTACAGATTCCGATTCTTCACTTCAGGTCTACTGTATCCCTCAGACCTTCTTATTGACGATGAAACACAGAAATTGAATCGGAATTAAATACAAAAGGCACAATGTCGACTTAAGTACAAGAAGTCTGACTCTTCCTACTGTCTATGTTTTGAACCATTCCTGTGACACTAGTTATAGATTCCGATGCTTCACTTCAGCTTTACTGTATCCCTCTGACCCTCTTATATACGATGAAACACAGAAATTGCATCGGAATTAAATAGAAAAGGCACAATGCCGACTTAAGTACAAGAAGACTGATTCTTCCTACTGTGTGTGTTTTGAACAATTCCTGTGACGCTGGTTACAGATTCCGATGCTCCACTTCAGGTTTACTGTATCCCTTGGACCTTCTTATTGACGATGAAACACAGATATTGCATCGGAATTAAATACAAATAGCCCAATGCCGACTTAAGTACAAGAAGACTGTCTCTTCTTACTGTCTATGATTTGAACCTTTCCTGTGACACTAGTTATACATTCCGATGCTTCACTTCAGGTTTACTGTATCTCTCTGACCTTCTTATTGACGATGAAACACAGATATTGCATCGGAATTTAATACAAAAGTCACAATGCCGACGTAAGTACAGGAAGATTGACATTTCTTACTGACTCTGTATTGAACCATTCCTGTGCCACTTGTTAGAGCTTCCGATGCTTCACTTCAGGTTTACTGTATCCCTCTGTCCTTCTTATTGACGACGAATCAGAGTAATTGCTTTGGAATTAAATTGAAAAGGACATAATGCCGACTTAAGTACAAGAAGTCTGGCTCTTCTTACTGTCTATGTTTTGAACCATTCCTGTGACACTAGTTATAGATTCTGATGCTTCACTTCTGGTTTACTGTATCCCTTGCACCTTCGTATTCACGATGAAAAACAGAAATTGCATCGGAATTAAATACAAAAGCCACAAATTCGACTTAAGTACAAGAAGACTGACTCTTCTTACTGACTATGTTTTGAAACAATCCTGTGACACTAGTTACAGATTCCGATGCTTCACTTCAGGTTTACTGTATCCCTCTGACCTTCTTATTGACGATGAAACACAGTAATTGCATCGGAATTTAATTGAAAAGGGCACAATGCCGACTTAAGTACTAGAAGACTGACTCTTCTTACTGTCTATGTTTTAACCATTCCTGTGACACTAGTTATAGATTCCGATGCTTCACTTCAGGTTTAATGTATCCCTTGGACCCTCTTATTGGCGATGAAACACAGAAATTGCATCGGAATTAGATACAAAAGCCACAATGCCGACTTAAGTACAAGAAGACTGACTCATCTTACTGACTATGTTTTGAACCATTCCTGTGACACTAATTATAGATTCCGATGCTTCACTTCAGGTTTACTGTCTCCCTCTGATCTTCGTATTGACGATGAAACACAGAAAGTGCATCGGAATTAAATAGAAAAGGCACAATGCCAACTTAAGTACAAGAAGACTGACTCTTCCTACTGTCAATGTTTTGAACCATTCCTGTGACACTACTTATAGATTCCGATGCCTCACTTCAGGTTTACTGTATCCCTCTGACCTTCTTATTGACGATGAAACACAGAAATTGCATCTTCAGGTTTACTGTATCCCTAGGACCTTCTTATTGACAATGAAACACAGACATTGCATCGAAATTAAATACAAAAGGCACAATGCCGACTCAAGTACAAGAAGACTGACTCTTCTTACTGACGATATTTTGAACCATTCCTGTGCCACTAGTTAGAGCTTCCGATGCTTCACTTCAGTTTTAATGTATCCCTCTGTCCTTCTTATTGACGACGAATCAGAGTAATTGCTTTGGAATTAAATTGAAAAGGGCATAATGCCGACTTAAGTACAAGAAGTCTGGCTCTTCTTACTGTCTATGTTTTGAACCATTCCTGTGACACTAGTTATAGATTCTGATGCTTCACTTCAGCTTTACTGTATCCCTTGCACCTTCGTATTCACGATGAAAAACAGAAATTGCATCGGAAATAAATACAAAAGCCACAAATTCGACTTAAGTACAAGAAGACTGACTCTTCTTACTGACTAAATTTTGAAACAATCCTGTGACACTAGTTATAGATTCCGATGCTTCACTTCAGGTTTACTGTATCCCTCTGACCATCTTATTGACGATGAAACACAGAAATTGCATCGGAATTAAATACAAAAGGCACAATGCCGACTTAAGTACATGTAGACTGATTCTTCCTACTGTCTATATTTTGAAACATTCCTGTGACCTTAGTTATAGATTCCGATGCTTCATTTCAGGTTTACTGTATCCCTTGGACCTTCTTATTGACGATGAAACACAGAAACGGCATCGGAATTAAATGGAAGAGGCACAATGCTGACTTAAGTACAAGAAGACTGACTCTTCCTACTGTCTATGTTTTGAACCATTCCTGTGACACTATTTATAGATTCCGATTCTTCACTTCAGGTTTACTTTGTAACTCTGAACTTCTTATTGACGATGAATCACAGAGATTGCATCGCAATTAAGTACATAAGGCACAATGCCGACTTAAGTACAAGAAGACTAACCTTTCTTACTGTCTATGCTTTGAACCATTCCTGTGACACTAGTTATCGATTCCAAAGCTTCACTTCAGGTTTACGGTATCCCTTGGACCTTCTTAATGACGATGAAACACAGAAATTGAATCGGAATTAAATACAAAAGGCACAATGTCGACTTAAGTACAGGAAGACTGACTCTTCCTACTGTCTATGTTTTGAACCATTCCTGTGACACTAGTTATAGATTCTGATGCTTTACTTCAGGTTTACTGTATCCCTCTGAACCTCTTATATGCGATGGAACACAGAAATTGCATCGAAATTAAATAGAAAAGGCACAATGCCGACTTAAGTACAAGAAGACTGATTCTTCTTACTGTCTATGTTTTGAACCATTCCTGTGACCGTAGTTACAGATTCCGATGCTTCACTTCAGGTTTACTGTATCCCTCTGGCCTTCTTATTGACGATGCAACGCAGAAATTACATCGGAATTAAATAGAAAAGCCACAATGCCACCTTAAGTACAAGTAGACTGACTCTTCCTACTGTCACTGTTTTGAACCATTCCTGTGTCACTAGTTACAGATTCCGATTCTTCACTTCAGGTTTACTGTATCCCTCAGACCTTCTTATTGACGATGAAACACAGAAATTGAATCGGAATTAAATACAAAAGGCACAATGTCGACTTAAGTACAAGAAGTCTGACTCTTCCTACTGTCTATGTTTTGAACCATTCCTGTGACACTAGTTATAGATTCCGATGCTTCACTTCAGGTTTACTGTATCCCTCTGACCCTCTTATATACGATGAAACACTGAAATTGCATCAGAATTAAATAGAAAAAGCACAATGCCGACTTAACTACAAGAAGACTGATTCTTCCTACTGTGTGTGTTTTGAACAATTCCTGTGACGCTGGTTACAGATTCCGATGCTCCACTTCAGGTTTACTGTATCCCTTGGACCTTCTTATTGACGATGAAACACAGATATTGCATCGGAATTAAATACAAATAGCCCAATGCCGACTTAAGTACAAGAAGACTGTCTCTTCCTACTGTCTATGATTTGAACCTTTCCTGTGACACTAGTTATACATTCCGATGCATCACTTCAGGTTTACTGTATCTCTCGGACCTTCTTATTCACGATGAAACACAGATATTGCATCGGAATTTAATACAAAAGGAGCAATGCCGACTTATGTACAAGAAGACTGACTCTTCTTACTGACTATGTTTTGAACCATTCCTGTGACGATAGTTACAGATTCCGATGCTTCACTTCAGGTTTACTGTATCCCTCTGACCTTCTTATTGACGATGAAACACAGTAATTGCATCGGAATTTAATTGAAAAGGGCACAATGCCGACTTAAGTACTAGAAGACAGACTCTTCCTACTGTCAATGTTTTGAACCATTCCTGTGACACTAGTTATAGATTCCGATGCTTCACTTCAGGTTTACTGTATCCCTCTGACCTTCTTATTGACGATGAAACACAGAAATTGCATCGGAATTACATACAAAAACCACAATGCCGACTTTAGTACAAGAAGACTGACTCTTCTTACTGACTATGATTTGAACCATTCCTGTGACACTAGTTACAGATTCCGATGCTTCACTTCAGGTTTACTGTATCCCTTGGACCTTATTATTGACGATGAAACACAAATATTGCATCGGAATTAAAAACAAAAGGCACAATGCCGACGTAAGTACTAGAAGACTGACTCTTCTTACTAACTATGTTTAGAACCATTCCTGTGACACTAGTTAGAGGTTCCGATGCTTCACTTCAGGTTTACTATATTGCTCTGACCCTATTATTGACGATGAAGCACAGTAATTGCATCGGAATTAAATTGAAAAGGGCAAAATGCCGACTTAAGTACAAGAAGACTGACTCTTCTGACTGTCTATGATTGAACCATTCCTGTGACACTAGTTATAGATTCCGATGCTTCACTTCAGGTTTACTGTATCCCTTGGACCTTCTCATTGACGATTAAACACAGAAACTGCATCGGAAGTAAATAGAAAAGGCACAATGCCGACTTAAGTACAAGAAGACTGACTCTTCTTACTGTCTATGTTTTGAACCATTCCTGTGACACTAGTTATAGATTCCGATGCTTCACTTCAGATTTACTGTATCCCTTGGACCTTCCTATTGACGATGAAACACAGAAATTGCATCGGAATTAAATACAAAAGGCACAATGCCGACTTAAGTACAAGAAGACTGACTCTTTCTACTGTCTATGTTTTGAACCATTTCTGTGACACTAGTTACAGATTCCGATGCTTCACTTCAGGTTTACTATATCCATCTGACCTTCTTATTGACGATGAAACACAGAAATTGCATCGAAATTTAATACAAAAGACACAATGCCGACTTAAGTACAAGTAGACTGACTCTTCCTACTGTCTATGTTTTGAAACATTCCTGTGACACTAGTTATAGATTCCGATGCTTCACTTCAGGTTTGCTGTATCCCTTGGACGTTCTTATTGACGATGAAACACAGAAATTGCATCGGAATTAAATAGAAAAGGCACAATGCCGTCATAAGTACAAGAAGACTGACTCTTCTTACTGACAATGTTTGAACCATTCCTGTGACGCAAGTTACAGATTCCGATGGGTCACTTCAGGTTTACTGTATCCCTTGGACCTTCTTATTGGCGAAGAAACACAGATATTGCATCGGAAAAAGGCACAATGCCGACTTAAGTTTAAGAAGACTGACTCTTTTTACTGTCAATGATTTGCACCATTCCTGTGACACTAGTTATAGATTCCGATGCTTCACTTCAGGTTTACTGTATCTCTCTGACCTTCTTATTAACGATGAAACACAGATATTGCATCTGAATTAAATACAAAAAGCTCAATGCCGACTTAAGTACAAGAAGACTGACTCTTCATACTGACTATGCTTTGAACCATTCTTGTGACGATAGTTACAGATTCCGATGCTTCACTTCAGGTTTACTGTACTCCTTGGACCTTCTTATTGACGATGAAACACAGAAATTGCATCGGAATTAAATCCAAAAAAAGCACAATGCCGACTTACGTACAAGAAGACTGACTCTTCTTACTGACTATGTTTGAACCATTCCTGTGACACTAGTTATAGATTCCGATGCTTCACTTCCTATTTACTGTATCCCTTGGACCTTCCTATTGACGATGAAAAACAGAAATTGCATCGGATTTAAATACAAAAGCCACAAAGCCGACTTAAGCACAAGAAGACTGACTCTTCTTACTGAGTATGCTTTGAACCATTCCTGTGACACTAGTTAAAGATTCCGATGCTTTACTTCAGGTTTACTGTATCCCTCTGACCTTCTTATTGAGGATGAAACACAGATAGTGCATCGGAGTTAAATACAAAAGGCACAATGCCGACTTAAGTACAAGAAGACTGACTCTTCCTACTGTCTATGTTTTGAACCATTCCTGTGACACTAGTTATAGATTTCGATGCTTCACTTCTGGATTACTGTATCCCTCTGACCTTCTTTTTGACGATGAAACACAGAAATTGGATCGGAGTTAAATACAAAAGGCACAATGCCGACTTAAGTACAAGAAGACTGACTCTTCTTA
Organism: Schistocerca americana; assembly: GCF_021461395.2. NCBI lineage: Eukaryota > Metazoa > Arthropoda > Insecta > Orthoptera > Acrididae > Schistocerca > Schistocerca americana. The sequence continues at coordinate 3,049,669 of NW_025726093.1, forward strand.
CTGTCTATGTTTTGAACCATTCCTGTGACACTAGTTATAGATTCCGATGCTTCACTTCAGATTTACTGTATCCCTTGGACCTTCCTATTGACGATGAAACACAGAAATTGCATCGGAATTAAATACAAAATGCACATTGCCGACATAAGTACAAGAAGAGTGACTCTTCTTACTGACTGCTTTCAACCATTCCTGTGACACTAGTTATAGATTCCGATGCTTCACTTCAGGTTTACTGTGTCCATCTGACCTTCGTATTGACGATGAATCACAGAAATTGCATCGGAATTAAATAGAAAAGGCACAATGCCGACTTTAGTACAAGAAGACTGACCCTTCTTACTGTCTATGATTTGAACCATTCCTGTGACACTAGTTATAGATTCCGATGCTTCACTTCAGGTGAACTGTATCCCTTCGACCTTCTTATTGACGATGAAACACAGAAATTGCATCGGAATTAAATACAAAAGGCACAATGCCGACTTAAGTACAAGAAGACTGACTCTTCTTACTGACAATGTTTTGAACCATTCCTGCGACGCTAGTTACAGATTCCGATGCATCACATCAGGTTTACTGTATCCCTTGGACCTTCCTATTGACGATGAAACACATATATTGCATCGGAATTAAATACAAAAGGCACAATGAGGACTTAAGTACAAGAAGAATGACTCTTCTTACTAACGATGTTTTGAACCATTCCTGTGACACTAGTTAGAGCTTCCGATGCTTCACTTCAGGTTTACTGTATCCCTCTGACCTTCTTATTGACGATGAAACACAGTAATTGCGGCGGAAATAAATTGAAAAGGGCATAATGCCGACTTAGGTACAAGAAGTCTGACTTTTCTTACTGTCTATGTTTTGAACCATTCCTGTGACACTAGTTATAGATTCCGATGCTTCACTTCAAGTTTACTGTATCCATTGGACCTTCTTATTGATGATGAAACACAGAAATTGCATCGGAATTAAATACCAAAGGCACAATGCCGACTTAAGCAAAAGAAGACTGACTCTTCTTACTGACTATGCTTTGAACCATTCCTGTGACACTAGTTAAAGATTCAGATGCTTCACTTCAGGTTTACTGTATCCCTCTGACCTTCTAATTGAAGATGAAACACAGATAGTGCATCGGAGTTAAATACAAAAGGCACAATGCCGACTTAAGTACAAGAAGACTGACTCTTCCTACTGTCTATGTTTTGAACCATTCCTGTGACACTAGTTATAGATTTCGATGCTTCACTTCTGGTTTACTGTATCCCTCTGACCTTCTTTTTCACGATGAAACACAGAAATTGGATCGGAGTTAAATACAAAAGGCACAATGCCGACTTAAGTACAAGAAGACTGACTCTTCTTACTGTCTATGTTTTGAACCATTCCTGTGACACTAGTTATAGATTCCGATGCTTCACTTCAGGTGAACTGTATCCCTTCGACCTTCTTATTGACGATGAAACACAGAAATTGCATCGGAATTAAATACAAAAGGCACAATGCCGACTTAAGTACAAGAAGACTGACTCTTCTTACTGTCTATGTTTTGAACCATTCCTGTGAAACTAGTTATGGATTCCGATGCTTCACTTCAGATTTACTGTATCCCTTGGACCTTCCTATTGACGATGAAAAACAGAAATTGCATCGGATTAAAATACAAAAGCCACAAAGCCGTGTTAAGCACAAGAAAACTGACTCTTCTTACTGAGTATGCTTTGAACCATTCCTGTGACACTAGCTAAAGATTCCGATGCTTCACTTTACGTTTACTGTATCCCTCTGACCTTCGTATTGAAGATGAAACACAAATAGTGCATCGGAGTTAAATACTGAAGGCGCAATGCCGACTTAAGTACAAGAAGACTGACTCTTCATGCTGTCTATGTTTTGAACCATTCCTGTGACACTAGTTATAGATTTCGATGCTTCACTTCTGGATTACTGTATCCCTCTGACCTTCTTTTTGACGATGAAACACAGAAATTGGATCGGAGTTAAATACAAAAGGCACAATGAAGACTTAAGTACAAGAAGACTGACTCTTCTTACTGTCTATGTCTTGAACCATTCCTGTGACACCAGTTATAGATTCCGATTCTTCACTTCAGATTTACTGTATCCCTTGGACTTTCCTATTGACGATGAAACACAGAAATTGCATCGGATTTAAATACGAAATGCACATTGCCGACATAAGTACAAGAAGACTGACTCTTCTTAGTGACTGTTTTCAACCATTCCTGTGACACTAGTTATAAATTCCGATGCTTCACTTCAGGTTTACTGCATCCATCTGACCTTCTGATTGACGATGAATCACAGAAATTGCATCGGAATTAAATAGAAAAGGCACAATGCCGACTTAAGTACAAGAAGACTGACCCTTCTTACTGTCTATGATTAAAACCATTCCTGTGACACTAGTTATAGATTCCGATGCTTCACTTCACGTGAACTGTATCCCTTGGACCATCTTATTTACGATGAAACACAGAAATTGCATCGGAATTAAATACAAAAGGCACAATGCCGACTTAAGTACAAGAAGACTGACTCTTCTTACTGACAATCTTTTGAACCATTCCTGCGACGCTAGTTACAGATTCCGATGCTTCACATCAGGTTTACTGTATCCCTTGGACCTTCCTATTGACGATGAAACACAGATATTGCATCGGAATTAAATGCAAAAGGCACAATGCCGACTTAAGTACAAGAAGACTGACTCCTCTTACTAACGATGTTTTGAACCATTCCTGTGACACTAGTTAGAGCTTCCGATGCTTCACTTCAGGTTTACTGTATCCCTCTGACCTTCTTATTGACGATGAAACACAGTAATTGCGTCGGAAATAAATTGAAAAGGGCATAATGCCGACTTAGGTGCAAGAAGTCTGACTTTTCTTACTGTCTATGTTTTGAACCATTCCTGTGACACTAGTTATAGATTCCGATGCTTCACTTCAGGTTTACTGTATCCCTTGGACCTTCTTAATGATGATGAAACACAGAAATTGCATCGGAATTACATACAAAAGGCACAATGCCGACTTAACTACAAGAAGACTGACTCTTCTTACTGACTATGTTTTGAACCTTTCCTGTGACACTAGGTTTAGATTGCGATGCCTCTCTTCATGTATACTGTATCCCTCTGACTTTCTTATTGACGATGAAATACAGAAATTGCATCGGAGGTAAATACAAAATGCACAATTCCGACTTAAGTACATGTAGACTAACTCTTCCTACTGGCTATGTTTAGAACCATTCCTGTGACACTAGTTAGAGCTTCCGATGCTTCACTTCAGGTTTACTGTATCCCTCGGACCTTCTTATTGACGATGAAACACAGTATTTGCGTCGGAAATAAATTGAAAAGGGCATAATGCCGACTTAGGTACAAGAAGTCAGACTTTTCTTACTGTCTATGTTTTGAACCATTCCTGTGACACTAGTTATAGATTCCGATGCTTCACTTCAGGTTTACTGTATCCCTTGGACCTTCTTATTGATGATGAAACACAGTAATTGCATCGGAATTAAATACAAAAGCCACAAAGCCGATTTAAGCAAAAGAAGACTGACTCTTCTTACTGACTATGCTTTGAACCATTCCTGTGACACTAGTTATAGATTTCGATGCTTCACTTCTGGATTACTGTATCCCTCTGACCTTCTTTTTGACGATGAAACACAGAAATTGGATCGGAGTTAAATACAAAAGGCACAATGAAGACTTAAGTACAAGAAGACTGACTCTTCTTACTGTCTATGTCTTGAACCATTCCTGTGACACCAGTTATAGATTCCGATGCTTCACTTCAGATTTACTGTATCCCTTGGACTTTCCTATTGACGATGAAACACAGAAATTGCATCGGATTTAAATATGAACTGCACATTGCCGACATAAGTACAAGAAGACTGACTCTTCTTAGTGACTGTTTTCAACCATTCCTGTGACACTAGTTATAAATTCCGATCCTTCACTTCAGGTTTACTGTATCCATCTGACCTTCTTATTAACGATGAATCACAGAAATTGCATCGGAATTAAATAGAAAATGCACAATGCCGACTTAACTACAAGAAGACTGACTCTTCTTACTGACTATGTTTTGAACCATTCCTGTGACACTAGTTATAGATTGCGATGCCTCACTTCAGGTATACTGTATCCCTCTGACTTTCTTATTGTTGATGTAACACAGAAATTGCTTCGGAATTAAATACAAAATGCACATTGCCGACATAAGTACAAGAAGACTGACTCTTCTTACTGACTGTTTTGAACCATTCCTGTGACACTAGTTATAGATTCCGATGCTTCACTTCAGGTTTACTGTATCCCTTGGACCTTCTTATTGAAGATGAAACACAGATAGTGCATCGGAGTTAAATACAAAAGGCACGATGCCGACTTAAGTACAAGAAGACTGACTCTTCCTACTGTCTATGTTTTTAACCATTCCTGTGACACTAGTTATAGATTTCGATCCTTCACTTCTGGATTACTGTATCCCTCTGACCTTCTTTCTGACGATGAAACACAGAAATTCAATCGGAGTTAAATACAAAAGGCACAATGCCGACTTAAGTACAAGAAGACTGACTCTTCTTACTGTCTATGCTTTGAACCATTCCTGTGACACTAGTTATAGATTCCGATGCTTCACTTCAGATTTACTGTATCCCTTGGACCTTCCTATTGACGATGAAACACATAATTTGCATCGGAATTAAATACAAAATGCACATTGCCGACATAAGTACAAGAAGACTGACTCTTCTTACTGACTGTTTTGAACCATTCCTGTGACACTAGTTATAGATTCCGATGCTTCACTTCAGGTTTACTGTATCCCTTGGACCTTCTTATTGATGATGAAACACAGAAAATGCTTCGGAATTAAATACAAAAGGCACAATGCCGACTTAACTACAAGAAGACTGACTCTTCTTACTGACTATGTTTTGAACCTTTCCTGTGACACTAGTTATAGATTGCGATGCCTCTCTTCAGGTATACTGTATCCCTCTGACTTTCTTATTAACGATGAAATACAAAAATTGCATCGGAGTTAAATACAAAATGCACAATGCCGACTTAAGTACATGTAGACTAACTCTTCCTACTGGCTATGTTTAGAACAATTCCTGTGACACTAGTTAGAGCTTCCGATGCTTCACTTCAGGTTTACTGTATCCCTCGGACCTTCTTATTGACGATGAAACACAGTATTTGCGTCGGAAATAAATTGAAAAGGGCATAATGCCGACTTAGGTACAAGAAGTCTGACTTTTATTACTGTCTGTGTTTTGAACCATTCCTGTGACACTAGTTATAGATTCCGATGCTTCACTTCAGGTTTACTGTATCCCTTGGACCTTCTTATTGATGATGAAACACAGTAATTGCATCTGAATTAAATACAAAAGCCACAAAGCCGACTTAAGCAAAAGAAGACTGACTCTTCTTACTGACTATGCTTTGAACCATTCCTGTGACACTAGTTAAAGATTCAGATGCTTCACTTCAGGTTTACTGTATCCCTCTGACCTTCTAATTGAAGATGAAACACAGATAGTGCATCGGAGTTAAATACCAAAGGCACAATGCCGACTTAAGTACAAGAAGACTGACTCTTCCTACTGTCTATGTTTTGAACCATTCCTGTGACACTAGTTATAGATTTCGATGCTTCACTTCTGGATTACTGTATCCCTCTGACCTTCTTTTTGACGATGAAACACAGAAATTGGATCGGAATTAAATACAAAAGGCACAATGCCGACTTAAGTACAAGAAGACTGACTCTTCTTACTGTCTATGTTTTGAACCATTCCTGTGAAACTAGTTATACATTCCGATGCTTCACTTCAGATTTACTGTATCCCTTGGACCTTCCTATTGACGATGAAAAACAGAAATTGCATCGGATTTAAATACAAATGCCACAAAGCCGTCTTAAGAACAAGAAGACTGACTCTTCTTACTGAGTATGCTTTGAACCATTCCTGTGACACTAGTTAAAGATTCCGATGCTTCACTTTACGTTTACTGTATCCCTCTGACCTTCGTATTGAAGATGAAACACAAATAGTGCATCGGAGTTAAATACAAAAGGCACAATGCCGACTTAAGTACAAGAAGACTGACTCTTCATACTGTCTATGTTTTGAACCATTCCTGTGACACTAGTTATAGATTTCGATGCTTCACTTCTGGATTACTGTATCCCTCTGACCTTCTTTATGACGATGAAACACAGAAATTGGATCGGAGTTAAGTACAAAAGGCACAATGAAGACTTAAGTTCAAGAAGACTGACTCTACTTACTCTCTATGTCTTCAACCATTCCTGTGACACCAGTTATAGATTCCGATGCTTCACTTCAGATTTACTGTATCCCTTGGACTTTCCTATTGACGATGAAACACAGAAATTGCATCGGATTTAAATACGAAATGCACATTGCCGACATAAGTACAAGAAGACTGACTCTTCTTAGTGACTGTTTTCAACCATTCCTGTGACACTAGTTATGAATTCCGATGCTTCACTTCAGGTTTACTGTATCCATCGGACCTTCTTATTGACGATGAATCACAGAAATTGCATCGGAATTAAATAGAAAAGGCACAATGCCAACTTAAGTACAAGAAGACTGACCCTTCTTACTGTCTATGATTTGAACCATTCCTGTGACACTAGTTATAGATTCCGATGCTTCACTTCACGTGAACTGTATCCCTTGGACCATCTTATTGACGATGAAACACAGAAATTGCATCGGAATTAAAAAAAAAAGGCACAATGCCGACTTAAGTACAAGAAGACTGACTCTTCTTACTGACAATGTTTTGAACCATTCCTGCGACGCTAGTTACAGATTCCGATGCTTCACATCAGGTTTACTGTATCCCTTGGACCTTATTATTGACGATGAAACACAGATATTGCATCGGAATTAAATACAAAAGGCACAATGCCGACTTAAGCACAAGTAGACTGACTCCTCTTACTAACGATGATTTGAACCATTCCTGTGACACTAGTTAGAGCTGCCGATGCTTCACTTCAGGTTTACTGTATCCCTCTGACCTTCTTATTGACGATGAAACACAGTAATTGCGTCGGTAATAAATTGAAAAGGGCATAATGCCGACTTAGGTACAAGAAGTCTGACTTTTCTTACTGTCTATGTTTTGAACCATTCCTGTGACACTAGTTAGAGCTTCCGAAGCTTCACTTCAGGTTTACTGTATCCCTCGGACCTTTTCATTGACGATGAAACACAGTATTTGCGTCGGAAATAAATTGAAAAGGGCATAATGCCGACTTAGGTACAAGAAGTCTGACTTTTCTTACTGTCTATGTTTTGAACCATTCCTGTGACACTAGTTATAGATTCCGATGCTTCACTTCAGGTTTACTGTATCCCTTGGACCTTCTTATTGATGATGAAACACAGAAATTGCATCGGAATTAAATACAAAAGGCACAATGCCGACTTAACTACAAGAAGACTTACTCTTCTTACTGACTATGCTTTGAACCATTCCTGTGACACTAGTTATAGATTTCGATGCTTCACTTCTGGATTACTGTATCCCTCTGACCTTCTTTTTGACGATGAAACACAGAAATTGGATCGGAATGAAATACAAAAGGCACAATGCCGACATAAGTACAAGAAGACTGACTCTTCTTACTGTCTATGTTTTGAACCATTCCTGTGACACTAGTTATAGAATCCGATGCTTCACTTCAGATTTACTGTATCCCTTGGAGCTTCCTATTGTCGATGAAAAACAGAAATTGCATCGGATTTAAATACAAAAGCCACAAAGCCGACTTAAGCACAAGAAGACTGACTCTTCTTACTGAGTATGCTTTGAACCATTCCTGTGACACTAGTTAAAGATTCCGATGCTTCACTTCAGGTTTACCGTATCCCTCTGACCTTCTTATTGAAGATGAAACCCAGATAGTGCATCGGAGTTAAATACAAAAGGCACGATGCCAACTTAAGTACAAGAAGACTGACTCTTCCTACTGTCTATGTTTTTAACAATTCCAGTGACACTAGTTATAGATTCCGATGCTTCACTTCAGATTTACTGTATCCCTTGGACCTTCCTATTGACGATGAAACACAGAAATTGCATCGGAATTAAATACAAAATGCACATTGCCGAAATAAGTACAAGAAGACTGACTCTTCTTACTGACTGTTTTGAACCATTCCTGTGACACTAGTTATAGATTCCGATGCTTCACTTCAGGTTTACTGTATCCATCGGACCTTCTTATTGACGATGAATCACAGAAATTGCATCGGAATTAAATAGAAAAGGCACAATGCCGACTTAAGTACAAGAAGACTGACCCTTCTTACTGTCTATGATTTGAACCATTCCTGTGACACTAGTTATAGATTCCGATGCTTCAATTCAGGTGAACTGTATCCCTTGGACCTTCATATTGACGATGAAACACAGAAATTGCATCGGAATTAAATACAAAAGGCACAATGCCGACTTAACTACAAGAAGACTGACTCTTCTTACTGACTATGTTTTGAACCATTTCTGTGACACTAGTTATAGATTGGGATGCCTCACTTCAGGTATACTGTATCCCTCTGACTTTCTTATTGACGATGAAACACAGAAATTGCATCGGAGTTAAATACAAAATGCACAATGCCGACTTAAGTACATGTAGACTAACTCTTCCTACTGTCTATGTTTAGACCCATTCCTGTGACACTAAATAGAGCTTCCGATGCTTCACTTCAGGTTTACTGTATCCCTCTGACCTTCTTATAGACGATGAAACACAGTATTTGCGTCGGAAATAAATTGAAAAGGGCATAATGCCGACTTAGGTACAAGAAGTCTGACTTTTCTTACTGTCTATGTTTGTAACCATTCCTGTGACACTAGTTATAGATTCCGATGCTTCACTTCAGGTTTACTGTATCCCTTGGACCTTCTTATTGATGATGAAACAAAGAAATTGCATCGGAATTAAATACAAAAGGCACAATGCCGACTTAACTACAAGAAGACTGAATCTTCTTACTGTCTATGCTTTGAACCATTCCTGTGACACTAGTTATAGATTGCGATGCCTCACTTCAGGTATACTGTATCCCTCTGACTTTCTTATTGACGATGAAACACAGTAATTGCATCGGAATTAAATACAAAAGCCACAAAGCCGACTTAAACACAAGAAGACTGACTCTTCTTACTGACTATGCTTTGAACCATTCCTGTGACACTAGTTAAAGATTCCGATGCTTCACTTCATGTTTACTGTATCCCTCTGACCTTCTAATTGAAGATGAAACACAGAAAGTGCATCTGAGTTAAATACAAAAGGCACAATGCCGACTTAAGTACAAGAAGACTGACTCTTCCTACTGTCTATGTTTTGAACCATTCCTGTGACACTAGTTATAGATTTCGATGCTTCACTTCTGGATTACTGTATCCCTCTGACCTTCTTTTTGACGATGAAACACAGAAATTGGATCGGAATGAAATACAAAAGGCACAATGCCGACATAAGTACAAGAAGACTGACTCTTCATACTGTCTATGTTTTGAACCATTCCTGTGACACTAGTTATAGATTCCGATGCTTCACTTCAGATTTACTGTATCCCTTGGAGCTTCCTATTGACGATGAAAAACAGAAATTGCATCGGATTTAAATACAAAAGACACAAAGCCGACCTAAGCACAAGAAGACTGACTCTTCTTACTGAGTATGCTTTGAACCATTCCTGTGACACTAGTTAAAGATTCCGATGCTTCACTTCAGGTTTACCGCATCCCTCTGACCTTCTTATTGAAGATGAAACACAGATAGTGCATCGGAGTTAAATACAAAAGGCACGATGCCGACTTAAGTACAAGAAGACTGACTCTTCCTACTGTCTATGTTTTTAACCATTCCTGGGACACTAGTTATAGATTTCGATGCGTCACTTCTGGATTACTGTATCCCTCTGACCTTCTTTCTGACGATGAAACACAGAAATTGAATCGGAGTTAAATACAAAAGGCACAATGCCGACTTAAGTACAAGAAGACTGACTCTTCTTACTGTCTATGCTTCGAACCATTCCTGTGACACTAGTTATTGATTCCGATGCTTCACTTCAGATTTACTGTATCCCTTGGACCTTCCTATTGACGATGAAACACAGAAATTGCATCGGAATTAAATACAAAATGCACATTGCCGACATAAGTACAAGAAGACTGACTCTTCTTACTGACTGTTTTGAACCATTCCTGTGACACTAGTTATAGATTCCGATGCTTCACTTCAGGTTTACTGTATCCATCTGACCTTCTTATTGACGATGAATCACAGAAATTGCATCGGAATTAAATAGAAAAGGCACAATGCCGACTTAAGTACAAGAAGACTGACCCTTCTTACTGTCTATGATTTGATCCATTCCTGTGACACTAGTTACAGATTCCGATGCTTCACTTCAGGTGAACTGTATCCCTTGGACCTTCATATTGACGATGAAACACAGAAATTGCATCGGAATTAAATACAAAAGGCACAATGCCGACTTAAGTACAAGAAGACTGACTCTTCTTACTGACTATGTTTTGAACCATTCCTGTGACACTAGTTATAGATTGCGATGCCTCACTTCAGGTATACTGTATCCCTCTGACTTTCTTATTGACGATGAAACACAGAAATTGCATCGGAGTTAAATACAAAATGCACAATGCCGACTTAAGTACAAGTAGACTAACTCTTCCTACTGTCTATGTTTAGAACCATTCCTGTGACACTAGTTTGAGCTTCCGATGCTTCACTTCAGGTTTAATGTATCCCTTTGACCTTCTTATTGACGATGAAACACAGTATTTGCGTCGGAAATAAATTGAAAAGGGCATAATGCCGACTTAGGTACAAGAAGTCTGACTTTTCTTACTATCTATGTTTGTAACCATTCCTGTGACACTAGTTATAGATTCCTAAACTTCACTTCAGGTTTACTGTATCCCTTGGACCTTCTTATTGATGATGAAACAAAGAAATTGCATCGGAATTAAATACAAAAGGCACAATGCCGACTTAACTACAAGAAGACTGACTCTTCTTACTGACTATGCTTTGAACCATTCCTGTGACACTAGTTATAGATTGCGATGCCTCACTTCAGGTATACTGTATCCCTCTGACTTTTTTATTCACCATGAAACACAGTAATTGCATCGGAATTAAATACAAAAGCCACAAAGCCGACTTAAGCACAAGAATACTGACTCTTCTTACTGACTATGCTTTGAACCATTCCTGTGACACTAGTTAAAGATTCCGATGCTTCACTTCAGGTTTACTGTATCCCTCTGACCTTCTAATTGAAGATGAAACACAGAAAGTGCATCTGAGTTAAATACAAAAGGCACAATGCCGACTTAAGTACAAGAAGACTGACTCTTCCTACTGTCTCGGTTTTGAACCATTCCTGTGACACTAGTTATAGATTTCGTTGCTTCACTTCTGGATTACTGTATCCCTCTGACCTTCTTTTTGACGATGAAACACAGAAATTGGATCGGAATGAAATACAAAAGGCACAATGCCGACATAAGTACAAGAAGACTGACTCTTCTTACTGTCTATGTTTTGAACCATTCCTGTGACACTAGTTATAGATTCCGATGCTTCACTTCAGATTTACTGTATCCCTTGGAGCTTCCTATTGACGATGAAAAACAGAAATTGCATCGGATTTAAATACAAAAGCCACAAAAGCCGACTTAAGCACAAGAAGACTGACTCTTCCTACTGTCTATGTTTTTAACCATTTTTGTGACACTAGTTATAGATTCCGATGCTTCACTTCTGGATTACTGTATCCCTCTGACCTTCTTTCTGACGATGAAACACAGAAATTGAATCGAAGTTAAATACAAAAGGCACAATGCCGACTTAAGTACAAGAAGACTGACTCTTCTTACTGTCTAAGCTTTGAACCATTCCTGTGACACTAGTTATAGATTCCGATGCTTCACTTCAGGTGAACTGTATCCCTTAGACCTTCATATTGACGATGAAACACAGAAATTGCATCGGAATTAAATACAAAAGGCACAATGCCGACTTAACTACAAGAAGACTGACTCTTCTTACTGACTATGTTTTGAACCATTCCTGTGACACTAGTTATAGATTGCGATGCCTCACTTCAGGTATACTGTATCCCTCTGACTTTCTTATTGACGATGCAACACAGAAATTGCATCGGAGTTAAATACAAAATGCACAATGCCGACTTAAGTACATGTAGACTAACTTTTCCTACTGTCTATGTTTAGAACCATTCCTGTGACACTAGTTAGAGCTTCCGATGCTTCACTTCAGGTTTACTGTATCCCTCTGACCTTCTTATTGACGATGAAACACAGTATTTGCGTCGGAAATAAATTGAAAAGGGCATAATGCCGACTTAGGTACAAGAAGTCTGACTTTTCTTACTGTCTATGTTTGTAACCATTCCTGTGACACTAGTTATAGATTCCGATGCTTCACTTCAGGTTTACTGTATCCCTTGGACCTTCTTATTGATGATGAAACAAAGAAATTGCATCGGAATTAAATACAAAATGCACAATGCCGACTTAACTACAAGAAGACTGACTCTTCTTACTGACTATGCTTTGAACCATTCCTGTGACACTAGTTATAGATATCGATGCCTCACTTCAGGTATACTGTATCCCTCTGCCTTTCTTATTGACGATGAAACACAGTAATTGCATCGGAATTAAATACAAAAGCCACAAAGCCGACTTAAGCACAAGAAGACTGACTCTTCTTACTGACTATGCTTTGAACCATTCCTGTGACACTAGTTAGAGCTTCCGATGCTTCACTTCAGGTTTACTGTATCCCTCTGACCTGCTTATTGACGATGCAACACAGAAATTGCATCGGAATTAAACAGAAATGCACAAGCCGACTTAAGTACAAGAAGACTGACTCTTCCTACTGTCTATGTTTTGAACCATTCCTGTGACACTAGTTATAGATTTCGATGCTTCACTTCTGGGTTACTGTATCCCTCTGACCTTCTTTCTGACGATGAAACACAGAAATTGAATCGGAGTTAAATACAAAAGGCACAATGCCGACTTAAGTACAAGAAGACTGACTCTTCTTCCTGTCTATGCTTTGAACCATTCCTGTGACACTAGTTATAGATTCCGATGCTTCACTTCAGATTTACTGTATCCCTTGGACCTTCCTATTGACGATGAAACACAGAAATTGCATAGGAATTAAATACAAAATGCACATTGCCGACATAAGTACAAGAAGACTGACTCTTCTTACTGACTGTTTTGAACCATTCCTGTGACACTAGTTATAGATTCCGATGCTTCACTTCAGGTTTACCGTATCCCTTGGACCTTCTTATTGATGATGAAACACAGAAATTGCATCGGAATTAAATACAAAAGGCACAATGCCGACTTAACTACAAGAAGACTGACTCTTCTTACTGACTATGTTTTGAACCTTTCCTGTGACACTAGTTATAGATTGCGATGCCTCTCTTCAGGTGTACTGTAACCCTCTGACTTTCTTATTGACGATGAAATACAGAAATTGCATCGGAGTTAAATACAAAATGCACAATGCCGACTTAAGTACATGTAGACTAACTCTTCCTACTGGCTATGTTTAGAACCATTCCTGTGACACTAGTTAGAGCTTGCGATGCTTCACTTCATGTTTACTGTATCCCTCGGACCTTCTTATTGACGATGAAACACAGTATTTGCGTCGGAAATAAATTGAAAAGGGCATAATGCCGACTTAGGTACAAGAAGTCTGACTTTTCCTACTGTCTATGCTTTGAACCATTCCTGTGACACTAGTTATAGATTCCGATGCTTCACTTCAGGTTTACTGTATCCCTTGGACCTTCTTATTGATGATGAAACACAGTAATTGCATCGGAATTAAATACAAAAGCCACAAAGCCGACTTAAGCAAAAGAAGACTGACTCTTCTTACTGACTATGCTTTGAACCATTCCTGTGACACTAGTTAAAGATTCAGATGCTTCACTTCAGGTTTACTGTATCCCTCTGACCTTCTAATTGAAGATGAAACACAGATAGTGCATCGGAGTTAAATACCAAAGGCACATGGCCGACTTAAGTACAAGAAGACTGACTCTTCCTACTGTCTATGTTTTTAACCATTCCTGTGACACTAGTTATAGATTTCGATGCTTCACTTCTGGATTACTGTATTCCTCTGACCTTCTTTTTGACGATGAAACACAGAAATTCGATCGGAATTAAATACAAAAGGCACAATGCCGACTTAAGTACGAGAAGACTGACTCTTCTTACTGTCTATGTTTTGAACCATTCCTGTGAAACTAGTTATAGATTCCGATGCTTCACTTCAGATTTACTGTATCCCTTGGTCCTTCCTATTGACGATGAAAAACAGAAATTGCATCGGATTTAAATACAAATGCCACAAAGCCGTCTTAAGCACAAGAAGACTGACTCTACTTACTGAGTATGCTTTGAACCATTCCTGTGACACTAGTTAAAGATTCCGATGCTTCACTTTACGTTTACTGTATCCCTCTGACCTTCGTATTGAAGATGAAACACAAATAGTGCATCGGAGTTAAATACAAAAGGCACAATGCCGACATAAGTACAAGAAGACTGACTCTTCATACTGTCTATGCTTTGAACCATTCCTGTGACACTAGTTAAAGATTCAGATGCTTCACTTCAGGTTTACTGTATCCCTCTGACCTTCTAATTGAAGATGAAACACAGATAGTGCATCGGAGTTAAATACCAAAGGCACATGGCCGACTTAAGTACAAGAAGACTGACTCTTCCTACTGTCTATGTTTTTAACCATTCCTGTGACACTAGTTATAGATTTCGATGCTTCACTTCTGGATTACTGTATTCCTCTGACCTTCTTTTTGACGATGAAACACAGAAATTCGATCGGAATTAAATACAAAAGGCACAATGCCGACTTAAGTACGAGAAGACTGACTCTTCTTACTGTCTATGTTTTGAACCATTCCTGTGAAACTAGTTATAGATTCCGATGCTTCACTTCAGATTTACTGTATCCCTTGGTCCTTCCTATTGACGATGAAAAACAGAAATTGCATCGGATTTAAATACAAATGCCACAAAGCCGTCTTAAGCACAAGAAGACTGACTCTACTTACTGAGTATGCTTTGAACCATTCCTGTGACACTAGTTAAAGATTCCGATGCTTCACTTTACGTTTACTGTATCCCTCTGACCTTCGTATTGAAGATGAAACACAAATAGTGCATCGGAGTTAAATACAAAAGGCACAATGCCGACATAAGTACAAGAAGACTGACTCTTCATACTGTCTATGTTTTGAACCATTCCTGTGACACTAGTTATAGATTTCGATGCTTTCTCATCTGGATTACTGTATCCCTCTGACCTTCTTTTTGACGATGAAACACAGAAATTGGATCGGAGTTAAATACAAAAGGCACAATGAAGACTTAAGTACAAGAAGACTGACTCTTCTTACTGTCTATGTCTTGAACCATTCCTGTGACACCCGTTAAGGATTCGGATGCTTCACTTCAGATTTACTGTATCCCTTGGACTTTCCTATTGACGATGAAACACAGAAATTGCATCGGATTTAAATACGAAATGCACATTGCCGACATAAGTACAAGAAGACTGACTCTTCTTAGTGACTGTTTTGAACCATTCCTGTGACACTAGTTATAAATTCCGATGCTTCACTTCAGGTTTACTGTATCCATCTGACCTTCTTATTGACGATGATTCACAGAAATTGCATCGGAATTAAACAGAAAAGGCACAATGCCGACTTAAGTACAAGAAGACTGACCATTCTTACTGTCTATGATTTGAACCATTCCTGTGACACTAGTTATAGATTCCGATGCTTCACTTCACGTGAACTGTATCCCTTGGACCATCTTATTGACGATGAAACACAGAAATTGCATCGGAATTAAATACAAAAGGCACAATGCCGACTTAAGTACAAGAAGACTGACTCTTCTTACTGACAATGTTTTGAACCATTCCTGAGACGCTAGTTACAGATTCCGATGCTTCACATCAGGTTTACTGTATCCCTTGGACCTTCCTATTGACGATGAAACACAGATATTGCATCGGAATTAAATACAAAAGGCACAATGCCGACTTAAGTACAAGAAGACTGACTCCTCTTACTAACGATGTTTTGAACCATTCCTGTGACACTAGTTAGAGCTTCCGATGCTTCACTTCAGGTTTACTGTATCCCTCGGACCTTCTTATTGACGATGAAACACAGTATTTGCGTCGGAAATAAATTGAAAAGGGCATAATGCCGACTTAGGTACAAGAAGTCTGACTTTTCTAACTGTCTATGTTTTGAACCATTCCTGTGACACTAGTTATAGATTCCGATGCTTCACTTCAGGTTTACTGTATCCCTTGGACCTTCTTATTGATGATGAAACACAGAAATTGCATCGGAATTAAATACAAAAGGCACAATGCCGACTTAACTACAAGAAGACTGACTCTTCTTACTGACTATGTTTTGAACCATTCCTTTGACACTAGTTATAGATTGCGATGCCTCACTTCAGGTATACTGTATCCCTCTGACTTTCTTATTGACGATGTAACACAGAAATTCCTTCGGAATTAAATACAAAAGCCACAAAGCCGACTTAAGCACAAGAAGACTGACTCTTCTTACTGACCATGCTTTGAACCATTCCTGTGACACTAGTTAAAGATTCCGATGCTTCACTTCAGGTTTACTGTATCCCTCTGACCTTCTAATTGAAGATGAAACACAGAAAGTGCATCTGAGTTAAATACAAAATGCACATTGCCGTCATAAGTACAGGAAGACTGACTCTTCTTACTGACTGTTTTGAACCATTCCTGTGACACTAGTTATAGATTCCGATGCTTCACTTCAGGTTTACTGTATCCATCTGAACTTCTTATTGACGATGAATCACAGAAATTGCATCGGAATTAAATAGAAAAGGCACAATGCCAACTTAAGTACAAGAAGACTGACCCTTCTTACTGTCTATGATTTGAACCATTCCTGTGACACTAGTTATAGATTCCGATGCTTCACTTCAGGTGAACTGTATCCCTTGGACCTTCATATTGACGATGAAACACAGAAATTGCATCGGAATTAAATACAAAAGGCACAATGCCGACTTAACTACAAGAAGACTGACTCTTCTTACTGACTATGTTTTGAACCATTCCTGTGACACTAGTTATAGATTGCGATGCCTCACTTCAGGTATACTGTATCCCTCTGACTTTCTTATTGACGATGAAACACAGATAGTGCATCGGAGTTAAATACAAGAGGCACGATGCCGACTTAAGTACAAGAAGACTAACTCTTCCTACTGTCTATGTTTTTAACCATTCCTGTGACACTAGTTATAGATTTCGATGCTTCACTTCTGGATTACTGTATCCCTCTGACCTTCTTTCTGACGATGAAACACAGAAATTGAATCGGAGTTAAATACAAAAGGCACAATGCCGACTTAAGTACAAGAAGACTGACCCTTCTTACTGTCTATGATTTGAACCATTCCTGTGACACTAGTTATAGATTCCGATGCTTCACTTCAGATTTACTGTACCCCTTGGACCTTCCTATTGACAATGAAACACAGAAATTGCATCGGAATTAAATACAAAATGCACATTGCCGTCATAAGTACAGGAAGACTGACTCTTCTTACTGACTGTTTTGAACCATTCCTGTGACACTAGTTATAGATTCCGACGCTTCACTTCAGGTTTACTGTATCCATCCGAACTTCTTATTGACGATGAATCACAGAAATTGCATCGGAATTAAATAGAAAAGGCACAATGCCGACTTAAGTACAAGAAGACTGACCCTTCTTACTGTCTATGATTTGAACCATTCCTGTGACACTAGTTATAGATTCCGATGCTTCACTTCAGGTGAACTGTATCCCTTGGACCTTCATATTGACGATGAAACACAGAAATTGCATCGGAATTAAATACAAAAGGCACAATGCCGACTTAACTACAAGAAGACTGACTCTTCTTACTGACTATGTTTTGAACCATTCCTGTGACACTAGTTATAGATTGCGATGCCTCACTTCAGGTATACTGTATCCCTCTGACTTTCTTATTGACGATGAAACACAGAAATTGCATCGGAGTTAAATACAAAATGCACAATGCCGACTTAAGTACATGTAGACTAACTCTTCCCACTGTCTATGTTTAGAACCATTCCTGTGACACTAGTTAGAGCTTCCGATGCTTCACTTCAGGTTTACTGTATCCCTCTGACCTTCTTATTGGCGATGAAACACAGTATTTGCGTCGGAAATAAATTGAAAAGGGCATAAGGCCGACTTAGGTACAAGAGGACTGACTTTTCTTACTGTCTATGTTTTGAACCATTCCTGTGACACTAGTTATAGATTCCGAATCTTCACTTCAGGTTTACTGTATCCCTTGGACCTTCTTATTGATGATGAAACACAGAAATTGCATCGGAATTAAATACAAAAGGCACAATGCCGACTTAACTACAAGAAGACTGACTCTTCTTACTGACTATGCTTTGAACCATTCCTGTGACACTAGTTATAAATTGCGATGCCTCACTTCAGGTTTACTGTATCCCTCTGACTTTCTTATTGACGATGAAACACAGTAATTGCATCGGAATTAAATACAAAAGCCACAAAGCCGACTTAAGCACAAGAAGACTGACTCTTCTTACTGACTATGCTTTGAACCATTCCTGTGACACTAGTTAGAGCTTCCGATGCTTCACTTCAGGTTTACTGTATCCCTCTGACCTGCTTATTGACGATGCAACACAGAAATTGCATCGGAATTAAATAGAAATGGCACAATGCCGACTTAAGTACAAGAAGACTGACTCTTCCTACTGTCTATGCTTTGAACCATTCCTGTGACACTAGTTATAGATTGCGATGCCTCTCTTCAGGTATACTGTATCCCTCTGACTTTCTTATTGACGATGAAATACAGAAATTGCATCGGAGTTAAATACAAAATGCACAATGCCGACTGAAGTACATGTAGACTAACTCTTCCTACTGGCTATGTTTAGAACCATTCCTGTGACACTAGTTAGAGCTTCCGATGCTTCACTTCAGGTTTACTGTATCCCTCGGACCTTCTTATTGACGATGAAACACAGTATTTGCGTCGGAAATAAATTGAAAAGGGCATAATGCCGACTTAGGTACAAGAAGTCTGACTTTTCTTACTGTCTATGTTTTGAAAAATTCCTGTGACACTAGTTATAGATTTCGATGCTTCACTTCAGGTTTACTGTATCCCTTGGACCTTCTTATTGATGATGAAACACAGATATTGCATCGGAATTAAATACAAAAGGCACAATGCCGACTTAACTACAAGAAGACTGACTCTTCTTACTGACTATGTTTTGAACCATTCCTGTGACACTAGATATATATTGCGATGCCTCACTTCAGGTATACTGTATCCCTCTGACTTTCTTATTGATGATGTAACACAGAAATTGCTTCGGAATTAAATACAAACGCCACAAAGCCGACTTAAGCACAAGAAGACTGACTCTTCTTCATGACTATGCTTTGAACCATTCCTGTGACACTAGTTAAAGATTCCGATGCTTCTCTTCAGGTTCACTGTATCCCTCTGACCTTCTAATTGAAGATGAAACACAGAAAGTGCATCGGAGTCAAATACAAAAGGCACAATGTCGACTTAAGTACAAGAAGACTGACTCTTCCTACTGTCTATGTTTTTAACCATTCCTGTGACACTAGTTATAGATTCCGATGCTTCACTTCAGATTTACTGTATCCCTTGGACCTTCCTATTGACAATGAAATACAGAAATTGCATCGGAATTGAATACAAAATGCACATTGCCGACAAAAGTACAAGAAGACTGACTCTTTTTACTGACTGTTTTGAACCATCCTGTGACACTAGTTATAGATTCCGATACTTCACTTCAGGTTTACTGTATCCATCTGACCTTCTTATTGACGATGAATCACAGAAATTGCATCGGAATTAAATAGAAAAGGCACTATGCCGACTTAAGTACAAGAAGACTGACCCTTCTTACTGTCTATGATTTGAACCATTCCTGTGACACTAGTTATAGTTTCCGATGCTTCACTTCAGGTGATCTGTATCTCTTGGACCTTCTTATTGACGATGAAACACAGAAATTGCAACGGAATTAAATACAAAAGGCACAATGCCGACTTTAGTACAAGAAGACTGACTCTTCTTACTGACAATGTTTTGAACCATTCCTGCGACGCTAGTTACAGATTCCGATTCTTCACATCAGGTTTACTGTATCCCTTGGACCTTCCTATTGACGATGAAACACAGATATTGCATCGGAATTAAATACAAAAGGCACAATGCCGACTTAAGTACAAGAAGACTGACTCTTCTTACTAACGATGTTTTGAACCATTCCTGTGACACTAGTTAGAGCTTCCGATGCTTCACTTCAGGTTTACTGTATCCCTCTGACCTTCTTATTGACGATGAAACACAGTAATTGCGTCGGAAATAAATTGAAAAGGGCATAATGCCGACTAAGGTACAAGAAGTCTGACTTTTCTTACTGTCTATGTTTTGAACCATTCCTGTGACACTAGTTATAGATTCCGATGCTTCACTTCAGGTTTACTGTATCCCTTGGACCTTCTTATTGATGATGAAACACAGAAATTGCATCGGAATTAAATACAAAAGGCACAATGCCGACTTAACTACAAGAAGACTGACTCTTCTTACTGACTATATTTTGAACCATTCCTGTGACACTAGTTATAGATTGCGATGCCTCACTTCAGGTATACTGTATCCCTCTGACTTTCTTATTGTCGATGTAACACAGAAATTGCTTCGAAATTAAATACAAAAGCCACAAAGCCGACTTAAGCACAAGAAGACTGACTCTTCTTACTGACTATGCTTTGAACCATTCCTGTGACACTAGTTAAAGATTCCGATGCTTCACTTCAGGTTTACTGTATCCCTCTGACATTCTAATTGAAGATGAAACACAGAAAGTGCGTCGGAGTTAAATACAAAAGGCACAATGCCGACTTAAGTACAAGAAGACTGACTCTTCCTACTGTCTATGTTTTGAACCATTCCTGTGACACTAGTTATAGATTTCGATGCTTCACTTCTGGATTACTGTATCCCTCTGACCTTCTTTCTGACGATGAAACACAGAAATTGAATCGGAGTTAAATACAAAAGGCACAATGCCGACTTAAGTACAAGAAGACTGACTCTTCTTACTGTCTATGCTTTGAACCATTCCTGTGACACTAGTTATAGATTCCGATGCTTCACTTCAGATTTACTGTATCCCTTGGACCTTCCTATTGACGATGAAACACAGAAATTGCATCGGAATTAAATACAAAATGCACATTGCCGACATAAGTACAAGAAGACTGACTCTTCTTACTGACTGTTTTGAACCATTCCTGTGACACTAGTTATAGATTCCGATGCTTCACTTCAGGTTTACTGTATCCATCTGACCTTCTTATTGACGATGAATCACAGAAATTGCATCGGAATTAAATAGAAAAGGCACAATGCCGACTTAAGTACAAGAAGACTGACCCTTCTTACTGTCTATGATTTGAACCATTCCTGTGACACTAGTTATAGATTCCGATGCTTCACTTCAGGTGAACTGTATCCCTTGGACCTTCATATTGACGATGAAACACAGAAATTACATCGGAATTAAATACAAAAGGCACAATGCCTCATAACTACAAGAAGACTGACTCTTCTTACTGACTATGTTTTGAACCAATCCTGTGACACTAGTTATAGATTCCGATGCCTCACTTCAGGTATACTGTATCCCTCTGACTTTCTTATTGACGATGAAACACAGAAATTGCATCGGAGTTAAATACAAAATGCACAATGCCGACTTAAGTACATGTAGACTAACTCTTCCTACTGTCTATGTTTAGAACCATTCCTGTGACACTAGTTAGAGCTTCCGATGCTTCACTTCAGGTTTACTGTATCCCTCTGACCTTCTTATTGACGATAAAACACAGTATTTGCGTCGGAAATAAATTGAAAAGGGCATAATGCCGACTTAGGTACAAGAAGTCTGACTTTTCTTAATGTCTAAGTTTGGAACCATTCCTGTGACACTAGTTATTGATTCCGATGCTTCACTTCAGGTTTACTGTATCCCTTGGACCTTGTTATTGATGATGAAACACAGAAATTGGATCGGAATTAAATACAAAAGGCACAATGCCGACTTAACTACAAGAAGACTGACTCTTCTTACTGACTATGTTTTGAACCATTCCTGTGACACTAGTTATAGATTGCGATGCCTCACTTCAGGTATACTGTTTCCCTCTGACTTTCTTATTGACGATGAAACACAGAAATTGCATCGGAATTAAATACAAAAGCCACAAAGCCAACTTAAGCACAAGAAGACTGACTCTTCTTACTGACTATGCTTTGAACCATTCCTGTGACACTAGTTATAGATTTCGATGCTTCACTTCTGGATTACTGTATCCCTCTGACCTTCCTTTTGACGAGGAAACACATAAATTGGATCGGAATTAAATACAAAAGGCACAATGCCGACATAAGTACAAGAAGACTGACCCTTCTTACTGTCTATGTTTTGAACCATTCCTGTGACACTAGTTATAGATTCCGATGCTTCACTTCAGATTTACTGTATCCCTTGGACATTCCTATTGACGATGAAAAACAGAAATTGCATCGGATTTAAATACAAAAGCCACAAAGCCGACTTAAGCACCAGAAGACTGACTCTTCTTACTGAGTATGCTTTGAACCATTCCTGTGACACTAGTTAAAGATTCCGATGCTTCACTTCAGGTTTACTGTATCCCTCTGACCTTCTTATTGAAGATGAAACACAGATAGTGAATCGGAGTTAAATACAAAAGGCACAATTCCGACTTAAGTACAAGAAGACTGACTCTTCTTACTGTCTATGCTTTGAACCATTCCTGTGACACTAGTTATAGGTTCCGATGCTACACTTCAGATTTACTGTATCCCTTGGACCTTCCTATTGACAATGAAACACAGAAATTGCATCGGAATTAAATACAAAATGCAAATTGCCGACAAAAGTACAAGAAGACTGACTCTTTTTACTGACTGTTTGAACCATTCCTGTGACACTAGTTATAGATTCCGATACTTCACTTCAGGTTTACTGTATCCCTCTGACCTTCTTATTGAAGATGAAACACAGATAGTGAATCGGAATTAAATACAAAAGGCACAATGCTGACTGAAGTACTAGAAGACTGACTCATCTTACTGACTGTTTTGAACCATTCCTGTGACACTAGTTATGGATTCCGATGCTTCACTTCATTTTTACTGTATCCCTTGGACCTTCTTATTGGCGATGAAACACAGATATTGCATCGGAATTAAATACAAAAGGCACAATGCCGACTTAAGTACAAGAAGACTGACTCTTCTTACTGTCTATGATTTGAACCATTCCTGTGACACTAGTTATAGATTCCGATGCTTCACTTCAGGTTTACTGTATCTCCCTGACCTTCTTATTAACGATGAAACACAGATATTGCATCTGAATTAAATACAAAAGGCACAATGCCGACTTAAGTACAAGAAGACTGACTCTTCATACTGACTATGCTTTGAACCATTCCTGTGACGATTGTTACAGATTCCGATGCTTCACTTCAGATTTACTGTACCCCTTGGACCTTCTTATTGACGATGAAACACAGAAATTGCATCGGAATTAAATCCAAAAAAAGCACAATGCCGACTTAAGTACAAGAAGACTGACTCTTTTTACTGTCTTTGTTTTGAACCATTCCTGTGACACTAGTTATAGATTCCGATGCTTAACTTCAGGTTTACTGTATCCCTTGGACCTTCTTATTGACGATGAAAAACAGATATTGCATCGGAATTAAATACAAAAGCCACAAAGCCGACTTAAGCACAAGAAGACTGACTCTTCTTACTGACTATGCTTTGAACCATTCCTGTGACACTAGTTAAAGATTCCGATACTTCACTTCAGGTTTACTGTATCCTTCTGACCTTCATATTGAAGATGAAACACAGATAGTGCATCGGAGTTAAATACATAAGGCACAATGCCGACTTAAGTACAAGAAGACTGACTCTTCCTACTGTCTATGTTTTGAACCATTCCTGTGACACTAGTTAAAGATTTCGATGCTTCACTTCTGGATTACTGTATCCCTCTGACCTTCTTTTTGACGATGAAACACAGAAATTGGATCGGAATTAAATACAAAAGGCACAATGCCGACTTAAGTACAAGAAGACTGACTCTTCTTACTGTCTATGTTTTGAACCATTCCTGTGACACTAGTTATAGATTCCGATGCTTCACTTCAGATTTACTGTATCCCTTGGACCTTCCTATTGACGATGAAACACAGAAATTGCATCGGAATTAAATACAAAATGCACATTGCCGACATAAGTACAAGAAGACTGACTCTTCTTACTGACTGCTTTGAACCTTTCCTGTGACACTAGTTATAGATTCCGATGCTTCACTTCAGGTTTACTGTATCCATCTGAGCTTCTTATTGACGATGAATCACAGAAATTGCATCGGAATTAAATAGAAAAGGCACAATGCCGACTTAAGTACAAGAAGACTGACCCTTCTTACTGTCTATGATTTGAACCATTCCTGTGACACTTGTTATAGATTCCGATGCTTCTCTTCAGCTTAACTGTATCCCTTGGACCTTCTTATTGACGATGAAACACAGAAATTGCATCGGAATTAAATACAAAAGGCACAATGCCGACTTAAGTGCAAGAAGACTGACTCTTCTTACTGACAATGTTTTGAACCATTCCAGCGACGCTAGTTACAGATTCCGATGCTTCACATCAGGTTTACTGTATCCCTTGGACCTTCCTATTGACGATGAAACACAGATATTGCATCGGAATTAAATACAAAAGGCACAATGCTGACTTAAGTACAAAAAGACTGACTCTTCTTACTAACGATGTTTTGAACCATTCCTGTGACACTAGTTAGAGCTTCCGATGCTTCACTTCAGGTTTACTGTAACCCTCTGACCTTCTTATTGACGATGAAACACAGTAACTGCGTCGGAAATAAATTGAAAAGGGCATAATGCCGACTTAGGTACAAGAAGTCTGAATTTTCTTACTGTCTATGTTTTGAACCATTCCTGTGACACTAGTTATAGATTCCGATGCTTCACTTCAGGTTTACCGTATCCCTTGGACCTTCTTATTGATGATGAAACACAGAAATTGCATCGGAATTAAATACAGAAGGCACAATGCCGACTTAACTACAAGAAGACTGACTCTTCTTACTGAATATGTTTTGAACCATTCCTGTGACGCTAGTTATAGATTGCGATGCCACACTTCAGGTATACTGTATCCCTCTGACTTTCTTATTGACGATGAAACACAGAAATTGCATCGGAGTTAAATACAAAATGGACAATGACGACTTAAGTACATGCAGACTAACTCTTCCTACTGTCTATGTTTTGAACCATTCCTGTGACACTAGTTATAGATTCCGATGCTTCACTTCAGGTTTACTGTATCCCTCTGACCTTCTTATTGACGATGAAACACAGTAATTGCGTCGGAATTAAATTGAAAAGGGTATAATGCCGACTTAAGTACAAGAAGTCTGACTCCTCTTACAGTCTATGTTTTGAACCATTCCTGTGACACTAGTTATAGATTCCGATGCTTCACTTCAGGTTTACTGTATCCCTTGGACCTCCTTATTGATGATGAAACACAGAAATTGCATCGGAATTAAATACAAAAGGCACAATGCCGACTTAACTACAAGAAGACTGACTCTTCTTACTGACTATGTTTTGAACCATTCCTTTGACACTAGTTATAGATTCCGATGCTTCACTTCAGGTTTACTGTATCACTTGGACCTTCTTATTGACGATGAAACACAGATATTGCATCGGAATTAAATACAAAAGGCACAATGCCGACGTAAGTACTAGAAGACTGACTCTTCTTACTGACTATGTTTTGAACCATTCCTGTGACACTAGTTATTTATTCCGATGCTTCACTTCAGGTTTACTATATTCCTCTGACCTTATTATTGACGGTGAAACACAATAATTTCATCGGAATCAAATTGAAAAGGGCACAATTCCGACTTAAGTACAAGAAGACTGACTCTTCTTACTGTCTTGTTTTGAAACATCCCTGTGACACTAGTTATAGATTCCGATGCTTCACTTCAGGTTTACTGTATCCCTTGGACCTCCTTATTGACGATGAAAAAGAGAAATTGCATCGGAATTAAATACAAAAGCCACAGAGCCGACTTAAGCACAATAATACTGACTCTTCTTACTGACTATGCTTTGAAATATTCCTGTGACACAAGTTAAAGATTCCGATGCTTCACTTCAGGTTTACTGTATCCCTCTGACCTTCTAATTGAAGATGAAACACAGATAGTGCATCGGAGTTAAATACAAAAGGCACAATGCCGACTTAAATACAAGAAGACTGACTCTTCCTACTGTCTATGTTTTGAACCATTCCTGTGACACTAGTTATAGATTTCGATCCTTCACTTCTGGATTACTGTATCACTCTGACCTTCTTTTTGACGATGAAACACAGAAATTGGATCGGAATTAAATACAAAAGGCACAATGCCGACTTAAGTACAAGAAGACTGACTCTTCTTACTGTCTATGTTTTTAACCATTCCTGTGACACTAGTTATAGATTCCGATGCTTCACTTCAGGTTTACTGTATCCATCTGACCTTCTTATTGACGATGAAACACAGAAATTGCATCGGAATTAAATAGAAAAGGCACAATGCCTACTTAAGTACAAGAAGACCTACCCTTCTTACTGTCTATGATTTGAACCATTCCTGTGACACTAGTTATAGATTCCGATGCTTCAGTTCAGATTAACTGTATCCCTTGGACCTTTTTATTGACTATGAAACACAGAAATTCCATCGGAATTATATAGAAAAGGCACAATGCCGCCTTAAGTACAAGAAGACTGACTCTTCTTACTGACAATGCTTTGAACCATTCCTGCGACGCTAGTTACTGATTCCGATGCTTCACATCAGGTTTACTGTATACCTTGGACCTTCTTATTGACGATGAAACACAGATATTGCATCGGAATTAAATACAAATGGCACAATGCCGACTTAAGTACAAGAAGACTGACTCTTCTTACTAACGATAATTTGAACCATTCCTGTGACACTAGTTAGAGCTTCCGATGCTTCACTTCAGGTTTACTGTATCCCTCTGACCTTCTTATTGACGATGAAACACAGTAATTGCGTCGGAATTAAATTGAAAAGGGCATAATGCCGACTTAAGTACAAGAAGTCTGACTCTTCTTACTGTCTATGTTTTGAACCATTCCTGTGACACTAGTTATAGATTCCGATGCTTCACTTCAGGTTTACTGTATCCCTTGGACCTTCTTATTGATGATGAAACACAGAAATTGCATCGGAATTAAATATAAAAGGCACAATGCCGACTTAACTACAAGAAGACTGACTCTTGTTACTGACTATGTTTTGAACCATTTCTGTAACACTAGTTATTGAATACGATGCCTCACTTCAGGTATACTGTATACTTCTGACTTTCTTATTGACGATGAAACACAGAAATTGCATCGGAGTTAAAAACAAAATGCACAATGCCGACTTAAGTACATGTAGACTAACTCTTCCTACTGTCTATGTTTTGAAACATTCCTGTGACACTAGTTATAGATTCCGATGCTTCATTTCAGGTTTACTGTATCCCTTGGACCTTCTTATTGACGATGAAACACAGAAATTGCATCGGAATTTAATACAAAAGCCACAATGAGGACTTAAGTACAAGAAGACTGACCTTTCTTACTGTCTATGCTTAGAACCATTCCTGTGACACTAGTTATAGATTCCGATGCTTCACTTCAGGTTTGCTGTATCCCTTGGACCTTCTTATTGACGATGAAACACAGAAATTGAATCGGAATTAAATACAAAAGGCACAACGCCGACTTATGTACAAGAAGACTGACACTTCCTACTGTCTACGTTTTGAACCATTCCTGTGACACTAGTTATTGATTCCGATGCTATACTTCAGGTTCACTGTATCCCTTGGACCCTCTTGTTGACGAAGAAGCACAGATATTGCATCGGAATAAAATAGCAAACGCACAATGCCGACTTAAGTACAAGAAGACTGACACTTCTTACTGTCTATGTTTTGAACCATTCCTGTGACGGTCGTTACAGATTCCGCTGCTTCACTTCAGGTTTATTGTATCCCTCTGACCTTTTTATTGACGATGAAACACAGAAACTGCATAGGAATTAAATAGAAAAGGCACAATGCCGACTTAAGTACAAGAAGACTGACTCTTACTACTGTCCATGTTTTGAACCATTCCTGTGACACCAGTTATAGATTACGATGCCTCACTTCAGGTTTACTGTATCCATTGGACGTTCGTATTGACGATGAAACACTGAAATCGCATCGGAATTAAATAGAAAAGCCTCAATGCCGACTTACGTACAAGAAGACTGACTCTTCTTACTGTCTATGTTTTGAAACATTCCTGTGACGCTAGTTACAGATTCCGATGCTTCTCTTCAAGTTTACTGTATCCCTCTGACCTCCTTATTGACGATGAAACACAGAAATTGCATTGGAATTAAATAGAAAAGCCTCAATGACGACTTAAGTACAAGAAGACTGACTCTTCTTACTGTCAATGTTTTGAAACATTCCTGTGACGCTAGTTACAGATTACGATGCTTCTCTTCAGGTTTACTGTTTCCCTTGGACCTTCTTATTGACGAGAAACACAGATATTGCATCGAAATTAAATACAAAAGGCACAAAGCCGACGTAAGTACAAGAAGACTGAGTCTTCTTACTGAGTATGTTTTAAACCATTCCTGTGACACTAGTTACAAATTCCGATGCTTCACTTCAGGTTTACGGTATCCCTCTGACCTTCTTATTGACGATGAAACACAGTAATAGCATCGGAATTTAGTTGAAGAGGGCACATTGCCGACTTAAGTACAAGAAGACTGACTCTTCTTACTGTCTATAATTTGAACCATTCCTGTGACACTCGTTATAGATTCCGATGCTTCACTTCAGGTTTACTGTATCCCTTGCACCTTCGTATTGACGATGCAACACAGAAATTGCATCGGAATTAAATACAAAAAGCGCAATGCCGACTTAAGTACTAGAAAACTGACTCTTCTTACTGACTGTTTTGAACCGTTCCTGTGACACTAGTTATAGATTCCGATGCTTCACTTAAGGTTTACTGTATCCCTCTGACCTTCTTTTTGACGATGAAGCACAGAAATTGCATCGGAATTAAATTCAAATGGCACAATGACGACTTAAGTACAAGAAGACTGACTATCCTCACTGTCTATGTTTGAAACATTCCTGTGACACTAGGTATAGATTCCGATGCTTGACTTCAGGTTTACTGTATCCCTTGGACCTTCTTGTTGACGATGAAGCACAGAAATTGCATCGGAATTAAATTCAAATTGCATAATGCCGACTTAAGTACAAGAAGACTGACTCTTCACACTGTCTATGATTTGAACCATTCCTGTGACACTAGATATAGATTCCGATGCTTCACTTCAGGTTTACTGCATCCCTTGGACCTTCGTGATGACGATGAAACACAGAAATTGCATCGGAATAAAATAGAAAACGCACAATGCCGACTTAAGTACAAGAAGACTGACTCCTCTTACTGTCTATGATTTGAACCATTCCTGTGACGGTCGTTACAGATTCCGATGCTTCACTTCAGGTTTATTGTATCCCTCTGACCTTCTTACTGACGATGAAACACAGAAATTGCATTGGAATTAAATAGGAAAGGCACAATGCCGACTTAAGTACAAGAAGACTGACTCTTCCTACTGTCTATGTTTTGAACCATTCCTGTGACACTAGTTATAGATTCCGATGCTTCACCTCAGGTTTACTGTATCCCTTGGACGTTCTTATTGACGATGAAACACTGAAATTGCATCGAAATTAAATAGAAAAAGCACAATGCCGACTTAAGTACAAGAAGACTGACTCTTCTTACTGACTATGATTTGAACCATTCCTGTGACACTAGTTATAGATTCCGATGCTTCAC
Source organism: Schistocerca americana (assembly GCF_021461395.2). Classification (NCBI taxonomy): domain Eukaryota; kingdom Metazoa; phylum Arthropoda; class Insecta; order Orthoptera; family Acrididae; genus Schistocerca; species Schistocerca americana. The sequence goes on from NW_025726093.1 coordinate 3,080,148, forward strand.
TTCAGGTTTACTGTATCCCTCTGACCTTCTTATTGACGACGAAACACAGAAATTGCGTCGGAATTAAATAGAAAAGGCACAATGCCGACTTAAGTACAAGAAGACTGACTCTTCTTTCTGACTATGTTATGAACCATTCCTGTGACACTAGTTAAAGATTCCGATGCTTCACTTTAGGTTTACTGTAACCCTCTGACCTTCTAATTGAAGATGAAACACAGATAGTGCATCGGAGTTAAATACAAAAGGCACAATGCCGACTTAAGTACAAGAAGACTGACTCTTCCTACTGTCTATGTTTTGAACCATTCCTGTGGTACTAGTTATAGATTTCGATGCTTCACTTCTGGATTACTGTATTCCTCTGACCTTCTTTTTGACGATAAAACACAGAAATTTGATCGGAATTAAATACAAAAGGCACAATGCCGACTTAAGTACAAGAAGACTGACTGTTCTTACTATGTATGTTTTGAACCATTCCTGTGACACTAGTTGTAGGTTTCGATGCTTCACTTCAGATTTACTGTATCCCTTGGACTTTCTTATTGACGATGAAACACAGAAATTGCATCGGAATTAAATAGAAAAGGCACAATGCCGACTTAAGTACAAGAAGACTGACTCTTCTTACTGACAATGCTTTGAACCATTCATCGACGCTAGTTACAGATTCCGATGCTTCACATCAGGTTTACTGTATCCCTTGGACCTTCTTATTGACGATGAAACACAGATATTGCATCGGAGTTAAATACAAAAAGCACAATGCCGACTTAAGTACAAGAAGACTGACTCTTCTTACTAACGATAATTTGAACCATTCGTGTGACACTAGTTAGAGCTTCCGATGCTTCACTTCAGGTTTACTGTATCGCTCTGACCTTCTTATTGACGATGAAACACAGTAATTGCGTCGGAATTAAATTGAAAAGAGCATAATGCCGACTTAAGTACAAGAAGTCTGACTCTGCTTACTGTCTATGTTTTGAACCATTGCTGTGACACTAGTTATAGATTCCGATGCTTCACCTCAGGTTTACTGTATACCTCTGACATTCTTATTGACGATGAAACACAGTAATTGCGTCGGAATTAAATAGAAAAGGCTCAATGCCGACTTAAGTACAAGAAGACTGACTCTTCGTTCTCACTATGTTTTGAACCATTCCTGTGACACTAGATATAGATTCCGATGCTTCACTTCATGTTTACTGTATTCCTCTGACCTTCTTATTGACGATGAAACACAGAAATTGCATCGGAAATAAATAGAAAAGCCTCAATGCCGACTTAAGTACAAGAAGACTGACTCTTCTTACTGTCTATGTTTTGAAACATTCCTGTGACGCTAGTTACAGATTCCGATGCTTCTCTTCAGGTTTACTGTTTCCCTTGGACCTTCTTCTTGACGATGAAACACAGAAATTGCATCGGAATTAAATACAAAAGGCACAATGCCGACTTAAGTACAAGAAGACTGCCCTTTCTTACTGTCTATGCTTAGAACCATTCCTGTGACACTAGTTATAGATTCCGATGCTTCACTTCAGGATTGCTGTATCCATTGGACCTTCTTATTGACGATGAAACACAGAAATTGCATAGGAATTAAATACAAAAGGCACAATGCCGACTTATGTACAAGAAGACTGACACTTCCTACTGTCTATGTTTTGAACCATTCCTGTGACACTAGTTATTGATTCCGATGCTATACTTCAGGTTTACTGTATCCCTCTGACCTTCTTATTGACGAAGAAACACAGAAGTTGCATCGGAATTAAATACAAAAGGCACAATGCCGACTTAAGTACTAGAAGACTGACTCTTCTTACTGACTGTTTTGAACCATACCTGTGACACTAGTTATAGATTCCGATGCTTCAGTTCAGGTTTACTGTATCCCTCTGACCTTCTTATTGACGTGAAGCACAGAAATTGCATCGGAATTAAATTCAAATGGCACAATGCCGACTTAAGTACAAGAAGACTGACTCTCCTCACTGTCTATGTTTTGAACCATTCCTATGACACTAGATATAGATTCCGATGCTTCATTTCAGGTTTACTGTATCCCTTGGACCCTCTTGTTGACGGAGAAACACAGAAATTGCATCGGAATAAAATAGAAAACGCACAATGCCGACTTAAGTACAAGAAGACTGACTCTTCTTACTGTCTATTTTTTGAACCATTCCTGTGACGGTCGTTACAGATTCCGATGCTTCACTTCAGGTTTATTGTATCCCTCTGACCTTCTTATTGACGATGAAACGCAGAAATTGCATAGGAATTAAATAGAAAAGGCACAATGCCGACTTAAGTACAAGAAGACTGACTCTTCCGACTGTCTATGTTTTGAACCATTACTGTGACACCAGTTATAGATTAGGATGCTGCACTTCAGGTTTACTGTATCCCTTGGACGTTCTTATTGACGATGAAACACTGAAATTGCATCGGAATTAAATAGAAAAAGCACAATGCCGACTTAAGTACAAGAAGACTGTCTCTTCTTACTGACTATGATTTGATTCATTCCTGTGACACTAGTTATAGATTCCGATGTTTCACTTCAGGTTTACTGTATCCCTCTGACCCTCTTATTGACGATGAAACACAGTAATTGCGTCGGAATTAAATAGAAAAGGCACAATGCCGACATAAGTACAAGAAGACTGACTATTCTTTCTGACTATGTTTTGAACCATTCCTGTGACACTAGTTATGGATTCCGATGCTTCACTTCAGGTTTACTGTATCCCTTGGACCTTCGTATTGACGATGAAACTAGATATTGCATCGGAATTAAATACAAAAGGCACAATGTCGACTTAAGTACAAGAAGACTGACTCTTCTTGCTGAGTATGTTTTAAACCATTCCTGTGACACTAGTTACAAATTCTGATGCTTCACTTCAGGTTTACGGTATCCCTCTGACCTTCTTATTGACGATGAAACACAGTAATAGCATCGGAATTTAATTGAAGAGGGCACAATGCCGACTTAAGTACAAGAAGACTGACTCTTCTTACTGTCTATGTTTTGAACCATTCCTGTGACACTAGTTTCAGATTCCGATGCTTCACGTCAGGTTTACTGTATCCCTTGGACCTTCTAATTGATGATGAAACACAGAAATTGCATCGGAATTAAATACAAAAGGCACAATGCCGACATAACTACAAGAAGACTGACTCTTCTTACTGACTATGTTTTGAACAATTCCTGTGACACTAGTTATTGAATACGATGCCTCACTTCAGGTATACTGTATACTTCTGACTTTCTTATTGACGATGAAACACAGAAATTGCATCGGAGTTAAAAACAAAATGCACAATGCCGTCTTAAGTACATGTAGACTAAGTCTTCCTACTGCGTATGTTTTGAAACATTCCTGTGACACTAGTTATATATTCCGATGCTTCATTTCAGGTTTACTGTATCCCTTGGACCTTCTTATCGACGATGAAACACAGAAATTGCATCGGAATTAAATACAAAAGGCACAATGTCGACTTAAGTACAAGAAGACTGACCTTTCTTACTGTCTATGCTTAGAACCATTCCTGTGACACTAGTTATAGATTCCGATGCTTCACTTCAGGATTGCTGTATCCCTTGGACCTTCTTATTGACGATGAAACACAGAAATTGCTTCGGAATTAAATACAAAAGGCAAAATGCCGACTTATGTACAAGAAGACTGACACTTCCTACTGTCTATGTTTTGAACCATTCCTGTGACACTAGTTATTGATTCCGATGCTTTTCTTCAGGTTTACTGTATCCCTCTGACCTTCTTATTGACGATGAAACACAGAAATTGCATCGGAATTAAATACAAAAGGCACAATGCCGACTTAAGTACTAGAAGACTGACTCTTCTTACTGACTGTTTTGAACCATTCCTGTGACACTAGTTATAGATTCCGATGCTTCACTTCAGGTTCACTGTATCCCTCTGACCTTCTTATTGACGATGAAACGCAGAAATTGCATAGGAATTAAATAGAAAAGGCACAATGCCGACTTAAGTCCAAGAAGACTGACTCTTCCTACTGTCTATATTTTGAACCATTCCTGTGACACCAGTTATAGATTCCGATGCTTCACTTCAGGTTTACTGTATCCCTTGGACCCTCTTGTTGACGAAGAAACACAGAAATTGCATCGTAATAAAATAGAAAACGCACAATGCCGACTTAAGTACGAGAAGACTGACTCTTCTTACTGTCTATGTTTTGAACCATTCCTGTGACGGTCGTTACAGATTCCGATGCTTCACTTCAGGTTTGTTGTATCCCTCTGACCTTCTTATTGACGATGAAACGCAGAAATTGCATTGGAATTAAATAGAAAAGGCACAATGCCGACTTAAGTACAAGAAGACTGACTCTTCCTACTGTCTATGATTTGAACCATTCCTGTGACACCAGTTATAGATTCCGATGCTTCACTTCTGGTTTACTGTATCCCTTGGACGTTCTTATTGACGCTGAAACACTGAAATTGCATCGGAATTAAATAGAAAAAGCACAATGCCGACTTAATTACAAGAAGACTGACTCTTCGTACTGACTATGATTTGAACCATTCCTGTGACACTAGTTATAGATTCCGATGCTTCACTTCAGGTTTACTGTATCCCTCTGACCTTCTTATTGACGATGAAACACAGTAATTGCGTCGGAATTAACTAGAAAAGGCACAATGCCGATTTAAGTACAAGAATACTGACTCTTCTTTCTGACTATGTTTTGAGCCATTCCTGTGACACTAGTTATAGATTCCGATGCTTCACTTCAGGTTTACTGTATCCCTCTGACCTTCTTATTGATGATGAAACACAGAAACTGCATCGGAATTAAATAGAAAAGGCTCAATGCCGACTTAAGTACAAGAAGACTGACTCTTCTTACTGTCTATGCTTTGAAACATTCCTGTGACGCTAGTTACAGATTCCGATGCTTCTCTTCAGGTTTACTGTTTCCCTTGGACCTTCTTCTTGACGAGAAACACAGATATAGCATCGGAAGTAAATACAAAAGGCACAAAGCCGACGTAAGTACAAGAAGACTGACTCTTCTTACTGAGTATGTTTTAAACCATTCCTGTGACACTAGTTACAAATTCCGATGCTCACTTCAGGTTTACGGTATCCCACTGACCTTCTTATTGACAATGAAACACAGTAATAGCATCGGAATTTAATTGAAGAGGGCACAATGCCGACTTAAGTACAAGAAGACTGACGATCCTCACTGTCTATGTTTTGAACCATTCCTGCGACACTAGATATAGATTCCGATGCTTCACTTCAGGTTTACTGTATCCTTTGGACCATCTTGCTGACGATGAAACACTGAAATTGCATCGGAATAAAATAGAAAACGCACAATGCCGACTTAAGTACAAGAAGACTGACTCTTCTTACTGTCTATGTTTTGAACCATTCCTGTTACACTAGTTATAGATTCCGATGCTTCACTTCAGGTTTACTGCATACCTTGGACGTTCTTATTGACGATGTAACACAGAAATTGCATCGGAATTAAATACAAAAGGCACAATGCCGACTGAAGTACATGTAGACTGTCTCTTCCTACTGTCTATGATTTGAAACATTCCTGTGACCTTAGTTATAGATTCCGATGCTTCATTTCAGGGTTACTGTAAAACTTGGACCTTCTTATTGACGATGAAACACATAAAGGGCATCGGAATTAAATAGAAAAGGCACAATGCCGACTTAAGTACAAGAAGACTGACCTTTCATACTGTCTATGCTTAGAACCATTCCTGTGACACTAGTTATAGATTCCGATGCTTCACTTCAGGTTTGCTGTATCCCTTGGACCTTCTTATTGACGATGAAACACAGAAGTTGCATCGGAATTAAATACAAAAGGCACAATGCCGACATATGTACAAGAAGACTGACACTTCCTACTGTCTATGTTTTGAACCATTCCTGTGACACTAGTTATTGATTCCGATGCTACACTTCAGGTTTACTGTATCCCACTGACCTTCTTATTGACGATGAAACACAGAAATTGCATCGGAATTAAATACAAAAGGCACAATGCCGACTTAAGTACTAGAAGACTGACTCTTCTTACTGACTGTTTTGAACCATTCCTGTGACACTAGTTATAGATTCCGATGCTTCACCTCAGGTTTACTGTATCCCTTGGACGTTCTTATTGACGATGAAACACTGAAATTGCATCGAAATTAAATAGAAAAAGCACAATGCCGACTTAAGTACAAGAAGACTGACTCTTCTTACTGACTATGATTTGACCCATTCCTGTGACACTAGTTATAGATTCCGATGCTTCACTTCAGGTTTACTGTATCCCTCTGACCTTCTTATTGACGATGAAACACAGAAATTGCGTCGGAATTAAATAGAAAAGGCACAATGCCGACTTAAGTACAAGAAGACTGACTCTTCTTTCTGACTATGGTTTGAACCATTCCTGTGACACTAGTTAAAGATTCCGATGCTTCACTTCAGGTTTACTGTAACCCTCTGACCTTCTAATTGAAGATGAAACACAGATAGTGAATCGGAGTTAAATACAAAAGGCACAATGCCGACTTAAGTACAAGAAGACTGACTCTTCCTACATTCTATGTTTTGAACCATTCCTGTGGTACTAGTTATAGATTTCGATGCTTCACTTCTAGATTACTGTATCCCTCTGACCTTCTTTTTGATGATAAAACACAGAAATTGGATCGGAATTAAATACAAAAGGCACAATGCCGACTTAAGTACAAGAAGACTGACTGTTCTTACTATCTATGTTTTGAACCATTCCTGTGACACTAGTTATAGGTTTCGATGCTTCACTTCAGATTTACTGTATCCCTTGGACCTTCTTATTGACGATGAAACACAGAAATTGCATCGGAATTAAATAGAAAAGGCACAATGCCGACTTAAGTACAAGAAGACTGACTCTTCTTACTGACAATGCTTTGAACCATTCATCGACGCTAGTTACAGATTCCGATGCCTCACATCAGGTTTACTGTATCTCTTGGACCTTCTTATTGACGATGAAACACAGATATAGCATCGGAGTTAAATACAAAAAGCACAATGCCGACTTAAGTACAAGAAGACTGACTCTTCTTACTAACGATAATTTGAACCATTCCTGTGACACTAGTTAGAGCTTCCGATGCTCACTTCAGGCTTACTGTATCGCTCTGACCTTCTTATTGACGATGAAACGCAGTAATTGCGTCGGAATTAAATTGAAAAGAGCATAATGCCGACTTAAGTACAAGAAGTCTGACTCTGCTTACTGTCTATGTTTTGAACCATTGCTGTGACACTAGTTATAGATTCCGATGCTTCACCTCAGGTTTACTGTTTCCCTCTGACATTCTTATTGACGATGAAACACAGTAATTGCGTCGGAATTAAATAGAAAAGGCCCAATGCCGACTTAAGTACAAGAAGACTGACTCTTCTTTCTCACTATATTTTGAACCATTCCTGTGACACTAGTTATAGATTCCGATGCTTCACTTCATGTTTACTGTATTCCTCTGACCTTCTTATTGACGATGAAACACAGAAATTGCATCGGAAATAAATAGAAAAGCCTCAATGCCGACTTAAGTACAAGAAGACTGACTATTCTTTCTGACTATGTTTTGAACCATTCCTGTGACACTAGTTATAGATTCCGATGCTTCACTTCAGGTTTACTGTATCCCTTGGACCCTCTTGTTGATGGAGAAACACAGAAATTGCATCGGAATAAAATAGAAAACGCACAATGCCGACTTAAGTACAAGAAGTCTGACTCTTCTAACTGTCTATTTTTTGAACCATTCCTGTGACGGTCTTTACAGATTCCGATGCTTCACTTCAGGTTTATTGTATCCCTCTGACCTTCTTATTGACGAGGAAGCGCAGAAATTGCATAGGAATTAAATAGAAAAGGCACAATGCCGACTTAAGTACAAGAAGACTGACTCTTCCTACTGTCTATGTTTTGAACCATTACTGTGACACCAGTTATAGATTCCGATGCTGCACTTCAGGTTTACTGTATCCCTTGGACGTTCTTATTGACGATGAAACACTGAAATTGCATCGGAATTAAATAGAAAAAGCACAATGCCGACTTAAGTACAAGAAGACTGTCTCTTCTTACTGACTATGATTTGACTCATTCCTGTGACACTAGTTATAGATTCCGATGTTTCACTTCACTTTTACTGTATCCCTCTGACCCTCTTATTGACGATGAAACACAGTAATTGCGTCGGAATTAAATAGAAAAGGCACAATGCCGACTTAAGTACAAGAAGACTGACTATTCTTTCTGACTATGTTTTGAACCATTCCTGTGACACTAGTTATAGATTCCGATGCTTCACTTCAGGTTTACTGTATCCCTTGGACCTTCGTATTGACGATGAAACTAGTAATTGCATCGGAATTAAATACAAAAGGCACAATGTCGACTTAAGTACAAGAAGACTGACTCTTCTTACTGAGTATGTTTTTAACCATTCCTGTGACACTAGTTACAAATTTCGATGCTTCACTTCAGGTTTACGGTATCCCTCTGACCTTCTTATTGACGATGAAACACAGTAATAGCATCGGAATTTAATTGTAGAGGGCACAATGCCGACTTAAGTACAAGGAGACTGACTCTTCTTACTGTCTATGTTTTGAACCATTCCTGTGACACTAGTTACAGATTCCGATGCTTCACTTCAGGTTTACTGTATCCCTTGGACCTTCTTATTGATGATGAAACACAGAAAATGCATCGGAATTAAATACAAAAGGAACAATGCCGACATAACTACAAGAAGACTGACTCTTCTTACTGACTATGTTTTGAACCATTCCTGTGACACTAGTTATTGAATACGATGCCTCACTTCAGGTATACTGTATACTTCTGACTTTCTTATTGACGAAGAAACACAGAAATTGCATCGGAGTTAAAAACAAAATGCACAATGCCGTCTTAAGTACATGTAGACTAATTCTTCCTACTTCGTATGTTTTGAAACATTCCTGTGACACTAGTTATATATTCCGATGCTTCATTTCAGGTTTACTGTATCCCTTGGACCTTCTTATTGACGATGAAACACAGAAATTGCATCGGAATTAAATACAAAAGGCACAATGCCGTCTTAAGTACAAGAAGACTGACCTTTCTTACTGTCTATGCTTAGAACCATTCCTGTGACACTAGTTATAGATTCCGATGCTTCACGTCAGGATTGCTGTATCCCTTGGACCTTCTTATTGACGATGAAACACAGAAATTGCTTCGGAATTAAATACAAAAGGCACAATGCCGACTTATGTACAAGAAGACTGACACTTCCTACTGTCTATGTTATGAACCATTCCTGTGACACTAGTTATTGATTCCGATGCTTTTCTTCAGGTTTACTGTATCCCTCTGACCTTCTTATTGACGATGAAACACAGAAATTGCATCGGAATTAAATACAAAAGGCACAATGCCGACTTAAGTACTAGAAGACTGACTCTTCTTACTGACTGTTTTGAACCATTCCTGTGACACTAGTTGTAGATTCCGATGCTTCACTTCAGGTTCACTGTATCCCTCTGACCTTCTTATTGACGATGAAACGCAGAAATTGCATCGTAATAAAATAGAAAACGCACAATGCCGACTTAAGTACGAGAAGACTGACTCTTCTTACTGTCTATGTTTTGAACCATTCCTGTGACGGTCGTTACAGATTCCGATGCTGCACTTCAGGTTTATTGTATCCCTCTGACCTTCTTATTGACGATGAAACGCAGAAATTGCATCGGGATTAAATTCAAATGGCACAATGCCGACTTAAGTACAAGAAGACTGACTATCCTCACTGTCTATGTTTTGAACCATTGCTGTGACACTAGATATGGATTCCGATGCTTCACTTCAGGTTTACTGTATCCCTTGGACCTTCTTGTTGACGATGAAACACAGAAATTGCATTGGAATAAAATAGAAAACGCACAATGCCGACTTAAGTACAAGAAGACTGACTCTTCGTACTGACTATGATTTGAACCATTCCTGTGACACTAGTTATAGATTCCGATGCTTCACTTCAGGTTTACTGTATTCCTCTGACCTTCTTATTGACGATGAAACACAGTAATTGCGTCGGAATTAAATAGAAAAGGCACAATGCCGATTTAAGTACAAAAAGACTGACTCTTCTTTCTGACTATGTTTTGAACCATTCCTGTGACACTAGTTATAGATTCCGATGCTTCACTTCAGGTTTACTGTATCCCTCTGACCTTCTTATTGATGATGAAACACAGAAACTGCATCGGAATTAAATAGAAAAGGCTCAATGCCGACTTAAGTACAAGAAGACTGACTCTTCTTACTGTCCATGCTTTGAAACATTCCTGTGACGCTAGTTACAGATTCCGATGCTTCTCTTCAGGTTTACTGTTTCCCTTGGACCTTCTTCTTGACGAGAAACACAGATATAGCATCGGAATTAAATACAAAAGGCACAAAGCCGCCGTAAGTACAAGAAGACTGACTTTTCTTACTGAGTATGTTTTAAACCATTCCTGTGACACTAGTTACAAATTCCGATGCTTCACTTCAGGTTTACGGTATCCTACTGACCTTCTTATTGACGATGAAACACAGTAATAGCATCGGAATTTAGTTGAAGAGGGCACAATGCCGACTTAAGTACAAGAAGACTGACTATCCTCACTGTCTATGTTTTGAACCATTCCTGCGACACTAGATATAGATTCCGATGCTTCACTTCAGGTTTACTGTATCCTTTGGACCTTCTTGCTGACGATGAAACACTGAAATTGCATCGGAATAAAATAGAAAACGCACAATGCCGACTTAAGTACAAGAAGACTGACTCTTCTTACTGTCTATGTTTTGAACCATTCCTGTGACACTAGTTATAGATTCCGATGCTTCACTTCAGGTTTACTGTATACCTTGGACATTCTTATTGACGATGTAACACAGAAATTGCATCGGAATTAAATACAAAAGGCACAATGCCGACTGAAGTACATGTAGACTGACTCTTCCTACTGTCTATGATTTGAAACATTCCTGTGACCTTAGTTATAGATTCCGATGCTTCATGTCAGAGTTACTGTAAAACTTGGACCTTCTTATTGACGATGAAACACATAAAGGGCATCGGAATTAAATAGAAAAGGCACAATGCCGACTTAAGTACAAGAAGACTGAATTTTCATACTGTCTATGCTTAGAACCATTCCTGTGACACTAGTTATAGATTCCGATGCTTCACTTCAGGTTTGCTGTATTCCTTGGACCTTCTTATTGACGATGAAACACAGAAGTTGCATCGGAATTAAATACAAAAGGCACAATGCCGACTTCTGTACAAGAAGACTGACACTTCCTACTGTCTATGTTTTGAACCATTCCTGATACACTAGTTATTGATTCCGATGCTACACTTCAGGTTTACTGTATCCCACTGACCTTCTTATTGACGATGAAACACAGAAATTGCATCGGAATTAAATACAAAAGGCACAATGCCGACTTAAGTACTAGAAGACTGACTCTTCTTACTGACTGTTTTGAACCATTCCTGTGACACTAGATATAGATTCTGATGCTTCACTTCAGGTTTACTGCATCCCTTGGACCTTCTTGATGACGATGAAACACAGAAATTGCATCGGAATAAAATAGAAAACGCACAATGCCGACTTAAGTACAAGAAGACTGACTCTTCCTACTGTCTATGTTTTGAACCATTCCTGTGACACAAGTTATAGATTCCGATGCTTAACTTCAGGTTTACTGTATCCTTTGGACGTTCTTATTGACGATGAAACACTGAAATTGCATCGAAATTGAATAGAAAAAGCACAATGCCGACTTAAGTACAAGAAGACTGACTCTTCTTACTGACTATGATTTGAACCATTCCTGTGACACTAGTTATAGATTCCGATGCTTCACTTCAGGTTTACTGTATCCCTCTGACCTTCTAATTGACGATGAAACACAGAAATTGCGTCGGAATTAAATAGAAAAGGCACAATGCCGACTTAAGTACAAGAAGACTGACGCTTCTTTCTGACTATGTTTTGAACCATTCCTGTGACACTAGTTAAAGATTCCGATGCTTCACTTCAGGTTTACTGTATCCCTCTGACCTTCTAATTGAAGATGAAACACAGATAGTGCATCGGAGTTAAATACAAAAGGCACAATGCCAACTTAAGTACAAGAAGACTGTCTCTTCCTACTGTCTATGTTTTGAACCATATATGTGACACTAGTTATAGATTTCGATGCTTCACTTCTGGATTACTGTATCCCTCTGACCTTCTTTTTGACGATGAAACACAGAAATTGGATCGGAATTAAATACAAAAGGCACAATGCCGAATTAAGTACAAGAAGACTGACTCTTCTTACTGTCTATGTTTTGAACCATTCCTATGACACTAGTTATAGACTTCGATGCTTCACTTCAGATTTACTGTATCCCTTGGACCTTCATATTGACGATGAAACACAGAAATTGGATCGGAATTAAATACAAAAGGCACAATGCCGACTTAAGTACAAGAAGACTGACTCTTCTTACTGACAATGCTTTGAACCATTCCTGTGACACTAGTTATAGATTCCGATGCTTCACTTCAGGTTTACTGTATCCCTCTGACCTTCTTATTGATGATGAAACACAGAAATTGCGTCGGAATTAAATAGAAAAGCCTCAATGCCGACTTAAGTAAAAGAAGACTGACTCTTCTGACTGTCTATGCTTTGAAACATTCCTGTGACGCTAGTTACAAATTCCGATGCTTCTCTTCAGGTTTACTGTGTCCCTTGGACCTTCTTCTTGACGAGAAACACAGATATTGCATCGGAATTAAATACAAAAGGCACAAAGCCGACGTAAGTACAAGAAGACTGACTCTTCTTACTGAGTATGTTTTAAACCATTCCTGTGACACTAGTTACAAATTCCGATGCTTCACTTCAGGTTTACGGTATCCCACTGACCTTCTTATTGACGATGAAACACAGTAATAGCATCGGAATTTAATTGAAGAGAGCACAATGCCGACTTAAGTACAAGAAGACTGACTATCCTCACTGTCTATGTTTTGAACCATTCCTGTAACACTAGATATAGATTCCGATGCTTCACTTCAGGTTTACTGTATCCCTTGGACCTTCTTATTGACGATGAAACACAGAAATTGCATCGGAATCAATAGAAAAGGCACAATGCCGACTTAAGTACAAGAAGACTGACTCTTCTTACTGACAATACTTTGAACCATTCCTGCGACGCTAGTTACAGATTCCGATGCTTCACATCAGGTTTACTGTATCCCTTGGACCTTCTTATTGACGATGAAACACAGATATTGCATCGGAATTAAATACAAAAGGCACAATGCCGACTTAAGTACAAGAAGACTGACTCTTCTTACTAACGATAATTTGAACCATTCCTGTGACACTAGTTAGAGCTTCCGATGCTTCACTTCAGGTTTACTGTATCGCTCTGACCTTCTTATTGACGATGAAACACAGTAATAGCGTCGGAATTAAATTGAAAAGAGCATAATGCCGACTTAAGTACAAGAAGACTGACTCTTCTTACTGTCTATGTTTTGAACCATTCCTGTAACACTAGATATAGATTCCGAGGCTTCACTTCAGGTTTACTGTATCCCTTGGACCTTCTTGCTGACGTTGAAACACTGAAATTGCATCGGTATAAAATAGAAAACGCACAATGCCGACTTAAGTACAAGAAGACTGACTCTTCTTACTGTCTATGTTTTGAACCATTCCTGTGACGGTCTTTACAGATTCCGATGCTTCACTTCAGGTTTATTGTATCCCTCTGACCTTCTTATTGACGATGAAACACAGAAATTGCATAGGAATTAAATAGAAGAGGCACAATGCCGACGTAAGTACAAGAAGACTGACTCTTCCTACCGTCTATGTTTTGAACCATTCCTGTGACACTAGTTATAGATTCCGATGCTTCACTTCAGGTTTACTGTATACCTTGGACGTTCTTATTGACCATGAAACACAGAAATTGCATCGGAATTAAATACAAAAGGCACAATGCCGACTGAAGTACATGTAGACTGACTCTTCTACTGTCTATGTTTTGAAACATTCCTGTGACCTTAGTTATAGATTCCGATGCTTCATTTCAGGGTTACTGTAAAACTTGGACCTTCTAATTGACGATGAAACACATAAAGGGCATCGGAATTAAATAGAAAAGGCACAACGCCGACTTAAGTACAAGAAGACTGACTCTTCTTTCTGACTATGTTTTGAACCATTCCTGTGACACTAGTTAAAGATTCCGATGCTTCACTTCAGGTTTACGGTATCCCTCTGACCTTCTAATTGAAGATGAAACACAGATAGTGCATCGGAGTTAAATACAAAAGGCACAATGCCAACTTAAGTACAAGAAGACTGACTCTTCCTACTGTCTATGCTTTGAACCATTCCTGTGACACTAGTTATAGATTTCGAAGCTTCACTTCTGGATTACTGTATCCCTCTGACCTTCTTTTTGGCGATGAAACACAGAAATTGGATCGGAATTAAATACAAAAGGCACAATGCCGAATTAAGTACAAGAAGACTGACTCTTCTTACTGTCTATGATTTGAACCATTCCTGTGACACTAGTTATAGATTCCGATGCTTCACTTCAGGTTTACTGTATCCCTTGCACCTTCGTATTGACAATGCAAAACAGAAATTGCATCGGAATTAAATACAAAAATCACAATGCCGACTTAAGTACTAGAAGACTGACTCTTCTTACTGACTGTTTTGAACCATTCCTGTGACACTAGTTATAGATTCCGATGCTTCACTTCAGGTTTACTGTATCCCTCTGACCTTCTTATTGACGATGAAGCACAGAAATTGCATCGGGATTAAATTCAAATGGCACAATGCCGACTTAAGTACAAGAAGACTGACTATCCTCACTGTCTATGTTTTGAACCATTCCTGTGACACTAGATATGGATTCCGATGCTTCACTTCAGGTTTACTGTATCCCTTGGACCTTCTTGTTGACGATGAAACACAGAAATTGCATTGGAATAAAGTAGAAAACGCACAATGCCGACTTAAGTACAAGAAGACTGACTCTTCTTACTGTCTATGTTTTGAACCATTCCTGTGACGGTCGTTACAGATTCCGATGCTTCACTTCGGGTTTATTAAATCCCTCTGACCTTCTTATTGACGATGAAACACAGAAATTGCATAGGAATTAAATAGAAAAGGCACAATGCCGACTTAAGTACAAGAAGACTGACTCTTCCTACTGTCTATGTTTTGAACCATTCCTGCGACACTAGTTATAGATTCCGATGCTTCACTTCAGGTTTACTGTATCCCTTGGACGTTCTTATTGACGATGAAACAGAAATTGCATCGGAATTAAATACAAAAGGCACAATGCAGACTGAAGTACATGTAGACTGACTCTTCCTACTGTCTATGTTTTGGAACATTCGTGTGACCCTAGTTATAGATTCCGATACTTCATTTCAGGGTTACTGTATCCCTTGGACCTTCTTATTGACGATGAAACACATAAAGGGCATCGGAATTAAATACAAAAGGCAGAATGCCGACTTAATTACAATACGACTGACCTTTCTTACTGTCTATGCTTAGAACCATTCCTGTGACACTAGTTATAGATTCCGATGCTTCACTTCAGGTTTGCTGTATCCCTTGGACCTTCTTATTGACGATGAAACACAGAAATTGCATCGGAATTAAATACAAAAGGCACAATGCTGACTTATGTACAAGAAGACAGATACTTCCTACTGTCTATGTTTTGAAACATTCCTGTGACACTAGTTATTGACTCCGATGCTACACTTCAGGTTTACTGTATCCCACTGACCTTCTTATTGACGATGAAACACAGAAATTGCATCGGAATTAAATACAAAAGGCACAATGCCGACTTAAGTACTAGAAGACTGACTCATCTTACTGACTGTTTTGAACTATTCCTGTGACACTAGTTATAGATTCCGATGCTTCACTTCAGGTTTACTGTATCCCTCTGACCTTCTTATTGACGATGAAGCACAGAAATTGCATCGGAATTAATTTCAAATGGCACAATGCCGACTTAAGTACTAGAAGACTGACTCTCCTCACTGTCTATGTTATGAACCATTCCTGTGACACTAGATATAGATTCCGATGCTTCACTTCAGGTTTACCGCATCCCTTGGACCTTCTTGATGACGATGAAACACAGAAATTGCATCGGAATAAAATAGAAAACGCACAATGCCGACTTAAGTACAAGAAGACTGACCCTTCTTACTAACGATAATTTGAACCATTCCTGTGACACTAGTTAGAGCTTCCGACGCTTCACTTCAGGTTTACTGTATCGCTCTGACCTTCTTATTGACGATGAAACACAGTAATTGCGTCGGAATTAAATTGAAAAGAGCATAATGACGACTTAAGTACATGAAGTCTGACTCTTCTTACTGTCTATGTTTTGAACCATTCCTGTGACACTAGTTATAGATTCCGATGCTTCACTTCAGGTTTACTGTATCCCTTGGACCTTCTTATTGATGATGAAACACAGAAATTGCATCGGAATTAAATACAAAAGGCACAATGCCGAATTAACTACAAGAAGACTGACTCTTCTTACTGACTATGTTTTGAACCATTCCTGTGACACAATTTATTGAATACGATGCCTCACTTCAGGTATACTGTATCCCTCTGACTTTCGTATTGACGATGAAACACAGAAATTGCATCGGAGTTAAAAACAAAATGCACAATGCCGACTTAAGTACATGTAGATTAACTCTTCCTACTGTCTATGTTTTGAAACATTCCTGTGACACTAGTTATAGATTCCGATGCTTCACTTCAGGTTTACTGTATCCCTTGGACCTTCTTATTGACGACGAAACACAGACATTGCGTCGGAATTAAATAGAAAAGGCACAATGCCGACTTAAGTACAAGAAGACTGACTCCTCTTTCTGACTATGTTTTGAACCATTCCTGTGACACTAGTTAAAAGTTCCGATGCTTCACTTCAGGTTTACTGTATCCCTCTGACCTTCGAATTGAAGATGAAACACAGATAGTGCATCGGAGTTAAATACAAAAGGCACAATGCCGATTTAAGTACAAGAAGACTGACTCTTCTTACTGACAATGCTTTGAACCATTCCTGCGACGCTAGTTACAGATTCCGATGCTTCACTTCGGGTTTGCTGTATCCCTTGGACCTTCTTATTGACGATGAAAAACAGAAATTGCATCGGAATTAAATACAAAAGGCACAATGCCGTTTTATGTACAAGAAGACTGACACTTCCTACTGTCTATGTTTTGAACCATTCCTGTGACACTAGTTATTGATTCCGATGCTATACTTCAGGTTTACTGTATCCCTCTGACCTTCTTGTTGACGATGAAACACAGAAATTGCATCGGAATTAAATACAAGAGGCACAATGCCGACTTAAGTACTAGAAGACAGACTCTTCTTACTGACTGTTTTGAACCATACCTGTGACACTAGTTATAGATTCCGATGCTTCACTTCAGGTTTACTGTATCCCTCTGACCTTCTTATTGACGTGAAGCACAGAAATTGCATCGGAATTAAATTCAAATGGCACAATGCCGACTTAAGTACAAGAAGACTGACCCTCCTCACTGTCTATGTTTTGAACCATTCCTATGACACTAGATATAGATTCCGATGCTTCACTTCAGGTTTACAGTATCCCTTGGACCCTCTTGTTGACGAAGAAACACAGAAATTGCATCGGAATAAAATAGAAAACGCAAAATGCCGACTTAAGTACAAGAAGACTGACACTTCTTACTGTCTACGTTTTGAACCATTCCTGTGACGGTCGTTACAGATTCCGATGCTTCACTTCAGGTTTATTGTATCCCCCTGACCTTGTTATTGACGATGAAACACAGAAATTGCATAGGAATTAAATAGAAAAGGCACAATGCCGACTTAAGTACAAGAAGACTGACTCTTCCTACTGTCTATGTTTTGAACTATTCCTGTGACACCAGTTATGGATTCTGATGCTTCACTTCAGGTTTACTGTATCCCTTGGACGTTCTTATAGACGATGAACCACTGAAATTGCATCGGAATTAAATAGAAAAAGCACAATGCCGAATTAAGTACAAGAAGACTGACTCTTCTTACTGACTATGATTTGAACCATTCCTGTGACACTAGTTATAGATTCCGATGCTTCACTTCAGGTTTACTGTATCCCTCTGACCTTCTTATTGACGATGAAAGACAGAAATTGGGTCGGAATTAAATAGAAACGGCACAATGCCGACTTAACTACAAGAAGACTGACTCTTCTTTCTGACTATGTTTTGAACCATTCCTGTGACACTAGTTATAGATTCCGATGCTTCACTTCAGGTTTACTGTATCCCTCTGACCTTCTTATTGACGATGAAACACAGAAATTGCATCGGAATTAAATAGAAAAGCCTCAATGCCGACTTAAGTACAACAAGACTGACTCTTCTTACTGTCTATGTTTTGATACATTCCTGTGACGCTAGTTACAGATTCCGATGCTTCTCTTCAGGTTTACTGTTTCCCTTGGACCTTCGTCTTGACGAGAAACACAGATATCGCATCGGAATTAAATACAAAAGGCACAAAGCCGACGTAAGTACAAGAAGACTGACTCTTCTTACTGAGTATGTTTTAAACCATTCCTGTGACACTAGTTACAAATTCCGATGCTTCACTTCAGGTTTACGGTATCCCTCTCACCTTCTTATTGACGATGAAACACAGTAATAGCATCGGAATTTAATTGAAGAGGGAACAATGCCGACTTAAGTACAAGAAGACTGACTCTTCTTACTGTCTATGTTTTGAAGCATTCCTGTGACACTAGATATAGATTCCGATGGTTCACTTCAGGTTTACTGTATCCCTTGGACCTTCTTGTTGACGATGAAACACAGAAATTGCATCGGAATAAAATAGAAAACGCACAATGCCGACTTAAGTGCAAGAAGACTGACTCTTCTTACTGTCTATGTTTTGAACCATTCCTGTGAGGGTCGTTACAGATTCCGATGCTTCACTTCAGGTTTATTGTATCCCTCTGACCTACTTATTGACGATGAAACACGGAAATTGCATAGGAATTAAATAGAAAAGGCACAATGCCGACTTAAGTACAAGAAAACTGACTCTTCCTACTGTCTATGTTTTGAACCATTCCTGTGACACTAGTTATAGATTCCGCTGCTTCACTTCAGGTTTACTGTATCCCTTGGACGTTCTTATTGACGATGAAACACAGAAATTGCATCGGAATTAAATACAAAAGGCACAATGCCGACTGAAGTACATGTAGACTGACTCTTCCTACTTTCTATGTTATGAACCATTCCTGTGACACTAGATATAGATTCCGATGCTTCACTTCAGGTATACTGCATCCCTTGGACCTTCTTGATGACGATGAAAAACAGAAATCGCATCGGAATAAAATAGAAAACGCACAATGCCGACTTAAGTACAAGAAGACTGACTCCTCTTACTGTCTATGTTTTGAACCATTCCTGTGACGGTCGTTAAAGATTCCGATGCTTCACTTCAGGTTTATTGTATCCCTCTAACCTTCTTATTGACGATGAAACACAGAAATTGCATTGGAATTAAATAGAAAAGGCAAAATGCCGACTTAAGTACAAGAAGACTGACTCTTCCTACTGTCTATGTTTTGAACCATTCCTGTGACACAAGTTATAGATTCCGATGCTTCACTTCAGGTTTACTGTATCCCTTGGACGTACTTATTGACGATGAAACACTGAAATTGCATCGAAATTAAATAGAAAAAGCACAATGCCGACTTAAGTACAAGAAGACTGACTCTTCTTACTGACTATGATTTGAACCATTCCTGTGACACTAGTTATAGATTCCGAAGCTTCACTTCAGGTTTACTGTATCCCTCTTACCTTCTTATTGACGATGAAACACAGAAATTGCGTCGGAATTAAATACAAAAGGCACAATGCCGACTTAACTACAAGAAGACTGACTCTTATTTCTGACTATGTTTTAAACCTTTCCTGTGACACTAGTTAAAAGTTCCGATGCTTCACTTCAGGTTTACTGTATCCCTCTGACCTTCGAATTGAAGATGAAACACAGATAGTGCATCGGAGTTAAATACAAAAGGCACAATGCCGGCTTAAGTACAAGAAGACTGACTCTTCCTACTGTCTATGTTTTAAACCTTTCCTGTGACACTAGTTAAAAGTTCCGATGCTTCACTTCAGATTTACTGTATCCCTTGGACCTTCTTATTGACGACGAAACACAGAAATTGCATCGGAATTAAATAGAAAAGGCACAATGCCGACTTAAGTACAAGAAGACTGACTCTTCTTACTGACAATGCTTTGAACCATTCCTGCGACGCTAGTTACAGATTCCGATGCTTCACATCAGGTTTACTGTATCCCTTGGACCTTCTTATTGACGATGCAACACAGATATTGCATCGGAATTAAATACAAAAGGCACAATGCCGACTTAAGTACAAGAAGACTGACTCTTCTTACTAACGATAATTTGAACCATTCCTGTGACACTAGTTAGAGCTTCCGATGCTTCACTTCAGGTTTACTGTATCGCTCTGATCTTCTTATTGACGATGAAACACAGTAATTGCGTCGGAATTAAATTGAAAAGAGCATAATGACGACTGAAGTACAAGAAGTCTGACTCTTCTTACTGTCTATGTTTTGAACCATTCCTGTGACACTAGTAATAGATTCCGATGCTTCCCTTCAGGTTTACTGTATCCCTTGGACCTTCTTATAGATGATGAAACACAGAAATTGCATCGGAATTAAATACGAAAGGCACAATGCCGACTTAACTACAAGAAGACTGACTCTTCTTACTGACTATGTTTTGAACCATTCCTGTGACACTAGTTATTGAATACGATGCCTCACCTCAGGTATACTCTATCCCTCTGACTTTCTTATTGACAATGAAACACAGAAATTGCATCGGAGTTAAAAACAAAATGCACAATGCCGACTTAAGTACATGTAGATTAACTCTTCCTATTGTTTATGTTTTGAAACATTCCTGTGACACTAGTTATAGATTCCGATGCTTCATTTCAGGTTTACTGTATCCCTTGGACCTTCTTATTGACGATGAAACACAGAAATTGCATCGGAATTAAATACAAAAGGCACAATGCCGACTTAAGTACAAGAAGACTGACCTTTCTTACTGTCTATGTTTAGAACAATTCCTGTGACACTAGTTATAGATTCCGATGCTTCACTTCAGGTTTGCTGTATCCCTTGGACCTTCTTATTGACGATGAAACACAGAAATTGCACCGGAATTAAATACAAAAGGCGCAATGCCGACTTATGTACAAGAAGACTGACATTTCCTACTGTCTATGTTTTGAACCATTCCTGTGACACTAGTTATTGATTCCGATGCTATACTACAGGTTTACTGTATCCCTCTGACCTTCTTGTTGACGATGAAACACAGAAATTGGATCGGAATTAAATACAAAAGGCACAATGCCGACTTAAGTACAAGAAGACTGACTCTTCTTACTGTCTATGTTTTGAACCATTCCTGTGACACTAGTTATAGATTTCGATGCTTCACTTCAGATTTACTGTATCCCTTGGACCTTCTTATTGACGAAGAAACACAGAAATTTCATCGGAATTAAATAGAAAAGGCACAATGCCGACTTAAGTACAAGAAGACTGACTCTTCTTACTGACAATGCTTTGAAACACTCCTGCGACGCTAGATGCAGATTCCGATGCTTCACATCAGGTTTACTGTATCCCTTGGACCTTCTTATTGACGATGAAACACAGATATTGCATCGGAATTAAATACAAAAGGCACAATGCCGACTTAAGTACAAGAAGACTGACCTTTCTTACTGTCTATGTTTAGAACCATTCCTGTGACAATAGTTATAGATTCCGATGCTTCACTTCAGGTTTGCTGTATCCCTTGGACCTTCTTATTGACGATGAAACACAGAAATTGCATCGGAATTAAATACAAAAGGCACAATGCCGACTTATGTACAAGATGACTGACACTTCCTACTTTCTATGTTTTGAACCATTCCTGTGACACTAGTTATTGATTCCGATGCTACACTTCAGGTTTACTGCATCCCACTGACCTTCTTATTGACGATGAAACACAGAAATTGCATCGGAATTAAATACAAAAGGCACAATGCCGACTTAAGTACTAGAAGACTGACTCTTCTTACTGACTGTTTTGAACCATTCCTGTGACACTAGTTATAGATTCCGATGCTTCACTTCAGGTTTACTGTATCCCTCTGACCTTCTTATTGACGATGAAGCACAGAAATTGCATCGGAATTAAATTCAAATGGCACAATGCCGACTTAAGTACAAGAAGACTGACTCTCCTCACTGTCTATGTTATGAACCATTCCTGTGACACTAGATATAGATTCCAATGCTTCACTTCAGGTTTACTGCATCCCTTGGACCTTCTTGATGACGATGAAACACAGAAATTGCATCGGAATAAAATAGAAAACACACAATGCCGACTTAAGTACAAGAAGACTGACTCCTCTTACTGTCTATGTTTTGAACCATTCCTGTGACGGTCGTTACAGATTCCGATGCTTCACTTCAGGTTTATTGTATCCCTCTGACCTTCTTATTGACGATGAAACACAGAAATTGCATTGGAATTAAATAGAAAAGGCACAATGCCGCCTTAAGTACAAGAAGACTGACTCTTCCTACTGTCTATGTTCTGAACCATTCCTGTGACACTAGTTAGAGATTCCGATGCTTCACTTCAGGTTTACTGTATCCCTTGGACGTAGTTATTGACGATGAAACACTGAAATTGCATCGAAATTAAATAGAAAAAGCACAATGCCGACTTAAGTACAAGAAGACTGACTCTTCTTACTGACTATGATTTGAACCATTCCTGTGACACTAGTTATAGATTCCGATGCTTCACTTCAGGTTTACTGTATCCCTCTGACCTTCTTATTGACGATGAAACACAGAAATTGCGTCGGAATTAAATACAAAAGGCACAATGCCGACTTAAGTACAAGAAGACTGACTCTTATTTCTGACTATGTTTTGAACCTTTCCTGTGACACTAGTTAAAAGTTCCGATGCTTCACTTCAGGTTTACTGTATCCCTCTGACCTTCGAATTGAAGATGAAACACGGATAGTGCATCGGAGTTAAATACAAAAGGCACAATGCCGACTTAAGTACAAGAAGACTGACTCTTCCTACTGTCTATGTTTTGAACCATTCCTGTGACACTAGTTATAGATTTCGATGCCTCACTTCTGGATTACTGTATCCCTCTGACCTTCTTTTTGACGACGAAACACAGAAATTGAATCGGAATTAAATACAAAAGGCACAATGCCGACTTAAGTACAAGAAGACTGACTCTTCTTACTAACGATAATTTGAACCATTCCTATGACACTAGGTAGAGCTTCCGATGCTTCACTTCAGGTTTACTGTATCGCTCTGACCTTCTTATTGACGATGAAACACAGTAACTGCGTCGGAATTAAATTGAAAAGAGCATAATGACGACTTAAGTACAAGAAGTCTGACTCTTCTTACTGTCTATGTTTTGAACCATTCCTGTGACACTAGTTATAGATTCCGATGCTTCACTTCAGGTTTACTGTATCCCTTGGACCTTCTTATTGATGATGAAACACAGAAATTGCATCGGAATTAAATACAAAAGGCACAATGCCGGCTTAACTACAAGAAGACTGACTCGTCTTACTGAGTATGTTTTGAACCATTCCTGTGACACTAGTTATTGAATTCGATGCCTCACTTCAGATATACTGTATCCCTCTGACTTTCTTGTTGACAATGAAACACAGAAATTGCATCGGAGTTAAAAACAAAAGGCACAATGCCGACTTATGTACAAGAAGACTGACATTTCCTACTGTCTATGTTTTGAACCATTCCTGTGACACTAGTTATTGATTCCGATGCTATACTTCAGGTTTACTGTATCCCTCTGACATTCTTGTTGACGATGAAACACAGTAATTGCGTCGGAATTAAATTGAAAAGAGCATAATGACGACTTAAGTACAAGAAGTCTGACTCTTCCTACTGTCTATGTTTTGAACCATTCCTGTGAAACGAGTTAAAGATTCCGATGCTTCACTTCAGGTTTACTGTATCCCTTGGACCTTCTTATTGATGATGAAACACAGAAATTGCATCGGAATTAAATACAAAAGGCACAATGCCGACTTATGTACAAGAAGACTGACACTTCCTACTGTCTATGTTTTGAACCATTCCTGTGACACTAGTTATTGATTCCGATGCTATACTTCAGGTATACTGTATCCCTCTGACCTTCTTATTGACGATGAAACACAGACATTGCATCGGAATTAAATACAAAAGGCACAATGCCGACTTAAGTACTAGAAGACTGACTCTTCTTACTGACTGTTTTGAACCATACCTGTGACACTAGTTATAGATTCCGATGCTTCACTTCAGGTTTACTGTATCCCTCTGACCTTCTTATTGACGTGAAGCAGAGAAATTGCATCGGAATTAAATTCAAATGGCACAATGCAGACTTAAGTACAAGAAGACTGACCCTCCTCACTGTCTATGTTTCGAACCATTCCTATGACACTAGATATAGATTGCGATGCTTCACTTAAGGTTTACTGTATCCCTTGGACCCTGTCGTTGACGAAGAAACACAGAAATTGCATCGGAATAAAATAGAAAACGCACAATGCCGACTTAAGTACAAGAAGACTGACACCTCTTACTGTCTACGATTTGAACCATTCCTGTGACGGTCGTTACAGATTCCGATGCTTCACTTCAGGTTTATTGTATCCCTCTGACCTACTTATTGACGATGAAACACGGAAATTGCATAGGAATTAAATAGAAAAGGCACAATGCCGACTTAAGTAGAAGAAGACTGACTCTTCTTACTGACTATGATTTGAACCATTCCTGTGACACTAGTTATAGATTCCGATGCTTCACTTCAGGTTTACTGTATTCCTCTGACCTTCTTATTGACGATGAAACACAGAAATTGCGTCGGAATTCAATAGAAACGGCACAATGCCGACTTAAGTACAAGATGACTGACTCTTCTTTCTGACTATGTTTTGAACCAATCCTGAGACACTAGTTACAAATTCCGATGCTTCACTTCAGGTTTACGGTATCCCTCTGACCTTCCTATTGACGATGAAACACAGAAATAGCATCGGAATTTAATTGAAGAGGGAACAATGCCGACTTAAGTACAAGAAGACTGACTCTTCTTACTGTCTATGTTTTGAACCATTCCTGTGACACTAGTTATAGATTCCGATGCTTCACTTCAGGTTTACTGTATCCCTTGCACTTTCGTATTGACGATGCAACACAGAAATAGCATCGGAATTAAATACAAAAGGCACAATGCCGACTTAAGTACTAGAAGACTGACTCTTCTTACTGACTGTTTTGAACCGTTCCTGTGACACTAGTTATAGATTCCGATGCTTCACTTCAGGTTTACTGTATCCCTCTGACCTTCTTATTGACGATGTACCACAGAAATTGCATCGGAATTAAATTCAAATGGCAAAATGCCGTCTTAAGTACAAGAAGACTGACTATCCTCACTGTCTATGTTTTGAAGCATTCCTGTGACACTAGATATAGATTCCGAATCTTCACTTCAGGTTTACTGTATCCCTTGGTCCTTCTTGTTGACGATGAAACACAGAAATTGCATCGGAATAAAATAGAAAACGCACAATGCCGACTTAAGTACAAGAAGACTGACTCTTCTTACTGTCTATGTTTTGAACCATTCCTGTGAGGGTCGTTACAGATTCCGATGCTTCACTTCAGGTTTATTGTATCCCTCTGACCTACTTATTGACGATGAAATACGGAAATTGCATAGGAATTAAATAGAAAAGGCACAATGCCGACTTAAGTACAAGAAGACTGACTCTTCCTACTGTCTATGTTTTGAACCATTCCTGTGACACTAGTTATAGATTCCGATGCTTCACTTCAGGTTTACTGTATCCCTTGGACGTTCTTATTGACGATGAAACACAGAAATTGCATCGGAATTAAATACAAAAGGCACAATACCGACTTATGTACAAGAAGACTGACGCTTCCTACTGTCTATGTTTGAACCATTCCTGTGACACTAGTTATTGATTCCGATGCCACACTTCAGGTTTACTGTATCCCACTGACCTTCTTATTGACGATGAAACACAGAAATTGCATCGGAATTAAATACAAAAGGCACAATGCCGACTTAAGTACTAGAAGACTGACTCTTCTTACTGACTGTTTTGAACCATTCCTCTGCCACTAGTTATGGATTCCGATGCTTCACTTCAGGTTTACTGTATCCCTCTGACCTTCTTATTGACGATGAAACACAGAAATTGCATCGGAATTAAATACAAAAGGCACAATGCCGACTTATGTACGAGAAGACTGACACTTCCTACTGTCTATGTTTTGAACCATTCCTGTGACACTAGTTATTGATTCCGATGCTATACTTCAGGTTTACTGTATCCCTCTGACCTTCTTGTTGACGATGAAACACAGAAATTGCATCGGAATTAAATACAAAAGGCACAATGCCGACTTAAGTACTAGAAGACTGACTCTTCTTACTGACTGTTTTGAACCATTCCTCTGCCACTAGTTATAGATTCCGATGCTTCACATCAGGTTTACTGCATCCCTTGGACCTTCTTGATGACGATGAAACACAGAAATTGCATCGGAATAAAATAGAAAACGCACAATGCCGACTTAAGTACAAGAAGACTGACTCCTCTTACTGTCTATGTTTTGAACCATTCCTGTGACACTAGTTATAGATTTCGATGCTTCACTTCTGGATTACTGTATCCCTCTGACCTTCTTTTTGACGATGAAACACAGAAATTGGATCGGAATTAAATACAAAGGGCACAATGCCGACTTAAGTACAAGAAGACTGACTCTTCTTACTGTCTATGTTTTGAACCATTCCTGTGACACTAGTTATAGATTTCGATGCTTCGCTTCAGATTTACTGTATCCCTTGGACCTTCTTATTGACGATGAAACACAGAAATTGCATCGGAATTAAATAGAAAAGGCACAATGCCGACTTAAGTACAAGAAAACTGACTCTTCTTACTAACGATAATTTGAACCATTCCTGTGACACTAGTTAGAGCTTCCGATGCCTCACTTCAGGTTTACTGTATCGCTCTGACCTTCTTATTGACGATGAAACACAGTAATTGCGTCGGAATTAAATTGAAAAGAGCATAATGACGACTCCAGTACAAGAAGTCTGACTCTTCTTACTGTCTATGTTTTGAACCATTCCTGTGACACTAGTTACAGATTCCGATGCTTCACTTCAGGTTTGCTGTATCCCTTGGACCTTCCTATTGACGATGAAACACAGAAATTGCATCGGAATTAAATACAAAAGGCACAATGCCGACTTATGTACGAGAAGACTGACACTTCCTACTGTCTATGTTTTGAACCATTCCTGTGACACTAGTTATTGATTCCGATGCTATACTTCAGGTTTACTGTATCCCTCTGACCTTCTTGTTGACGATGAAACACAGAAATTGCATCGGAATTAAATACAAAAGGCACAATGCCGACTTAAGTACTAGAAGACTGACTCTTCTTACTGACTGTTTTGACCATACCTGTGACACTAGTTATAGATTACGATGCTTCACTTCAGGTTTACTGTATCCCTCTGACCTTCTTATTGACGTGATGCACAGAAATTGCATCGGAATTAAATTCAAATGGCACAATGCCGACTTAAGTACAAGAAGACTGACACTTCTTACTGACTGTTTTGAACCATACCTGTGACACTAGTTATAGATTCCGATGCTTCACTTCAGGTTTACTGTATCCCTCTGACCTTCTTATTGACGTGAAGCACAGAAATTGCATCGGAATTAAATTCAAATGGCACAATGCCGACTTAAGTACTAGAAGACTGACCCTCCTCACTGTCTATGTTTCGAACCATTCCTATGACACTAGATATAGATTCCGATGCTTCACTTAAGGTTTACTGTATCCCTTGGACCCTGTCGTTGACGAAGAAACACAGAAATTGCATCGGAATAAAATAGAAAACGCACAATGCCGACTTAAGTACAAGAATACTGACACTTCTTACTGTCTACGTTTTGAACCATTCCTGTGACGGTCGTTACAGATTCCGATGCTTCACTTCAGGTTTATTGTATCCCTCTGACCTACTTATCGACGATGAAACACGGAAATTGCATAGGAATTAAATAGAAAAGGCACAATGCCGACTTATGTACAAGAAGACTGACTCTTCTTACTGACTATGATTTGAACCATTCCTGTGACACTAGTTATAGATACCGATGCTTCACTTCAGGTTTACTCTATTCCTCTGACCTTCTTATTGACGATGAAACACAGAAATTGCGTCGGAATTAAATAGAAACGGCACAATGCCGACTTAAGTACAAGATGACTGACTCTTCTTTCTGACTATGTTTTGAACCAATCCTGAGACACTAGTTACAAATTCCGATGTTTCACTTCAGGTTTACGGTATCCCTCTGACCTTCCTATTGACGATGAAACACAGAAATAGCATCGGAATTTAATTGAAGAGGGAACAATGCCGACTTAAGTACAAGAAGACTGACTCTTCTTACTGTCTATGTTTTGAACCATTCCTGTGACACTAGTTATAGATTCCGATGCTTCACTTTAGGTTTACTGTATCCCTTGCACTTTCGTATTGACGATGCAACACAGAAATAGCATCGGAATTAAATACAAAAGACACAATGCCGACTTAAGTACTAGAAGACTGACTCTTCTTACTGACTGTTTTGAACCGTTCCTGTGACCCTAGTTATAGATTCCGATGCTTCACTTCAGGTTTACTGTATCCCTCTGACCTTCTTATTGACGATGTAGCACAGAAATTGCATCGGAATTAAATTCAAATGGCAAAATGCCGACTTAAGTACAAGAAGACTGACTATCCTCACTGTCTATGTTTTGAAGCATTCCTGTGACACTAGATATAGATTCCGAATCTTCACTTCAGGTTTACTGTATCCCTTGGACCTTCTTGTTGACGATGAAACACAGAAATTGCATCGGAATAAAATAGAAAACGCACAATGCCGACTTAAGTACAAGAAGACTGACTCTTCTTACTGTCTATGTTTTGAACCATTCCTGTGAGGGTCGTTACAGATTCCGATGCTTCACTTCAGGTTTATTGTATCCCTCTGACCTACTTATTGACGATGAAACACGGAAATTGCATAGGAATTAAATAGAAAAGGCACAATGCCGACTTAAGTACAAGAAGACTGACTCTTCCTACTGTCTATGTTTTGAACCATTCCTGTGACACTAGTTATAGATTCCGATGCTTCACTTCAGGTTTACTATATCCCTTGGACGTTCTTATTGACGATGAAACACAGCAATTGCATTGGAATTAAATACAAAAGGCACAATACCGACTTATGTACAAGAAGACTGACACTTCCTACTGTCTATGTTTTGAACCATTCCTGTGACGCTAGTTATTGATTCCGACGAGACACTTCAGGTTTACTGTATCCCACTGACCTTCTTATTGACGATGAAACACAGAAATTGCATCGGAATTAAATACAAAAGGCACAATGCCGACTTAAGTACTAGAAGAATGACTCTTCTTACTGACTGTTTTGAACCATTCCTCTGACACTAGTTATAGATTCCGATGCTTCACTTCAGGTTTACTGTATCCCTCTGACCTTCTTATTGACGATGAAGCACAGAAATTGCATCGGAATTAAATTCAGATGGCACAATGCCGACTTAAGTACAAGAAGACTGACTCTCCTCACTATCTATGTTTTGAACCATTCCTGTGACACTAGATATAGATTCCGATGCTTCACATCAGGTTTACTGCATCCCTTGGACCTTCTTGATGACGATGAAACACAGAAATTGCATCGGAATAAAATAGAAAACGCACAATGCCGACTTAAGTACAAGAAAACTGACTCTTCTTACTAACGATAATTTGAACCATTCCTGTGACACTAGTTAGAGCTTCCGATGCCTCACTTCAGGTTTACTGTATCGCTCTGACCTTCTTATTGACGATGAAACACAGTAATTGCGTCGGAATTAAATTGAAAAGAGCATAATGACGACTCCAGTACAAGAAGTCTGACTCTTCTTACTGTCTATGTTTTGAACCATTCCTGTGACACTAGTTACAGATTCCGATGCTTCACTTCAGGTTTGCTGTATCCCTTGGACCTTCCTATTGACGATGAAACACAGAAATTGCATCGGAATTAAATACAAAAGGCACAATGCCGACTTATGTACGAGAAGACTGACACTTCCTACTGTCTATGTTTTGAACCATTCCTGTGAAACTAGTTATTGATTCCGATGCTATACTTCAGGTTTACTGTATCCCTCTGACCTTCTTGTTGACGATGAAACACAGAAATTGCATCGGAATTAAATACAAAAGGCACAATGCCGACTTAAGTACTAGAAGACTGACTCTTCTTACTGACTGTTTTGACCATACCTGTGACACTAGTTATAGATTACGATGCTTCACTTCAGGTTTACTGTAACCCTCTGACCTTCTTATTGACGTGATGCACAGAAATTGCATCGGAATTAAATTCAAATGGCACAATGCCGACTTAAGTACAAGAAGACTGACACTTCTTACTGACTGTTTTGAACCATACCTGTGACACTAGTTATAGATTCCGATGCTTCACTTCAGGTTTACTGTATCCCTCTGACCTTCTTATTGACGTGAAGCACAGAAATTGCATCGGAATTAAATTCAAATGGCACAATGCCGACTTAAGTACTAGAAGACTGACCCTCCTCACTGTCTATGTTTCGAACCATTCCTATGACACTAGATATAGATTCCGATGCTTCACTTAAGGTTTACTGTATCCCTTGGACCCTGTCGTTGACGAAGAAACACAGAAATTGCATCGGAATAAAATAGAAAACGCACAATGCCGACTTAAGTACAAGAATACTGACACTTCTTACTGTCTACGTTTTGAACCATTCCTGTGACGGTCGTTACAGATTCCGATGCTTCACTTCAGGTTTATTGTATCCCTCTGACCTACTTATCGACGATGAAACACGGAAATTGCATAGGAATTAAATAGAAAAGGCACAATGCCGACTTATGTACAAGAAGACTGACTCTTCTTACTGACTATGATTTGAACCATTCCTGTGACACTAGTTATAGATACCGATGCTTCACTTCAGGTTTACTCTATTCCTCTGACCTTCTTATTGACGATGAAACACAGAAATTGCGTCGGAATTAAATAGAAACGGCACAATGCCGACTTAAGTACAAGATGACTGACTCTTCTTTCTGACTATGTTTTGAACCAATCCTGAGACACTAGTTACAAATTCCGATGTTTCACTTCAGGTTTACGGTATCCCTCTGACCTTCCTATTGACGATGAAACACAGAAATAGCATCGGAATTTAATTGAAGAGGGAACAATGCCGACTTAAGTACAAGAAGACTGACTCTTCTTACTGTCTATGTTTTGAACCATTCCTGTGACACTAGTTATAGATTCCGATGCTTCACTTCAGGTTTACTGTATCCCTTGCACTTTCGTATTGACGATGCAACACAGAAATAGCATCGGAATTAAATACAAAAGACACAATGCCGACTTAAGTACTAGAAGACTGACTCTTCTTACTGACTGTTTTGAACCGTTCCTGTGACCCTAGTTATAGATTCCGATGCTTCACTTCAGGTTTACTGTATCCCTCTGACCTTCTTATTGACGATGTAGCACAGAAATTGCATCGGAATTAAATTCAAATGGCAAAATGCCGACTTAAGTACAAGAAGACTGACTATCCACACTGTCTATGTTTTGAAGCATTCCTGTGACACTAGATATAGATTCCGAATCTTCACTTCAGGTTTACTGTATCCCTTGGACCTTCTTGTTGACGATGAAACACAGAAATTGCATCGGAATAAAATAGAAAACGCACAATGCCGACTTAAGTACAAGAAGACTGACTCTTCTTACTGTCTATGTTTTGAACCATTCCTGTGAGGGTCGTTACAGATTCCGATGCTTCACTTCAGGTTTATTGTATCCCTCTGACCTACTTATTGACGATGAAACACGGAAATTGCATAGGAATTAAATAGAAAAGGCACAATGCCGACTTAAGTACAAGAAGACTGACTCTTCCTACTGTCTATGTTTTGAACCATTCCTGTGACACTAGTTATAGATTCCGATGCTTCACTTCAGGTTTACTATATCCCTTGGACGTTCTTATTGACGATGAAACACAGCAATTGCATTGGAATTAAATACAAAAGGCACAATACCGACTTATGTACAAGAAGACTGACACTTCCTACTGTCTATGTTTTGAACCATTCCTGTGACGCTAGTTATTGATTCCGACGAGACACTTCAGGTTTACTGTATCCCACTGACCTTCTTATTGACGATGAAACACAGAAATTGCATCGGAATTAAATACAAAAGGCACAATGCCGACTTAAGTACTAGAAGAATGACTCTTCTTACTGACTGTTTTGAACCATTCCTCTGACACTAGTTATAGATTCCGATGCTTCACTTCAGGTTTACTGTATCCCTCTGACCTTCTTATTGACGATGAAGCACAGAAATTGCATCGGAATTAAATTCAGATGGCACAATGCCGACTTAAGTACAAGAAGACTGGCTCTCCTCACTATCTATGTTTTGAACCATTCCTGTGACACTAGATATAGATTCCGATGCTTCACATCAGGTTTACTGCATCCCTTGGACCTTCTTGATGACGATGAAACACAGAAATTGCATCGGAATAAAATAGAAAACGCACAATGCCGACTTAAGTACAAGAAGACTGACTCCTCTTACTGTCTATGTTTTGAACCATTCCTGTGACACTAGTTATAGATTTCGATGCTTCACTTCTGGATTACTGTATCCCTCTGACCTTCTTTTTGACGATGAAACACAGAAATTGGATCGGAATTAAATACAAAGGGCACAATGCCGACTTAAGTACAAGAAGACTGACTCTTCTTACTGTCTATGTTTTGAACCATTCCTGTGACACTAGTTATAGATTCCGATGCTTCACTTCAGGTTTACTGTATCCCTTGCACTTTCGTATTGACGATGCAACACAGAAATAGCATCGGAATTAAATACAAAAGACACAATGCCGACTTAAGTACTAGAAGACTGACTCTTCTTACTGACTGTTTTGAACCGTTCCTGTGACCCTAGTTATAGATTCCGATGCTTCACTTCAGGTTTACTGTATCCCTCTGACCTTCTTATTGACGATGTAGCACAGAAATTGCATCGGAATTAAATTCAAATGGCAAAATGCCGACTTAAGTACAAGAAGACTGACTATCCTCACTGTCTATGTTTTGAAGCATTCCTGTGACACTAGATATAGATTCCGAATCTTCACTTCAGGTTTACTGTATCCCTTGGACCTTCTTGTTGACGATGAAACACAGAAATTGCATCGGAATAAAATAGAAAACGCACAATGCCGACTTAAGTACAAGAAGACTGACTCTTCTTACTGTCTATGTTTTGAACCATTCCTGTGAGGGTCGTTACAGATTCCGATGCTTCACTTCAGGTTTATTGTATCCCTCTGACCTACTTATTGACGATGAAACACGGAAATTGCATAGGAATTAAATAGAAAAGGCACAATGCCGACTTAAGTACAAGAAGACTGACTCTTCCTACTGTCTATGTTTTGAACCATTCCTGTGACACTAGTTATAGATTCCGATGCTTCACTTCAGGTTTACTATATCCCTTGGACGTTCTTATTGACGATGAAACACAGCAATTGCATTGGAATTAAATACAAAAGGCACAATACCGACTTATGTCCAAGAAGACTGACACTTCCTACTGTCTATGTTTTGAACCATTCCTGTGACGCTAGTTATTGATTCCGACGAGACACTTCAGGTTTACTGTATCCCACTGACCTTCTTATTGACGATGAAACACAGAAATTGCATCGGAATTAAATACAAAAGGCACAATGCCGACTTAAGTACTAGAAGAATGACTCTTCTTACTGACTGTTTTGAACCATTCCTCTGACACTAGTTATAGATTCCGATGCTTCACTTCAGGTTTACTGTATCCCTCTGACCTTCTTATTGACGATGAAGCACAGAAATTGCATCGGAATTAAATTCAGATGGCACAATGCCGACTTAAGTACAAGAAGACTGACTCTCCTCACTATCTATGTTTTGAACCATTCCTGTGACACTAGATATAGATTCCGATGCTTCACATCAGGTTTACTGCATCCCTTGGACCTTCTTGATGACGATGAAACACAGAAATTGCATCGGAATAAAATAGGAAACGCACAATGCCGACTTAAGTACAAGAAGACTGACTCCTCTTACTGTCTATGTTTTGAACCATTCCTGTGACACTAGTTATAGATTTCGATGCTTCACTTCTGGATTACTGTATCCCTCTGACCTTCTTTTTGACGATGAAACACAGAAATTGGATCGGAATTAAATACAAAGGGCACAATGCCGACTTAAGTACAAGAAGACTGACTCTTCTTACTGTCTATGTTTTGAACCATTCCTGTGACACTAGTTATAGATTTCGATGCTTCACTTCAGATTTACTGTATCCCTTGGACCTTCTTATTGACGATGAAACACAGAAATTGCATCGGAATTAAATAGAAAAGGCACAATGCCGACTTAAGTACAAGAAGACTGACTCTTCTTACTAACGATAATTTGAACCATTCATGTGACACTAGTTAGAGCTTCCGATGCCTCACTTCAGGTTTACTGTATCGCTCTGACCTTCTTATTCACGATGAAACACAGTAATTGCGTCGAAATTAAATTGAAAAGAGCATAATGACGACTTCAGTACAAGAAGTCTGACTCTTCTTACTGTCTATGTTTTGAACCATTCCTGTGACACTAGTTACAGATTCCGATGCTTCACTTCAGGTTTGCTGTATCCCTTGGACCTTCTTATTGACGATGAAACACAGAAATTGCATCGGAATTAAATACAAAAGGCACAATGCCGACTTAAGTACTAGAAGACTGACTCTTCTTACTGACTGTTTTGAACCATACCTGTGACACTAGTTATAGATTACGATGCTTCACTTCAGGTTTACTGTATCCCTCTGACCTTCTTATTGACGTGAAGCACAGAAATTGCATCGGAATTAAATTCAAATGGAACAATGCCGACTTAAGTACAAGAAGACTGACTCTCCTCACTGTCTATGTTTTGAACCATTCCTATGACACTAGATATAGATTTCGATGCTTCACTTCAGGTTTACTGTATCCCTTGGACCCTCTTGTTGACGAAGAAACACAGAAATTGCATCGGAATAAAATAGAAAACGCACAATGCCGACTTAAGTACAAGAAGACTGACACTTCTTACTGTCTATGTTTTGAACCATTCCTGTGACGGTCGTTACAGATTCCGATTCTTCACTTCAGCTTTATTGTATCCCTCTGACCTTCTTATTGACGATGAAACACAGAAATTGCATAGGATGTAAATAGAAAAGGCACAATGCCGACTTAAGTACAAGAAGACTGACTCTTCCTACTGTCTATGTTTTGAACCATTCCTGTGACACCAGTTATGGATTCCGATGCTTCACTTCAGGTTAGCTGTATCCCTTGGACGTTCTTATTGACGCTGAAACACTCAAATTGCATCGGAATTAAATAGAACAAGCACAATGCCGACTTAAGTACAAGAAGACTGACTCTTCCTACTGTCTATGTTTTGAACCATTCCTGTGACACCAGTTATTGATTCCGATGCTTCACTTCAGGTTTACTGTATCCCTCTGACCTTCTTATTGACGATGAAACACAGAAATTGCGTCGGAAATAAATAGAAACGGCACAATGCCGACTTAAGTACAAGAAGACTGACTCTTGTTTCTGACTATGTTTTGAACCATTCCTGTGACACTAGTTTTAGATTCCGATGCTTCACTTCAGGTTTACTGTATCCCTCTGACCTTCTTATTGACGATGAAACACAGAAATTGCATCGGAATTAAATAGAAAAGCCTCAATGCCGACTTAAGTACAAGAAGACTGACTCTTCTTACTGTCTATATTTTGAAACATTCCTGTGACACTAGTTACAAATTCCGATGCTTCACTTCAGGTTTACGGTATCCCTCTGACCCTCTTATTGACGATGAAACACAGAAATTGCATCGGAATTAAATACAAAAGGCACAATACCGACTTATGTACAAGAAGACTGACACTTCCTACTGTCTATGTTTTGAACCATTCCTGTGACACTAGTTATTGATCCGACGCTACACTTCAGGTTTACTGTATCCCACTGACCTTCTTATAGACGATGAAACACAGAAATTGCATCGGAAGTAAATACAAAAGGCACAATGCCGACATAAGTACTAGAAGACTGACTCTTCTTACTGACTGTTTTGAACCACTCCTGTGTCACTAGTTATAGATTCCGATGCTTCACTTCAGGTTTACTGTATCCCTCTGACCTTCTCATTGACGATGAAGCACAGAAATTGCATCGGAATTAAATTCAAATGGCACAATGCCGACTTAAGTACAAGAAGAATGACTCTCCTCACTGTCTATGTTTTGAACCATTCCTGTGACACTAGATATAGATTCCGATGCTTCACATCAGGTTTACTACGTCCCTTGGACCTTCTTGATGACGATGAAACACAGAAATTGCATCGGAATAAAATAGAAAACGCACAATGCCGACTTAAGTACAAGAAGACTGACTCCTCTTACTGTCTATGTTTTGAACCATTCCTTTGACGGTCGTTACAGATTCCGATGCTTCACTTCAGGTTTATTGTATCCCTCTGACCTTCGTATTGACGATGAAACACAGAAATTGCATTGGAATTAAATAGAAAAGGCACAATGCCGACTTAAGTACAAGAAGACTGACTCTTCCTACAGCCTATGTTTTGAACCATTCCTGTGACACTAGTTATAGATTCCGATGCTTCACTTCAAATTTACTGTATCCCTTGTACGTTCTTATTGACGATGAAACACTGAAATTGCATCAAAATTAAATAGAAAAAGCACAATGCCGACTTAAGTACAAGAAGACTGACTCTTCTTACTGACTATGATTTTAACCATTCCTGTGACACTAGTTATAGATTCAGATGCTTCACTTCAGGTTTACTGTATCCCTCTGACCTTCTTATTGACGATGAAACACAGAAATTGCGTCGGAATTAAATAGAAGAGGCACAATGCCGACTTAAGTACAAGAAGACTGACTCTTCTTTCTGACTATGTTTTGAACCATTCCTGTGACACTAGTTATAGATTCCGATGCTTCACTTCAGGTTTACTGTATCCCTCTGACCTTCTTATTGACGATGAAACACAGAAATTGCATCGGAATTAAATAGAAAAGCCTCAATGCCGACTTAAGTACAAGAAGACTGACTCTACTTACTGTCTATGTTTTGAAACATTCCTGTGACGCTAGTTACACATTCCGATGCTTCTCTTCAGGTTTACTGTTTCCCTTGGAATTTCTTCTAATGATAAAACACAGATATTGCATCGGAATTAAATACAAAAGGGACAAAGCCGACGTAAGTGCAAGAAGACTGACTCTTCTTACTGAGTATGTTTTAAACCATTCCTGTGACACTAGTTAGAAATTCCGATGCTTCACTTCTGGTTTACGGTATCCCTCTGACCTTCTTATTGACGATGAAACACAGAAATTGCATCGGAATTATATACAAATGGCACAGTGCCACTTAAGTGCAAGAAGACTGAATCTCCTAACTGTCTATGTTTTGAACCATTCCTGTGACACTAGTTATAAATTCCGATGCATCACTTCAGGTTTACTGTATCACTTGGTCCTTGTTATTGACGATGAAACATAGAAATTGCATCGGTATTAAATACAAAAGGCACAGTGCCGACTTAAGTACAAGACGACTGACCCATCTTACTGTCTATGATTTGAACCATTCCTGTGACACTAGTTATAGATTCCGATGCTTCACTTCAGGTTTACTGTTTCCCTCTGACCTTCTTATTGACGATGAAACACAGATATTGCATCGGAAATAAATACAAAAATCAAAATGCCGACTTAAGTACAAGAAGACTGACTCAACTTACGGTCTATGATTTGAACAATTCCTGTGACACTAGTTATAGATTCCGATGATTCACTTCATGTTTACTGTATTCCTTGGACATCCGTATTGACGATGAAACACAGAAATTGCATCGGAATTAAATAGAAAAGGCACAATGCCGACATAAGTACAAGAAGAATGACTCTTCCCTCTGACTATGTTTGGAAGCATTCCTGTGGCACTAGTTATAGATTCCGATGCTTCACTTCAGGTTTATTGTATCCCTCTGACCTTCTTATTGACGATGAAACACAGATATTGCATCGGAATTAAATAGAAAAGGCACAATGCCGACTTAAGTACAAGTGGACTGATTCTTCTTACTGAATATGTTTTGAACCATTCCTGTGACACTAGTTATAGATTCCGATGCTTCACTTCAGGTTTACTGTATCCCTCTGAACGTCTTACTGACGATGAAACACAGAAATTGCATCGGAATTAAA
This sequence comes from Schistocerca americana, assembly GCF_021461395.2. Lineage (NCBI taxonomy): Eukaryota > Metazoa > Arthropoda > Insecta > Orthoptera > Acrididae > Schistocerca > Schistocerca americana. Next base: position 3,119,201 of record NW_025726093.1, read on the forward strand.
TAGAAAAGGCACAATGCCGACTTAAGTACAAGAAGACTGACTCTTCTTACTTTCTATGGCTTGAACCACTCCTGTGACACTAGTTATAGATTCCGATGCTTCACTTCTGGTTTACTGTATCCCTCTGACCATGTTATTGACGATGAAACACAGAAATTGCATCAAAATTAAACAAAAAAGGCACAATGCCGACTTAAGTACAAGAAGACTGACTCTTCTTACTGTCTATGATTTGCACCATTCCTGTGACGCTAGTTACAGATTCCGATGCTTCACTTCATATTTACTGTATCCCTCTGAACTTCTTACTGACGATGTAACACAGAAATTGCATCGCAATTAAATAGAAAAGGCACAATGCCGACCGATGTACAAGAAGACTGACTCTTCCTACTGTCTATGCTTTGAACCATTCCTGTGACACTAGTTATAGATTCCGATGCTTCACTTCAGGTTTACTGTATCCCTCTGACCTTCTTATTGACGATGAAACACAGAAATTGCAACGGAATTAAATACAAAAGGCAAAATGCCGACTTAAGTGCAAGAAGACTGACTCTTCCTACTGTCTATGCTTTGAACCATTCCTGTGACACTAGTTATAGATTCCGATGATTCACTTCAGGTTTACTGTATTCCTTGGACCTCCGTATTGACGATGAAACACAGAAATTGCATCGGAATTAAATAGAAAATTCACAATGCCGACTTAAGTCAAAGAAGACTGACTCTTCTTTCTGACTATGTTTGGAAGCATTCCTGTGACACTAGTTATAGATTCCGATGCTTCACTTCAGGTTTATAGTATCCCTCTGACCTTCGTATTGACGATGAAACACAGATATTGCGTCGGAAATTAAATAGAAAAGGCACAATGCCGACTTAAAAACAAGAAGACTGATTCCTCGTACTGAATATGTTTTGAACCATTCCTGTGACACTAGTTATAGATTCCGATGCTTCACTTCAGGTTTACTGTATCCCTCTGAACTTCTTACTCACGATGAAACGCAGAAATTGCATCGGAATTAAATAGAAATGGCACAATGCCGACTTAAGTACAAGAAGACTGACTCTTCTTACTGTCTATGGTTTGAATCATTCCTGTGACACTAGTTATAGATTGCGATGCTTCACCTCGGGTTTACTGTATCCCTTGGACCTTCGTAGTTACGATGAAACACAGAAATTGCATCGGAATTAAATAGAAAAGGCACAATGCCGACTTAAGTACAAGAAGACTGACTCCTCTTACTGTCTATGATTTGAACGGTTCCTGTGACGCTAGTTACAGATTCCGATGCTTCACTTCAGGTTTACTGTATCCCTCTGACCATCTTATTGACGATGAAACACAGAAATTGCATCGGAATTAAATAGAAAAGGCACAATGCCGAATTAAGTACAAGAAGACTAACCATTCTTACTGTCTATGCTTTGAACCATTCCTGTGACACTAGTTATAGATTCCGATGCTTCACTTCAGGTTTATTGTATCCCTCTGACCTTCTTATTGACGATGAAACACAGCTATTGCATCGGAATTAAATAGAAAAGGCACTATGCCGACTTAAGTACAAGAAGACTGATTCTTCTTACTGAATATGTTTTGAACCATTACTGTGACACTAGTTATAGATTCCGATGCTTCACTTCAAGTTTACTGTATCCCTCTGAACTTCTTACTGACGATGAAACGCAGAAATTGCATCGGAATTAAATAGAAAAGGCACAATGCCGAACTAAGTACAAGAAGACGGACTTTTCTTACAGTCTATGGTTTGAAGCATTCCTGTGACACTAGTTATAGATTCCGTTGCTTCACTTCAGGTTTACTCTATCCCTTGGACCTTCTTATTGACGATGAAACACAGAAATTGCATCGGAATTAAATAGAAAAAGCACAATGCCGACTTAAGTACAAGAAGACTGACTCTTCTTACTGTCTATGATTTGAACCATTCCTGTGACGCTAGTTACAGATTCCGATGCTTCACTTCACGTTTACTGTATCCCTCTGACCATCTTATTGACGATGAAACACAGAAATCGCAACGGAATTAAATAGAAAAGGCACAATGCCGACTTAAGTACAAGAAAACTTACTCTTCCTACTGTCTATGTTTTGAACCATTCCTGTGACACTAGTTATAGATTCCGATGCTTCACTTCAGGTTTAATGTATTCCTCTGGCCTTCTTATTGACGATGAAACACAGAAATTGCATCGGAATTAAATACAAAAGGCACAATGCCGACTTAAGAACAAGAAGACTGACTCTTCTTACTGACTATGTTTGGATCCATTGCTGTGACACTAGTTATAGATTCCGATGCTTCACTTCAGGTTTACTGTATCCCTCTGACCTTCTTATTGACGATGAAACACAGAAATTGCATCAGAATTAAATAGAAAAGGCACAATGCCGACTTAAGTACAAGCAGACTGACTCTTCTTTCTGACTATGTTTTGAACCATTCCTGTGACACTAGTTATAGATTCCGATGCTTCACTTCAGGTTTACTGTATCCCTCTGACCTTCTTATTGACGATGAAACACAGAAATTATATCGGAATTAAATAGAAAAGGCACAATGCCGACCTAAGTACAAGAAGACTGAGTCTTCCTACTGTCTATGCTTTAAACCATTCCTGTGACACTAGTTAGAGATTCCGTTGCTTCACTTCAGATTTCCTGTATCCCACTGACCTTCTAATTGACGATGAAACACTGTTATTGCATCGGAATTAAAATGAAAAGGGCACAGTGCCAACTTAAGAACAAGAAGTCTGACTCATCTTACTGACTATGTTTTGAACCATTTCTGTGACGCTAGTTATAGATTCCGATGCTTCACTTCAGGTTTACTGTATCTCTTGGACCTTCTTATTGACGATGAAACACAGAAATTGCATCGGAATTAAATTCAAAATGCACAATGCCGCCTTAAGTACAAGAAGACTGACTCTTCTTACTAACTATGTTTTGAACCATTCCTGTAACACTAGTTATAGATTCCGTTGCTTCACTTCAGGTTTACTGTATCCCTCTGACCTTCTTTTTGACGATGAAACATAGAAATTGCATCGGAATTAAATACAAAAGGCACAATTCCGACTCAAGTACAAGAAGACTGGCCCTTCTAACTGTCTATGTTTTGAACCATTCCTGTGACACTAGTTATAGATTCCGATGCTTCACTTCAGGTTTACAGTATCCCTCTGACCTTCTTATTGACGATGAAACATAGATATTGCATCGGAATTAAACAGAAAAGGCACAAGGCCGACTTAAGTACAAGAAGACCGACTCTTCCTACTTTCTATGTTGTGAACCATTCCTGTGACACTACTTATAGATTCCGATTCTTCACTTCAGGTTTACTGTATCCCTCTGACCTTCTTATTGACGATGAAACACAGATATTGCATCGGAATTAAATACAAAAGGCACAAAGCCGACGTAAGTACAAGAAGACTGACTCTTCTTACTGACTATGTTTTAAACCATTCCTGTGACACTAGTCAGAAATTGCGATGCTTCACTTCAGGTTTCCGGTATCCCTCTGACCTTCATATTGACGATGAAACGCAGTAGTAGCATCGGAATGAAATTGAAAAGGGCACAATGCCGACTTAAGTACAAGAAGACTGATTCTTCTTACTGAATATGTTTTGAACCGTTCCTGTGACACTAGTTATAGATTCCGATGCTTCACTTCAGGTTTACTGTATCCCTCTGAACTTCTCACTGACGATGAAACGAAGAAATTGCATCGGAATTAAATAGAAATGGCACAATGCCGACTTAAGTACAAGAAGACTGACTCTTCTTACTGACTATGTTTTGAACCATTCCTGTGACACTAGTTATAGATTCAGATGCTTCACTTCAGGTTTACGGTATCCCTCTGACCTTCTTATTGACGATGAAACACAGAAATTGCATCGGAATTAAATACAAAAGGCACAATGCCGACTTAACTACATGTAGACTGACTTTTCCTACTGCCTATGTTTTGAAACATTCCTGTGGCCTTAGTTATAGATTCCGATGCTTCATTTCAGGTTTACTGTATCCCTTGGACCTTCTTATTGACGATGAAACACAGAAAGGGCATCGGAATTAAATAGAAGAGGCACAGTGCCGACTTAAGTACAAAAAGACCTACTCTTCCTACTGTCTATGTTTTGAACCATTCCTGTGTCACTAGATATAGATTACGATGCTTCACTTCTGGTTTACTGTATCCCTCTGACCTTCTTATTGACGATGAAACACAGAAATTGCATCGCAATAAAATACAAAAGGCACAATGCCGACTTAAGTACAAGAAGACTGACTCAACTTACTGTCTATGATTTTAACCATTCCTATGACACTAGTTATACATTCCGATGATTCACTTCAGGTTTACTGTATTCCTTGGACCTCCGTATTGACGATGAAGCACAGAAATTGCATCGGAATTAAATAGAAAAGGCACAATGCCGACCTAAGTACAAGAAGACTGACTCTTCTTTCTGACTATGTTTGGAAGCATTCCTGTGACACTAGTTATAGATTCCGATGCTTCATTTCAGGTTTATAGTATCACCCTGACCTTCTTATTGACGATGAAACACAGATGTTGCGTCGGAATTAAATAGAAAAAGCACAATGCCGGCTTAAGTACAAGAAGACTGATTCTTCTTACTGAATATGTTTTGAACCGTTCCTGTGACACTAGTTATAGATTCCGATGCTTCACTTCAGGTTTACTGTATCCCTCTGAACTTCTCACTGACGATGAAACGAAGAAATTGCATCGGAATTAAATAGAAATGGCACAATGCCGACTTAAGTACAAGAAGACTGACTCTTCTTACTGTCTATGGCTTGAACCACTCCTGTGACACTAGTTATAGATTCCGATGCTTCACTTCAGGTTTACTGTATCCCTCTGACCATCTTATTGACGATGAAACACAGAAATTGTATCGGAATTAAATAAAAAAGGCACAATGCCGACTTAAGTACAAGAAGACTGACTCTTCTTACTGTCTATGATTTGCACCATTCCTGTGACGCTAGTTACAGATTCTGATGCTTCACTTCAGGTTTACTGTATCCCTCTGACCTTCTTATTGACGATGAAACACAGATATTGCATCGGAAATAAATACAAAAATCAAAATGCCGACTTAAGTACAAGAAGACTGACTCAACTTACGGTCTATGATTTGAACAATTCCTGTGACACTAGTTATGGATTCCGATGATTCACTTCATGTTTACTGTATTCCTTGGACATCCGTATTGACGAAGAAACACAGAAATTGCATCGGAATTAAATAGGAAAGGCACAATGCCGACATAAGTACAAGAAGAATGACTCTTCTCTCTGACTATGTTTGGAAGCATTCCTGTGGCACTAGTTATAGATTCCGATGCTTCACTTCAGGTTTATTGTATCCCTCTGACCTTCTTATTGACGATGAAACACAGAAATTGCATCGGAATTAAATACAAAAGGCAAAATGCCGACTTAAGTGCAAGAAGACTGACTCTTCTTCCTGTCAATGTTTTGAACCATTCCTGTGACGCTTGTTACAGATTCCGATGCTTCACTTCAGGTTTACTGCATCCCTCTGACCTTCTTATTGACGATGGAACAAAGAAATTGCACCGGAATTAAATACAAATGGCACAATGCCGACTTAAGTACAAGAAGACTGACACTTCTTACTGTCTATGTTTTGAACCATTCCTGTGACACTAGTTACAGATTCCGATGCTTCACTTCAGGTTTACTGTATCCCTCTGCACTTCTTATTGACGATGAAACACAGAAATTGCATCGGAATAAAATACAAAAATCAAAATGCCGACTTAAGTACAAGAACACTGACTCAACTTACTGTCTATGATTTGTACCATTCCTGTGACACTAGTTATAGATTCCGATGATTCACTTCAGGTTTACTGTATTCCTTGGACCTCCGTATTGACGATGAAACACAGATATTGCATCGGAATTAAACAGAAAAGGCACAATGCCGACTTAAGTACAAGAAGACCGACTCTTCCTACTTTCTATGTTGTGAACCATTCCTGTGACACTACTTATGGATTCCGATTCTTCACTTCAGGTTTACTGTATCCCTCTGACCTTCTTATTGACGATGAAACACAGATATTGCATCGGAATTAAATACAAAAGGCACAAAGCCGACGTAAGTACAAGAAGACTGACTCTTCTTACTGACTATGTGTTAACCCACTCCTGTGACACTAGTCAGAAATTCCGATGCTTCACTTCAGGTTTACGGTATCCCTCTGACCATCATATTGACGATGAAACGCAGTAGTAGCATCGGAATGAAATTGAAAAGGGCACAATGCCGACTTAAGTACAAGAAAACTGACTCTTCTTACTGTCTATGTTTTGAACCATTCCTGTGACACTAGTTATAGATTCCGATGCTTCACTTTAGGTTTACTGCATCCCTTGGACCTTCTTAATGACGATGAAACACAGAAAGGGCATCGGAATTAAATAGAAGAGGCACAGTGCCGACTTAAGTACAAAAAGACCTACTCTTCCTACTGTCTATGTTTTGAACCATTCCTGTGTCACTAGTTATAGATTACGATGCTTCACTTCTGGTTTACTGTATCCCTCTGACCTTCTTATTGACGATGAAACACAGAAATTGCATCGCAATAAAATACAAAAGGCACAATGCCGACTTAAGTACAAGAAGACTGACTCAGCTTACTGTCTATGATTTTAACCATTCCTATGACACTAGTTATAGATTCCGATGCTTCACTTCAGGTTTACTGTATCCCTCTGAACTTCTCACTGACGATGAAACGCAGAAATTGCATCGGAATTAAATAGAAATGGCACAATGCCGACTTAAGTACAAGAAGACTGACTCTTCTTACTGTCTATGGCTTGAACCACTCCTGTGACACTAGTTATAGATTCCGATGCTTCACTTCAGGTTTACTGTATCCCTCTGACCATCTTATTGACGATGAAACACAGAAATTGTATCGGAATTAAATAAAAAAGGCACAATGCCGACTTAAGTACAAGAAGACTGACTCTTCTTACTGTCTATGATTTGCACCATTCCTGTGACGCTAGTTACAGATTCTGATGCTTCACTTCAGGTTTACTGTATCCCTCTGACCTTCTTATTGACGATGAAACACAGATATTGCATCGGAAATAAATACAAAAATCAAAATGCCGACTTAAGTACAAGAAGACTGACTCAACTTACGGTCTATGATTTGAACAATTCCTGTGACACTAGTTATGGATTCCGATGATTCACTACATGTTTACTGTATTCCTTGGACATCCGTATTGACGAAGAAACACAGAAATTGCATCGGAATTAAATAGAAAAGGCACAATGCCGACTTAAGTGCAAGAAGACTGACTCTTCTTCCTGTCAATGTTTTGAACCATTCCTGTGACGCTTGTTACAGATTCCGATGCTTCACTTCAGGTTTACTGCATCCCTCTGACCTTCTTATTGACGATGGAACACAGAAATTGCATCGGAATTAAATACAAAAGGCACAATGCCGACTTAAGTACAAGAAGACTGACACTTCTTACTGTCTATGTTTTGAACCATTCCTGTGACACTAGTTACAGATTCCGATGCTTCACTTCAGGTTTACTGTATCCCTCTGCACTTCTTATTGACGATGAAACACAGAAATTGCATCGGAATAAAATACAAAAATCAAAATGCCGACTTAAGTACAAGAACACTGACTCAACTTACTGTCTATGATTTGTACCATTCCTGTGACACTAGTTATAGATTCCGATGATTCACTTCAGGTTTACTGTATTCCTTGGACCTCCGTATTGACGATGAAACACAGAAATTGCATCGGAATTAAATAGAAAATTCACAATGCCGACTTAAGTACAAGAAGACTGACTCTTCTTTCTGACTATGTTTGGAAGCATTCCTGTGACACTAGTTATAGATTCCGATGCTTCACTTCAGGTTTATAGTATCCCTCTGACCTTCTTATTGACGATGAAACACAGATATTGCGTCGGAAATTAAATAGAGAAGGCACAATGCCGACTTAAGTACAAGAAGACTGATTCCTCTTACTGAATATGTTTTGAACCATTCCTGTGACACTAGTTATAGATTCCGATGCGTCACTTCAGGTTTACTGTATCCGTCTGAACTTCTTACTGACGATGAAACGCAGAAATTGCATCGGAATTAAATAGAAATGGCACAATGCCAACTTAAGTACAAGAAGACTGACTCTTCTTACTGTCTATGGTTTGAATATTTCCTGTGACACTAGTTGTAGATTCCGATGCTTCACCTCGGGTTTACTGTATCCCTTGGACCTTCTTATTTACGATGAAACACAGAAATTGCATCGGAATTAAATAGAAAAGGCACAATGCCGACTTACGTACAAGAAGACTGACTCCTCTTACTGTCTATGATTTGAACGGTTCCTGTGACGCTAGTTACAGATTCCGATGCTTCACTTCAGGTTTACTGTATCCCTCTGACCATCTTATTGACGATGAAACACAGAAATTGCATCGGAATTAAATAGAAAAGGCACAATGCCGACTTAAGTACAAGAAGACTAACCATTCTTACTGTCTATGCTTTGAACCATTCCTGTGACACTAGTTATAGATTCCGATGCTTCACTTCAGGTTTACTGTATCCCTCTGACCTTCTTATTGACGATGAAACACAGAAATTGCATCGGAATTTAATAGAAAAGGCACAATGCCGACCTAAGTACACGAAGACTGAGTCTTCCTACTGTCTATGCTTTAAACCATTCCTGTGACCCTAGTAAGAGATTCCGTTGCTTCACTTCAGATTTCCTGTATCCAACTGACCTTCTAATTGACGATGAAACACAGTTATTGCATCGGAATTAAATACAAAAGGCACAATGCCGACTTAAGAACAAGAAGACTGACTCTTCTTACTGACGATGATTGGATAAATTGCTGTGACACTAGTTATAGATTCCGATGCTTCACTTCAGGTTTACAGTATCCCTCTGACCTTCTTATTGACGATGAAACATAGATATCGCATCGGAATTAAACAGAAAAGGCACAATGCCGACTTAAGTACAAGAAGACCGACTCTTCCTACTTTCTATGTTGTGAACCATTCCTGTGACACTAGTCATAGATTCCGATTCTTCACTTCAGGTTTACTGTATCCCTCTGACCTTCTTATTGACGATGAAACACAGATATTGCATCGGAATTAAATACAAAAGGCACAAAGCCGACGTAAGTACAAGAAGACTGACTCTTCTTACTGACTATGATTTAAACCTATCCTGTGACACTAGTCAGAAATTCCGATGCTTCACTTCAGGTTTACGGTATCCTTCTGACCTTCTTATTGACGATGAAACGCAGTAATAGCATCGGAATGAAATTGAAAAGGGCACAATGCCGACTTAAGTACAAGAAGACTGACTCTTCTTACTGTCTATGTTTTGAACCATTCCTGTGACACAAGTTATAGATTCCGATGCTTCACTTCAGGTTTACTGTATCCCTTGGACCTTGTTATTGACGATGAAACATAGAAATTGCATCGGTATTAAATACAAAAGGCACAGTGCCGCCTTAAGTACAAGACGACTGACCCATCTTACTGTCTATGTTTTGAACCATTCCTGTGACACTAGTTATAGATTCCGATGCTTCACTTCAGGTTTACTGTATCCCTCTGACCTTCTTATTGACGATGAAACACAGATATTGCATCGGAAATAAATACAAAAATCAAAATGCCGACTTAAGTACAAGAAGACTGACTCAACTTACGGTCTATGATTTGAACAATTCCTGTGACACTAGTTATGGATTCCGATGATTCACTTCATGATTACTGTATTCCTTGGACATCCGTATTGACGATGAAACACCAAAATTGCATCGGAATTAAATAGAAAAGGCACAATGCCGACATAAGTACAATAAGAATTACTCTTCTCTCTGACTATGTTTGGAAGCATTCCTGTGGCACTAGTTATAGATTCCGATGCATCACTTCAGGTTTATTGTATCCCTCTGACCTTCTTATTGACGATGAAACACAGATATTGCATCGGAATTAAATAGAAAAGGCACAATGCCGACTTAAGTACAAGCGGACTGATTCCTCTTACTGAATATGTTTTGAACCGTTCCTGTGACACTAGTTATAGATTCCGATGCTTCACTTCAGGTTTACTGTATCACTCTGAACGTCTTACTGACGATGAAACACAGAAATTGCATCGGAATTAAATAGAAAAGGCACAATGCCGACTTAAGTACAAGAAGACTGACTCATCTTACTGTCTATGGCTTGAACCACTCCTGTGACACTAGTTATAGATTCCGATGCTTCACTTCAGGTTTACTGTATCCCTCTGGCCATCTTATTGACGATGAAACACAGAAATTGTATCGGAATTAAATAAAAAAGGCACAATGCCGACTTAAGTACAAGAAGACTGACTCTTCTTACTGTCTATGATTTGCACCATTCCTGTGACGCTAGTTACAGATTCCGATGCTTCACTTCAGGTTTACTGTATCCCTCTGACCTTCTTATCGACGATGAAACACAGATATTGCATCGGAAATAAATACAAAAATCAAAATGCCGACTTAAGTACAAGAAGACTGACTCAACTTACGGTCTATGATTTGAACAATTCCTGTGACACTAGTTATGGATTCCGATGATTCACTTCATGTTTACTGTATTCCTTGGACATCCGTATTGACGATGAAACACAGAAATTGCATCGGAATTAAATAGAAAAGGCACAATGCCGACATAAGTACAAGAAGAATGACTCTTCTCTCTGACTATGTTTGGAAGCATTCCTGTGGCACTAGTTATAGATTTCGATGCTTCACTTCAGGTTTATTGTATCCCTCTGACCTTCTTATTGACGATGAAACACAGAAATTGCATCGGAATTAAATACAAAAGGCAAAATGCCGACTTAAGTGCAAGAAGACTGACTCTTCTTACCGTCAATGTTTTGAACCATTCCTGTGACGCTTGTTACAGATTCCGATGCTTCACCTCAGGTTTTCTGCATCCCTCTGACCTTCTTATTGACGATGGAACACAGAAATTGCATCGGAATTAAATACAAAAGGCACAATGCCGACTTAAGTACAAGAAGACTGACACTTCTTACTGTCTATGCTTTGAACCATTCCTGTGACACTAGTTACAGATTCCGATGCTTCACTTCAGGTTTATTGTATCCCTCTGACCTTCTTATTGACGATGAAACACAGCTATTGCATCGGAATTAAATAGAAAAGGCACAATGCCGACTTACGTACAAGAAGACTGACTCCTCTTACTGTCTATGATTTGAACGGTTCCTGTGACGCTAGTTACAGATTCCGATGCTTCACTTCAGGTTTACTGTATCCCTCTGACCATCTTATTGACGATGAAACACAGAAATTGCATCGGAATTAAATAGAAAAGGCACAATGCCGACTTAAGTACAAGAAGACTAACCATTCTTACTGTCTATGCTTTGAACCATTCCTGTGACACTAGTTATAGATTCCGATGCTTCACTTCAGGTTTATTGTATCCCTCTGACCTTCTTATTGACGATGAAACACAGCTATTGCATCGGAATTAAATAGAAAAGGCACAATGCCGACTTAAGTACAAGAAGACTGATTCTTCTTACTGAATATGTTTTGAACCATTACTGTGACACTAGTTATAGATTCCGATGCTTCACTTCAAGTTTACTGTATCCCTCTGAACTTCTTACCGACGATGAAACGCAGAAATTGCATCGGAATTAAATAGAAAAGGCACAATGCCGAATTAAGTACAAGAAGACGGACTCTTCTTACTCTCTATGGTTTGAAGCATTCCTGTGACACTAGTTATAGATTCCAATGCTTCACTTCAGGTTTACTCTATCCCTTGACCTTCTTATTGACGATGAAACACAGAAATTGCATCGGAATTAAATAGAAAAAGCACAATGCCGACTTTAGTACAAGAAGACTGACACTTCTTACTGTCTATGATTTGAACCATTCCTGTGACGCTAGTTACAGATTCCGATGCTTCACTTCACGTTTACTGTATCCCTCTGACCATCTTATTGACGATGAAACACAGAAATCGCAACGGAATTAAATAGAAAAGGCACAATGACGACTTAAGTACAAGAAAACTGACTCTTCCTACTGTCTATCTTTTGAACCATTCCTGTGACACTAGTTATAGATTCCGATGCTTCACTTCAGGTTTAATGTATTCCTCTGACCTTCTTATTGACGATGAAACACAGAAATTGCATCGGAAGTATATACAAAAGGCACAATGCCGACTTAAGAACAAGAAGACTGACTCTTCTTTCTGACTATGTTTTGAACCATTCCTGTAACACTAGTTATAGATTCCGATGCTTCACTTCAGGTTTACTGTATCCCTCTGACCTTCTTATTGACGATGAAACACAGAAATTGCATCGGAATGAAATAGAAAAGGCACAATGCCGACCTAAGTACACGAAGACTGAGTCTTCCTACTGTCTATGCTTTAAACCATTCCTGTGACCCTAGTTACAGATTCCGTTGCTTCACTTCAGATTTCCTGTATCCAACTGACCTTCTAATTGACGATGAAACACAGTTATTGCATCGGAATTAAAATGAAAAGGGCACAATGCCGACTTAAGTACAAGAAGACTGACTCTTCTTACTGACTATGTTTTGAACCATTTCTGTGACACTAGTTATAGATTCCGATGCTTCACTTCAGGTTTACTGTATCTCTTGGACCTTCTTATTGACGATGAAACACAGAAATTGCATCGGAATTAAATACAAAATGCACAATGCCGCCTTAAGTACAAGAAGACTGACTCTTCTTACTAACTATGTTTTGAGCCATTCCTGTGACACTAGTTATAGATTCTGATGCTTCACTTCAGGTTTACAGTATCCCTCTGACCTTCTTATTGACGATGAAACATAGATATTGCATCGGAATTAAACAGAAAAGGCACAATGCCGACTTCAGTACAAGAAGACCGACTCTTCCTACTTTCTATGTTGTGAACCATTCCTGTGACACTAGTTATAGATTCAGATTCTTCACTTCAGGTTTACTGTATCCCTCTGACCTTCTTATTGACAATGAAACACAGATATTGCATCGGAATTAAATACAAAGGGCACAAAGCCGACGTAAGTACAAGAACACTGACTCTTCTTTCTGACTATGTTTTAAACCATTCCTGTGACACTAGTCAGAAATTCCGATGCTTCACTTCAGGTTTACGGTATCCCTCTGACCTTCTTATTGACGATGAAACGCAGTAATAGCATCGGAATGAAATTGAAAAGGGCACAATGCCGACTTAAGTACAAGAAGACTGACTCTTCTTACTGTCTATGTTTTGAACCATTCCTGTGACACTAGTTATAGATTACGATGCTTCACTTCAGGTTTACTGTATCCCTTGGACCTTCTTATTGACGATGAAACACAGAAAGTGCATCGGAATTAAATACAAAAGGCACAATGCCGACTTAAGTACAAGAAGACTGACTCTTCTTACTGACTATGTTTTGAACCACTCCTGTGACACTAGTTATAGATTCAGATGCTTCACTTCAGATTTACGGTATCCCTCTGACCTTCTTATTGACGATGAAACACAGAAATTGCGTCGGAATTAAATACAAAAGGCACAATGCCGACTTAACTATATGTAGACTGACTTTTCCTACTGGATATGTTTTGAAACATTCCTGTTACCTTAGTTATAGATTCAGATGCTTCACTTCAGGTTTACTGTATTCCTTGGACCTCCGTATTGACGATGAAACACAGAAATTGCATCGGAATTAAATAGAAAAGGCACAATGCCGACTTAAGTACAAGAAGACTGACTCTTCTTTCTGACTATGTTTGGAAGCATTCCTGTGACACTAGTTATAGATTCCGATGCTTCACTTCAGGTTTATAGTATCCCTCTGACCTTCTTATTGACGATGAAACACAGATGTTGCGTCGGAATTAAATAGAAAAAGCACAATGCCGGCTTAAGTACAAGAAGACTGATTCTTCTTACTGAATATGTTTTGAACCATTCCTGTGACACTAGTTATAATTCCGATGCTTCACTTCAGGTTTACTGTATCCCTCTGAACTTCTTACTGACGATGAAACGCAGGAATTGCATCGGAATTAAATAGAAATGGCACAATGCCGACTTAAGTACAAGAAGACTAACTCTTCTTACTGTCTATGGTTTGAACCATTCCTGTGACACTAGTTATAGATTCTGATGCTTCACTTCGGGTTTACTGTATCCCTTGGACCTTCTTATTGAGGATGAAACACAGAAATTGCATCGGAATTAAATAGAAAAGGCACAATGCCGACTTAAGTACAAGAAGACTGACTCCTCTTACTGTCTATGCTTTGAACCATTCCTGTGACACTAGTTATAGATTCCGATGCTTCACTTCAGGTTTATTGTGTCCCTCTGACATTCTTATTGACGATGAAAGACAGCTATTGCATCGGAATTAAATAGAAAAGGCACAATGCCGACTTAAGTACAAGAAGGCAGATTCTTCTTACTGAATATGTTTTGAACCATTCCTGTGACACTAGTTATAGATTCCAATGCTTCACTTCAGGTTTACTGTATCCCTCTAAACTTCTTACTGACGATGAAACGCAGAAATTGCATCGGAATTAAATAGAAAAGGCACAATGCCGACTTAAAAACAAGAAGACTGACTCTTCTTACTGTCTATGGTTTGAAGCATTCCTGTGACACGAGTTATAGATTCCGATGCTTCACTTCAGGTTTACTGTTTCCCTTGGACCTTCTTATTGGCGATGAAACACTGAAAGGGCATCGGAATTAAATAGAAGAGGCACAGTGCCGACTTAAGTACAAAAAGACCCACTCTTCCTACTGTCTATGTTTTGAACCATTCCTGTGACACTAGTTATAGATTCCGATGCTTCACTTCAGGTTTAATGTATTCCTCTGACCTTCCTATTGACGATGAAACACAGAAATTGCATCGGAATTAAATACAAAAGGCACAATGCCGACTTAAGAACAAGAAGACTGACTCTTCTTACTGACTATGTTTGGATAAATTGCTGTGACACTAGTTATAGATTCCGATGCTTCACTTCAGGTTTACTGTATCCCTCTGACCTTCTTATTGACGATGAAACACAGAAATTGCATCAGAATTAAATAGAAAAGGCACAATGCCGACTTAAGTACAAGCAGACTGACTCTTCTTTCTGACTATGTTTTGAACC
The DNA here is from genome assembly GCF_021461395.2 of Schistocerca americana. Lineage (NCBI taxonomy): Eukaryota > Metazoa > Arthropoda > Insecta > Orthoptera > Acrididae > Schistocerca > Schistocerca americana. The sequence continues at coordinate 3,134,582 of NW_025726093.1, forward strand.
ATTCCTGTGACACTAGTTATAGATTCCGATGCTTCACTTCAGGTTTACTGTATCCCTCTGACCTTCTTATTGACGATGAAACACAGAAATTGCATCGGAATTAAATTGAAAAGGCACAATGCCGACCTAAGTACAAGAAGACTGAGTCTTAATACTGTCTATGCTTTAAACCATTCCTGCGACACTAGTTAGAGATTCTGTTGCTTCACTTCAGATTTCCTGTATCCAACTGACTTTCTAATTGACGATGAAACACAGTTATTGCATCGGAATTAAAATGAAAAGGGCACAATGCCGACTTAAGTACAAGAAGACTGACTCTTCTTACTGACTATGTTTTGAACCATTTCTGTGACACTAGTTATAGATTCCGATGCTTCACTTCAGGTTTACTGTATCTCTTGGACCTTCTTATTGACGATGAAACACAGAAATTGCGTCGGAATAAAATACAAAATTCACAATGCCGACTTAAGTACAAGAAGACTGACTCTTCTTACTGACTATGTTTTGAACCATTCCTGTGACACTAGTTATAGATTCAGATGCTTCACTTCAGGTTTACGGTATCCCTCTGACCTTCTTATTGACGATGAAACACAGAAATTGCGTCGGAATTAAATACAAAAGGCACAATGCCGACTTAACTACATGTAGACTGACTTTTCATACTGCCTATGTTGTGAAACATTCCTGTGACCTTAGTTATAGATTCCGATGCTTTATTTCAGGTTTACTGTATCCCTTGGACCTTCTTATTGACGATGAAACACAGAAAGTGCATCGGAATTAAATAGAAGAGGCACAGTGCCGACTTAAGTACAAAAAGACCTACTCTTCCTACTGTCTATGTTTTAAACCATTCCTGTGACACTAGTTATAGATTACGATGCTTCACTTCTGGTTTACTGTATCCCTCTGACCTTCTTATTGACGATGAAACACAGAAATTGCATCGCAATAAAATACAAAAGGCACAATGCCGACTTAAGTACAAGAAGACTGACTCGTCTTACTGTCTATGCTTTGAACCATTCCTGTGACACTAGTTATAGATTCCGATGCTTCACTTCAGGTTTATTGTGTCCCTCTGACCTTCTTATTGACAATGAAAGCCAGCTATTGCATCGGAATTAAATAGAAAAGGCACAATGCCGACTTAAGTACAAGTAGACAGATTCTTCTTACTGAATATGTTTTGAACCATTCCTGTGACACTAGTTATAGATTCCAATGCTTCACTTCAGGTTTACAGTATCCCTCTAAACTTCTTACTGACGATGAAACGCAGAAATTGCATCGGAATTAAATAGAAAAGGCAAAATGCCGACTTAAGTACAAGAAGACTGACTCTTCTTACTGTCTATGGTTTGAAGCATTCCTGTGACACTAGTTATAGATTCCGATGCTTCACTTCAGGTTTACTGTATCCCTTGGACCTTCTTATTGGCGATGAAACACTGAAAGGGCATCGGAATTAAATAGAAGAGGCACAGTGCCGACTTAAGTACAAAAAGACCTACTCTCCCCACTGTCTATGTTTTGTACCATTCCTGTGGCACTAGTTATAGATTACGATGCTTCACTTCTGGTTTACTGTATCCCTTGGACCTTCTTATTGACGGTGAAACACGGAAATTGCATCGGAATTAAATAGAAAAGGGACAATGCCGACTTAAGTACAAGAAGACTGACTCTTCCTACTGTCTATGATTTGAACCATTCCTGTGACGCTAGTTACAGATTCCGATGCTTCACTTCACGTTTACTGTATCCCTCTGACCATCTTATTGACGATGAAACACAGAAATTGCATCGGAATGAAATAGAAAAGGGACAATGCCGACTTAAGTACAAGAAGACTGACTCTTCCTACTGTCTATGTTTGAACCAGTCCTGTGACACTAGTTATATATTCCGATGCATCACTTCAGGTTTTACCGCATCCTTCTGACCTTCTTATTGACGATGAAACACAGAAATTGCATCGGAATTAAATACAAAAGGCACAATGCCGACTTAAGTACAAGAAGACTGACTCAACTTACTGTCTATGATTTTAACCATTCCTATGACACTAGTTATAGATTCCGATGCTTCACTTCAGGTTTACTGTATCCCTCTGAACTTCTCACTGACGATGAAACGCAGAAATTGCATCGGAATTAAATAGAAATGGCACAATGCCGACTTAAGTACAAGAAGACTGACTCTTCTTACTGTCTATGGCTTGAACCACTCCTGTGACACTAGTTATAGATTCCGATGCTTCACTTCAGGTTTACTGTATCCCTCTGACCATCTTATTGACGATGAAACACAGAAATTGTATCGGAATTAAATAAAAAAGGCACAATGCAGACTTAAGTACAAGAAGACTGACTCTTCTTTCTGTCTATGATTTGCACCATTCCTGTGACGCTAGTTACAGATTCTGATGCTTCACTTCAGGTTTACTGTATCCCTCTGACCTTCATATTGACGATGAAACACAGATATTGCATCGGAAATAAATACAAAAATCAAAATGCCGACTTAAGTACAAGAAGACTGACTCAACTTACGGTCTATGATTTGAACAATTCCTGTGACACTAGTTATGGATTCCGATGATTCACTTCATGTTTACTGTATTCCTTGGACATCCGTATTGACGAAGAAACACAGAAATTGCATCGGAATTAAATAGAAAAGGCACAATGCCGACATAAGTACAAGAAGAATGACTCTTCTCTCTGACTATGTTTGGAAGCATTCCTGTGGCACTAGTTATAGATTTCGATGCTCCACTTCAGGTTTATTGTACCCCTCTGACCTTCTTATTGTCGATGAAACACAGAAATTGCATCGGAATTAAATAGAAAAGGCACAATGCCGACTTAAGTGCAAGAAGACTGACTCTTCTTCCTGTCAATGTTTTGAACCATTCCTGTGACGCTTGTTACAGATTCCGATGCTTCACTTCAGGTTTACTGCATCCCTCTGACCTTCTTATTGACGATGGAACACAGAAATTGCATCGGAATTAAATACAAAAGGCACAATGCCGACTTAAGTACAAGAAGACTGACACTTATTACTGTCTATGTTTTGAACCATTCCTGTGACACTAGTTACAGATTCCGATGCTTCACTTCAGGTTTACTGTATCCCCCTGCACTTCTTATTGACGATGAAACACAGAAATTGCATCGGAATAAAATACAAAAATCAAAATGCCGACTTAAGTACAAGAATACTGACTCAACTTACTGTCTAAGATTTGTACCATCCCTGTGACACTAGTTATAGATTCCGATGATTCACTTCAGGTTTACTGTATTCCTTGGACCTCCGTATTGACGATGAACCACAGAAATTGCATCGGAATTAAATAGAAAATTCACAATGCCGACTTAAGTACAAGAAGACTGACTCTTCTTTCCGACTATGTTTGGAAGCATTCCTGTGACACTAGTTATAGATTCCGATGCTTCACTTCAGGTTTATAGTATCCCTCTGACTTTCTTATTGACGACGAAACACAGATATTGCGTCGGAAATTAAATAGAGATGGCACAATGCCGACTTAAGTACAAGAAGACTGACTCTTCTTACTGTCTATGGTTTGAATATTTCCTGTGACACTAGTTGTAGATTCCGATGCTTCACCTCGGGTTTACTGTATCCCTTGGACCTTCTTATTTACGATGAAACACAGAAATTGCATCGGAATTAAATAGAAAAGGCACAATGCCGACTTACGTACAAGAAGACTGACTCCTCTTACTGTCTATGATTTGAACGGTTCCTGTGACGCTAGTTATAGATTCCGATGCTTCACTTAAGGTTTACTGTATCCCTCTGACCTTCTTATTGACGATGAAACACAGAAATTGCATCGGAATTAAATAGAAAAGGCACAATGCCGACCTAAGTACACGAAGACTGAGTCTTCCTACTGTCTATGCTTTAAACCATTCCTGTGACCCTAGTAAGAGATTCCGTTGCTTCACTTCAGATTTCCTGTATCCAACTGACCTTCTAATTGACGATGAAACACAGTTATTGCATCGGAATTAAATACAAAAGGCACAATGCCGACTTAAGAACAAAAAGACTGACTCTTCTTACTGACTATGATTGGATAAATTGCTGTGACACTAGTTATAGATTCCGATGCTTCACTTCAGGTTTACAGCAGCCCTCTTACCTTCTTATTGACGATGAAACATAGATATTGCATCGGAATTAAACAGAAAAGGCACAATGCCGACTTAAGTACAAGAAGACCGACTCTTCCTACTTTCTATGTTGTGAACCATTCCTGTGACACTAGTCATAGATTCCGATTCTTCACTTCAGGTTTACTGTATCCCTCTGACCTTCTTATTGACGATGAAACGCAGATTTTGCATCGGCATTAAATACAAAAGGCACAAAGCCGACGTAAGTACAAGAAGACTGACTCTTCTTACTGACTATGTTTTAAACCATTCCTGTGACACTAGTCAGAAATTCCGATGCTTCACTTCAGGTTTACGGTATCCTTCTGACCTTCTTATTGACGATGAAACGCAGTAATAGCATCGGAATGAAATTGAAAAGGGCACAATGCCGACTTAAGTACAAGAAGACTGACTCTTCTTACTGTCTATGTTTTGAACCATTCCTGTGACACTAGTTATAGATTCCGATGCTTCACTTCAGGTTTACTGTATCCCTTGGACCTTGTTATTGACGATGAAACATAGAAATTGCATCGGTATTAAATACAATAGGCACAGTGCCGCCTTAAGTACAAGACGACTGACCCATCTTACTGTCTATGTTTTGAACCATTCCTGTGACACTAGTTATAGATTCCGATGCTTCACTTCAGGTTTACTGTATCCCTCTGACCCTCTTATTGTCCATGAAACACAGATATTGCATCGGAAATAAATACAAAAATCAAAATGCCGACTTAAGTACAAGAAGACTGACTCAACTTACGGTCTATGATTTGAACAATTCCTGTGACACTAGTAATGGATTCCGATGATTCACTTCATGTTTACTGTATTCCTTGGACATCCGTATTGACGATGAAACACAGAAATTGCATCGGAATTGAATAGAAAAGGCACAATGCCGACATAAGTACAATAAGAATTACTCTTCTCTCTGACTATGTTTGGAAGCATTCCTGTGGCACTAGTTATAGATTCCGATGCATCACTTCAGGTTTATTGTATCCCTCTGACCTTCTTATTGACGATGAAACACAGATATTGCATCGGAATTAAATAGAAAAGGCACAATGCGACTTAAGTACAAGCGGACTGATTCTTCTTACTGAATATGTTTTGAACCGTTCCTGTGACACTAGTTATAGATTCCGATGCTTCACTTCAGGTTTACTGTATCCCTCTGAACGTCTTACTGACGATGAAACACAGAAATTGCATCGGAATTAAATAGAAAAGGCACAATGCCGACTTAAGTACAAGAAGACTGACTCATCTTACTGTCTATGGCTTGAACCACTCCTGTGACACTAGTTATAGATTCCGATGCTTCACTTCAGGTTTACTGTATCCCTCTGACCATCTCATTGACGATGAAACACAGAAATTGTATCGGAATTAAATAAAAAAGGCACAATGCCGACTTAAGTACAAGAAGACTGACTCTTCTTACTGTCTATGATTTGCACCATTCCTGTGACGCTAGTTACAGATTCCGATGCTTCACTTCAGGTTTACTGTATCCCTCTGACCTTCTTATTGACGATGAAACACAGATATTGCATCGGAAATAAATACAAAAATGAAAATGCCGATTAAGTACAAGAACACTGACTCAACTTACTGTCTATGATTTGTACCATCCCTGTGACACTAGTTATAGATTCCGATGATTCACTTCAGGTTTACTGTATTCCTTGGACCTCCGTATTGACGATGAAACACAGAAATTGCATCGGAATTAAATAGAAAATTCACAATGCCGACTTAAGTACAAGAAGACTGACTCTTCTTTCCGACTATGTTTGGAAGCATTCCTGTGACACTAGTTATAGATTCCGATGCTTCACTTCAGGTTTATAGTATCCCTCTGACTTTCTTATTGACGACGAAACACAGATATTGCTACGGAAATTAAATAGAGATGGCACAATGCCGACTTAAGTACAAGAAGACTGATTCCTCTTACTGAATATGTTTTGAACCATTCCTGTGACACTAGTTATAGATTCCGATGCGTCACTTCAGGTTTACTGTATCCGTCTGAACTTCTTACTGACGATGAAACGCAGAAATTGCATCGGAATTAAATAGAAATGGCACAATGCCAACTTAATCACAAGAAGACTGACTCTTCTTACTGTCTATGGTTTGAATATTTCCTGTGACACTAGTTGTAGATTCCGATGCTTCACCTCGGGTTTACTGTATCCCTTGGACCTTCTTATTTACGATGAAACACAGAAATTGCATCGGAATTAAATAGAAAAGGCACAATGCCGACTTACGTACAAGAAGACTGACTCCTCTTACTGTCTATGATTTGAACGGTTCCTGTGACGCTAGTTATAGATTCCGATGCTTCACTTCAGGTTTACTGTATCCCTCTGACCTTCTTATTGACGATGAAACACAGAAATTGCATCGGAATTAAATAGAAAAGGCACAATGCCGACCTAAGTACACGAAGACTGAGTCTTCCTACTGTCTATGCTTTAAACCATTCCTGTGACCCTAGTAAGAGATTCCGTTGCTTCACTTCAGATTTCCTGTATCCAACTGACCTTCTAATTGACGATGAAACACAGTTATTGCATCGGAATTAAATACAAAAGGCACAATGCCGACTTAAGAACAAAAAGACTGACTCTTCTTACTGACTATGATTGGATAAATTGCTGTGACACTAGTTATAGATTCCGATGCTTCACTTCAGGTTTACAGCATCCCTCTGACCTTCTTATTGACGATGAAACATAGATATTGCATCGGAATTAAACAGAAAAGGCACAATGCCGACTTAAGTACAAGAAGACCGACTCTTCCTACTTTCTATGTTGTGAACCATTCCTGTGACACTAGTCATAGATTCCGATTCTTCACTTCAGGTTTACTGTATCCCTCTGACCTTCTTATTGACGATGAAACACAGATATTGCATCGGAATTAAATACAAAAGGCACAAAGCCGACGTAAGTACAAGAAGACTGACTCTTCTTACTGACTATGTTTTAAACCATTCCTGTGACACTAGTCAGAAATTCCGATGCTTCACTTCAGGTTTACGGTATCCTTCTGACCTTCTTATTGACGATGAAACGCAGTAATAGCATCGGAATGAAATTGAAAAGGGCACAATGCCGACTTAAGTACAAGAAGACTGACTCTTCTTACTGTCTATGTTTTGAACCATTCCTGTGACACTAGTTATAGATTCCGATGCTTCACTTCAGGTTTACTGTATCCCTTGGACCTTGTTATTGACGATGAAACATAGAAATTGCATCGGTATTAAATACAATAGGCACAGTGCCGCCTTAAGTACAAGACGACTGACCCATCTTACTGTCTATGTTTTGAACCATTCCTGTGACACTAGTTATAGATTCCGATGCTTCACTTCAGGTTTACTGTATCCATCTGACCTTCTTATTGACCATGAAACACAGATATTGCATCGGAAATAAATACAAAAATCAAAATGCCGACTTAAGTACAAGAAGACTGACTCAACTTACGGTCTATGATTTGAACAATTCCTGTGACACTAGTTATTTATTCCGATGATTCACTTCATGTTTACTGTATTCCTTGGACATCCGTATTGACGATGAAACACAGAAATTGCTCCGGAATTCAATAGAAAAGGCACAATGCCGACATAAGTACAATAAGAATTACTCTTCTCTCTGACTATGTTTGGAAGCATTCCTGTGGCACTAGTTATAGATTCCGATGCATCACTTCAGGTTTATTGTATCCCTCTGACCTTCTTATTGAAGATGAAACACAGATATTGCATCGGAATTAAATAGAAAAGGCACAATGCCGACTTAAGTACAAGCGGACTGATTCTTCTTACTGAATATGTTTTGAACCGTTCCTGTGACACTAGTTATAGATTCCGATGCTTCACTTCAGGTTTACTGTATCCCTCTGAACGTCTTACTGACGATGAAACACAGAAATTGCATCGGAATTAAATAGAAAAGGCACAATGCCGACTTAAGTACAAGAAGACTGACTCATCTTACTGTCTATGGCTTGAACCACTCCTGTGACACTAGTTATAGATTCCGATGCTTCACTTCAGGTTTACTGTATCCCTCTGACCATCTCATTGACGATGAAACACAGAAATTGTATCGGAATTAAATAAAAAAGGCACAATGCCGACTTAAGTACAAGAAGACTGACTCTTCTTACTGTCTATGATTTGCACCATTCCTGTGACGCTAGTTACAGATTCCGATGCTTCACTTCAGGTTTACTGTATCCCTCTGACCTTCTTATTGACGATGAAACACAGATATTGCATCGGAAATAAATACAAAAATCAAAATGCCGACTTAAGTACAAGAAGACTGACTCAACTTACGGTCTATGATTTGAACAATTCCTGTGACACTAGTTATGGATTCCGATGATTCACTTCATGTTTACTGTATTCCTTGGACATCCGTATTGACGATGAAACACAGAAATTGCATCGGAATTAAATAGAAAAGGCACAATGCCGACATAAGTACAAGAAGAATGACTCTTCTCTCTGACTATGTTTGGAAGCATTCCTGTGGCACTAGTTATAGATTTCGATGCTTCACTTCAGGTTTATTGTATCCCTCTGACCTTCTTATTGACGATGAAACACAGAAATTGCATCGGAATTAAATACAAAAGGCAAAATGCAGACTTAAGTGCAAGAAGACTGACTCTTCTTACCGTCAATGTTTTGAACCATTCCTGTGACGCTTGTTACAGATTCCGATGCTTCACTTCAGGTTTTCTGCATCCCTCTGACCTTCTTATTGACGATGGAACACAGACATTGCATCGGAATTAAATACAAAAGGCACAATGCCGACTTAAGTACAAGAAGACTGACACTTCTTACTGTCTATGTTTTGAACCATTCCTGTGACACTAGTTACAGATTCCGATGCTTCACTTCAGGTTTACTGTATCCCTCTGCACTTCTTATTGACGATGAAACACAGAAATTGCGTCGGAATAAAATACAAAAATCAAAATGCCGACTTAAGTACAAGAACACTGACTCAACTTACTGTCTATGATTTGTACCATTCCTGTGACACTAGTTATAGATTCCGATGATTCACTTCAGGTTTACTGTATTCCTTGGACCTCCGTATTGACGATGAAACACAGAAATTGCATCGGAATTAAATTGAAAATTCACAATGCCGACTTAAGTACAAGAAGACTGACTCTTCTTTCTGACTATGTTTGGAAGCATTCCTGTGACACTAGTTATAGATTCCGATGCTTCACTTCAGGTTTATAGTATCCCTCTGACCTTCTTGTTGACGATGAAACACAGATATTGCGTCGTAAATTAAATACAAAAGGCACAATGCCGACTTAAGTACAAGAAGACTGATTCCTCTTACTGAATATGTTTTGAACCATTCCTGTGACACTAGTTATAGATTCCGATGCGTCACTTCAGGTTTACTGTATCCGTCTGAACTTCTTACTGACGATGAAACGCAGAAATTGCATCGGAATTAAATAGAAATGGCACAATGCCAACTTAAGTACAAGAAGACTGACTCTTCTTACTGTCTATGGTTTGAATATTTCCTGTGACACTAGTTATAGATGCCGATGCTTCACCTCGGGTTTACTGTATCCCTTGGACCTTCTTATTTACGATGAAACACAGAAATTGCATCGGAATTAAATAGAAAAGGCACAATGCCGACTTACGTACAAGAAGACTGACTCCTCTTACTGTCTATGATTTGAACGGTTCCTGTGACGCTAGTTACAGATTCCGATGCTTCACTTCAGGTTTACTGTATCCCTCTGACCATCTTATTGACGATGAAACACAGAAATTGCATCGGAATTAAATAGAAAAGGCACAATGCCGACTTAAGTACAAGAAGACTAACCATTCTTACTGTCTATGCTTTGAACCATTCCTTTGACACTAGTTATAGATTCCGATGCTTCACTTCAGGTTTATTGTATCCCTCTGACCTTCTTATTGACGATGAAACACAGCTATTGCATCGGAATTAAATAGAAAAGGCACAATGCCGACTTAAGTACAAGAAGACTGATTCTTCTTACTGAATATGTTTTGAACCATTACTGTGACACTAGTTATAGATTCCGATGCTTCACTTCAAGTTTACTGTATCCCTCTGAACTTCTTACCGACGATGAAACGCAGAAATTGCATCGGAATTAAATAGAAAAGGCACAATGCCGAATTAAGTACAAGAAGACGGACTCTTCTTACTCTCTATGGTTTGAAGCATTCCTGTGACACTAGTTATAGATTCCGATGCTTCACTTCAGGTTTACTCTATCCCTTGGACCTTCTTATTGACGATGAAACACAGAAATTGCATCGGAATTAAATAGAAAAAGCACAATGCCGACTTAAGTACAAGAAGACTGACACTTCTTACTGTCTATGATTTGAACCATTCCTGTGACGCTAGTTACAGATTCCGATGCTTCACTTCACGTTTACTGTATCCCTCTGACCATCTTATTGACGATGAAACACAGAAATCGCAACGGAATTAAATAGAAAAGGCACAATGCCGACTTAAGAACAAGAAGACTGACTCTTCTTTCTGACTATGTTTTGAACCATTCCTGTGACACTAGTTATAGATTCCGATGCTTCACTTCAGGTTTACTGTATCCCTCTGACCTTCTTATTGACGATGAAACACAGAAATTGCATCGGAATGAAATAGAAAAGGCACAATGCCGACCTAAGTACACGAAGACTGAGTCTTCCTACTGTCTATGCTTTAAACCATTCCTGTGACCCTAGTTACAGATTCCGTTGCTTCACTTCAGATTTCCTGTATCCAACTGACCTTCTAATTGACGATGAAACACAGCTATTGCATCGGAATTAAATAGAAAAGGCACAATGCCGACTTAAGTACAAGAAGACTGATTCTTCTTACTGAATATGTTTTGAACCATTCCTGTGACACTAGTTATAGATTCCAATGCTTCACTTCAGGTTTACTGTATCCCTCTAAACTTCTTACTGACGATGAAACGCAGAAATTGCATCGGAATTAAATAGAAAAGGCACAATGCCGACTTAAAAACAAGAAGACTGACTCTTCTTACGGTCTATGGTTTGAAGCATTCCTGTGACACGAGTTATAGATTCCGATGCTTCACTTCAGGTTTACTGTTTCCCTTGGACCTTCTTATTGGCGATGAAACACTGAAAGGGCATCGGAATTAAATAGAAGAGGCACAGTGCCGACTTAAGTACAAAAAGACCCACTCTTCCTACTCTCTATGTTTTGAACCATTCCTGTGACACTAGTTATAGATTCCGATGCTTCACTTCAGGTTTAATGTATTCCTCTGACCTTCTTATTGACGATGAAACACAGAAATTGCATCGGAATTAAATACAAAAGGCACAATGCCGACTTAAGAACAAGAAGACTGACTCTTCTTACTGACTATGTTTGGATAAATTGCTGTGACACTAGTTATAGATTCCGATGCTTCACTTCAGGTTAACTGTATCCCTCTGACCTTCTTATTGACGATGAAACACAGAAATTGCATCAGAATTAAATAGAAAAGGCACAATGCCGACTTAAGTACAAGCAGACTGACTCTTCTTTCTGACTATGTTTTGAACCATTCCTGTGACACTAGTTATAGATTCCGATGCTTCACTTCAGGTTTACTGTATCCCTCTGACCTTCTTATTGACGATGAAACACAGAAATTGCATCGGAATTAAATTGAAAAGGCACAATGCCGACCTAAGTACAAGAAGACTGAGTCTTAATACTGTCTATGCTTTAAACCATTCCTGCGACACTAGTTAGAGATTCTGTTGCTTCACTTCAGATTTCCTGTATCCAACTGACTTTCTAATTGACGATGAAACACAGTTATTGCATCGGAATTAAAATGAAAAGGGCACAATGCCGACTTAAGTACAAGAAGACTGACTCTTCTTACTGACTATGTTTTGAACCATTTCTGTGACACTAGTTATAGATTCCGATGCTTCACTTCAGGTTTACTGTATCTCTTGGACCTTCTTATTGACGATGAAACACAGAAATTGCATCGGAATTAAATACAAAATGCACAATGCCGCCTTAAGTACAAGAAGACTGACTCTTCTTACTAACTATGTTTTGAGCCATTCCTGTGACACTAGTTATAGATTCTGATGCTTCACTTCAGGTTTACAGTATCCCTCTGACCTTCTTATTGACGATGAAACACAGAAATTGCGTCGGAATTAAATACAAAAGGCACAATGCCGACTTAAGTACAAGAAGACTGACTCTTCTTACTGACTATGTTTTGAACCATTCCTGTGACACTAGTTATAGATTCAGATGCTTCACTTCAGGTTTACGGTATCCCTCTGACCTTCTTATTGACGATGAAACACAGAAATTGCGTCGGAATTAAATACAAAAGGCACAATGCCGACTTAACTACATGTAGACTGACTTTTCCTACTGCCTATGTTTTGAAACATTCCTGTGACCTTAGTTATAGATTCCGATGCTTCATTTCAGGTTTACTGTATCCCTTGGACCTTCTTATTGACGATGAAACACAGAAAGGGCATCGGAATTAAATAGAAGAGGCACAGTGCCGACTTAAGTACAAAAAGACCTACTCTTCCTACTGTCTATGTTTTAAACCATTCCTGTGACACTAGTTGTAGATTACGATGCTTCACTTCTGGTTTACTGTATCCCTCTGACCTTCTTATTGACGATGAAACACAGAAATTGCATCGCAATAAAATACAAAAGGCACAATGCCGACGTAAGTACAAGAACACTGACTCAACTTACTGTCTATGAATTTAAGCATTCCTATGACACTAGTTATAGATTCCGATGATTCACTTCAGGTTTACTGTATTCCTTGGACCTCCGTATTTACGATGAAACACAGAAATTGCATCGGAATTAAATAGAAAAGGCACAATGCCGACTTAAGTACAAGAAGACTGACTCCTCTTACTGACTATGCTTTGAACCATTCCTGTGACACTAGTTATAGATTCCGATGCTTCACTTCAGGTTTATTGTGTCCCTCTGACCTTCTTATTGACAATGGAAGACAGCTATTGCATCGGAATTAAATAGAAAAGGCACAATGCCGACTTAAGTACAAGTAGACAGATTCTTCTTACTGAATATGTTTTGAACCATTCCTGTGACACTAGTTATAGATTCCAATGCTTCACTTCAGGTTTACAGTATCCCTCTAAACTTCTTACTGACGATGAAACGCAGAAATTGCATCGGAATTAAATAAAAAAGGCACAATGCCGACTTAAGTACAAGAAGACTGACTCTTCTTACTGTCTATGGTTTGAAGCATTCCTGTGACACTAGTTATAGATTCCGATGCTTCACTTCATGTTTACTGTATCCCTTGGACCTTCTTATTGGCGATGAAACACTGAAAGGGCATCGGAATTAAATAGAAGAGGCACAGTGCCGACTTAAGTACAAAAAGACCTACTCTTCCCACTGTCTATGTTTTGTACCATTCCTGTGGCACTAGTTATAGATTACGATGCTTCACTTCTGGTTTACTGTATCCCTTGGACCTTCTTATTGACGATGAAACACGGAAATTGCATCGGAATTAAATAGAAAAGGGACAATGCCGACTTAAGTACAAGAAGACTGACTCTTCCTACTGTCTATGATTTGAACCATTCCTGTGACGCTAGTTACAGATTCCGATGCTTCACTTCACGTTTACTGTATCGCTCTGACCATCTTATTGACGATGAAACACAGAAATTGCATCGGAATGAAATAGAAAAGGCACAATGCCGACTTAAGTACAAGAAGACTGACTCTTCCTACTGTCTATGTTTGAACCAGTCCTGTGACACTAGTTATATATTCCGATGCATCACTTCAGGTTTTACCGCATCCTTCTGACCTTCTTATTGACGATGAAACAAAGAAATTGCATCGGAATTAAATACAAAAGGCACAGTGCTGACTTAAGTACAAGAAGACTGACTCTTCTTTCTCACTATGTTTGGAATCATTCCTGTGACACTAGTTATAGATTCCGATGCTTCACTTCAGGTTTATTGTATCCCTCTGACCTTCTTATTGACGATGAAACACAGAAATTGCATCGGAATTAAATACAAAAGGCACAATGCCGACTTAAGTACAAGAGGACTGACTCTTCTTACTGACTATGTTTGTATCCATTGCTGTGACACTAGTTATAGATTCCGATGCTTCACTTCAGGTTTACTGTATCCCTCTGACCTTCTTATTGACAATGAAACACAGAAATTGCGTCAGAATTAAATAGAAAAGGCACAATGCCGACTTAAGTACAAGCAGACTGACTCTTCTTTCTGACTATGTTTTGAACCATTCCTGTGACACTAGTTGTAGATTCCGATGCTTCACTTCAGGTTTACTTTATCCCTCTGACCTTCTTATTGACAATGAAACACAGAAACTGCATCGGAATTAAATAGAAAAGGCACAATGCTGACCTAAGTACAAGAAGGCTGAGTTTTCCTACTGTCTATGATTTAAACCATTCCTGTGACACTAGTTAGAGATTCCGATGCTTCACTTCAGATTTCCTGTATCCCACTGACCTTCTAATTGACGATTAAACACAGTTATTGCATCGGAATTAAATTGAAAAGGGCACAATGCCGACTTAAGTACAAGAAGACTGACTCTTGTTACTGACTATGTTTTGAACCATTCCTGTGACACTAGTTATAGATTCCGATGCTTCACTTCAGGTTTACTGTATCCCTCTGACCTTCTTTTTGACGATGAAACATAGAAATTGCATCGGAAATAAATAGAAAAGGCACAATTCCGACTCAAGTACAAGAAGACTGGCCTTTCTAACTGTCTATGCTTTGAACCATTCCTGTGACACTAGTTATAGATTCCGATGCTTCACTTCAGGTTTACAGTATCCCTCTGACCTTCTTATTGACGATGAATCATAGATATTGCATCGGAATTAAATACAAAAGGCACAATGCCGACTTAAGTACAAGAACACTGACTCAACTTACTGTCTATGAATTTAAGCATTCCTATGACACTAGTTATAGATTCCGATGGATCACTTCAGGTTTACTGTGTTCCTTGGACCTCCGTATTTACGATGAAACACAGAAATTGCATCGGAATTAAATAGAAAAGGCACAATGCCGACTTAAGTACAAGAAGACTGACTCTTCTTTCTGACTATGTTTGGAAGCATTCCTGTGACACTAGTTATAGATTCCGAAGCTTCACTTCAGGTTTATAGTATCCCTCTGACCTTCTTATTGACGATGAAACACAGATGTTGCGTCGGAATTAAATAGAATAAGCACAATGCCGGCTTAAGTACAAGAAGACTGATTCTTCTTACTGAATATGTTTTGAACCATTCCTGTGACACTAGTTATAGATCCCGATGCTTCACTTCAGGTTTACTGTATCCCTCTGAACTTCTTACTGACGATGAAACGCAGAAATTGCATCGGAATTAAATAGAAATGGCACAATGCCGACTTAAGCACAAGAAGACTGACTCTTCTTACTGTCTATGGTTTGAGCCATTCCTGTGACGCTAATTATAGATTCCGATGCTTCACTTCGGGTTTACCGTATCCCTTGGACCTTCTTATTGACGATGAAAGACAGAAATTGCATCGGAATTAAATAGAAAAGGCACAATGCCGACTTAAGTACAAGAAGACTGACTCCTCTTACTGTCTATGCTTTGAACCATTCCTGTGACACTAGTTATAGATTCCGATGCTTCACTTCAGGTTTATTGTGTCCCTCTGACCTTCTTATTGACAATGAAAGACAGCTATTGCATCGGAATTAAATAGAAAAGGCACAATGCCGACTTAAGTAGAAGAAGACAGATTCTTCTTACTGAATATGTTTTGAACCATTCCTGTGACACTAGTTATAGATTCCAATGCTTCACTTCAGGGTTACAGTATCCCTCTAAACTTCTTACTGACGATGAAACGCAGAAATTGCATCGGAATTAAATAGAAAAGGCACAATGCCGACTTAAGTACAAGAAGACTGACCCTTCTTACTGTCTATGGTTTGAAGCATTCCTGTGACACTAGTTATAGATTCCCATGCTTCACTTCAGGTTTACTGTATCCCTTGGACCTTCTTATTGGCGATGAAACACTGAAAGGGCATCGGAATTAAATAGAAGAGGCACAGTGCCGACTTAAGTACAAAAAGACCTACTCTTCCCACTGTCTATGTTTTGTACCATTCCTGTGGCACTAGTTATAGATTACGATGCTTCAGTTCTGGTTTACTGTATCCCTCTGACCTTCTTATTGACGATGAAACACAGAAATTGCATCGCAAGAAAATACAAAAGGCACAATGCCGACTTAAGTACAAGAAGACTGACTCAACTTACTGTCTATGATTTTAACCATTCCTGTGACCCTAGTTATAGATTCCGATGCTTCACTTCAGGTTTACTGTATCCCTCTGAACTTCTTACTGACGATGAAACGCAGAAATTGCATCGGAATTAAATAGAAATGGCACAATGCCGACTTAAGTACAAGAAGACTGACTCTTCTTACTGTCTATGGTTTGAACCATTCCTGTGACACTAGTTATAGATTCCGATGCTTCACTTCGGGTTTACTGTATCCCTTGGACCTTCTTATTGACGATGAAACACAGAAATTGCATCGGAATTAAATAGAAAAGGCACAATGCCGACTTAAGTACAAGAAGACTGACCCCTCTTACTGTCTATGCTTTGAACCATTCCTGTGACACTAGTTATAGATTCCGATGCTTCACTTCAGGTTTACTGTATCCCTTGGACCTTCTTATTGACGATGAAACACAGAAATTGCATCGGAATTAAATAGAAAAGGGACAATGCCGACTTAAGTACAAGAAGACTGACTCTTCCTAGTGTCTATGATTTGAACCATTCCTGTGACGCTAGTTACAGATTCCGATGCTTCACTTCACGTTTACTGTATCCCTCTGACCATCTTATTGACGATGAAACACAGAAATTGCATCGGAATGAAATAGAAAAGGCACAATGCCGACTTAAGTACAAGAAGACTGACTCTTCCTACTGTCTATGTTTGAACCAGTCCTGTGACACTAGTTATATATTCCGATGCATCACTTCAGGTTTTACCGCATCCCTCTGACCTTCTTATTGACGATGAAACAAAGAAATTGCATCGGAATTAAATACAAAAGGCACAGTGCTGACTTAAGTACAAGAAGACTGACTCTTCTTTCTGACTATGTTTGGAAGCATTCCTGTGACACTAGTTATAGATTCCGATGCTTCACTTCAGGTTTATTGTATCCCTCTGACCTTCTTATTGACGATGAAACACAGAAATTGCATCGGAATTAAATACAAAAGGCACAATGCCGACTTAAGTACAAGAGGACTGACTCTTCTTACTGACTATGTTTGTATCCATT
This sequence comes from Schistocerca americana, assembly GCF_021461395.2. Classification (NCBI taxonomy): domain Eukaryota; kingdom Metazoa; phylum Arthropoda; class Insecta; order Orthoptera; family Acrididae; genus Schistocerca; species Schistocerca americana. The sequence goes on from NW_025726093.1 coordinate 3,152,307, forward strand.
GCTGTGACACTAGTTATAGATTCCGATGCTTCACTTCAGGTTTACTGTATCCCTCTGACCTTCTTATTGACAATGAAACACAGAAATTGCGTCAGAATTAAATAGAAAAGGCACAATGCCGACTTAAGTACAAGCAGACTGACTCTTCTTTCTGACTATGTTTTGAACCATTCCTGTGACACTAGTTATAGATTCCGATGCTTCACTTCAGGTTCACTTTATCCCTCTGACCTTCTTATTGACAATGAAACACAGAAATTGCATCGGAATTAAATAGAAAAGGCACAAAGCTGACCTAAGTACAAGAAGGCTGAGTCTTCCTACTGACTATGATTTAAACCATTCCTGTGAGACTAGTTAGAGATTCCGATGCTTCACTTCAGATTTCCTGTATCCCACTGACCTTCTAATTGACGATTAAACACAGTTATTGCATCGGAATTAAATTGAAAAGGGCACAATGCCGACTTAAGTACAAGAAGACTGACTCTTGTTACTGACTATGTTTTGAACCATTCCTGTGACACTAGTTATAGATTCCGATGCTTCACTTCAGGTTTACTGTATCCCTCTGACCTTCTTTTTGACGATGAAACATAGAAATTGCATCGGAAATAAATAGAAAAGGCACAATTCCGACTCAAGTACAAGAAGACTGGCCCTTCTAACTGTCTATGTTTTGAACCATTCCTGTGACACTAGTTATAGATTCTGATGCTTCACTTCAGGTTTACAGTATCCCTCTGACCTTCTTATTGACGATGAAACATAGATATTGCATCGGAATTAAATAGAAAAGGCACAAGGCCGACTTAAGTACAAGAAGACCGACTCTTCCTACTTTCTATGTTTTGAACCATTCCTGTGACACTAGTCATAGATTCCGATTCTTCACTTCAGGTTTACTGTATCCCTCTGACCTTCGTATTGACGATGAAACACAGATATTGCATCGGAATGAAATACAAAAGGCACAAAGCCTACGTAAGTACAAGAGGACTGACTCTTCTTACTGACTATGATTTAAACCATTCCTGTGACACTAGTTAGAAATTCCGATGCTTCACTTCATGTTTTCGGTATCCCTCTGACCTTCTTATTGACGATGAAACACAGTAATTGCATCGGAATTAAATTGAAAAGGGCACAATGCCGACTTAAGTACAAGAAGACTGACTCTTCTTACTGACTATGTTTTGAACCATTCCTGTGACACTAGTTATAGATTCCGATGCTTCACTTCAGGTTTACGGTATCCCTCTCACCTTCTTGTTGACGATGAAACACAGAAATTGCATCGGAATTAAATACAAAAGACACAATTCCGACTTAACTACATGTAGACTGACTCTTCCTACTGTCTATGTTTTGAAACATGCCTGTGACCTTAGTTATAGATTCCGATGCTTCATTTCTGGTATACTGTATCCCTTGGACCTTCTTATTGACGATGAAACACAGAAAGGGCATCGGAATTAAATAGAAGAGGCACAGTGACGACTTAAGTAAAAGAGGGCCTACTCTTCCTACTGTCTATGTTTTGAACCATACCTGTGACACTAGTTATAGATTACGATGCTTCACTTCAGGTTTAATGTATCCCTCTGAGCTTCTTATTGACGATGAAACACAGAAATTGCATCGCAATTAAATACAAAAGGCACAATGCCGATTTAAGTGCAAGAAGATTGAATCTTCTTACTGTCTATGTTTTGAACTATTCCTGTGACGCTAGTTACAGATTCCGATGCATCACTTCAGGTTTTACCGCATCCCTCTGACCTTCTTATTAACGATGAAACAAAGAAATTGCATCGGAATTAAATACAAAAGGCACAATGCTGACTTAAATACAAGAAGACTGATTCTTCTTTCTGACTATGTTTTGAACCATTCCTGTGACACTAGTTATGGATTCCGATGCTTCACTTCAGGTTTACTGTATCCCTCTGAACTTCTTACTGACGATGAAACGCAGAAATTGCATCGGAATTAAATAGAAAAGGCACAATGCCGACTTAAGTGCAAGAAGAGTGACTCTTCTTACTGTCTATGGTTTGAAGCATTCCTGTGACTCTAGTTATAGATTCCGATGCTTCACTTCAGGTTTACTGTATCCCTTGGACCTTCTTATTGACGATGGAACACAGAAATTTCATCGGAACTAAATAGAAAAGGCACAATGCCGACTTAAGTACAAGAAGACTGACTCTTCTTACTGCCTATGATTTAAACCATATCTGTAACGCTAGTTACAGATTCCGATGCTTCACTTCACGTTTACTGTATCCCTCTGACCATCTTATTGACGATGAAACACAGTAGTTGCATCGGAATTAAATAGAACAGGCACAATGCCGACTTAAGTAGAAGAAGACTGACTCTTCCTACTGTCTATGATTTGAACCAATCCTGTGACACTAGTTATAGATTACGATGCTTCACTTCAGGGTTATTGTATCCCTCTGACCTTCTTATTGACGATGAAACACAGAAATTGCATCGGAATTAAATACAAAAGGCACAATGCCGACTTAAGTACAAGAAGACAGACTCTTCTTACTGAATATATTTTGAACCATTCCTGTGACACTAGTTATTGATTCCGATGCTTCACTTCAGGTTTACTGTATCCCTCTGAACTTCTTACTGACGATGAAACGCAGAAATTGCATCGGAATTAAATAGAAATGGCACAATGCCGACTTAAGTACAAGAAGACTGACTCTTCTTACTGTCTATGGTTTGAACCATTCCTGTGACACTAGTTATAGATTCCGATGCTTCACTTCGGGTTTACTGTATCCCTTGGACCTTCTTATTGACGATGAAACACAGAAATTGCATCGTAATTAAATAGAAAAGGCACAATGCCGACTTAAGTACAAGAAGACTGACTCCTCTTACCGTCTATGCTTTGAACCATTCCTGTGACACTAGTTATAGATTCCGATGCTTCACTTCAGGTTTACTGTATCCCTTGGACCTTCTTATTGACGATGAAACACAGAAATTGCATCGGAATTAAATAGAAAAGGGACAATGCCGACTTAAGTACAAGGAGACTGACTCTTCCTACTGTCTATGATTTGAACCATTCCTGTGACGCTAGTTACAGATTCCGATGCTTCACTTCCTGTTTACTGTATCCCTCTGACCATCTTATTGACGATAAACACAGAAATTGCATCGGAATGAAATAGAAATGGCACAATGCCGACTTAAGTACAAGAAGACTGACTCTTCCTACTGTCTATGTTTGAACCAGTCCTGTGACACTAGTTATATATTCCGATGCATCACTTCAGGTTTTACCGCATCCCTCTGACCTTCTTATTGACGATGAAACAAAGAAATTGCATCGGAATAAATACAAAAGGCACAGTGCTGACTTAAGTACAAGAAGACTGACTCTTCTTTCTGACTATGTTTGGAAGCATTCCTGTGACACTAGTTATAGATTCCGATGCTTCACTTCAGGTTTATTGTATCCCTCTGACCTTCTTATTGACGATGAAACACAGAAATTGCATCGGAATTAAATACAAAAGGCACAATGCCGACTTAAGTACAAGCAGACTGACTCTTCTTTCTGACTATGTTTTGAACCATTCCTGTGACACTAGTTATAGATTCCGATGCTTCACTTCAGATTTACTTTATCCCTCTGACCTTCTTATTGACAATGAAACACAGAAATTGCATCGGAATTAAATAGAAAAGGCACAATGCTGACCTAAGTACAAGAAGGCTGAGTCTTCCTACTGTCTATGATTTAAACCATTCCTGTGACACTAGTTAGAGATTCCGATGCTTTATTTCAGATTTCCTGTATCCCACGGACCTTCTAATTGACGATTAAACACAGTTATTGCATCGGAATTAAATTGAAAAGGGCACAATGCCGACTTAAGTACAAGAAGACTGACTCTTGTTACTGACTATGTTTTGAACCATTCCTGTGACACTAGTTATAGATTCCGATGCTTCACTTCAGGTTTACTGTATCCCTCTGACCTTCTTTTTGACGATGAAACATAGAAATTGCATCGGAAATAAATAGAAAAGGCACAATTCCGACTCAAGTACAAGAAGACTGGCCCTTCTAACTGTCTATGTTTTGAACCATTCCTGTGACACTAGTTATAGATTCCGATGCTTCACTTCAGGTTTACAGTATCCCTCTGACCTTCTTATTGACGATGAAACATAGATATTGCATCGGAATTAAATAGAAAAGGCACAATGCCGACTTAAGTACAAGAAGACCGACTCTTCCTACTTTCTATGTTTTGAACCATTCCTGTGACACTAGTCATAGATTCCGATTCTTCACTTCAGGTTTACTGTATCCCTCTGACCTTCTTATTGACGATGAAAAACAGTTATTGCATAGGAATGAAATACAAAAGGCACAAAGCCTACGTAAGTACAAGAGGACTGACTCTTCTTACTGACTATGTTTTAAACCATTCCTGTGACACTACTTAGAAATTCCGATGCTTCACTTCATGTTTTTGGTATACCTCTGACCTTCTTATTGACGGTGAAACACAGTAATTGCATCGGAATTAAATTGAAAAGGGCACAATGCCGACTTAAGTACAAGAAGACTGACTCTTCTTACTGACTATGTTTTGAACCATTCCTGTGACACTAGTTATAGATTCCGATGCTTCACTTCAGGTTTACTGTATCCCTCTGACCTTCTTATTGACGATGAAACACAGAAATTGCATCGGAATTAAATACAAAAGACACAATGCCGACTTAACTACATGTAGACTGACTCTTCCTACTGTCTATGTTTTGAAACATGCCTGTGACCTTAGTTATAGATTCCGATGCTTCACATCGGGTATACTGTATCCCTTGGACCTTCTTATTGACGATGAAACACAGAAAGGGCATCGGAATTAAATAGAAGAGGCACAGTGCCGACTTAAGTACAAGAGGGCCTACTCTTCCTACGGTCTATGTTTTGAACCATTCCTGTGCCACTAGTTAGAGATTCCGATGATTCACTTCAGATTTACTATATCCCTCTGACCTTCTAATTGACGATGAAACACAGTAATTGCATCGGAATTAAATTGAAAAGGGCACAATGCCGACTTAAGTACAAGAAGACTGACTATTCTTACTAACTATGTTTTGAAGCATTCCTGTGACACTAGTTATAGATTCCGATGCTTCACTTCAGGTTTACAGTAACCCTCTGACCTTCTTATTGGCGATGAAACAAGGAAATTCCATCGGAATTGAATACAAAATGCACAATGCCGCCTTAAGTACAAGAAGACTGACTCTTCTTACTGACTGTTTTGAACCACTCCTGTGGCACTAGTTATAGATTCCGATGTTTCACTTCAGGTTTACTGTATCCCTCTGACCTTCTTATTTACGATGAAACACAGAAATTGCATTGGAAGTATATACAAATGGCACAATGCCACTTAAGTACAAGAAGACTAACTCTCCTTACTGTCAATGCTTTGAACCATTCCTGTGACACTACTTATAGATTCCGATGCATCACTTAAGGTTTACTGTATCCCTTGGACCTTCCTATTGACGATGAAACACAGAAACTGCATCGGTATTAAATACAAAAGGCACAATGCCGACTTAAGTACAAGAAGACTGACCCTTCTTACTGTCTATGTTTTGAACCATTCCTGTGACACTAGTTATAGATTCCGATGCTTCACTTCAGGTTTACTGTATCCCTCTGCACTTCTTATTGTCTATGAAACACAGAAATTGCATCGGAATTAAATACAAAAATCAAAATGCCGACTTAAGCACAAGAAGACTGACTCAACTTACTGTCTATGATTTGAATCATTCCTGTGACACTAGTTATAGATTACAATGATTCACGTCTGGTTTACTGTATTCCTTGGACCTCCGTATTGACGATGAAACACAGATATTGCATCGGAATTAAATAGAAAAGCACAATGCCGACTTAAGTACAAGAAGATTGACTCTTCTTTCTGACTATGTTTGGAAGCATTCCTGTGACACTAGTTATAGATTCCGATGCTTAACTTCAGGTTTATTGTATCCCTCTGACCTTCTTATTGACGATGAAACACAGATAATGCGTCGGAATTAAATAGAAAAGGCACAATGCCGACTTAAGTACAAGAAGTCTGATTCTTCTTACTGAATATGTTTTGAACCATTCCTGTGACACTAGTTACAGATTCCGATGCTTCACTTCAGGTTTACTGTATCCCTCTGACCATCTTATTGACGATGAAACGCAGAAATTGCAACGGAATTAAATAGAAATGGCACAATGCCGACTTAAGTACAAGAAGACTAACCATTCTTACTGTCTATGCTTTGAACTATTCCTGTGACACTAGTTATAGATTTCGATGCTTCACTTCAGGTTTATTGTATCCCTCTGACCTTCTTATTAACGATGAAACACAGATATAGCATCGGAATTAAATAGAAAAGGCACAATGCCGCCCTAAGTACAAGAAGACTGATTCTTCTTACTGAATATGTTTTGAACCATTCCTGTGACACTAGTTATAGACTCTGATGTTTCACTTCAGGTTTATTGTATCCCTCTGACCTTCTTATTGACGATGAAACTCAGATGTTGCATCGGAATTAAATAGAAAAGGCACAATGCCGACTTAAGTACAGGAAGACTGATTCTTCTTATTGAATATGTTTGAACCATTTTTGTGACGCTAGTTATAGATTCCGATGCTTCACTTCATATTTTCTGTATCCCTCTGACCATCTTATTGACGATGAAACACAGAAATTGCATCGGAATTAAATAGAAAGGGCACAATGCCGACTTAAGTACAAGAAGACTGAATCTCCCTACTGTCTATGCTTTGAACCAGTCCTGTGACACTAGTTATAGATTCCGATGCTTCACTTCAGGTTTAATGTATCCCTCTGACCTTCTTATTGACGATGAAACACAGAAATTGCATCGGAATTAAATACAAAAGGAACAATGCCGACTTAAGTACAAGAAGACTGACTCTTCTTACTGACTATGTTTTGAACCATTCCTGTGACACTAGTTATAGATTCCGATGATTCACTTCAGGATTACTGTATCCCTTGGACCTTCTTATTGACGATGAAACACAGAAATTGCATCGGAATTAAATAGAAACGCACAATGCCGACCTAAGTACAAGAAGACAGAGTCTTCCTACTGTCTATGTTTTAAACCATTCCTGTGACACTAGTTAGAGATTCCGATGATTCACTTCAGATTTACTGTATCCCTCTGACCTTCTAATTGACGATGAAACACAGTAATTGCATCGGAATTAAATTGAAAAGGGCACAATACCGACTTAAGTACAAGAAGACTGACTATTCTTACTAACTATGTTTTGAAGCATTCCTGTGACACTAGTTATAGATTCCGATGCTTCACTTCAGGTTTACTGTAACCCTCTGACCCTCTTATTGGCGATGAAACACAGAAATTCCATCGGAATTAAATACAAAATGCACAATGCCGCCTTAAGTACAAGAAGACTGACTCTTCTTACTGACTGTTTTGTACCACTCCTGTGGCACTAGTTATAGATTCCGATGCTTCACTTCAGGTTTACTGTATCCCTCTGCACTTCTTATTGACGATGAAACACAGAAATTGCATCGGAATTAAATACAAAAATCAAAATGCCGACTTAAGCACAAGAAGACTGACTCAACTTACTGTCTATGATTTGAACCATTCCTGTGACACTAGTTATAGATTACGATGATTCACGTCTGGTTTACTGTATTCCTTGGACCTCCGTATTGACGATGAAACACAGAAATTGCATCGGAATTAAATAGAAATGGCACATTGCCGACTTAAGTACAAGAAGACTGACTCTTCTTACTGTCTAAGGTTTGAACCACTCCTGTGACACTAGTTATAAATTCCGATGCTTCACTTCCGTTTTACTGTTACCCTTGGACCTTCTTATTGACGATGGAACACAGAAATTGCATCGGAATTAAATAGAAAAGGCACAATGCCGACTTAAGTACAAGAAGACTGACTCTTCTTACTGTCTATGATTTGCATTATTCCTGTGACGCTAGTTACAGATTCCGATGCTTCACTTCAGGCTTACTGTATCCCTCTGACCTTCTTATTGGCGATGAAACAAGGAAATTCCATCGGAATTAAATACAAAATGCACAATGCCGCCTTAAGTACAAGAAGACTGACTCTTCTTACTGACTGTTTTGAACCACTCCTGTGGCACTAGTTATAGATTCCGATGTTTCACTTCAGGTTTACTGTATCCCTCTGACTATGTTATTGACGATGAAACGCAGAAATTGCATCGGAATTAAATAGAAATGGCACAATGCCGACTTAAGTACAAGAAGACTAACCATTCTTACTGTCTATGCTTTGAACTATTCCTGTGACACTAGTTATAGATTCCTATGCTTCACTTCAGGTTTATTGTATCTCTCTGACCTTCTTATTGACGATGAAACACAGATATTGCATCGGAATTAAATGGAAAAGGCACAATGCCGACCTAAGTACAAGAAGACTGATTCTTCTTACTGAATATGTTTTGAACCATTCCTGTGACACTAGTTATAGACTCTGATGTTTCACTTCAGGTTTATTGTATCCCTCTGACCTTCTTATTGACGATGAAACACAGATATTGCATCGGAATTAAATAGAACAGGCACAATGCCGACTTAAGTACAGGAAGACTGATTCTTCTTATTGAATATGTTTGAACCATTTTTGTGACGCTAGTTATAGATTCCGATGCTTCACTTCATATTTACTGTATCCCTCTGACCATCTTATTGACGGTGAAACACAGAAATTGCATCGGAATTAAATACAAAGGGCACAATGCCGACTTAAGTACAAGAAGACTGACTCTTCCTACTGTCTATGCTTTGAACCAGTCCTGTGACACTAGTTATTGATTCCGATGCTTCACTTCAGGTTTAATGTATCCCTCTGACCTTCTTATTGACTATGAAACACAGAAATTGCATCGGAATTAAATACAAAATGCACAATGCCGACTCAAGTGCAAGAAGACTGACTCTTCTCACTGTCTATGTTTTGAACCATTCCTGTGACGCTAGTTACAGATTCCGATCCATCACTTCAGGTTTACTGCATCTTTCTGACCTTCTTATTGACGATGAAACACAGAAATTGCATCGGAATTAAATACAAAAGGAACAATGCCGACTTAAGTACAAGAAGACTGACTCTTCTTACTGACTGTTTTGAACCACTCCTGTGGCACTAGTTATAGATTCCGATGTTTCACTTCAGAATTACTGTATTCCTCTGACCTTCTTATTTACGATGAAACACAGAAATTGCTTTGGAATTATATACAAATGGCACAATGCCACTTAAGTACAAGAAGACTAACTCTCCTTACTGTCAATGTTTTGAACCATTCCTGTGACAATACTTATAGATTCCGATGCATCACTTAAGGTTTACTGTATCCCTTGGACCTTCCTATTGACGATGAAACACAGAAACTGCATCGGTATTAAATACAAAAGGCACAATGCCGGCTTAAGTACAAGAAGACTGACCCTTCTTAATGTCTATGTTTTGAACCATTCCTGTGACACTAGTTATAGATTCCGATGCTTCATTTCAGGTTTACTGTAACTCTTGGACCTTCTTATTGACGATGAAACACAGAAATTGCATCGCAATTGAATACAAAATGCACAATGACGCCTTAAGTACAAGAAGACTGACTCTTCTTACTGACTGTTTTGAATTATTCCTGTGGCACTAGTTATAGACTCCGATGTTCCACTTCAAGTTTACTGTATCCCTCTGACCTTCTTATTGACGATGAAACACAGATATTGCATTGGAATTATATACAAATGGCACAATGCCACTTAAGTACAAGAAGACTAACTCTCCTTACTGTCAATGTTTTGAACCATTCCTGTGACACTAGTTATAGATTCCGATGCATCACTTTAGGTTTACTGTATCCCTTGGACCTTCCTATTGACGATGAAACACAGAAATTGCATCGGTATTAAATACAAAAGGCACAATGCCGACTTAAGTACAAGAAGACTGACTCTTCTTACTGTCTATGATTTGCATTATTCCTGTGACGCTAGTTACAGATTCCGATGCTTCACTTCAGGCTTACTGTATCCCTCTGACCTTCTTATTGGCGATGAAACAAGGAAATTCCATCGGAATTAAATACAAAATGCACAATGCCGCCTTAAGTACAAGAAGACTGACTCTTCTTACTGACTGTTTTGAACCACTACTGTGGCACTAGTTATAGATTCCGATGTTTCACTTCAGGTTTACTGTATCCCTCTGACTATGTTATTGACGATGAAACGCAGAAATTGCATCGGAATTAAATAGAAATGGCACAATGCCGACTTAAGTACAAGAAGACTAACCATTCTTACTGTCTATGCTTTGAACTATTCCTGTGACACTAGTTATAGATTCCTATGCTTCACTTCAGGTTTATTGTATCTCTCTGACCTTCTTATTGACGATGAAACACAGATATTGCATCGGAATTAAATAGAAAAGGCACAATGCCGACCTAAGTACAAGAAGACTGATTCTTCTTACTGAATATGTTTTGAACCATTCCTGTGACACTAGTTATAGACTCTGATGTTTCACTTCAGGTTTATTGTATCCCTCTGACCTTCTTATTGACGATGAAACACAGATATTGCATCGGAATTAAATAGAAAAGGCACAATGCCGACTTAAGTACAGGAAGGCTGATTCTTCTTATTGAATATGTTTGAACCATTTTTGTGACGCTAGTTATAGATTCCGATGCTTCACTTCATATTTACTGTATCCCTCTGACCATCTTATTGACGGTGAAACACAGAAATTGCATCGGAATTAAATAGAAAGGGCACAATGCCGACTTAAGTACAAGAAGACTGACTCTTCCTACTGTCTATGTTTTGAACCAGTCCTGTGACACTAGTTATAGATTCCGATGCTTCACTTCAGGCTTAATGTACCCCTCTGACCTTCTTATTGACTATGAAACATAGAAATTGCATCGGAATTAAATACAAAATGCACAATGCCGACTCAAGTGCAAGAAGACTGATTCTTCTTACTATCTATGTTTTGAACCATTCCTGTGACGCTAGTTACAGATTCCGATCCATCACTTCAGGTTTACTGCATCTTTCTGACCTTCTTATTGACGACGAAACACAGAAATTGCATCGGAATTAAATACAAAAGGAACAATGCCGACTTAAGTACAAGAAGACTGACTTTTCTTACTGACTATGTTATGAACCATTCCTGTGACACTAGTTATAGATTCCGATGATTCACTTCAGGATTACTGTATCACTTGGACCTTCTTATTGACGATGAAACACAGAAATTGCATCGGAATTAAATAGAAAACGCACAATGCTGACCTAAGTACAAGAAGACTGAGTCTTCCTACTGTCTATGTTTTAAACCATTCCTGTGACACTAGTTAGAGATTCCGATGATTCACTTCAGATTTACTGTATCCCTCTGACCTTCTAATTGACGATGAAACACAGTAATTGCATCGGAATTAAATTGAAAAGGGCACAATGCCGACTTAAGTACAAGAAGACTGACTATTCTTACTAACTATGTTTTGAAGCATTCCTGTGACACTAGTTATAGATTCCGATGCTTCACTTCAGGTTTACAGTAACCCTCTGACCTTCTTATTGGCGATGAAACAAGGAAATTCCATCGGAATTAAATACAAAATGCACAATGCCGCCTTAAGTACAAGAAGACTGACTCTTCTTACTGACTGTTTTGAACCACTCCTGTGGCACTAGTTATAGATTCCGATGTTTCACTTCAGGTTTACTGTATCCCTCTGACCTTCTTATTTACGATGAAACACAGAAATTGCTTTGGAATTATATACAAATGGCACAATGCCACTTAAGTACAAGAAGACTAACTCCCCTTACTGTCAATGTTTTGAACCATTCCTGTGACACTACTTATAGATTCCGATGCATCACTTAAGGTTTACTGTATCCCTTGGACCTTCCTATTGACGATGAAACACAGAAACTGCATCGGTATTAAATACAAAAGGCACAATGCCGACTTAAGTACAAGAAGACTGACCCTTCTTACTGTCTATGTTTTGAACCATTCCTGTGACACTAGTTATAGATTCCGATGCTTCATTTCAGGTTTACTGTAACTCTTGGACCTTCTTATTGACGATGAAACACAGAAATTGCATCGCAATTGAATACAAAATGCACAATGCCGCCTTAAGTACAAGAAGACTGACTCTTCTTACTGACTGTTTTGAATTATTCCTGTGGCACTAGTTATAGACTCCGATGTTCCACTTCAAGTTTACTGTATCCCTCTAACCTTCTTATTGACGATGAAACACAGATATTGCATTGGAATTATATACAAATGGCACAATGCCACTTAAGTACAAGAAGACTAACTCTCCTTACTGTCAATGTTTTGAACCATTCCTGTGACACTAGTTATAGATTCCGATGCATCACTTTAGGTTTACTGTATCCCTTGGACCTTCCTGTTGACGATGAAACACAGAAATTGCATCGGTATTAAATACAAAAGGCACAATGCCGACTTAAGTACAAGAAGACTGACCCTTCTTACTGTCTATGTTTTGAACCATTCCTGTGACACTAGTTATAGATTCCGATGCTTCACTTCAGGTTTACTGTATCCCTCTGCACTTCTTATTGACTATGAAACACAGAAATTGCATCGGAATTAAATACAAAAATCAAAATGCCGACTTAAGCACAAGAAGACTGACTCAACTTACTGTCTATGATTTGAACCATTCCTGTGACACTAGTTATAGATTACAATGATTCACGTCTGGTTTACTGTATTCCTTGGACCTCCGTATTGACGATGAAACACAGATATTGCATCGGAATTAAATAGAAAAGCACAATGCCGACTTAAGTACAAGAAGATTGACTCTTCTTTCTGACTATGTTTGGAAGCATTCCTGTGACACTAGTTATAGATTCCGATGCTTAACTTCAGGTTTATTGTATCCCTCTGACCTTCTTATTGACGATGAAACTCAGATAATGCGTCGGAATTAAATAGAAAAGGCACAATGCCGACTTAAGTACAAGAAGTCTGATTCTTCTTACTGAATATGTTTTGAACCATTCCTGTGACACTAGTTACAGATTCCGATGCTTCACTTCAGGTTTACTGTATCCCTCTGACCATCTTATTGACGATGAAACGAAGAAATTGCAACGGAATTAAATAGAAATGGCACAATACAGACTTAAGTACAAGAAGACTAACCATTCTTACTGTCTATGCTTTGAACTATTCCTGTGACACTAGTTATAGATTCCGATGCTTCACTTCATATTTACTGTATCCCTCTGACCATCTTATTGACGATGAAACACAGAAATTGCATCGGAATTAAATAGAAAGGGCACAAAGCCGACTTAAGTACAAGAAGACTGAATCTTCCTACTGTCTATGCTTTGAACCAGTCCTGTGACACTAGTTATAGATTCCGATGCTTCACTTCAGGTTTAATGTATCCCTCTGACATTCTTATTGACGATGAAACACAGAAATTGCATCGGAATTAAATACAAAAGGAACAATGCCGACTTAAGTACAAGAAGACTGACTCTTCTTACTGACTATGATTTGAACCATTCCTGTGACACTAGTTATAGATTCCGATGATTCACTTCAGGATTACTGTATCCCTTGGACCTTCTTATTGACGATGAAACACAGAAATTGCATCGGAATTAAATAGAAAACGCACAATGCCGACCTAAGTACAAGAAGACAGAGTCTTCCTACTGTCTATGTTTTAAACCATTCCTGTGACACTAGTTAGAGATTCCGATGATTCACTTCAGATTTACTGTATCCCTCTGACCTTCTAATTGACGATGAAACACAGTAATTGCATCGGAATTAAATTGAAAAGGGCACAATACCGACTTAAGTACAAGAAGACTGACTATTCTTACTAACTATGTTTTGAAGCATTCCTGTGACACTAGTTATAGATTCCGATGCTTCACTTCAGGTTTACTGTAACCCTCTGACCTTCTTATTGGCGATGAAACACAGAAATTCCATCGGAATTAAATACAAAATGCACAATGCCGCCTTAAGTACAAGAAGACTGACTCTTCTTACTGACTGTTTTGATCCACTCCTGTGGCACTAGTTATAGATTCCGATGCTTCACTTCAGGTTTACTGTATCTTTCTGCACTTCTTATTGACGATGAAACACAGAAATTGCATCGGAATTAAATACAAAAATCAAAATGCCGACTTAAGCACAAGAAGACTGACTCAACTTACTGGCTATGATTTGAACCATTCCTGTGACACTAGTTATAGATTACGATGATTCACGTCTGGTTTACTGTATTCCTTGGACCTCCGTATTGACGATGAAACACAGAAATTGCATCGGAATTAAATAGAAATGGCACATTGCCGACTTAAGTACAAGAAGACTGACTCTTCTTACTGTCTAAGGTTTGAACCACTCCTGTGACACTAGTTATAAATTCCGATGCTTCACTTCCGTTTTACTGTTACCCTTGGACCTTCTTATTGACGATGGAACACAGAAATTGCATCGGAATTAAATAGAAAATGCACAATGCCGACTTAAGTACAAGAAGACTGACTCTTCTTACTGTCTATGATTTGCATTATTCCTGTGACGCTAGTTACAGATTCCGATGCTTCACTTCAGGCTTACTGTATCCCTCTGACCTTCTTATTGGCGATGAAACAAGGAAATTCCATCGGAATTAAATACAAAATGCACAATGCCGCCTTAAGTACAAGAAGACTGACTCTTCTTACTGACTGTTTTGAACCACTCCTGTGGCACTAGTTATAGATTCCGATGTTTCACTTCAGGTTTACTGTATCCCTCTGACCTTCTTATTTACGGTGAAACACAGAAATTGCATTGGAATTATATACAAATGGCACAATGCCACTTAAGTACAAGAAGACTAACTCTCCTTACTGTCAATGTTTTGAACCATTCCTGAGACAATAGTTATAGATTCCGATGCATCACTTTAGGTTTACTGTATCCCTTGGACCTTCCTATTGACGATGAAACACAGAAACTGCATCGGTATTAAATACAAAAGGCACAATGCCGACTTAAGTACAAGAAGACTGACCCTTCTTACTGTCTATGTTTTGAACCATTCCTGTGACACTAGTTTACGATTCCGATGCTTCATTTCAGGTTTACTGTAACTCTTGGACCTTCGTATTGACGACGAAACACAGAAATTGCATCGCAATTGAATACAAAATGCACAATGCCGCCTTAAGTACAAGAAGACTGACTCTTCTTACTGACTGTTTTGAATTATTCCTGTGGCACTAGTTATAGACTCCGATGTTCCACTTCAGGTTTACTGTATCCCTCTGACCTTCTTATTGACGATGAAACACAGATATTGCATTGGAATTATATACAAATGGCACAATGCCACTTAAGTACAAGAAGACTAACTCTCCTTACTGTCAATGTTTTGAACCATTCCTGTGACACTAGTTATAGATTCCGATGCATCACCTTAGGTTTACTGTATCCCTTGGACCTTCCTATTGACGATGAAACACAGAAATTGCATCGGTATTAAATACAAAAGGCACAATGCCGACTTAAGTACAAGAAGACTGACCCTTCTTACTGTCTATGTTTTGAACCATTCCTGTGACACTAGTTATAGATTCCGATGCTTCACTTCAGGTTTACTGTATCCCTCTGCACTTCTTATTGACTATGAAACACAGAAATTGCGTCGGAATTAAATACAAAAATCAAAATGCCGACTTAAGCGCAAGAAGACTGACTCAACTTAGTGTCTATGATTTGAACCATTCCTGTGACACTAGTTATAGATTACGATGATTCACGTCTGGTTTACTGTATTCCTTGGACCTCCGTATTGACGATGAAACACAGATATTGCATCGGAATTAAATAGAAAATCACAATGCCGACTTAAGTACAAGAAGATTGACTCTTCTTTCTGACTATGTTTGGAAGCATTGCTGTGACACTAGTTATAGATTCCGATGCTTAACTTCAGGTTTATTGTATCCCTCTGACCTTCTTATTGACGATGAAACACAGATAATGCGTCGGAATTAAATAGAAAAGGCACAATGCCGACTTAAGTACAAGAAGTCTGATTCTTCTTACTGAATATGTTTTGAACCATTCCTGTGACACTAGTTACAGATTCCGATGCTTCACTTCAGGTTTACTGTATCCCTCTGACCATCTTATTGACGATGAAACGCAGAAATTGCAACGGAATTAAATAGAAATGGCACAATGCCGACTTAAGTACAAGAAGACTAACCATTCTTACTGTCTATGCTTTGAACTATTCCTGTGACACTAGTTATAGATTCCGATGTTTCATTTCAGGTTTATTGTATCCCTCTGACCTTCTTATTGACGATGAAACACAGATATTGCATCGGAATTAAATAGAAAAGGCACAATGCCGACCTAAGTACAAGAAGACTGATTCTTCTTACTGAATATGTTTTGAACCATTCCTGTGACACTAGTTATAGACTCTGATGTTTCACTTCAGGTTTATTGTATCCCTCTGACCTTCTTATTGACGATGAAACACAGATATTGCATCGGAATTAAATAGAAAAGGCACAATGCCGACTTAAGTACAGGAAGACTGATTCTTCTTATTGAATATGTTTGAACCATTTTTGTGACGCTAGTTATAGATTCCGATGCTTCACTTCATATTTACTGTATCCCTCTGACCATCTTATTGACGGTGAAACACAGAAATTGCATCGGAATTAAATAGAAAGGGCACAATGCCGACTTAAGTACAAGAAGACTGACTCTTCCTACTGTCTATGTTTTGAACCAGTCCTGTGACACTAGTTATAGATTCCGATGCTTCACTTCAGGCTTAATGTACCCCTCTGACCTTCTTATTGACTATGAAACACAGAAATTGCATCGGAATTAAATACAAAATGCAAAATGCCGACTCAAGTGCAAGAAGACTGATTCTTCTTACTGTCTATGTTTTGAACCATTCCTGTGACGCTAGTTACAGATTCCGATCCATCACTTCAGGTTTACTGCATCTTTCTGACCTTCTTATTGACGACGAAACACAGAAATTGCATCGGAATTAAATACAAAAGGAACAATGCCGACTTAAGTACAAGAAGACTGACTCTTCTTACTGACTATGTTATGAACCATTCCTGTGACACTAGTTATAGATTCCGATGATTCACTTCAGGATTACTGTATCACTTGGACCTTCTTATTGACGATGAAACACAGAAATTGCATCGGAATTAAATAGAAAACGCACAATGCTGACCTAAGTACAAGAAGACTGAGTCTTCCTACTGTCTATGTTTTAAACCATTCCTGTGACACTAGTTAGAGATTCCGATGATTCACTTCAGATTTACTGTATCCCTCTGACCTTCTAATTGACGATGAAACACAGTAATTGCATCGGAATTAAATTGAAAAGGGCACAATGTCGACTTAAGTACAAGAAGACTGACTATTCTTACTAGCTATGTTTTGAAGCATTCCTGTGACACTAGTTATAGATTCCGATGCTTCACTTCAGGTTTACAGTAACCCTCTGACCTTCTTATTGGCGATGAAACAAGGAAATTCCATCGGAATTAAATACAAAATGCACAATGCCGCCTTAAGTACAAGAAGACTGACTCTTCTTACTGACTGTTTTGAACCACTCCTGTGGCACTAGTTATAGATTCCGATGTTTCACTTCAGGTTTACTGTATCCCTCTGACCTTCTTATTTACGATGAAACACAGAAATTGCTTTGGAATTATATACAAATGGCACAATGCCACTTAAGTACAAGAAGACTAACTCTCCTTACTGTCAATGTTTTGAACCATTCCTGTGACACTACTTATAGATTCCGATGCATCACTTAAGGTTTACTGTATCCCTTGGACCTTCCTATTGACGATGAAACACAGAAACTGCATCGGTATTAAATACAAAAGGCACAATGCCGACTTAAGTACAAGAAGACTGACCCTTCTTACTGTCTATGTTTTGAACCATTCCTGTGACACTAGTTATAGATTCCGATGCTTCATTTCAGGTTTACTGTAACTCTTGGACCTTCTTATTGACGATGAAACACAGAAATTGCATCGCAATTGAATACAAAATGCACAATGCCGCCTTAAGTACAAGAAGACTGACTCTTCTTACTGACTGTTTTGAATTATTCCTGTGGCACTAGTTATAGACTCCGATGTTCCACTTCAAGTTTACTGTATCCCTCTAACCTTCTTATTGACGATGAAACACAGATATTGCATTGGAATTATATACAAATGGCACAATGCCACTTAAGTACAAGAAGACTAACTCTCCTTACTGTCAATGTTTTGAACCATTCCTGTGACACTAGTTATAGATTCCGATGCATCACTTTAGGTTTACTGTATCCCTTGGACCTTCCTATTGACGATGAAACACAGAAATTGCATCGGTATTAAATACAAAAGGCACAATGCCTACTTAAGTACAAGAAGACTGACCCTTCTTACTGTCTATGTTTTGAACCATTCCTGTGACACTAGTTATAGATTCCGATGCTTCACTTCAGGTTTACTGTATCCCTCTGCACTTCTTATTGACTATGAAACACAGAAATTGCATCGGAATTAAATACAAAAATCAAAATGCCGACTTAAGCACAAGAAGACTGACTCAACTTACTGTCTATGATTTGAACCATTCCTGTGACACTAGTTATAGATTACAATGATTCACGTCTGGTTTACTGTATTCCTTGGACCTCCGTATTGACGATGAAACACAGATATTGCATCGGAATTAAATAGAAAAGCACAATGCCGACTTAAGTACAAGAAGATTGACTCTTCTTTCTGACTATGTTTGGAAGCATTCCTGTGACACTAGTTATAGATTCCGATGCTTAACTTCAGGTTTATTGTATCCCTCTGACCTTCTTATTGACGATGAAACACAGATAATGCGTCGGAATTAAATAGAAAAGGCACAATGCCGACTTAAGTACAAGAAGTCTGATTCTTCTTACTGAATGTGTTTTGAACCATTCCTGTAACACTAGTTACAGATTCCGATGCTTCACTTCAGGTTTACTGTATCCCTCTGACCATCTTATTGACGATGAAACGCAGAAATTGCAACGGAATTAAATAGAAATGGCACAATGCCGACTTAAGTACAAGAAGACTAACCATTCTTACTGTCTATGCTTTGAACTATTCCTGTGACACTAGTTATAGATTCCGATGCTTCACTTCATATTTACTGTATCCCTCTGACCATCTTATTGACGATGAAACACAGAAATTGCATCGGAATTAAATAGAAAGGGCACAAAGCCGACTTAAGTACAAGAAGACTGAATCTTCCTACTGTCTATGCTTTGAACCAGTCCTGTGACACTAGTTATAGATTCCGATGCTTCACTTCAGGTTTAATGTATCCCTCTGACCTTCTTATTGACGATGAAACACAGAAATTGCATCGGAATTAAATACAAAAGGAACAATGCCGACTTAAGTACAAGAAGACTGACACTTCTTACTGACTATGATTTGAACCATTCCTGTGACACTAGTTATAGATTCCGATGATTCACTTCAGGATTACTGTATCCGTTGGACCTTCTTATTGACGATGAAACACAGAAATTGCATCGGAATTAAATAGAAAACGCACAATGCCGACCTAAGTACAAGAAGACAGAGTCTTCCTACTGTCTATGTTTTAAACCATTCCTGTGACACTAGTTAGAGATTCCGATGATTCACTTCAGATTTACTGTATCCCTCTGACCTTCTAATTGACGATGAAACACAGTAATTGCATCGGAATTAAATTGAAAAGGGCACAATACCGACTTAAGTACAAGAAGACTGACTATTCTTACTAACTATGTTTTGAAGCATTCCTGTGACACTAGTTATAGATTCCGATGCTTCACTTCAGGTTTACTGTAACCCTCTGACCTTCTTATTGGCGATGAAACACAGAAATTCCATCGGAATTAAATACAAAATGCACAATGCCGCCTTAAGTACAAGAAGACTGACTCTTCTTACTGACTGTTTTGATCCACTCCTGTGGCACTAGTTATAGATTCCGATGCTTCACTTCAGGTTTACTGTATCCCTCTGCACTTCTTATTGACGATGAAACACAGAAATTGCATCGGAATTAAATACAAAAATCAAAATGCCGACTTAAGCACAAGAAGACTGACTCAACTTACTGGCTATGATTTGAACCATTCCTGTGACACTAGTTATAGATTACGATGATTCACGTCTGGTTTACTGTATTCCTTGGACCTCCGTATTGACGATGAAAAACAGAAATTGCATCGGAATTAAATAGAAATGGCACATTGCCGACTTAAGTACAAGAAGACTGACTCTTCTTACTGTCTAAGGTTTGAACCACTCCTGTGACACTAGTTATAAATTCCGATGCTTCACTTCCGTTTTACTGTTACCCTTGGACCTTCTTATTGACGATGGAACACAGAAATTGCATCGGAATTAAATAGAAAAGGCACAATGCCGACTTAAGTACAAGAAGACTGACTCTTCTTACTGTCTATGATTCGCATTATTCCTGTGACGCTAGTTACAGATTCCGATGCTTCACTTCAGGCTTACTGTATCCCTCTGACCTTCTTATTGGCGATGAAACAAGGAAATTCCATCGGAATTAAATACAAAATGCACAATGCCGCCTTAAGTACAAGAAGACTGACTCTTCTTACTGACTGTTTTGAACCACTCCTGTGGCACTAGTTATAGATTCCGATGTTTCACTTCAGGTTTACTGTATCCCTCTGACCTTCTTATTTACGGTGAAACACAGAAATTGCATTGGAATTATATACAAATGGCACAATGCCACTTAATTACAAGAAGTCTAACTCTCCTTACTGTCAATGTTTTGAACCATTCCTGAGACAATAGTTATAGATTCCGATGCATCACTTTAGGTTTACTGTATCCCTTGGACCTTCCTATTGACGATGAAACACAGAAACTGCATCGGTATTAAATACAAAAGGCACAATGCCGACTTAAGTACAAGAAGACTGACCCTTCTTACTGTCTATGTTTTGAACCATTCCTGTGACACTAGTTATAGATTCCGATGCTTCATTTCAGGTTTACTGTAACTCTTGGACCTTCGTATTGACGATGAAACACAGAAATTGCATCGCAATTGAATACAAAATGCACAATGCCGCCTTAAGTACAAGAAGACTGTCTCTTCTTACTGACTGTTTTGAATTATTCCTGTGGCACTAGTTATAGACTCCGATGTTCCGCTTCAGGTTTACTGTATCCCTCTGACCTTCTTATTGACGATGAAACACAGATATTGCATTGGAATTATATACAAATGGCACAATGCCACTTAAGTACAAGAAGACTAACTCTCCTTACTGTCAATGTTTTGAACCATTCCTGTGACACTAGTTATAGATTCCGATGCATCACCTTAGGTTTACTGTATCCCTTGGATCTTCCTATTGACGATGAAACACAGAAATTGCATCGGAATTAAATACAAAAGGCACAATGCCGACTTAAGTACAAGAAGACTGACCCTTCTTACTGTCTATGTTTTGAACCATTCCTGTGACACTAGTTATAGATTCCGATGCTTCACTTCAGGTTTACTGTATCCCTCTGCACTTCTTATTGACTATGAAACACAGAAATTGCGTCGGAATTAAATACAAAAATCAAAATGCCGACTTAAGAGCAAGAAGACTGACTCAACTTAGTGTCTATGATTTGAACCATTCCTGTGACACTAGTTATAGATTACGATGATTCACGTCTGGTTTACTGTATTCCTTGGACCTCCGTATTGACGATGAAACACAGATATTGCATCGGAATTAAATAGAAAAGCACAATGCCGACTTAAGTACAAGAAGATTGACTCTTCTTTCTGACTATGTTTGGAAGCATTGCTGTGACACTAGTTGTAGATTCCGATGCTTAACTTCAGGTTTATTGTATCCCTCTGACCTTCTTATTGACGATGAAACACAGATAATGCGTCGGAATTAAATAGAAAAGGCACAATGCCGACTTAAGTACAAGAAGTCTGATTCTTCTTACTGAATATGTTTTGAACCATTCCTGTGACACTAGTTACAGATTCCGATGCTTCACTTCAGGTTTACTGTATCCCTCTGACCATCTTATTGACGATGAAACGCAGAAATTGCAACGGAATTAAATAGAAATGGCACAATGCCGACTTAAGTACAAGAAGACTAACCATTCTTACTGTCTATGCTTTGAACTATTCCTGTGACACTAGTTATAGATTCCGATGTTTCATTTCAGGTTTATTGTATCCCTCTGACCTTCTTATTGACGATGAAACACAGATATAGCATCGGAATTAAATAGAAAAGGCACAATGCCGCCCTAAGTACAAGAAGACTGATTCTTCTTACTGAATATGTTTTGAACCATTCCTGTGACACTAGTTATAAACTCTGATGTTTCACTTCAGGTTTATTGTATCCCTCTGACCTTCTTATTGACGATGAAACTCAGCTATTGCATCGGAATTAAATAGAAAAGGCACAATGCCGACTATAGTACAGGAAGACTGATTCTTCTTATTGAATATGTTTGAACCATTTTTGTGACGCTAGTTATAGATTCCGATGCTTCACTTCATATTTACTGTATCCCTCTGACCATCTTATTGACGATGAAACACAGAAATTGCATCGGAATTAAATAGAAAGGGCACAATGCCGACTTAAGTACAAGAAGACTGACTATTCTTACTAACTATGTTTTGAAGCATTCCTGTGACACTAGTTATAGATTCCGATGCTTCACTTCAGGTTTACTGTAACCCTCTGACCTTCTTATTGGCGATGAAACACAGAAATTCCATCGGAATTAAATACAAAATGCACAATGCCGCCTTAAGTACAAGAAGACTGACTCTTCTTACTGACTGTTTTGATCCACTCCTGTGGCACTAGTTATAGATTCCGATGCTTCACTTCAGGTTTACTGTATCCCTCTGCACTTCTTATTGACGATGAAACACAGAAATTGCATCGGAATTAAATACAAAAATCAAAATGCCGACTTAAGCACAAGAAGACTGACTCAACTTACTGGCTATGATTTGAACCATTCCTGTGACACTAGTTATAGATTACGATGATTCACGTCTGGTTTACTGTATTCCTTGGACCTCCGTATTGACGATGAAAAACAGAAATTGCATCGGAATTAAATAGAAATGGCACATTGCCGACTTAAGTACAAGAAGACTGACTCTTCTTACTGTCTAAGGTTTGAACCACTCCTGTGACACTAGTTATAAATTCCGATGCTTCACTTCCGTTTTACTGTTACCCTTGGACCTTCTTATTGACGATGGAACACAGAAATTGCATCGGAATTAAATAGAAAAGGCACAATGCCGACTTAAGTACAAGAAGACTGACTCTTCTTACTGTCTATGATTTGCATTATTCCTGTGACGCTAGTTACAGATTCCGATGCTTCACTTCAGGCTTACTGTATCCCTCTGACCTTCTTATTGGCGATGAAACAAGGAAATTCCATCGGAATTAAATACAAAATGCACAATGCCGCCTTAAGTACAAGAAGACTGACTCTTCTTACTGACTGTTTTGAACCACTCCTGTGGCACTAGTTATAGATTCCGATGTTTCACTTCAGGTTTACTGTATCCCTCTGACCTTCTTATTTACGGTGAAACACAGAAATTGCATTGGAATTATATATAAATGGCACAATGCCACTTAAGTACAAGAAGACTAACTCTCCTTACTGTCAATGTTTTGAACCATTCCTGAGACAATAGTTATAGATTCCGATGCATCACTTTAGGTTTACTGTATCCCTTGGACCTTCCTATTGACGATGAAACACAGAAACTGCATCGGTATTAAATACAAAAGGCACAATGCCGACTTAAGTACAAGAAGACTGACCCTTCTTACTGTCTATGTTTTGAACCATTCCTGTGACACTAGTTATAGATTCCGATGCTTCATTTCAGGTTTACTGTAACTCTTGGACCTTCGTATTGACGATGAAACACAGAAATTGCATCGCAATTGAATACAAAATGCACAATGCCGCCTTAAGTACAAGAAGACTGTCTCTTCTTACTGACTGTTTTGAATTATTCCTGTGGCACTAGTTATAGACTCCGATGTTCCGCTTCAGGTTTACTGTACCCCTCTGACCTTCTTATTGACGATGAAACACAGATATTGCATTGGAATTATATACAAATGGCACAATGCCACTTAAGTACAAGAAGACTAACTCTCCTTACTGTCAATGTTTTGAACCATTCCTGTGACACTAGTTATAGATTCCGATGCATCACCTTAGGTTTACTGTATCCCTTGGACCTTCCTATTGACGATGAAACACAGAAATTGCATCGGAATTAAATACAAAAGGCACAATGCCGACTTAAGTACAAGAAGACTGACCCTTCTTACTGTCTATGTTTTGAACCATTCCTGTGACACTAGTTATAGATTCCGATGCTTCACTTCAGGTTTACTGTATCCCTCTGCACTTCTTATTGACTATGAAACACAGAAATTGCGTCGGAATTAAATACAAAAATCAAAATGCCGACTTAAGAGCAAGAAGACTGACTCAACTTAGTGTCTATGATTTGAACCATTCCTGTGACACTAGTTATAGATTACGATGATTCACGTCTGGTTTACTGTATTCCTTGGACCTCCGTATTGACGATGAAACACAGATATTGCATCGGAATTAAATAGAAAAGCACAATGCCGACTTAAGTACAAGAAGATTGACTCTTCTTTCTGACTATGTTTGGAAGCACTGCTGTGACACTAGTTGTAGATTCCGATGCTTAACTTCAGGTTTATTGTATCCCTCTGACCTTCTTATTGACGATGAAACACAGATAATGCGTCGGAATTAAATAGAAAAGGCACAATGCCGACTTAAGTACAAGAAGTCTGATTCTTCTTACTGAATATGTTTTGAACCATTCCTGTGACACTAGTTACAGATTCCGATGCTTCACTTCAGGTTTACTGTATCCCTCTGACCATCTTATTGACGATGAAACGCAGAAATTGCAACGGAATTAAATAGAAATGGCACAATGCCGACTTAAGTACAAGAAGACTAACCATTCTTACTGTCTATGCTTTGAACTATTCCTGTGACACTAGTTATAGATTCCGATGTTTCATTTCAGGTTTATTGTATCCCTCTGACCTTCTTATTGACGATGAAACACAGATATAGCATCGGAATTAAATAGAAAAGGCACAATGCCGCCCTAAGTACAAGAAGACTGATTCTTCTTACTGAATATGTTTTGAACCATTCCTGTGACACTAGTTATAAACTCTGATGTTTCACTTCAGGTTTATTGTATCCCTCTGACCTTCTTATTGACGATGAAACTCAGCTATTGCATCGGAATTAAATAGAAAAGGCACAATGCCGACTA
The DNA here is from genome assembly GCF_021461395.2 of Schistocerca americana. Classification (NCBI taxonomy): domain Eukaryota; kingdom Metazoa; phylum Arthropoda; class Insecta; order Orthoptera; family Acrididae; genus Schistocerca; species Schistocerca americana. Next base: position 3,178,006 of record NW_025726093.1, read on the forward strand.
TAGTACAGGAAGACTGATTCTTCTTATTGAATATGTTTGAACCATTTTTGTGACGCTAGTTATAGATTCCGATGCTTCACTTCATATTTACTGTATCCCTCTGACCATCTTATTGACGATGAAACACAGAAATTGCATCGGAATTAAATAGAAAGGGCACAATGCCGACTTAAGTACAAGAAGACTGAATCTTCCTACTGTCTATGCTTTGAACTATTCCTGTGACACTAGTTATAGATTCCGATGCTTCACTTCAGGTTTATTGTATCCCTCTGACCTTCTTATTGACGATGAAACACAGATATAGCATCGGAATTAAATAGAAAAGGCACAATGCCGCCCTAAGTACAAGAGGACTGATTCTTCCTACTGAATATGTTTTGAACCATTAATGTGACACCAGTTATTGATTCCGATGCTTCACTTCAGGTTTACTGTATCCCTCTGCACTTCTTATTGACGATGAAACACAGAAATTGCATCGGAATTAAATACAAAATTCAAAATGCCGACTTAAGCACAAGAAGACTGACTCAACTTACTGTCTATGATTTGAACCATTCCTGTGACACTAGTTATAGATTACGATGATTCACGTCAGGTTTACTGTATTCCTTGGACCTCCGTATTGACGATGAAACACAGAAATTGCATCGGAATTAAATAGAAATGGCACATTGCCGACTTAAGTACAAGAAGACTGACTCTTCTTACTGTCTAAGGTTTGAACCACTCCTGTGACACTAGTTATAAATTCCGATGCTTCACTTCCGTTTTACTGTTTCCCTTGGACCTTCTTATTGACGATGGAACACAGAAATTGCATCGGAATTAAATAGAAAAGGCACAATGCCGACTTAAGTACAAAAAGACTGACTCTTCCCACTGTCTATGTTTTGAACCATACCTGTGACACTAGTTATAGATTCCGATGCTTCACTTCAGGTTTATTGTATCCCTCTGACCTTCTTATTGACGATGAAACACAGAAATTGCATCGGAATTAAATAGAAAAGGCACAATGCCGACTTAAGTACAAAAAGACTGACTCTTCCTACTGCCTATGTTTTGAACCATTCCTGTGACACTAGTTATAGATTCCGATGCTTCACTTCAGGTTTATTGTATCCCTCTGACCTTCTTATTGACGATGAAACTCAGATATTGCATCGGAATTAAATAGAAAAGGCACAATGCCGACTTAAGTACAGGAAGACTGATTCTTCGTATTGAATATGTTTGAACCATTTTTGTGACGCTAGTTATAGATTTCGATGCTTCACTTCATATTTACTGTATCCCTCTGACCATCTTATTGACGATGAAACACAGAAATTGCATCGGAATTAAATAGAAAGGGCATAATGCCGACTTAAGTACAAGAAGACTGAATCTTCCTACTGTCTATGCTTTGAACCAGTCCTGTGACACTAGTTACAGATTCCGATGCTTCACTTCAGGTTTAATGTATCCCTCTGACCTTCTTATTGACGATGAAACACAGAAATTGCATCGGAAATAAAAACAAAACTAACAATGCCGACTTAAGTACAAGAAGACTGACTCTTCTTACTGACTATGTTTTGAACCATTCCTGTGACACTAGTTATAGATTCCGATGATTCACTTCAGGATTACTGTATCGCTTGGACCTTCTTATTGACGATGAAACACAGAAATTGCATCGGAATTAAATACAAAAGGCACAATGCCGACTTAAGTACAGGAAGACAGATTCTTCTTATTGAATATGTTTGAACCATTTCTGTGACGCTAGTTATAGATTCCGATGCTTCACTTCATATTTACTGTATCCCTCTGACCATCTTATTGACGATGAAACACAGAAATTGCGTCGGAATTAAATAGAAAAGGTACAATGCCGACTTAAGGACAAGAAGACTGACTCTTCTTACTGTCTAAGGTTTGAACCACTCCTGTGACACTAGTTATAAATTCCGATGCTTCACTTCCGTTTTACTATTTCCCTTGGACCTTCTTATTGACGATGGAACACAGAAATTGCATCGGAATTAAATAGAAAAGGCACAATGCCGACTTAAGTACAAGAAGACTGACTCTTCTTACTGTCTATGATTTGCATTATTCCTGTGACGCTAGTTACAGATTCCGATGCTTCACTTCAGGCTTACTGTATCCCTCTGACCATCTTATTGACGATGAAACACAGAAATTGCATCGGAATTAAATAGAAAAGGCACAATGCCGACTTAAGTACAAAAAGACTGACTCTTCCTACTGTCTATGTTTTGAACCATTCCTGTGACACTAGTTATAGATTCCGATGCTTCACTTCAGGTTTATTGTATCCCTCTGACCTTCTTATTGACGATGAAACTCAGATATTGCATCGGAATTAAATAGAAAAGGCACAATGCCGACTTAAGTACAGGAAGACTGATTCTTCTTATTGAATATGTTTGAACCATTTTTGTGACGCTAGTTATAGATTCCGATGCTTCACTTCATATTTACTGTATCCCTCTGACCATCTTATTGACGATGAAACACAGAAATTGCATCGGAATTAAATAGAAAGGGCACAATGCCGACTTAAGTACAAGAAGACTGAATCTTCCTACTGTCTATGCTTTGAACCAGTCCTGTGACACTAGTTATAGATTCCGATGCTTCACTTCAGGTTTACTGCATCCCTCTGACCTTCTTATTGACGATGAAACACAGAAATTGCATCGGAAATAGATACAAAAGGAACAATGCCGACTTAAGTACAAGAAGACTGACTCTTCTTACTGACTATGTTTTGAACCATTCCTGTGACACTAGTTATAGATTCAGATGATTCACTTCAGGATTACTGTATCCCTTGGACCTTCTTATTGACGATGAAACACAGAAATTGCATCGGAATTAAATAGAAAACGCACAATGCCGACCTAAGTACAAGAAGACAGAGTCTTCCTACTGTCTATGTTTTAAACCATTCCTGTGACACTAGTTAGAGATTCCGTTGATTCACTTCAGATTTACTGTATCCCTCTGAATTTCTAATTGACGATGAAACACAGTAATTGCATCGGAATTAAATTGAAAAGGGCACAATGCCGACTTAAGTACAAGAAGACTGACTATTCTTACTAACTATGTTTTGAAGCATTCCTGTGACACTAGTTATAGATTCCGATGCTTCACTTCAGGTTTACTGTAACCCTCTGACCGTCTTATTGGCGATGAAACACAGAAATTCCATCGGAATTAAATACAAAATGCACAATGCCGCCTTAAGTACAAGAAGACTGACTCTTCTTACTGACTGTTTTGAACCACTCCTGTGGCACTAGTTATAGATTCCGATGACTCACTTCAGGTTTACTGTATCCCTCTGCACTTCTTATTGACGATGAAACACAGAAATTGCATCGGAATTAAATACAAAAATCAAAATGCCGACTTAAGCACAAGAAGACTGACTCAACTTACTGTCTATGATTTGAACCATTCCTGTGACACTAGTTATAGATTACGATGATTCACGTCTGGTTTACTGTATTCCTTGGACCTCCGTATTGACGATGAAACACAGAAATTGCATCGGAATTAAATAGAAATGGCACATTGCCGACTTAAGTACAAGAAGACTGACTCTTCTTACTGTCTAAGGTTTGAACCACTCCTGTGACACTAGTTATAAATTCCGATGCTTCACTTCCGTTTTACTGTTTCCCTTGGACCTTCTTATTGACGATGGAACACAGAAATTGCATCGGAATTAAATAGAAAAGGCACAATGCCGACTTAAGTACAAAAAGACTGACTCTTCCCACTGTCTATGTTTTGAACCATACCTGTGACACTAGTTATAGATTCCGATGCTTCACTTCAGGTTTATTGTATCCCTCTGACCTTCTTATTGACGATGAAACACAGAAATTGCATCGGAATTAAATAGAAAAGGCACAATGCCGACTTAAGTACAAAAAGACTGACTCTTCCTACTGCCTATGTTTTGAACCATTCCTGTGACACTAGTTATAGATTCCGATGCTTCACTTCAGGTTTATTGTATCCCTCTGACCTTCTTATTGACGATGAAACTCAGATATTGCATCGGAATTAAATAGAAAAGGCACAATGCCGACTTAAGTACAGGAAGACTGATTCTTCGTATTGAATATGTTTGAACCATTTTTGTGACGCTAGTTATAGATTTCGATGCTTCACTTCATATTTACTGTATCCCTCTGACCATCTTATTGACGATGAAACACAGAAATTGCATCGGAATTAAATAGAAAGGGCATAATGCCGACTTAAGTACAAGAAGACTGAATCTTCCTACTGTCTATGCTTTGAACCAGTCCTGTGACACTAGTTACAGATTCCGATGCTTCACTTCAGGTTTAATGTATCCCTCTGACCTTCTTATTGACGATGAAACACAGAAATTGCATCGGAAATAAAAACAAAAGGAACAATGCCGACTTAAGTACAAGAAGACTGACTCTTCTTACTGACTATGTTTTGAACCATTCCTGTGACACTAGTTATAGATTCCGATGATTCACTTCAGGATTACTGTATCGCTTGGACCTTCTTATTGACGATGAAACACAGAAATTGCATCGGAATTAAATACAAAAGGCACAATGCCGACTTAAGTACAGGAAGACAGATTCTTCTTATTGAATATGTTTGAACCATTTCTGTGACGCTAGTTATAGATTCCGATGCTTCACTTCATATTTACTGTATCCCTCTGACCATCTTATTGACGATGAAACACAGAAATTGCGTCGGAATTAAATAGAAAAGGTACAATGCCGACTTAAGGACAAGAAGACTGACTCTTCTTACTGTCTAAGGTTTGAACCACTCCTGTGACACTAGTTATAAATTCCGATGCTTCACTTCCGTTTTACTATTTCCCTTGGACCTTCTTATTGACGATGGAACACAGAAATTGCATCGGAATTAAATAGAAAAGGCACAATGCCGACTTAAGTACAAGAAGACTGACTCTTCTTACTGTCTATGATTTGCATTATTCCTGTGACGCTAGTTACAGATTCCGATGCTTCACTTCAGGCTTACTGTATCCCTCTGACCATCTTATTGACGATGAAACACAGAAATTGCATCGGAATTAAATAGAAAAGGCACAATGCCGACTTAAGTACAAAAAGACTGACTCTTCCTACTGTCTATGTTTTGAACCATTCCTGTGACACTAGTTATAGATTCCGATGCTTCACTTCAGGTTTATTGTATCCCTCTGACCTTCTTATTGACGATGAAACTCAGATATTGCATCGGAATTAAATAGAAAAGGCACAATGCCGACTTAAGTACAGGAAGACTGATTCTTCTTATTGAATATGTTTGAACCATTTTTGTGACGCTAGTTATAGATTCCGATGCTTCACTTCATATTTACTGTATCCCTCTGACCATCTTATTGACGATGAAACACAGAAATTGCATCGGAATTAAATAGAAAGGGCACAATGCCGACTTAAGTACAAGAAGACTGAATCTTCCTACTGTCTATGCTTTGAACCAGTCCTGTGACACTAGTTATAGATTCCGATGCTTCACTTCAGGTTTACTGCATCCCTCTGACCTTCTTATTGACGATGAAACACAGAAATTGCATCGGAAATAGATACAAAAGGAACAATGCCGACTTAAGTACAAGAAGACTGACTCTTCTTACTGACTATGTTTTGAACCATTCCTGTGACACTAGTTATAGATTCAGATGATTCACTTCAGGATTACTGTATCCCTTGGACCTTCTTATTGACGATGAAACACAGAAATTGCATCGGAATTAAATAGAAAACGCACAATGCCGACCTAAGTACAAGAAGACAGAGTCTTCCTACTGTCTATGTTTTAAACCATTCCTGTGACACTAGTTAGAGATTCCGTTGATTCACTTCAGATTTACTGTATCCCTCTGAATTTCTAATTGACGATGAAACACAGTAATTGCATCGGAATTAAATTGAAAAGGGCACAATGCCGACTTAAGTACAAGAAGACTGACTATTCTTACTAACTATGTTTTGAAGCATTCCTGTGACACTAGTTATAGATTCCGATGCTTCACTTCAGGTTTACTGTAACCCTCTGACCGTCTTATTGGCGATGAAACACAGAAATTCCATCGGAATTAAATACAAAATGCACAATGCCGCCTTAAGTACAAGAAGACTGACTCTTCTTACTGACTGTTTTGAACCACTCCTGTGGCACTAGTTATAGATTCCGATGACTCACTTCAGGTTTACTGTATCCCTCTGCACTTCTTATTGACGATGAAACACAGAAATTGCATCGGAATTAAATACAAAAATCAAAATGCCGACTTAAGCACAAGAAGACTGACTCAACTTACTGTCTATGATTTGAACCATTCCTGTGACACTAGTTATAGATTACGATGATTCACGTCTGGTTTACTGTATTCCTTGGACCTCCGTATTGACGATGAAACACAGAAATTGCATCGGAATTAAATAGAAATGGCACATTGCCGACTTAAGTACAAGAAGACTGACTCTTCTTACTGTCTAAGGTTTGAACCACTCCTGTGACACTAGTTATAAATTCCGATGCTTCACTTCCGTTTTACTGTTTCCCTTGGACCTTCTTATTGACGATGGAACGCAGAAATTGCATCGGAATTAAATAGAAAAGGCACAATGCCGACTTAAGTACAAGAAGACTGACTCTTCTTACTGTCTATGATTTGCATTATTCCTGTGACGCTAGTTACAGATTCCGATGCTTCACTTCAGGCTTACTGTATCCCTCTGACTATCTTATTGACGATGAAACACAGAAATTGCATCGGAATTAAATAGAAAAGGCACAATGCCGACTTAAGTACAAAAAGACTGACTCTTCCTACTGTCTATGTTTTGAACCATTCCTGTGACACTAGTTATAGATTCCGATGCTTCACTTCAGGTTTAATGTATCCCTCTGACCTTCTTATTAACGATGAAACCCAGAAATTGCATCGGAATTAAATACAAAAGGCAAAATGCCGACTTAAGTGCAAGAAGACTGACTCTTCTTACTGTCTATGTTTTGAACCATTCCTGTGACGCTTGTTACTGATTCCGATGCTTCACTTCAGGTTTACTGCATCCCTCTGACCTTCTTATTGCCGATGGAACACAGAAATTGCATCGGAATTAGATACAAAAGGCACAAGGCCGACTTAAGTACAAGAAGGCTGACTCTTCTTACTGACTATGTTTTGAACCATTCCTGTGACACTAGTTATAGATTCCGATGATTCACTTCAAGTTTACTGTATCCCTTGAATTTTCTTATTGACGATGAAACACAGAAATTGCATCGGAATTAAATACAAAAGGCACAATGCCGACTTAAGTACAGGAAGACAGATTCTTCTTATTGAATATGTTTGAACCATTTCTGTGACGCTAGTTATAGATTCCGATGCTTCACTTCATATTTACCGTATCCCTCTGACCATCTTATTGACGATGAAACACAGAAATTGCGTCGGAATTAAATAGAAAAGGCACAATGCCGACTTAAGGACAAGAAGACTGACTCTTCCTACTGTCTACGTTTTGAACCAGTCCTGTGACACTAGTTATAGATTCCGATGCTTCACTTCAGGTTTAATGTATCCCTCTGACCTTCTTATTGACGATGAAACACAGAAATTGCATCGGAATTGAATACAAAAGGCACAATGCCGACTTAAGTGCAAGAAGACTGACTCTTCTTGCTGACTATGTTTTGAACCATTCCTGTGAGACTAGTTATAGATTCCGATGCATCACCTTAGGTTTACAGTATCCCTTGGACCTTCCTATTGACGATGAAACACAGAAATTGCATCGGTATTACATACAAAAGGCACAATGCCGACTTAAGTACAAGAAGACTGACCCTTCTTACTGTCTATGTTTTGAACCATTCCTGTGACACTAGTTATAGATTCCGATGCATCACCTTAGGTTTACAGTATCCCTTGGACCTTCCTATTGACGATGAAACACAGAAATAGCATCGGTATTAAATGCAAAAGGCACAATGCCGACTTAAGTACAAGAAGACTGACCCTTCTTACTGTCTATGTTTTGAACCATTCCTGTGACACTAGTTATACATTCCGATGCTTCACTTCAGGTTTACTGTAACTCTTGGACCTTCTAATTGACGATGAAACACAGAAATTACATCGGAATTAAATAGAAAAGGCGCAATGTCGACTTAAATACAGGCAGACTGACTCTTCTTTCTGACTATGTTTTGAACCATTCCTGTGACACTAGTTATAGATTCCGATGCTTCACTTCAGGTTCACTGTATCAATCTGACCTTCTTATTGACGATGAAAGACAGAAATTGCATCGGAATTAAATAGAAAACGCACAATGAAGACCTAAGTACAAGAAGACTAAATCTTCCTACTGTCTATGTTTTAAACCATTCCTGTGACACTAGTTAGAGATTCCGATGATTCACTTCAGATTTACTGTATCCCTCTGACCTTCTAATAGACGATGAAACACAGTAATTGCATCGGAATTAAATTGAAAAGGGTACAATGCAGACTTAAGTACAAGAAGACTGACTCTTCTTACTGACTATGTTTTGAACCATTCCTATGACACTAGTTATAGATTCCGATGCTTCACTTCAGGTTTACTGTAACTCTTGGACCTTCTAATTGACGATGAAACACAGAAATTGCATCGCAATTAAATACAAAATGCACAATGCCGCCTTAAGTACAAGAAGAATGACTCTTCTTACTGACTGTTTTGAACCATTCCTGTGGCACTAGTTATAGATTCCGATGTTCCACTTCAGGTTTACTGTATCCCTCTGACCTTCTTATTGACGATGAAACACAGAAATTGCATTGAAATTAAATACAAATGGCACAATGCCACTTAAGTACAAGAAGACTAACTCTCCTTACTGTCAATGTTTTGAACCATTCCTGTGAGACTAGTTATAGATTCCGATGCATCACCTTAGGTTTACAGTATCCCTTGGACCTTCCTATTGACGATGAAGCACAGAAATTGCATCGGTATTAAATACAAAAGGCACAATGCCGACTTATGTACAAGAAGACTGACCCTTCTTACTGTCTATGTTTTGAACCATTCCTGTGACACTAGTTATAGATTCCGATGCTTCACTTCAGGTTAATGTATCCCTCTGCACTTCTTATTGACGATGAAACACAGAAATTGCATCGGAATTAAATACAAAAATCAAAATGCCGACTTAAGCACAAGAAGACTGACGCAACTTACTGTCTATGATTTGAACCATTCCTGTGACACTAGTTATAGATTACGATGATTCACGTCTGGTTTACTGTATTCCTTGGACCTCCGTATTGACGATGAAACACAGAAATCGCATCGGAATTAAATAGAAAAGCACAATGCCGACTTAAGTACAAGAAGATTGACTCTCCTTTCTGACTATGTTTGGAAGCATTCCTGTGACACTAGTTATAGATTCCGATGCTTCACTTCAGGTTTACTGTATCCCTCTGACAATCTTATTGACGATGAAACGCAGAAATTGCATCGGAATTAAATAGAAATGGCACAATGCCGACTTAAGTACAAGAAGACTAACCATTCTTACTGTCTATGCTTTGAACTATTCCTGTGACACTAGTTATAGATTCCGATGCTTCACTTCAGGTTTATTGTATCCCTCTGACCTTCTTATTGACGATGAAACACAGATATTGCATCTTAATTAAATAGAAAAGGCACAATGCCGACCTAAGTACAAGAAGACTGATTCTTCTTACTGAATATGTTTTGAACCATTCCTGTGACACTAGTTATAGACTCTGATGTTTCACTTCTGGTTTATTGTATCCCTCTGACCTTCTTATTGACGATGAAACACAGATATTGCATCGGAATTAAATAGAAAAGGCACAATGCCGACATAAGTACAGGAAGACTGATTCTTCTTATTGAATATGTTTGAACCATTTTTGTGACGCTAGTTATAGATTCCGATTCTTCACTTCATATTTACTGTATCCCTCTGACCATCTTATTGACCTTGAAACACAGAAATTGCATCGGAATTAAATAGAATGGGCACAATGCCGACTTAAGTACAAGAAGACTGACTCTTCCTACTGTCTATGTTTTGAACCAGTCCTGTGACACTAGTTATAGATTCCGATGCTTCACTTCAGGTTTAATGTATAACTCTGACCATCTTATTGACGATGAAACACAGAAATTGCATCGGAATTAAATACAAAATCCACAATGCCGATTCAAGTGCAAGAAGACTGGCTCTTCTTACTGTCTATGTTTTGAACCATTCCTGTGACGCTAGTTACAGATTCCGATCCTTCACTTCAGGTTTACTGCATCCCTCTGACCTTCTTATTGACGATGAAACACAGAAATTGCATCGGAATTAAATACAAAAGGAACAATGCCGACTTAAGTACAAGAAGACTGACTCTTCTTACTGACTATGTTTTGAACCATTCCTGTGACACTAGTTATAGATTCCGATGATTCACTTCAGGATTACTGTATCCCTTGGACCTTCTTATTGACGATGAAACACAGAAATTGCATCGGAATTAAATAGAAAACGCACAATGCCGACCTAAGTACAAGAAGACTGAGTCTTCCTACTGTCTAAGTTTTAAACCATTCCTGTGACACTAGTTAGAGATTCCGATGATTCACTTCAGATTTACTGTATCCCTCTGACCTTCTAATTGACGATGAAACACAGTAATTGCATCGGAATTAAATTGAAAAGGGCACAATGCCGACTTAAGTACAAGAAGACTGACTATTCTTACTAACTATGTTTTGAAGCATTCCTGTGACACTAGTTATAGATTCCGATGCTTCACTTCAGGTTTACAGTAACCGTCTGACCTTCTTATTGGCGATGAAACAAGGAAATTCCATCGGAATTAAATACAAAATGCACAATGCCGCCTTAAGTACAAGAAGACTGACTCTTCTTACTGACTGTTTTGAACCAATCCTGTGGCACTAGTTATAGATTCCGATGATTCACTTCAGGATTACTGTATCCCTTGGACCTTCTTATTGTCGATGAAACACAGAAATTGCATCGGAATTAAACAGAAAACGCACAATGCCGACCTAAGTACAAGAAGACAGAGTCTTCCTACTGTCTATGTTTTAAACCATTCCTGTGACACTAGTTAGAGACTCCGATGATTCACTTAAGGTTTACTGTATACCTCTGACCTTCTAATTGACGATGAAACACAGTAATTGAATCGGAATTAAATTGAAAAGGGGGTTCAAGCCGACTTAAGTACAAGAAGACTGACCCTTCTTACTGTCTATGTTTTGAACCATTCCTGTGACACTAGTTATAGATTCCGATGCTTCATTTCAGGTTTACTGTAACTCTTGGACCTCCTTATTGACGATGAAACACAGAAATTGCATCGCAATTGAATACAAAATGCACAATGCCGCCTTAAGTACAAGAAGACTGACTCTTCTTACTGACTGTTTTGAATTATTCCTGTGGCACTAGTTATAGACTCCGATGTTCCACTTCAGGTTTACTGTATCCCTCTGCACTTCTTATTGACTATGAAACACAGAAATTGCATCGGAATTAAATACAAAAATTAAAATGCCGACTTAAGCACAAGAAGACTGACTCAACTTACTGTCTATGATTTGAACCATTCCTGTGACACTAGTTATAGATTACGATGACTCACGTCTGGTTTACTGTATTCCTTGGACCTCCGTATTGACGATGAAACACAGATATTGCATCGGAATTAAATAGAAAAGCACAATGCCGACTTAAGTACAAGAAGATTGACTCTTCTTTCTGACTATGTTTGGAAGCATTCCTGTGACACTAGTTATAGATTCCGATGCTTAACTTCAGGTTTATTGTATCCCTCTGACCTTCTTATTGACGATGAAACACAGATAATGCGTCGGAATTAAATAGAAAAGGCACAATGCCGACTTAAGTACAAGAAGTCTGATTCTTCTTACTGAATATGTTTTGAACCATTCCTGTGACACTAGTTACAGATTCCGATGCTTCACTTCAGGTTTACTGTATCCCTCTGACCATCTTATTGACGATGAAACGCAGAAATTGCAACGGAATTAAATAGAAATGGCACAATGCCGACTTAAGTACAAGAAGACTAACCATTCTTACTGTCTATGCTTTGAACTATTCCTGTGACACTAGTTATAGATTCCGATGCTTCACTTCAGGTTTATTGTATCCCTCTGACCTTCTTATTGACGATGAAACACAGATATAGCATCGGAATTAAATAGAAAAGGCACAATGCCGCCCTAAGTACAAGAAGACTGATTCTTCTTACTGAATATGTTTTGAACCATTCCTGTGACACTAGTTATAGACTCTGATGTTTCACTTCAGGTTTATTGTATCCCTCTGACCTTCTTATTGACGATGAAACACAGAAATTGCATCGGAATTAAATAGAAAGGGCACAATGCCGACTTAAGTACAAGAAGACTGAATCTTCCTACTGTCTATGCTTTGAACCAGTCCTGTGACACTAGTTATAGATTCCGATGCTTCACTTCAGGCTTAATGTATCCCTCTGACCTTCCTTATTGACGATGAAACACAGAAATTGCATCGGAATTAAATACAAAAGGCACAATCCCGACTCAAGTGCAAGAAGACTGACTCTTCTTACTGTCTATGCTTTGAACCATTCCTGTGACGCTAGTTACAGATTCCGATCCATCACTTCAGGTTTACTGCATCCCTCTGACCTTCTTATTGACGATGAAACACAGAAATTGCATCGGAATTAAATACAAAAGGAACAATGCCGACTTAAGTACAAGAAGACTGACTCTTCTTACTGACTATGTTTTGAACCATTCCTGTGACACTAGTTATAGATTCCGATGATTCACTTCAGGATTACTGTATCCCTTGGAACTTCTTATTCACGATGAAACACAGAAATTGCATCGGAATTAAATAGAAAACGCACAATGCCGACCTAAGTACAAGAAGACAGAGTCTTCCTACTGTCTATGTTTTAAACCATTCCTGTGACACTAGTTAGAGATTCCGATGATTCACTTCAGATTTACTGTATCGCTCTGACCTTCTAATTGACGATGAAACACAGTAATTGCATCGGAAGTAAATTGAAAAGGGCACATTGCCGACTTAAGTACAAGAAGACTGACTATTCTTACTAACTATGTTTTGAAGCATTCCTGTGACACTAGTTATAGATTCCGATGCTTCACTTCAGGTTTACTGTAACCCTCTGACCTTCTTATTGGCGATGAAACACAGAAATTCCATCGGAATTAAATACAAAATGCACAATGCCGCCTTAAGTACAAGAAGACTGACTCTTCTTACTGACTGTTTTGAACCACTCCTGTGGCACTCGTTATAGATTCCGATGCTTCACTTCAGGTTTACTGTATCCCTCTGCACTTCTTATTGACGATGAAACACAGAAATTGCATCGGAATTAAATACAAAAATCAAAATGCCGACTTAAGCACAAGAAGACTGACTCAACTTACTGTCTATGATTTGAACCATTCCTGTGACACTAGTTATAGATTACAATGATTCACGTCTGGTTTACTGTATTCCTTGGACCTCCGTATTGACGATGAAACACAGAAATTGCATCGGAATTAAATAGAAAAGCACAATGCCGACTTAAGTACAAGAAGACTGACTCTTCTTTCTGACTATGTTTGGAAGCATTCCTGTGACACTAGTTATAGATTTTGATGCTTCACTTCAGGTTTATTGTATCCCTCTGACCTTCTTATTGTCGATGAAACACAGATAATGCGTCGGAATTAAATAGAAAAGGCACAATGCCGACTTAAGTACAAGAAGACTGATTCTTCTTACTGAATATGTTTTGAACCATTCCTGTGACACTAGTTACAGATTCCGATGCTTCACTTCAGGTTCACTGTATCCCTCTGACCATCGTTTTGACGATGAAACGCAAAAATTGCATCGGAATTAAATAGAAATGGCACAATGCCGACTTAAGTACAAGAAGACTAACCATTCTTACTGTCTATGCTTTGAACTATTCCTGTGACACTAGTCATAGATTCCGATGCTTCACTTCAGGTTTATTGTATCCCTCTGACCTTCTTATTGACGATGAAACACAGATATTGCATCGGAATTAAATTGAAAAGGCACAATGCCGACCTAAGTACAAGAAGACTGATTCTTCTCATTGAATATGTTTGAACCATTTCTGTGACGCTAGTTATAGATTCCGATGCTTCACTTCATATTTACTGTATCCCTCTGACCATCTTATTGACGATGAAACGCAGAAATTGCATCGGAATTAAATAGAAATGGCACAATGCCGACTTAAGTACAAGAAGACTGACTCTTCTTACTGTCTATGATTTGACCCATTTCTGTGACGCTAGTTACAGAATCCAATGCTTCACTTCACGTTTACTGTATCCTTCTGACCATCTTATTGACGATGAAACACAGAAATTGCATCGGAATTAAGTACAAAAGGCACAATGCCGACTTAAGTACAAGAAGACTGACTCTTCTTACTGACTATGTTTTGAACCATTCCTGTGACACTAGTTATAGATTCCGATGCTTCACTTCAGGTTTACTGTATCCCTCTGACCTTCTTATTGACGATGAAACACAGAAATTACATCGGAATTAAATAGAAAACGCACAATGCCGACCTAAGTACAAGAAGACTGAGTCTTCCTACTGTCTATGTTTTAAACCATTCCTGTGACACTAGTTAGAGATTCCGATGATTCACTTCAGATTTACTGTAGCCCTCTGACCTTCTAATTGACGATGAAACACAGTAATTGCATCGGAATTAAATTGATAAGGGCACAATGCCGACTTTAGTACAAGAAGACTGACTCTTCTTACTGACTATGTTTTGAACCATTCCTATGACACTAGTTATAGATTCCGATGCTTCACTTCAGGTTTAGTATATCCCTCTGCACTTCTTATTGACGATGAAACGCAGAAATTGCATCGGAATTAAATAGAAATGGCACAATGCCGACTTAAGTACAAGAAGACCAACCATTCTTACTGTCTATGCTTTGAACTATTCCTGTGACACTAGTTATAGATTCCGATGCTTCACTTCAGGTTTATTGTATCCCCCTGACCTTCTTATTGACGATGAAAAACAGATATAGCATCGGAATTAAAGAGAAAAGGCACAATGCCGACTTAAGTACAGGAAGACTGATTCTTCTTATTGAATATGTTTGAACCATTTTTGTGACGCTAGTTATAGATTCCGATGCTTCCATTCATATTTACTGTATACCTCTGACCTTCATATTGACGATGAAACACAGAAATTGCATCGGAATTAAATACAAAAGGCACAATGCCGACTCAAGTGCAAGAAGACTGACTCTTCTTACTGTCTATGCTTTGAACCATTCCTGTGAAACTAGTTGCAGATTCCGATGCATCACTTCAGGTTAACTGCATCCCTCTGACCTTCTTATTGACGATGAAACACAGAAATTGCATCGGAATTAAATACAAAAGGCACAATGCCGACTTAAGTACAAGAAGACTGACTCTCCGTACTGACTATGTTTTGAACCATTCCTGTGACACTAGTTATAGATTCCGATGATTCACTTCAGGATTACTGTATCCCTTGGACCTTCTTATTGACGATGAAACACAGAAATTGCATCGGAATTAAATACAAAAGGCACAATGCCGACTTAAGTACATGAAGACTGACTCTTCTTACTGACTGTTTTGAACCATTCCTGTGGCACTAGATATAGATTCCGATGTTTCACTTCAGGTTTACTGTATCCCTCTGACCTTCTTATTGACGATGAAACACAGAAATTGCATTGGAATTATATACAAATGGCACAAAGCCACTTAAGTACAAGAAGACTAACTCTCCTTTATGTCAATGTTTTAACCATTCCTGTGACACTAGTTATAGATTCCGATGCTTCACTTCAGGTTTACTGTATCCCTCTGCACTTCTTATTGACGATGAAACACAGAAATTGCATCGGAATTAAATACAAAAATCAAAATGCCGACTTAAGCACAAGAAGACTGTCTCAACTTACTGTCTATTATTTGAACCATTCCTGTGACACTTGTTATAGATTACGATGATTCACGTCAGGTTTACTGTATTCCTTGGACCTAAGTATTGACGACGAAACACAGAAATTGCATCGGAATTAAATAGAAAAGCACAATGCCGACTTAAGTACAAGAAGACTGACTCTTCTTTCTGACTATGTTTGGAAGCATTCCTGTGACACTAGTTATGGATTCCGATGCTTCACTTCAGGTTTATTGAATCCCGCTGACCTTCTTATTGACGATGAAACACAGATAATGCGTCGGAATTAAATAGAAAAGGCACAATGCCGACTTATGTACAAGAAGACTGGTTCTTCTTACTGAATATGTTTTGAACCATTCCTGTCACACTAGTTACAGATTCCGATGCTTCACTTCAGGTTTACTGTATCCCTCTGACCATCTTATTGACGATGAAACGCAGAAATTGCATCGGAATTAAATAGAAATGGCACAATGCCGACTTAAGTACAAGAAGACTAACCATTCTTACTGTCTATGCTTTGAACTATTCCTGTGACACTAGTTATAGATTCCGATGCTTCACTTCAGGTTTATTGTATCCCTCTGACCTTCTTATTGACGATGAAACACAGATATTGCATCGGAATTGAATAGAAAAGGCACAATGCCGACCTAAGTACAAGAAGACTGATTCTTCTTAATGAATATGTTTGAACCATTTCTGTGACGCTAGTTATAGATTCCGATGCTTCACTTCATATTTACTGTATCCCTCTGACGATCTTATTGACGATGAAACACAGAAATTGCATCGGAATTAAATAAAAAAGGGCACAATGCCGACTTAAGTACAAGAAGACTGACTCTTCTTACTGTCTATGTTTTGAACCAGTCCTGTGACACTAGTTACAGATTCCGATGCTTCACTTCAGATTTAATGTATCCCTCTGACCTTCTTATTGACGATGAAACACAGAAATTGCATCGGAATTAAATACAAAATGCACAATGCCGACTTAAGTGCAAGAAGACTGACTCTTCTTACTGACTATGTTTTGAACCATTCCTGTGAGACTAGTTATAGATTCCGATGCATCACCTTAGGTTTACAGTAATCCTTGGACCTTCCTATTGACGATGAAACACAGAAATTGCATCGGTATTAAATACAAAAATCAAAATGCCGACTTAAGTACAAGAAGACTGACCCTTCTTACTGTCTATGTTTTGAACCATTCCTGTGACACTAGTTATGGATTCCGATGCATCACCTTAGGTTTACAGTATCCCTTGGACCTTCCTATTGACGATGAAACATAGAAATTGCATCGGTATTAAATGCAAAAGGCACAATGCCGACTTAAGTACAAGAAGACTGACCCTTCTTACTGTCTATGTTTTGAACCATTCCTGTGACACTAGTTATAGATTCCGATGCTTCACTTCAGGTTTACTGTAACTCTTGGACCTTCTAATTGACGATGAAACACAGAAATTACATCGGAATTAAATAGAAAAGGCGCAATGCCGACTTAAATACAGGCAGACTGACTCTTCTTTCTGACTATGTTTTGAACCATTCCTGTGACACTAGTTATAGATTCCGATGCTTCACTTCAGGTTTACTGTATCCCTCTGACCTTCTTATTGACGATGAAAGATAGAAATTGCATCGGAATTAAATTGAAAACGCACAATGCCGACCTAAGTACAAGAAGACTGAGTCTTCCTACTGTCTATGTTTTAGACCATTCCTGTGACACTAGTTAGAGATTCCGATGATTCACTTCAGATTTACTGTATCCCTCTGACCTTCTAATTGACGATGAAACACAGTAATTGCATCGGAATTAAATTGAAAAGGGTACAATGCAGACTTAAGTACAAGAAGACTGACTCTTCTTACTGACTATGTTTTGAACCATTCCTATGACACTAGTTATAGATTCCGATGCTTCACTTCAGGTTTACTGTAACTCTTGGACCTTCTAATTGACGATGAAACACAGAAATTGCATCGCAATTAAATACAAAATGCACAATGCCGCCTTAAGTACAAGAAGAATGACTCTTCTTACTGACTGTTTTGAACCATTCCTGTGGCACTAGTTATAGATTCCGATGTTCCACTTCAGGTTTACTGTATCCCTCTGACCTTCTTATTGTCGATGAAACACAGAAATTGCATTGAAATTAAATACAAATGGCACAATGCCACTTAAGTACAAGAAGACTAACTCTCCTTACTGTCAATGTTTTGAACCATTCCTGTGAGACTAGTTATAGATTCCGATGCATCACCTTAGGTTTACAGTATCCCTTGGACCTTCCTATTGACGATGGAACACAGAAATTGCATCGGTATTAAATACAAAAGGCACAATGCCGACTTAAGTACAAGAAGACTGACCCTTCTTACTGTCTATGTTTTGAACCATTCCTGTGACACTAGTTATAGATTCCGATGCTTCACTTCAGGTTAATGTATCCCTCTGCACTTCTTATTGACGATGAAACACAGAAATTGCATCGGAATTAAATACAAAAATCAAAATGCCGACTTAGGCACAAGAAGACTGACTCAACTTACTGTCTATGATTTGAACCATTCCTGTGACACTAGTTATAGATTACGATGATTCACGTCTGGTTTACTGTATTCCTTGGACCTCCGTATTGACGATGAAACACAGAAATCGCATCGGAATTAAATAGAAAAGCACAATGCCGACTTAAGTACAAGAAGATTGACTCTCCTTTCTGACTATGTTTGGAAGCATTCCTGTGACACTAGTTATAGATTCCGATGCTTCACTTCAGGTTTACTGTATCCCTCTGACAATCTTATTGACGATGAAACGCAGAAATTGCATCGGAATTAAATAGAAATGGCACAATGCCGACTTAAGTACAAGAAGACTAACCATTCTTACTGTCTATGCTTTGAACTATTCCTGTGACACTAGTTATAGATTCCGATGCTTCACTTCAGGTTTATTGTATCCCTCTGACCTTCTTATTGACGATGAAACACAGATATTGCATCTTAATTAAATAGAAAAGGCACAATGCCGACCTAAGTACAAGAAGACTGATTCTTCTTACTGAATATGTTTTGAACCATTCCTGTGACACTAGTTATAGACTCTGATGTTTCACTTCAGGTTTATTGTATCCCTCTGACCTTCTTATTGACGATGAAACACAGATATTGCATCGGAATTAAATAGAAAAGGCACAATGCCGACTTAAGTACAGGAAGACTGATTCTTCTTATTGAATATGTTTGAACCATTTTTGTGACGCTAGTTATAGATTCCGATGCTTCACTTCACATTTACTGTATCCCTCTGACCATCTTATTGACGATGAAACACAGAAATTGCATCGGAATTAAATAGAAAGGGCACAATGCCGACTTAAGTACAAGAAGACTGACTCTTCCTACTGTCCATGTTTTGAACCAGTCCTGTGACACTAGTTATAGATTCCGATGCTTCCCTTCAGGTTTAATGTATCCCTCTGACCTTCTTATTGACGATGAAACACAGAAATTACATCGGAATTAAATATAAAATGCACATTGCCGACTCAAGTGCAAGAAGACTGACTCTTCTTACTGTCTATGTTTTGAACCATTCCTGTGACGCTAGTTACAGATTCCGATCCATCACGTCAGGTTTACTGCATCCCTCTGACCTTCTTATTGACGATGAAACACAGAAATTGCATCGGAATTAAATACAAAAGGAACAATGCCGACTTAAGTACAAGAAGACTGACTCTTCTTACTGACTGTTTTGAACCACTCCTGTGGCACTAGTTATAGATTCCGATGATTCACTTCAGGATTACTGTATCCCTTGGACCTTCTTATTGACGATGAAACACAGAAATTGCATCGGGATTAAATAGAAAACGCACAATGCCGACCTAAGTACAAGAAGACAGAGTATTCCTACTGTCTATGTTTTAAACCATTCCTGTGACACTAGTTAGAGATTCCGATGATTCACTTCAGATTTACTGTATCCCTCTGACCTTCTAATTGACGATGAAACACAGTAATTGCATCGGAATTAAATTGAAAAGGGCACAATGCCGACTTAAGTACAAGAAGACTGACCCTTCTTACTGTCTATGTTTTGAACCATTCCTGTGACACTAGTTATAGATTCCGATGCTTCATTTCAGGTTTACTGTAACTCTTGGACCTTCTTATTGACGATGAAACACAGAAATTGCATCGCAATTGAATACAAAATGCACAATGCCGCCTTAAGTACAAGAAGACTGACTCTTCTTACTGACTGTTTTGAATTATTCCTGTGGCACTAGTTATAGACTCCGATGTTCCACTTCAGGTTTACTGTATCCCTCTGCACTTCTTATTGACTATGAAACACAGAAATTGCATCGGAATTAAATACAAAAATCAAAATGCCGACTTAAGCACAAGAAGACTGACTCAACTTACTGTCTATGATTTGAACCATTCCTGTGACACTAGTTATAGATTACGATGATTCACGTCTGGTTTACTGTATTCCTTGGACCTCCGTATTGACGATGAAACACAGATATTGCATCGGAATTAAATAGAAAAGCACAATGCCGACTTAAGTACAAGAAGATTGACTCTTCTTTCTGACTATGTTTGGAAGCATTCCTGTGACACTAGTTATAGATTCCGATGCTTAACTTCAGGTTTATTGTATCCCTCTGACCTTCTTATTGACGATGAAACACAGATAATGCGTCGGAATTAAATAGAAAAGGCACAATAACGACTTAAGTACAAGAAGTCTGATTCTTCTTACTGAATATGTTTTGAACCATTCCTGTGACACTAGTTACAGATTCCGATGCTTCACTTCAGGTTTACTGTATCCCTCTGACCATCTTATTGACGATGAAACGCAGAAATTGCAACGGAATTAAATAGAAATGGCACAATGCCGACTTAAGTACAAGAAGACTAACCATTCTTACTGTCTATGCTTTGAAATATTCCTGTGACACTAGTTATAGATTCCGATGCTTCACTTCAGGTTTATTGTATCCCTCTGACCTTCTTATTGACGATGAAACACAGATATAGCATCGGAATTAAATAAAAAAGTCACAATGCCGCCCTAAGTACAAGAAGACTGATTCTTCTTACTGAATATGTTTTGAACCATTCCTGTGACACTAGTTACAGACTCTGATGTTTCACTTCAGGTTTATTGTATCCCTCTGACCTTCTTATTGACGATGAAACTCAGATATTGCATCGGAATTAAATAGAAAAGGCACAATGCCGACTTAAGTACAGGGAGACTGATTCTTCTTATTAATTATGTTTGAACCATTTTTGTGACGCTAGTTATAGATTCCGATGCTTCACTTCATTTTTACTGTATTCCTCTGACCATCTTATTGACGATGAAACACAGAAATTGCATCGGAATTAAATAGAAAGGGCACAATGCCGACTTAAGTACAAGAAGACTGAATCTTCCTAATGTCTGTGCTTTGAACCAGTCCTGTGACACTAGTTATAGATTCCGATGCTTCACTTCAGGTTTAATGTATCCCTCTGACCTTCCTTATTGACGATGAAACACAGAAATTGCATCGGAATTAAATACAAAAGGCACAATGCCGACTCAAGTGCAAGAAGACTGACTCTTCTTACTGACTATGCTTTGAACCATTCCTGTGACGCTAGTTACAGATTCCGATCCATCACTTCAGGTTTACTGCATCCCTCTGACCTTCTTATTGACGATGAAACACAGAAATTGCATCGGAATTAAATACAAAAGGAACAATGCCGACTTAAGTACAAGAAGACTGACTCTTCTTACTGACTATGTTTTGAACCATTCCTGTGACACTAGTTATAGATTCCGATGATTCACTTCAGGATTACTGTATCCCTTGGACCTTCTTATTGACGATGAAACACAGAAATTGCATCGGAATTAAATAGAAAACGCACAATGCCTACCTAAGTACAAGAAGACAGAGTCTTCCTACTGCCTATGTTTTAAACCATTCCTGTGACACTAGTTAGAGATTCCGATGATTCACTTCAGATTTACTGTATCCCTCTGACCTTCTAATTGACGATGAAACACAGTAATTGCATCGGAAGTAAATAGAAAAGCACAATGCCGACATAAGTACAAGAAGACTGACTATTCTTACTAACTATGTTTTGAAGCATTCCTGTGACACTAGTTATAGATTCCGATGCTTCACTTCAGGTTTACTGTAAACCTCTGACCTTCTTATTGGCGATGAAACACAGAAATTCCATCGGAATTAAATACAAAATGCACAATGCCGCCTTAAGTACAAGAAGACTGACTCTTCTTACTGACTGTTTTGAACCACTCCTGTGGCACTAGTTATAGATTCCGATGCTTCACTTCAGGTTTACTGTATCCCTCTGCACTTCTTATTGACGATGAAACACAGAAATTGCATCGGAATTAAATACAAAAATCAAAATGCCGACTTAAGCACAAGAAGACTGACTCAACTTACTGTCTATGATTTGAACCATTCCTGTGACACTAGTTATAGATTACGATGATTCACGTCTGGTTTACTGTATTCCTTGGACCTCCGTATTGACGATGAAACACAGAAATTGCATCGGAATTAAATAGAAAAGCACAATGCCGACTTAAGTGCAAGAAGACTGACTCTTCTTTCTGACTATGTTTGGAAGCATTCCTGTGACACTAGTTATAGATTCCGATGCTTCACTTCAGGTTTATTGTATCCCTCTGACCTTCTTATTGTCGATGAAACACAGATAATGCGTCGGAATTAAATAGAAAAGGCACAATGCCGACTTAAGTACAAGAAGACTGATTCTTCTTACTGAATATGTTTTGAACCTTTCCTGTGACACTAGTTACAGATTCCGATGCTTCACTTCAGGTTCACTGTATCCCTCTGACCATCTTTTTGACGATGAAACGCAAAAATTGCATCGGAATTAAATAGAAATGGCACAATGCCGACTTAAGTACAAGAAGACTAACCATTTTTACTGTCTATGCTTTGAACTATTCCTGTGACACTAGTCATAGATTCCGATGCTTCACTTCAGGTTTATTGTATCCCTCTGACCTTCTTATTGACGATGAAACACAGATATTGCATCGGAACTAAATAGAAAAGGCACAATGCCGACCTAAGTACAAGATGACTGATTCTTCTCATTGAATATGTTTGAACCATTTCTGTGACGCTAGTTATAGATTGCGATGCTTCAGTTCATATTTACTGTATCCCTCTGACCATCTTATTGACGATGAAACGCAGAAATTGCATCGGAATTAAATAGAGATGGCACAATGCCGACTTAAGTACAAGAAGACTGACTCTTCTTACTGTCTATGATTTGACCCATTTCTGTGACGCTAGTTACAGAATCCGATGCTTCACTTCACGTTTACTGTATCCTTCTGACCATCTTATTGACGATGAAACACAGAAATTGCATCGGAATTAAATAGAAAAGGCACAATGCCGACTTAAGTACAAGAAGACTGACACTTCCTACTGTCTATGTTTTGAACCATTCCTGTGACACTAGCTATAGTTTCCGATGCTTCACTTCAGGTTTACTGTATCCCTCTGACCTTCTTATTGCCGATGAAACACAGAAATTACATCGGAATTAAATAGAAAACGCACAATGCCGACCTAAGTACAAGAAGACTGAGTCTTCCTACTGTCTATGTTTTAAACCATTCCTGTGACACTAGTTAGAGATTCCGATGATTCACTTCAGATTTACTGTAGCCCTCTGACCTTCTAATTGACGATGAAACACAGTAATTGCATCGGAATTAAATTGAAAAGGGCACAATGCCGACTTAAGTACAAGAAGACTGACTCTTCTTACTGACTATGTTTTGAACCATTCCTATGACACTAATTATAGATTCCGATGCTTCACTTCAGGTTTACTGTATCCCTCTACACTTCTTATTGACGATGAAACACAGAAATTGCATCGGAATTAAATACAAAAATCAAAATGCCGACTTAAGCACAAGAAGACTGACTCAACTTACTGTCTATGATTTGAACCATTCCTGTGACACTAGTTATAGATTACGATGATTCACGTCTAGTTTACTGTATTCCTTGGACCTCCGTATTGACGATGAAACACATAAATTGCATCGGAATTTAATAGAAAAGCACAATGCCGACTTAAGTACAAGAAGACTGACTCTTCTTTCTGACTATGTTTGGAAGCATTCCTGTGACACTAGTTACAGATTCCGATGCTTCACTCAGGTTTACTGTATCCCTCTGACCATCTTATTGACGATGAAACACAGATATTGCATCGGAATTAAATAGAAAAGGCACAATGCCGACTTAAGTACAAGAAGACTGATTCTTCTTACTGAATATGTTTTGAACCTTTCCTGTGACACTAGTTACAGATTCCGATGCTTCACTTCAGGTTCACTGTATCCCTCTGACCATCTTTTTGACGATGAAACGCAAAAATTGCATCGGAATTAAATAGAAATGGCACAATGCCGACTTAAGTACAAGAAGACTAACCATTTTTACTGTCTATGCTTTGAACTATTCCTGTGACACTAGTCATAGATTCCGATGCTTCACTTCAGGTTTATTGTATCCCTCTGACCTTCTTATTGACGATGAAACACAGATATTGCATCGGAACTAAATAGAAAAGGCACAATGCCGACCTAAGTACAAGATGACTGATTCTTCTCATTGAATATGTTTGAACCATTTCTGTGACGCTAGTTATAGATTGCGATGCTTCAGTTCATATTTACTGTATCCCTCTGACCATCTTATTGACGATGAAACGCAGAAATTGCATCGGAATTAAATAGAGATGGCACAATGCCGACTTAAGTACAAGAAGACTGACTCTTCTTACTGTCTATGATTTGACCCATTTCTGTGACGCTAGTTACAGAATCCGATGCTTCACTTCACGTTTACTGTATCCTTCTGACCATCTTATTGACGATGAAACACAGAAATTGCATCGGAATTAAATAGAAAAGGCACAATGCCGACTTAAGTACAAGAAGACTGACACTTCCTACTGTCTATGTTTTGAACCATTCCTGTGACACTAGTTATAGTTTCCGATGCTTCACTTCAGGTTTACTGTATCCCTCTGACCTTCTTATTGCCGATGAAACACAGAAATTACATCGGAATTAAATAGAAAACGCACAATGCCGACCTAAGTACAAGAAGACTGAGTCTTCCTACTGTCTATGTTTTAAACCATTCTTGTGACACTAGTTAGAGATTCCGATGATTCACTTCAGATTTACTGTAGCCCTCTGACCTTCTAATTGACGATGAAACACAGTAATTGCATCGGAATTAAATTGAAAAGGGCACAATGCCGACTTAAGTACAAGAAGACTGACTCTTCTTACTGACTATGTTTTGAACCATTCCTATGACACTAATTATAGATTCCGATGCTTCACTTCAGGTTTACTGTATCCCTCTACACTTCTTATTGACGATGAAACACAGAAATTGCATCGGAATTAAATACAAAAATCAAAATGCCGACTTAAGCACAAGAAGACTGACTCAACTTACTGTCTATGATTTGAACCATTCCTGTGACACTAGTTATAGATTACGATGATTCACGTCTAGTTTACTGTATTCCTTGGACCTCCGTATTGACGATGAAACACATAAATTGCATCGGAATTTAATAGAAAAGCACAATGCCGACTTAAGTACAAGAAGACTGACTCTTCTTTCTGACTATGTTTGGAAGCATTCCTGTGACACTAGTTACAGATTCCGATGCTTCACTCAGGTTTACTGTATCCCTCTGACCATCTTATTGACGATGAAACACAGATATTGCATCGGAATTAAATAGAAAAGGCACAATGCCGACTTAAGTACAAGAAGACTGATTCTTCTTACTGAATATGTTTTGAACAATTCCTGTGACACTAGTTACAGATTACGATGCTTCACTCAGGTTTACTGTATCCCTCTGACCATCTTATTGACGATGAAACGCAGAAATTTCATCGGAATTAAATAGAAATGGTACAATGCCGACTTAAGTACAAGAAGACCAACCATTCTTACTGTCTATGCTTTGAACTATTCCTGTGACACTAGTTATAGATTCCGATGCTTCACTTCAGGTTTATTGTATCCCCCTGACCTTCTTATTGACGATGAAAAACAGATATAGCATCGGAATTAAAGAGAAAAGGCACAATGCCGACTTAAGTACAGGAAGACTGATTCTTCTTATTGAATATGTTTGAACCATTTTTGTGACGCTAGTTATAGATTCCGATGCTTCCATTCATATTTACTGTATCCCTCTGACCTTCTTATTGACGATGAAACACAGAAATTGCATCGGAATTAAATACAAAAGGCACAATGCCGACTCAAGTGCAAGAAGACTGACTCTTCTTACTGTCTATGCTTTGAACCATTCCTGTGACGCTAGTTGCAGATTCCGATGCATCACTTCAGGTTAACTGCATCCCTCTGACCTACTTATTGACGATGAAACACAGAAATTGCATCGGAATTAAATACAAAAGGCACAATGCCGACTTAAGTACAAGAAGACTGACTCTTCTTACTGACTATGTTTTGAACCATTCCTGTGACACTAGTTATAGATTCCGATGATTCACTTCAGGATTACTGTATCCCTTGGACCTTCTTATTGACGATGAAACACAGAAATTGCATCGGAATTAAATACAAAAGGCACAATGCCGACTTAAGTACAAGAAGACTGACTCTTCTTACTGACTGTTTTGAACCATTCCTGTGGCACTAGATATAGATTCCGATGTTTCACTTCAGGTTTACTGTATCCCTCTGACCTTCTTATTGACGATGAAACACAGAAATTGCATTGGAATTATACACAAATGGCACAAAGCCACTTAAGTACAAGAAGACTAACTCTCCTTACTGTCAATGTTTTGAACCATTCCTGTGACACTAGTTATAGATTCCGATGCTTCACTTCAGGTTTACTGTATCCCTCTGCACTTCTTATTGACGATGAAACACAGAAATTGCATCGGAATTAAATACAAAAATT
The DNA here is from genome assembly GCF_021461395.2 of Schistocerca americana. Classification (NCBI taxonomy): domain Eukaryota; kingdom Metazoa; phylum Arthropoda; class Insecta; order Orthoptera; family Acrididae; genus Schistocerca; species Schistocerca americana. The sequence goes on from NW_025726093.1 coordinate 3,205,295, forward strand.
AAAATGCCGACTTAAGCACAAGAAGACTGACTCAACTTACTGTCTAAGATTTGAACCATTCCTGTGACACTTGTTATAGATTACGATGATTCACGTCAGGTTTACTGTATTCCTTGGACCTAAGTATTGACGATGAAACACAGAAATTGCATCGGAATTAAATAGAAAAGCACAATGCCGACTTAAGTACAAGAAGACTGACTCTTCTTTCTGACTATGTTTGGAAGCATTCCTGTGACACTAGTTATAGATTCCGATGCTTCACTTCAGGTTTATTGTATCCCGCTGACCTTCTTATTGACGATGAAACACAGATAATGCGTCGGAATTAAATAGAAAAGGCACAATGCCGACTTAAGTACAAGAAGACTGGTTCTTCTTAGTGAATATGTTTTGAACCATTCCTGTCACACTAGTTACAGATTCCGATGCTTCACTTCAGGTTTACTGTATCCCTCTGACCATCTTATTGACGATGAAACGCAGAAATTGCATCGGAATTAAATAGAAATGGCACAATGCCGACTTAAGTACAAGAAGACTAACCATTCTTACTGTCTATGCTTTGAACTATTCCTGTGACACTAGTTATAGATTCCGACGCTTCACTTCAGGTTTATTGTATCCCTCTGACCTTCTTATTGACGATGAAACACAGATATTGCATCGGAATTAAATAGAAAAGGCACAATGCCGACCTAAGTACAAGAAGACTGATTCTTCTTATTGAATATGTTTGAACCATTTCTGTGACGCTAGTTATAGATTCCGATGCTTCACTTCATATTTACTGTATACCTCTGACCATCTTATTGACGATGAAACACAGAAATTGCATCGGAATTAAATAGAAAGGGCACAATGCCGACTTAAGTACAAGAAGACTGACTCTTCTTACTGTCTATGTTTTGAACCAGTCCTGTGACACTAGTTATAGATTCCGATGCTTCACTTCAGATTTAATGTATCCCTCAGACCTTCTTATTGACGATGAAACACAGAAATTGCATCGGAATTAAATAGAAAAGGCACAATGCCGACTTAAGTACAAGAAGACTGACTTTTCTTACTGTCTATGATTTGACCCATTTCTGTGACGCTAGTTACAGAATCCGATGCTTCACTTCACGTTTACTGTATCCCTCTGACCATCTTATTGACGATGAAACACAGAAATTGCATCGGAATTAAATAGAAAAGGCACAATGCAGACTTAAGTACAAGAAGACTGACGCTTCCTACTGTCTATGTTTTGAACCATTCCTGTGACACTAGTTATAGATTCCGTTTCTTCACTTCAGGTTTACTGAATCTCTCTGACCTTCTTATTGACGATGAAACACAGATATTGCATCGGAATTAAATACAAAAGGCACAAAGCCGACGTAAGCACAAGAAGACTGACTCTTCTTACTGACTATATTTTAAACCATTCCATTGAAACTAGTTAGAAATTCCGATGCTTCACTACAGGTTTACGGTATAACTCTGATCTTCTTATTGACGATGAAACACAGTAATTTCATCGGAAATAAATTGAAAAGGGCACAATGCCGACTTAAGATCCAGAAGACTGACTCTTCTTACTGTCTATGTTTTGAACCATTCCTGTGACACTAGTTATAGATTCCGATGCTTCACTTCAGGTTTACTGTATCCCTTGGACCTTCTTATAGACGATGAAACACAGAAATTGCATCGGAATTAAATACAAAAGGCAGAATGCCGACTTAAGTACATGTAGACTGTCTCTTCCAACTGTCTATGATTTGAAAGATTCCAACGACCTTAGTTATAGATGCCGATGCTTCATTTCAGGTTTACTGTATCCCTTGGATCTTCTTATTGACAATGAAACACAGAAAGGGCGTCGGAATTAAATAGAACAGGCACAATGCCGACTTAAGTACAAGAAGACTGACTCTTCCTACTGTCTATGTTTTGAACCATTCCTGTGGCACTAGTTATAGATTCCGATGCTTCACTTCAGGTATACTGTATCCCTCTGACCTTCTTATTGACGATGAAACACAGAAATTGCATCGCAATTAAATACAAAAATCAAAATGCCGACTTAAGTACTAAAAGACTGACTCAACTTACTGTCTATGATTTGAACCATTCCTGTGACACTAGTTATAGATTCCGATGATTCACTGCAGGTTTACTGTATTCCTTGGACCTCCGTATTGACGATGAAACACAGAAATTGCATCGGAATTAAATAGAAAAGGCACAATGCCGACTTAAGTACAAGAAGACTGACTCTTCTTTTTGACTATGCTTTAAACCATTCCTGTGACACTAGTTAGAGATTCCGATGATTAACTTCAGATTTACTGTATCCCTCTGACCTTCTAATTGACGATGAAACACAGTAATTGCATCGGAATTAAAATGAAAAGGGCACAATGCCGATTTAAGTACAAGAAGACTGACTCTTCTTACTGACTATGCTTTGAACCATTCCTATCACACTAGTTATAGATTCCGATGCTTCACTTCAGGTTTAATGTATCCCTCTGACCTTCTTATTGACGATGAAACACAGAAATTGCATCGGAATTCAATACAAAAGGCACAATGCCGACTCAAGTGCAAGAAGACTGATTCTTCTTACTGTCTATGCTTTGAACCATTCCTGTGACACTAGTTATAGATTCCGATGATTCACTTCAGGTTTACTGTATCCCTTGGACCTTCTTATTGACGATGAAACACAGAAATTGTATCGGAATTAAATAGAAAGCGCACAATGCCGACCTAAGTAAAAGAAGACTGAGTCTTCCTACTGTCTATGTTTAAAACCATGCCTGTGACACTAGTTAGAGATTCCGATGATTCACTTCAGATTTACTGTATCCCTCTGACCTTCTAATTGACGATGAAACACAGTAATTGCATCGGAATTAAATTGAAAAGGGCACAATGCCGACTTAAGTACAAGAAGACTGACTATTCTTACTAACTATGTTTTGAAGCATTCCTGTGACACTAGTTATAGATTCCGATGCTTCACTTCTGGTTTACTGTAACCCTCTGACCTTCTTATTGGCGATGAAACACAGAAATTCCATCGGAATTAAATACAAAATGCACAATGCCGCCTTAAGTACAAGAAGACTGACTCTTCTTACTGACTGTTTTGAACCATTCCTGTGGCACTAGTTATAGATTCCGATGTTTCACTTCAGGTTTACTGTATCCCTCTGACCTTCTTATCGACGATGAAACACAGAAATTGCATTGAAATTATATACAAATGGCACAATGCCACTTAAGTACAAGAAGACTAATTCTCCTTACTGTCAATGCTTTGAACCATTCCTGTGACACTAGTTATAGATTCCGATGCATCACTTTAGGTTTACTGTATCCCTCGGTCCTTCCTATTGACGATGAAACACAGATATTGCATCGGTATTAAATACAAAAGGCACAATGCCGGTAAGTACAAGAAGACTGACCCTTCTTACTGTCTATGTTTTGAACCATTCCTGTGACACTAGTTATAGATTCCGATGCTTCACTTCAGGTTTACTGTATCCCTCTGCACTTCTTATTGACGATGAAACACAGAAATTGCATCGGAATGAAATACAAAAATCAAAATGCCGACTTGAGCACAAGAAGACTGACTCAACTTACTGTCTATGATTTAAACCATTCCTGTGACACTAGTTATAGATTGCGATGATTCACGTCTGGTTTACTGTTTTCCTTGGACCTCCGTATTGACGATGAAACACAGAAATTGCATCGGAATTAAATAGAAAAGCACAATGCCGTCTTAAGTACAAGAAGACTAACCATTCTTACTGTCTATGCTTTGAACTATTCCTGTGACACTAGTTATAGATTCCGATGCTTCACTTCAGGTTTATTGTATCCCTCTGACCTTCTTATTGACGATTAAACACAGATATTGCATCGGAATTAAATAGAAAAGGCACAATGCCGACCTAAGTACAAGAAGACTGGTTCTTCTTATTGAATATGTTTGAACCATTTCTGTGACGCTAGTTATAGATTCCGATGCTTCACTTCATATTTACTGTATCCCTCTGACCATCTTATTGACGATGAAACACAGAATTTGCATCGGAATTAAATAGAAAGGTCACAATGCCGACTTAAGCACAAGAAGACTGACTCTTCCTACTGTCTATGTTTTGAACCAGTCCTGTGACACTAGTTATAGATTCCGATGCTTCACTTCAGGTTTAATGTATCCCTCTGACCTTCTTATTGACGATGAAACACAGAAATTGCATCGGAATTAAATAGAAAAGGCACAATGCCGACTTAAGTACAAGAAGACTGACCCTTCTTACTGTCTATGATTTGACCCATTGCTGTGACGCTAGTTACAGAATCCGATGCTTCACTTCACGTTTACTGTATCCCTCTGACCATCTTATTGACGATGAGACACAGAAATTGCATCGGAATTAAATAGAAAAGGCACAATGCCGACTTAAGTACAAGTAGACTGACTCTTCCTACTGTCTATGTTTTGTACCTTTCCTGTGACACTAGTTATAGTTTCCGATGCTTCACTTCAGGTTTAATGTATCCCTCTGACCTTCTTATTGACGATGATACACAGAAATTGCATCGGAATTAAATACAATAGGCACAATGCCGATTTAAGTGCAAGAAGACTCACTCTTCTTACTGTCTATGTTTTGAACCATTCCTGTGACGCTAGTTACAGATTCCGATGAATCACTTTAGGTTTACTGCATCCCTCTGACCTTCTTATTGACGATGAAACAAAGAAATTGCATCGGAATTAAATACAAAATGCACAATGCCGACGTAAGTGCAAGAAGACTGACTCTTCTTACTAACTATGTTTTGAACCATTCCTGTGACACTAGTTATAGATTCCGATGCTTCACTTCAGGTTTACTGTATCCCTCTGACCTTCTTATTGACGTTGAAACATAGAAATTGCATCGGAATTAAATAGAAAAGGCACAATTCCGACTCAAGTACTAGATGACTGGCCCATCTTACTGTCTATGTTTTGAACCATTCCTGTGACACTAGTTATAGATTCCGATTCTTCACTTCAGGTTTACTGTATCCCTCTGACCTTCTTATTGACGATGAAACACAGATATTGCATCGGAATTAAATACAAAAGGCACAAAGCCGACGTAAGCACAAGAAGACTGACTCTTCTTACTGACTATATTTTAAACCATTCCTGTGACACTTCTTAGAAATTCCGATGCTTCACTTCAGGTTTACGGTATAACTCTGACCTTCTTATTGACGATGAAACACAGTAATTGCATCGGAAATAAATTGAAAAGGGCACAATGCCGACTTAAGATCCAGAAGACTGACTCTTCTTACTGTCTATGTTTTGAACCATTCCTGTGACACTAGTTATAGATTCCGATGCTTCACTTCAGGTTTACTGTATCCCTTGGACCTTCTTATAGACGATGAAACACAGAATTTGCATCGGAATTAAATACAAAAGGCACAATGCCGACTTAAGTACATGTAGACTGACTCTTCCAACTGTCTATGATTTGAAACATTCCTGTGACCTTAGTTATAGATTCCGATGCTTCATTTGAGGTTTACTGTATGCCTTGGATCTTCTTATTGACAATGAAACACAGAAAGGGCATCGGAATTAAATAGAACGGGCACAATGCCGACTTAAGTACAAGAAGACTCACTCTTCCTACTGTCTATGTTTTGAACCATTCCTGTGGCACTAGTTATAGATTCCGATGGTTCACTTCAGGTTTACTGTATCCCTCTGACCTTCTTATTGACGATGAAACACAGAAATTGCATCGCAATTAAATACAAAAATGAAAATGCCGACTTAAGTACTAAAAGACTGACTCAACTTACTGTCTATGATTTGAACCATTCCTGTGGCACTAGTTATAGATTCCGATGCTTCACTTCAGGTTTACTGTATCCCTTGGACCTTCTTATTGACGATGAAACACATAAATTGCATCGGAATTAAATAGAAAATGCACAATGCCGACTTAAGTACATGTAGACTGACTCTTCCTACTGTCTATGTTTTGAAACATTCCTGTGACACCAACGCAATACAAAAACTGAAGTCAGATCCAACTACACGATTCCAGGCAAATTTGAAACGAACACTGAAAAACATTGAACACACACTCACAGACAAACAAAAATACTACTTAACACAGAAAAACCCACAAGCACCAACACCCCGCAGTCAACCGAAAGTACATAAAGACGGAATGCCAATGAGACCTGTTATCAACTTCAAGAAAGCCCCAACATACCGCATAGCCAAACACCTCCAAAAGTTAGTTACAAAACACTATAAAGTAGAAAACAACAGAACAGTGATAAACACAAGAAACCTAATAAAAAATATACAGAACATACAGGTACCACACACAGCATCACTGATTTCATTCGATATAGAAAATATGTATACCTCCATCCCTATCACAGAAACAATAGAAATCATAGAACAAAATCTCTCATCCCACAGCAACCTCACCACAGACGCAATAAAAGAAATAGCAGATATGCTCAGACTGACAACTGAACAAAACTACTTTCAGTTTGAGGAAGAATATTATCTACAAACTGATGGACTGCCCATGGGATCCCCAATATTAGGAACACTAGCAAACATCTTCATCAATCACCTTGAAAATCTGATATTTGATAAGATAACCACAAATGAAAGTTTCAAAATCGTATATTGGTACAGATACGTGGATGACATTATTTGTTTGGTAGACGAGCCAAGTGAAAAAATAGATGAACTGCATTCAGAAATAAACAAAGCTCATAAGAACATAAAATTCACACTTGAAAAAGAAAAAGAAAATCAAATAAATTTTCTTGACATTACAATTAAAAAAGAAAATGGAAAACATACATTTAACATCTTTAGAAAACCAACAGCCATGGACACAATAATACATTCCACATCCAACCACCCCCAAAGCCAGAAATTTGCAGCACTAAGGCACATGTTACATAGATTAAACAGAACCCCACCCAGTAAGAGAAACTATGAACAAGAAATGAACACGATCATACAAATAGCTAGGAACAACGGGTATGACACACATGTGGTACCCGGCCTCTATCAAAAAATTAAAACACAAATAAAAAACAAACACAACATTTCCACAATACAAAAGAACTCACAAGCTGAAAACTTACAAACACACTCAACAAACACACACAATGACAACACCACACAGAAAAGAACCAGTTGGTACACCATGACCTACACACATAAACTAACACACAGAGTTGCAAACATCCTAAAGAGACAGGGCTTCGAAATAGCATATAAGCCTGGGCAAACCCTTCAATCACACCTAAGCCAGCCAGCTACCAAGAGGGACAAATTCCAACAATCAGGAATATATAAACTTGAATGTCAAAGTTGTGATGCAGTATACATAGGCATGACATGCAGCAATTTTGAAACAAGATACAAAGAACATATCAGATGTTGGAAGTATGAAACAAACCATTTCACATTTGCAGAGCATTTAAAACACTACAACCATCATCCTACAAACATGGAACAAGAAATGAAAATAATGAGAATAAGCAACCATGACAAACATCTTATACAAATGCAAGAGAACTTCCACATCCAGAAAGCCATAGCAGATAACAAACATGTGATAAATGAACAAACACACATCAGCACAGGCTCCTTACTACACTTAATAAAGGAAATGATGACATAAAAAAAGTATATAACACCAAAATACACACACCCACACACACACACACACACACACACACACACACACACACACACACACACCCTCCCAAAAAAAAAAAAAAATTGCATAACACCAAAATACAGACAGACACACATACACAGCACAAATATATATATATATATGACACCAGAACACACATACACAGGACATAAACAAAAATAAATAATTAAATACAATAATATAAAATAATATGACACCAATAAACACACACACACACACACACACACACACAAGCGCACACACAAATGCATACACGAACAGACCACTGATACTTCGATAGTTACACTCGTAAGTTTGGCAGTAATATTCGATCTTTGGCAAAAACTTTTGACAGTCGGCAACAGAAACCAAAACATTGCATTAAAAAAAGCTTTCAGTGCATAGTGCTGTGGAATGCAGAAAAAACAGCAAATTGGCGCTCATAGGAAGAAGAACAAGACCAAAAATGCAACAGGAGCGTAATATGTAAGAAACTGTCTACGCAACCTGTAAGTACAGTTCAAAACATTACTACTTAATAGGATATACCAACCACCAGAACTGTTTATAACCTATAGGCACAGTGACAAAAAATGTAAATAAAATAGCTAAAATATGTACATATTACAGGCCACTGATGGCGCCTTGCAGAAAATAAAGGCGAAACGCGTATGGCACTAAAATTGAGTTTTATTCAGTTGCTGTCAGACGGTCCATAAGTGAAAATCATCAACATACCGTAGTATTACGCGCAACTCAGGAGTACAGGACCAAAAAATTGAAGATGTCAATACAGCTATGTCAAGCATTCCCTGTCAACGTGTACAACAGGTTCAAGAAAATACATCTGAGACTCCATAAGACGATACAGCATATAAAATTCAACAGAACATGCAAAAAGAACGATTTAATTCCAAGCTACATTAATGTAAAGGTTAAAAACAGTTCTACAGTGGCACAAAAGTCGAAATCATTTGCAGAACGATATTGGTTACTACATGAATTTAAGATGCTCTATTCGAAAAAACAGCACCTAAACATGATGCTCTATGACACTCATCTAGAATTGGCAAGAAACGTAGGAAACGCCGCAGTTTTCATGGCACTAGTAGAAAAAACTGAGCACAACACATACATAGCAATGAAACATTTACAAAACAAACATAAACACAAGATAATGAAACTAACAGTAAAAAAGACGCAAAAATACATTTACAGTTTAAATGTGAAACCACATGAACACCAACACTCATTCCATCCACGCTTAGTTAACCTAACAGAGACAGAACTACACGAAAACGAAAAAATGCTCTTGGAAAAAGGTTTGAAACACTGCACCAATAGCAAGGTGAACAATCAATACATAGAAAATCTCATAGTAGAAACCGAACACATCCTTGCACGTGAAGAACAACAAAATAATTGCGAAATAAACGTAGGACTGACAAGAGAACTAGTAAAAGAAGAAATAAGAGGCATAATAAAACAAACATAGCAGACACACAATAAGAGCAACCAAACAGAAGCAGCTACTATGAAAAGGTTAAAACAAAAGTTAACAAACAACAACGTATTAATAACAAGAACAGACAAGGGCAATGTAACAGTACTCATGGATAAAGAGCAATACATCACAAAAACCAAGGAATACATAAACACCAACGCAATACAAAAACTGAAGTCAGATCCAACTACACGATTCCAGGCAAATGTGAAACGAACACTGAAAAACATTGAACACACACTCACAGACAAACAAAAATACTACTTAACACAGAAAAACCCACAAGCACCAACACTCCGCAGTCAACCGAAAGTACATAAAGACAGAATGCCAATGAGACCTGTTATCAACTTCAAGAAAGCCCCAACATACCGCATAGCCAAACACCTCCAAAAGTTAGTTACAAAACACTACAAAGTAGAAAACAACAGAACAGTGATAAACACAGGAAACCTAATAGAAAATATACAGAACACACAGGTACCACACACAGCATCACTGATTTCATTCGATATAGAAAATATGTATACCTCCATCCCTATCACAGAAACAATAGAAATCATAGAACAAAATCTCTCATCCAACAGCAACCTCACCACAGACGCAACAAGAGAAATAACAGATATGCTCAGACTGACAACTGAACAAAACTACTTTCAGTTTGAGGAAGAATATTATCTACAAACTGATGGACTGCCCATGGGATCCCCAATATCAGGAACACTAGCAAACATCTTCATCAGTCACCTTGAAAATCTGATATTTGATAAGATAACCACAAATGAAAGTTTCAAAATCGTATATTGGTACAGATACGTGGATGACATTATTTGTTTGGTAGACGAGCCAAGTGAAAAAATAGATGAACTGCATTCAGAAATAAACAAAGCTCATAAGAACATAAAATTCACACTTGAAAAAGAAAAAGAAAATCAAATAAATTTTCTTGACATTACAATTAAAAAAGAAAATGGAAAACATACATTTAACATCTTTAGAAAACCAACAGCCACGGACACAATAATACATTCACATCGAACCACCCCCAAAGCCAGAAATTTGCAGCACTAAGGCACATGTTACATAGATTAAACAGAATCCCACCCAGTAAGAGAAACTATGAACAAGAAATGAACACGATCATACAAATAGCTAGGAACAACGGGTATGACACACATGTGGTACACAGGCTCAATCAAAAAATAAAAACACAGATAAAAAACAAACACAACATTTCCACAATACAAAAGAACTCACAAGCTGAAAACTTACAAACACACTCAACAAACACACACAATGACAACACCACACAGAAAAGAACCAGATGGTACACCATGACCTGCACACATAAACTAACACACAGAGTTGCAAACATCCTAAAGAGACTGGGCTTCAAAATAGCATATAAGCCTGGGCAAACCCTTCAATCACACCTAAGCCAGCCAGCTACCAAGAGGGACAAATTCCAACAATCAGGAATATATAAACTTGAATGTCAAAGTTGTGATGCAGTATACATAGGCATGACATGCAGGAATTTTGAAACAAGATACAAAGAACATATCAGATGTTGGAAGTATGAAACAAACCATTCCACATTTGCAGAGCATTTAAAATACTACAACCATCACCCTACAAACATGGAACAAGAAATGAAAATAATGAGAATAAGCAACCATGACAAACATCTTATACAAATGCAAGAGAACTTCCACATCCAGAAAGCCATAGCAGAAAACAAACATGTGATAAATGAACAAACACACATCAGCACAGGCTGCTTACTACACTTAATAAAGGAAATGATGACATAAAAAAAGTATATAACACCAAAATACACACACACACACACACACACACACATACCCTCCCAAAAAAAAAAAATTGCATAACACCAAAATACAGACAGACACACATACACAGCACAAATATATATATATATATATATATATATATATATATATATATGACACCAGAACACACATACACAGGACATAAACAAAAATAAATAATTAAATACAATAAAATAAAATAAAATTATATGACACCAAAAAACACAAACACACACACACACACAAGCGCACACACAAATGCATACACGAACAGACCACTGATACTTCGATAGTTACACTCGTAAGTTTGGCAGTAATATTCGATCTTTGGCAAAAACCTTTGACAGTCGGCAACAGAAACCAAAACATTGCATTAAAAAAAGCGTTCAGTGCATAGTGCTGTGGAATGCAGAAAAAACAGCAAATTGGCGCTCATAGGAAGAAGAACAAGACCAAAAATGCAACAGGAGCGTAATATGTAAGAAACTGTCTACGCAACCTGTAAGTACAGTTCAAAACATTACTACTTAATAGGAAATACCAACCACCGGAACTGTTTATAACCTATAGGCACAGTGACAAAAAATGTAAATAAAATAGCTAAAATATGTACATATTACAGGCCACTGATGATGCCATGCAGAAAATAAAGGCGAAACGCGTATGGCACTAAAATTGTGTTTTATTCAGTTGCTGTCAGACGGTCCATAAGTGAAAATCATCAACATACCGTAGCACAATGCCGTCTTAAGTACAAGAAGACTGACTCTTCTTACTGACTATGTTTGGAACCATTGCTGTGACACTAGTTATAGTTTCCGATGCTTCACTTCAGGTTTACTGTATCCCACTGACCTTCTAATTGACGATGAAACACAGAAATTGCATCGGAATTAAATAGAAAAGGCGCAATGCCGACTTAAATACAAGCAGACTGACTCTTCTTTCTGACTATGTTTTGAACCATTCCTGTGAAACTAGTTATAGATTCCGATGCCTCACTTCAGATTTACTGTATCCCTCTGACCTTCTTATTGACGATGAAACACAGATATTGCATCGGAATTAAATAGAAAAGGCACAATGCCGACCTAAGTACAAGATGACTGAGTCTTTTTACTGAATATGTTTTGAACCATTCCTGTGACACTAGTTATAGATTCCGATGCTTCACTTCGGTTTACTGTATCCCTCTGAACTTCTTACTGACGATGAAAGGCAGAAATTGCATCGGAATTAAATAGAAAAGCCACAATGCCGACTTAAGTACAAGAAGACTGACTCTTCTTACTGTCTAGGGTTTGAAGCATTCCTGTGACACTAGTTATAGATTCCGATGCATCACTTCAGGTTTACTGTATCCCTTGGACCTTCTTATTAACGATGAAACACAGAAATTGCATCGGAATTAAATAGAAAAGGCACAATGCCGACTTAAGTACTAGAAGACTGACTCTTCTTACTGTCTATGATTTGAACGATTCCTGTGACGCTAGTTTCAGATTCCGATGCTTCACTTCAGGTTTACTGTATCCCTCTGACCATCTTATTGACGATGAAACACAGATATTGCATCGGAATTAAATAGAACAGGCACAATGCAGACTTAAGTACAAGAAGACTGATTCTTCTTACTGAATATGTTTTGAACCATTCCTGTGACACTAGTTATAGATTCCGATGCTTCACTTCGGTTTACTGTATCCCTCTGAACTTCTTACTGACGATGAAACGCAGAAATTGCATCGGAATTAAATAGAAAAGCCACAATGCCGACTTAAGTACAAGAAGACTGACTCTTCTTACTGTCTAGGGTTTGAAGCATTCCTGTGACACTAGTTATAGATTCCGATGCATCACTTCAGGTTTACTGTATCCCTTGGACCTTCTTATTGACGATGAAACACAGAAATTGCATCGGAATTAAATAGAAAATGCACAATGCCGACCTAAGTACAAGAAGACTGAGTCTTCCTACTGTCTATGTTTTTAACCATTCCTGTAACACTAGTTAGAGATTCCGATGCTTCAATTCAGATTTACTGTATCCCTCTGACCTTCTAATTGTCAATGAAACACAGTAATTGCATCGGAATGAAATTGAAAAAGGCACAATGCCGACTTAAGTACGAGAAGACTGACTCTTCTTACTGTGTATGTTTTGAACCATTCCTATGACACTAGTTATAGATTCCGATGCTTCACTTCATTTTTACTGTATCTCTTGGACCTTGTTATTGACGATGAAACACAGAAATTGCATCGGAATTAAATACAAAATGCACATTGCCGCCTTAAGTACAGGAAGACTGACTCCCCTTACTGACAATGTTTTGAACCATTCCTGTGACACTAGTTATAGATTCCGATGCATCACTTTAGGTTTACTGTATCCCTTGGACCTTCCTATTGACGATGGAACACAGAAATTGCATCGGTATTAAATACAAAAGGCACAATGCCGACTTAAGTACAAGAAGACTGACCCTTCTTACTGTCTATGTTTTGAACCATTCCTATGACACTAGTTATAGATTCCGATGCTTCACTTCAGGTTTACTGTATCCCTCTGCACTTCTTATTGACGGTGAAACACACAAATTGCATCGGAATTAAATAAAAAATCAAAATGCCGACTTACGTACAAGAAGACTGACTCAACTTACTGTCTATGATTTGAACCATTCCTGTGACACTAGTTATAGATTCCGATGATTCACTTCAGGTTTACTGTATTCCTTGGACATCCGTATTGACGATGAACAACAGAAATTGCATCGGAATTAAATAGAAAAGGCACAATGCCGACTTTAGTACATGAAGACTGACTCTTCTTACTGTCTATGGTTTGAAGCATTCCTGTGACTCTAGTTATAGATTCCGATGCATCACTTCAGGTTTACTGTATCCCTTGGACCATCTTATTGACGATGAAACACAGAAATTGCATCGGAATTAATTAGAGAAGGCACAATGCCGACTTAAGTACAAAAAGACTGACTCTTCTTACTGTCTATGATTTGAACCATTCCTGTAACGCTAGTTACAGATTCCGATGCCTCACTTCACGTTTACTGTATACCTCTGACCATCTTATTGACGATGAAACACAGAAATTGCATCGGAATTAAATAGAAAAGGCACAATGCCGACTTAAGTACAAGAAGACTGACTCTTCCTACTGTCTATGTTTTGAACCATTCCTGTGACACTAGTTATAGATACCGATGCTTCACTTCAGGTTTAATGTATCCCTCTGACCTTCTTATTTACGATGAAACACAGAAATTGCATCGGAATTAAATACAAAAGGCACAATGCTGATTTAAGTGCAAGAAGACTGACTCTTCTTACTGTCTATGTTTCGAACCATTCCTGTGACGCTAGTTACAGATTCCGATGCATAAATTCAGGTTTACAGCATCCCTCTGACCTTTTTATTGACGATGAAACAAAGAAATTGCATCGGAATTAAATACAAAAGGCACAATGCTGACTTAAGTACAAGAAGACTGAGTCTTCCTACTGTCTATGTTTTAAACTATTCCTGTGACACTAGTTAGAGATTCCGATGCTTCACTTCAGATTTACTGTATACCTCTGACCTTCTTATTGACGATGAAACACAGAAATTGCATCGGAATTAAATAGAAAGGGCACAACGCCGACCTAAGTACAAGAAGACTGAGTCTTCCTACTGTCTATGTTTTAAACTATTCCTGTGACACTAGTTACAGATTCCAATGCTTCACTTCAGATTTACTGTATCCCACTGACCTTCTAATTGACGATGAAACACAGTTATTGCATCGGAATTAAATTGAAAAGGGCACAATGCCGACTTAAGTACAAGAAGACTGACTCTTCTTACTGTCTATGTTTTGAACCATTTTTGTGACACTAGTTATAGATTCCGATGCTTCGCTTCCGGTTTACTGTATCTCTTGGACCTTCTTATTGACGATGAAACACAGAAATTGCATCGGAATTAAATACAAAATGCACAATGCCGCCTTAAGTGCAAGAAGACTGACTCTTCTTACTAACTATGTTTTGAACCATTCCTGTGACACTAGTTATAGTTTCCGATGCTTCACTTCAGGTTTACTGTATCCCTCTGACCTTCTTATTGATGATGAAACATAGAAATTGCATCGGAATTAAATAGAAAAGGCACAATTCCGACTCAAGTACAAGAAGACTGGCCCTTCTTACTGTCTATGTTTTGAACCATTCCTGTGACACTAGATATAGATTCCGATGCTTCACTTCAGGTTTACTGTATCTCTCTGACCTTCTTATTGACGATGAAACACAGATATTGCATCGGAATTAAATACAAAAGGCACAAAGCCGACGTAAGCACAAGAAGACTGACTCTTCTTACTGACTATATTTTAAACCATTCCATTGACACTAGTTAGAAATTCCGATGCTTCACTTCAGGTTTACGGTACAACTCTGACCTTCTTATTGACGATGAAACACAGTAATTGCATCGGAAATAAATTGAAAAGGGCACAATGCCGAATTAAGATCCAGAAGACTGATTCTTCTTACTGTCTATGTTTTGAACCATTCCTGTGACACTAGTTATAGATTCCGATGCTTCACTTCAGGTTTACTGTATCCCTTGGACCTTCTTATAGACGATGAAACACAGAAATTGCATTGGAATTAGATACAAAAGGCACAATGCCGACTTAAGTACATGTAGACTGTCTCTTCCAACTGTCTATGATTTGAAAGATTCCAACGACCTTAGTTATAGATGCCGATGCTTCATTTCAGGTTTACTGTATCCCTTGGATCTTCTTATTGACAATGAAACACAGAAAGGGCGTCGGAATTAAATAGAACAGGCACAATGCCGACTTAAGTACAAGAAGACTGACTCTTCCTACTGTCTATGTTTTGAACCATTCCTGTGGCACTAGTTATAGATTCCGATGCTTCACTTCAGGTATACTGTATCCCTCTGACCTTCTTATTGACGATGAAAAACAGAAATTGCATCGGAATTAAATACAAAGGGCACAATGCCGACTTAAGTACAAGAAGACTGACTCTTCTTTTTGACTATGCTTTAAACCATTCCTGTGACACTAGTTAGAGATTCCGATGATTAACTTCAGATTTACTGTATCCCTCTGACCTTCTAATTGACGATGAAACACAGTAATTGCATCGGAATTAAAATGAAAAGGGCACAATGCCGACTTAAGTACAAGAAGACTGACTCTTCTTACTGACTATGCTTTGAACCATTCCTATCACACTAGTTATAGATTCCGATGCTTCACTTCAGGTTTACTGTAACTCTTGGACCTTCTTATTGACGATGAAACACAGAAATTGCATCGGAATTAAATACAAAACGCACAATGCTGACCTAAGTACAAGAAGACAGAGTCTTCCTACTGTCTATTTTTTAAACCATTCCTCTGACACTAGTTAGAGATTCCGATGCTTCACTTCAGGGTTTACTGTAACCCTCTGACCTTCTTATTGGCGATGAAACACAGAAATTCCATCGGAATTAAATACAAATTGCACAATGCCGCCTTAAGTACAAGAAGACTGACTCTTCTTACTGACTGTTTTGAACCACTCCTGTGGCACTAGTTATAGATTCCGATGTTCCACTTCAGGTTTACTGTATATCTCTGACCTTCTTATTGACGATGAAACACAGAAATTGCATTGGAATTATATACAAATGGCACAATGCCACTTAAGTACAAGAAGACTAACCCTCCTTACTGTCAATGTTTTGAACCATTCCTGTGACACTAGTTATAGATTCCGAGTCATCACTTTAGGTTTACTGTATCCCTTGGACCTTCCTAATGACGATGAAACACACAAATTGCATCGGTATTAAATACAAAACACACAATGCCGACTTAAGTACAAGAAGACTGACCCTTCTTACTGTCTATGTTTTGAACCATTCCTGTGACACTAGTTATAGATTCCGATGCTTCACTTCAGGTTTACTGTATCCCTCTGCACTTCTTATTGACGAGGAAACGCAGAAATTGCATCGGAATTAAATACAAAAATCAAAATGCCGACTTAAGCACAAGAAGACTGACTCAACATACTGTCTATGATTTGAACCATTCCTGTGAAACTAGTTATAGATTACGATGAATCTCGTCTGGTTTACTGTATTCCTTGGACCTCCGTATTGACGATGAAACACAGAAATTGCATCGGAATTAGATAGAAAAGCACAATGCCGACTTAAGTACAAGAAGACTGACTCTTCTTTCTGACTATGTTTGGAAGCATTCTTCTGACACTAGTTATAGATTCCGATGCTTCACTTCAGGTTTATTGTATCCCTCTGACCTTCTTATTGACGATGAAACACAGATAATGCGTCGGAATTAAATACAAAACGCACAATGTGGACTTAAGTACAATGAAATTGATTCATCTTACTGAATATGTTTTGAACCATACCTGTCACCCTAGATACAGATTCCGATGCTTCACTTCAGGTTTACTGTATCCCTCTGACCATCTTATTGACGATGAAACGCAGAAATTGCATCGGAATTAAATAGAAATGGCACAATGCCGACTTAAGTACAAGAAGACTAACCATTCTTACTGTCTATGCTTTGAACTATTAATGTGACACTAGTTATAAATTCCGATGCTTCACTTCAGGTTTATTGTATCCCTCTGACCTTCTTATTGACGATGAAACCCAGATATTGCATCAGAATTAAATAGAAAAGGCACAATGCCGACCTAAGTACAAGAAGACTGATTCTTCTTACTGAATATGTTTTGAACCATTCCTGTGACACTAGTTATAGACGCTGATGTTTCACTTCAGGTTTATTGTATCCGTCTGACCTTCTTATTTACGATGAAACACAGATTTTGCATCGGAATTAAATAGAAAAGGCGCAATGCAGACTTAAGTACAGGAAGACTGATTCTTCTTTTTGAATATGTTTGAACCTTTTTTGTGACGCTAGTTATAGACTCCGATGCTTCACTTCATATTTACTGTATCCCTCTGACCATCTTATTGACGATGAAATACAGAAATAGCATCGGAATTAAATAGAAAGGGCACAATGCCGACTTAAGTACAAGAAGACTGACTCTTCCTACTGTCTATGTTTTGAATCTGTCCTGTGACACTAGTTATAGATTCCGATGCTTCACTTCAGGTTTAATGTATCCCTCTGACCTTCTTATTGACGATGAAACACAGAAATTGCATCGGAATTCAATACAAAAGGCACAATGCCGACTCAAGTGGAAGAAGACTGATTCTTCTTACTGTCTATGCTTTGAACCATTCCTGTGACACTAGTTATAGATTCCGATGTTTCACTTCAGGATTACTGTATCCCTTGGACCTTCTTATTGACGATGAAACACAGAAATTGCATCGGAATTAAATAGAAAGCGCACAATGCCGACCTAAGTAAAAGAAGACTGAGTCTTCCTACTGTCTATGTTTAAAACCATGCCTGTGACACTAGTTAGAGATTCCGATGATTCACTTCAGATTTACTGTATCCCTCTGACCTTCTAATTGACGATGAAACACAGTAATTGCATCGGAATTAAATTGAAAAGGGCACAATGCCGACTTAAGTACAAGAAGACTGACTATTCTTACTAACTATGTTTTGAAGCATTCCTGTGACACTAGTTATAGATTCCGATGCTTCACTTCTGGTTTACTGTAACCCTCTGACCTTCTTATTGGCGATGAAACACAGAAATTCCATCGGAATTAACTACAAAATGCACAATGCCGCCTTAAGTACAAGAAGACTGACTCTTCTTACTGACTGTTTTGAACCATTCCTGTGGCACTAGTTATAGATTCCGATGTTTCACTTCAGGTTTACTGTATCCCTCTGACCTTCTTATCGACGATGAAACACAGAAATTGCATTGGAATTATATACAAATGGCACAATGCCACTTAAGTACAAGAAGACTAATTCTCCTTACTGTCAATGCTTTGAACCATTCCTGTGACACTAGTTATAGATTCCGATGCATCACTTTAGGTTTACTGTATCCCTCGGTCCTTCCTATTGACGATGAAACACAGATATTGCATCGGTATTAAATACAAAAGGCACAATGCCGGTAAGTACAAGAAGACTGACCCTTCTTACTGTCTATGTTTTGAACCATTCCTGTGACACTAGTTATAGATTCAGATGCTTCACTTCAGGTTTACTGTATCCCTCTGCACTTCTTATTGACGATGAAACACAGAAATTGCATCGGAATTAAATACAAAAATCAAAATGCCGACATAAGCACAAGAAGACTGACTCAACTTACTGTCTATGATTTAAACCATTCCTGTGACACTAGTTACAGATTACGATGATTCACGTCTGGTTTACTGTATTCCTTGGACCTCCGTATTGACGATGAAACACAGAAATTGCATCGGAATTAAATAGAAAAGCACAATGCCGACTTAAGTACAAGAAGACTAACCATTCTTACTGTCTATGCTTTGAACTATTCCTGTGACACTAGTTATAGATTCCGATGCTTCACTTCAGGTTTAATGTATCCCTCTGACTTTCTTATTGACGATTAAACACAGATATTGCATCGGAATTAAATAGAAAAGGCACAATGCCGACCTAAGTACAAGAAGACTGGTTCTTCTTATTGAATAAGTTTGAACCATTTCTGTGACGCTAGTTATAGATTCCGATGCTTCACTTCATATTTACTGTATCCCTCTGACCATCTTATTGACGATGAAACACAGAATTTGCATCGTAATTAAATAGAAAGGGCACAATGCAGACTTAAGTACAAGAAGACTGACACTTCCTACTGTCTATGTTTTGAACCAGTCCTGTGACACTAGTTATAGATTCCGATGCTTCACTTCAGGTTTAATGTATCCCTCTGACCTTCTTATTGACGATGAAACACAGAAATTGCATCGGAATTAAATAGAAAAGGCACAATGCCGACTTAAGTACAAGAAGACTGACCCTTCTTACTGTCTATGATTTGACCCATTTCTGTGACGCTAGTTACAGAATCCGATGCTTCACTTCAGGTTTACTGTATCCCTTGGACCTTCTTATTGACGATGAAACACATAAATTGCATCGGAATTAAATAGAAAATGCACAATGCCGACTTAAGTACATGTAGACTGACTCTTCCTACTGTCTATGTTTTGAAACATTCCTGTGACACCAACGCAATACAAAAACTGAAGTCAGATCCAACTACACGATTCCAGGCAAATGTGAAACGAACACTGAAAAACATTGAACACACACTCACAGACAAACAAAAATACTACTTAACACAGAAAAACCCACAAGCACCAACACCCCGCAGTCAACCGAAAGTACATAAAGACGGAATGCCAATGAGACCTGTTATCAACTTCAAGAAAGCCCCAACATACCGCATAGCCAAACACCTCCAAAAGTTAGTTACAAAACACTATAAAGTAGAAAACAACAGAACAGTGATAAACACAAGAAACCTAATAAAAAATATACAGAACATACAGGTACCACACACAGCATCATTGATTTCATTCGATATAGAAAATATGTATACCTCCATCCCTATCACAGAAACAATAGAAATCATAGAACAAAATCTCTCATCCAACAGCAACCTCACCACAGACACAACAAGAGAAATAACAGATATGCTCAGACTGACAACTGAACAAAACAACTTTCAGTTTGAGGAAGAATATTATCTACAAACTGATGGACTCCCCATGGGATCCCCAATATCAGGAACACTAGCAAACATCTTCATCAGTCACCTTGAAAATCTGATATTTGATAAGATAACCACAAATGAAAGTTTCAAAATCGTATATTGGTACAGATACATGGATGACATTATTTGTTTGGTAGACGAGCCAAGTGAAAAAATAGATGAACTGCATTCAGAAATAAACAAAGCTCATAAGAACATAAAATTCACACTTGAAAAAGAAAAAGAAAATCAAATAAATTTTCTTGACATTACAATTAAAAAAGAAAATGGAAAACATACATTTAACATCTTTAGAAAACCAACAGCCATGGACACAATAATACATTCCACATCCAACCACCCCCAAAGCCAGAAATTTGCTGCACTAAGGCACATGTTACATAGATTAAACAGAATCCCACCCAGTAAGAGAAACTATGAACAAGAAATGAACACGATCATACAAATAGCTAGGAACAACGGGTATGACACACATGTGGTACCCGGCCTCTATCAAAAAATTAAAACACAAATAAAAAACAAACACAACATTTCCACAATACAAAAGAACTCACAAGCTGAAAACTTACAAACACACTCAACAAACACACACAATGACAACACCACACAGAAAAGAACCAGTTGGTACACCATGACCTACACACATAAACTAACACACAGAGTTGCAAACATCCTAAAGAGACAGGGCTTCGAAATAGCATATAAGCCTGGGCAAACCCTTCAATCACACCTAAGCCAGCCAGCTACCAAGAGGGACAAATTCCAACAATCAGGAATATATAAACTTGAATGTCAAAGTTGTGATGCTGTATACATAGGCATGACATGCAGCAATTTTGAAACAAGATACAAAGAACATATCAGATGTTGGAAGTATGAAACAAACCATTTCACATTTGCAGAGCATTTAAAACACTACAACCATCATCCTACAAACATGGAACAAGAAATGAAAATAATGAGAATAAGCAACCATGACAAACATCTTATACAAATGCAAGAGAACTTCCACATCCAGAAAGCCATAGCAGAAAACAAACATGTGATAAATGAACAAACACACATCAGCACAGGCTCCTTACTACACTTAATAAAGGAAATGATGACATAAAAAAAGTATATAACACCAAAATACACACACCCACACACACACACACACACACACACACACACACACACACACACACACACCCTCCCAAAAAAAAAAAAATTGCATAACACCAAAATACAGTCAGACACACATACACAGCACAAATATATATATATATATGACACCAGAACACACATACACAGGACATAAACAAAAATAAATAATTAAATACAATAATATAAAATAATATGACACCAATAAACACACACACACACACACACACACACACACACAAGCGCACACACAAATGCATACACGAACAGACCACTGATACTTCGATAGTTACACTCGTAAGTTTGGCAGTAATATTCGATCTTTGGCAAAAACTTTTGACAGTCGGCAACAGAAACCAAAACATTGCATTAAAAAAAGCTTTCAGTGCATAGTGCTGTGGAATGCAGAAAAAACAGCAAATTGGCGCTCATAGGAAGAAGAACAAGACCAAAAATGCAACAGGAGCGTAATATGTAAGAAACTGTCTATGCAACCTGTAAGTACAGTTCAAAACATTACTACTTAATAGGAAATACCAACCACCAGAACTGTTTATAACCTATAGGCACAGTGACAAAAAATGTAAATAAAATAGCTAAAATATGTACATATTACAGGCCACTGATGGCGCCTTGCAGAAAATAAAGGCGAAACGCGTATGGCACTAAAATTGAGTTTTATTCAGTTGCTGTCAGACGGTCCATAAGTGAAAATCATCAACATACCGTAGTATTACGCGCAACTCAGGAGTGCAGGACCAAAAAATTGAAGATGTCAATACAGCTATGTCAAGCATTCCCTATCAACGTGTACAACAGGTTCAAGAAAATACATCTGAGACTCCATAAGACGATACAGCATATAAAATTCAACAGTACATGCAAAAAGAACGATTTAATTTCAAGCTACATTAATGTAAAGGTTAAAAACAGTTCTACAGTGGCACAAAAGTCGAAATCATTTGCAGAACGATATTGGTTACTACATGAATTTAAGATGCTCTATTCGAAAAAACAGCACCTAAACATGATGCTCTATGACACTCATCTAGAATTGGCAAAAAAAAAGGAAACGCCGCAGTTTTCATGGCACTAGTAGAAAAAACTGAGCACAACACATACATAGCAATGAAACATTTACAAAACAAACATAAACACAAGATAATGAAACTAACAGTAAAAAAGACGCAAAAATACATTTACAGTTTAAATGTGAAACCACATGAACACCAACACTCATTCCATCCACGCTTAGTTAACCTAACAGAGACAGAACTACACGAAAACGAAAAAATGCTCTTGGAAAAAGGTTTGAAACACTGCACCAATAGCAAGGTGAACAATCAATACATAGAAAATCTCATAGTAGAAACCGAACACATCCTTGCACGTGAAGAACAACAAAATAATTGCGAAATAAACGTAGGACTGACAAGAGAACTAGTAAAAGAAGAAATAAGAGACATAATAAAACAAACATAGCAGACACACAATAAGAGCAACCAAACAGAAGCAGCTACTATGAAAAGGTTAAAACAAAAGTTAACAAACAACAACGTATTAATAACAAGAGCAGACAAGGGCAATGTAACAGTACTCATGGATAAAGAGCAATACATCACAAAAACCAAGGAATACATAAACACCAACGCAATACAAAAACTGAAGTCAGATCCAACTACACGATTCCAGGCAAATGTGAAACGAACACTGAAAAACATAGAACACACACTCACAGACAAACAAAAATACTACTTAACACAGAAAAACCCACAAGCACCAACACTCCGCAGTCAACCGAAAGTACATAAAGACAGAATGCCAATGAGACCTGTTATCAACTTCAAGAAAGCCCCAACATACCGCATAGCCAAACACCTCCAAAAGTTAGTTACAAAACACTACAAAGTAGAAAACAACAGAACAGTGATAAACACAGGAAACCTAATAGAAAATATACAGAACACACAGGTACCACACACAGCATCACTGATTTCATTCGATATAGAAAATATGTATACCTCCATCCCTATCACAGAAACAATAGAAATCATAGAACAAAATCTCTCATCCAACAGCAACCTCACCACAGACACAACAAGAGAAATAACAGATATGCTCAGACTGACAACTGAACAAAACAACTTTCAGTTTGAGGAAGAATATTATCTACAAACTGATGGACTCCCCATGGGATCCCCAATATCAGGAACACTAGCAAACATCTTCATCAGTCACCTTGAAAATCTGATATTTGATAAGATAACCACAAATGAAAGTTTCAAAATCGTATATTGGTACAGATACGTGGATGACATTATTTGTTTGGTAGACGAGCCAAGTGAAAAAATAGATGAACTGCATTCAGAAATAAACAAAGCTCATAAGAACATAAAATTCACACTTGAAAAAGAAAAAGAAAATCAAATAAATTTTCTTGACATTACAATTAAAAAAGAAAATGGAAAACATACATTTAACATCTTTAGAAAACCAACAGCCACGGACACAATAATACATTCACATCGAACCACCCCCAAAGCCAGAAATTTGCAGCACTAAGGCACATGTTACATAGATTAAACAGAATCCCACTCAGTAAGCGAAACTATAAACAAGAAATGAACACGATCATACAAATAGCTAGGAACAACGGGTATGACACACATGTGGTACACAGGCTCAATCAAAAAATAAAAACACAAATAAAAAACAAACACAACATTTCCACAATACAAAAGAACTCACAAGCTGAAAACTTACAAACACACTCAACAAACACACACAATGATAGCACCACACAGAAAAGAACCAGATGGTACACCATGACCTGCACACATAAACTAACACACAGAGTTGCAAACATCCTAAAGAGACTGGGCTTCAAAATAGCATATAAGCCTGGGCAAACCCTTCAATCACACCTAAGCCAGCCAGCTACCAAGAGGGACAAATTCCAACAATCAGGAATATATAAACTTGAATGTCAAAGTTGTGATGCAGTATACATAGGCATGACATGCAGGAATTTTGAAACAAGATACAAAGAACATATCAGATGTTGGAAGTATGAAACAAACCATTCCACATTTGCAGAGCATTTAAAATACTACAACCATCACCCTACAAACATGGAACAAGAAATGAAAATAATGAGAATAAGCAACCATGACAAACATCTTATACAAATGCAAGAGAACTTCCACATCCAGAAAGCCATAGCAGAAAACAAACATGTGATAAATGAACAAACACACATCAGCACAGGCTGCTTACTACACTTAATAAAGGAAATGATGACATAAAAAAAGTATATAACACCAAAATACACACACACACACACACACACACACACACACACACACACACACACACACCCTCCCAAAAAAAAAAAAAAATTGCATAACACCAAAATACAGACAGACACACATACACAGCACAAATATATATATATATATATATATATATATATATATATATATATATATGACACCAGAACACGCATACACAGGACATAAACAAAAATAAATAATTAAATACAATAAAATAAAATAAAATAATATGACACCAAAAAACACAAACACACACACACACACAAGCGCACACACAAATGCATACACGAACAGACCACTGATACTTCGATAGTTACACTCGTAAGTTTGGCAGTAATATTCGATCTTTGGCAAAAACATTTGACAGTCGGCAACAGAAACCAAAACATTGCATTAAAAAAAGCGTTCAGTGCATAGTGCTGTGGAATGCAGAAAAAACAGCAAATTGGCGCTCATAGGAAGAAGAACACGACCAAAAATGCAACAGGAGCGTAATATGTAAGAAACTGTCTACGTAACCTGTAAGTACAGTTCAAAACATTACTACTTAATAGGAAATACCAACCACCAGAACTGTTTATAACCTATAGGCACAGTGACAAAAAATGTAAATAAAATAGCTAAAATATGTACATATTACAGGCCACTGATGATGCCTTGCAGAAAATAAAGGCGAAACGCGTATGGCACTAAAATTGTGTTTTATTCAGTTGCTGTCAGACGGTCCATAAGTGAAAATCATCAACATACCGTAGCACAATGCCGTCTTAAGTACAAGAAGACTGACTCTTCTTACTGACTATGTTTGGAACCATTGCTGTGACACTAGTTATAGTTTCCGATGCTTCACTTCAGGTTTACTGTATCCCACTGACCTTCTAATTGACGATGAAACACAGAAATTGCGTCGGAATTAAATAGAAAAGGCGCAATGCCGACTTAATACAAGCAGACTGACTCTTCTTTCTGACTATGTTTTGAACCATTCCTGTGAAACTAGTTATAGATTCCGATGCCTCACTTCAGATTTACTGTATCCCTCTGACCTTCTTACTGACGATGAAACGCAGAAATTGCATCGGAATTAAATAGAAAAGCCACAATGCCGACTTAAGTACACGAAGACTGACTCTTCTTACTGTCTAGGGTTTGAAGCATTCCTGTGACACTAGTTATAGATTCCGATGCATCACTTCAGGTTTACTGTATCCCTTGGACCTTCTTATTGACGATGAAACACAGAAATTGCATCGGAATTAAATAGAAAAGGCACAATGAAGACTTAAGTACTAGCAGACTGACTCTTCTTACTGTCTATGATTTGAACGATTCCTGTGACGCTAGTTTCAGATTCCGATGCTTCACTTCAGGTTTACTGTATCCCTCTGACCATCTTATTGACGATGAAACACAGATATTGCATCGGAATTAAATAGAACAGGCACAATGCAGACTTAAGTACAAGAAGACTGATTCTTCTTACTGAATATGTTTTGAACCATTCCTGTGACACTAGTTACAGATTCCGATGCTTCACTTCGGTTTACTGTATCCCTCTGAACTTCTTACTGACGATGAAACGCAGAAATTGCATCGGTATTAAATAGAAAAGCCACAATGCCGACTTAAGTACAAGAAGACTGACTCTTCTTACTGTCTAGGGTTTGAAGCATTCCTGTGACACTAGTTATAGATTCCGATGCATCACTTCAGGTTTACTGTATCCCTTGGACCTTCTTATTGACGATGAAACACAGAAATTGCATCGGAATTAAATAGAAAATGCACAATGCCGACCTAAGTACAAGAAGACTGAGTCTTCCTACTGTCTATGTTTTAAACCATTCCTGTGACACTAGTTAGAGATTCCGATGCTTCAATTCAGATTTACTGTATCCCTCTAACCTTCTAATTGTCAATGAAACATAGTAATTGCATCGGAATGAAATTGAAAAAGGCACAATGCCGACTTAAGTACGAGAAGACTGACTCTTCTTACTGACTATGTTTTGAACCGTTCCTATGACACTAGTTATAGATTCCGATGCTTCACTTCATTTTTACTGTATCTCTTGGACCTTGTTATTGACGATGAAACACAGAAATTGCATCGGAATTAAATACAAAATGCACATTGCCGCCTTAAGTACAAGAAGACTGACTCCCCTTACTGTCAATGTTTTGAACCATTCCTGTGACACTAGTTATAGATTCCGATGCATTACTTTAGGTTTACTGTATCCCTTGGACCTTCCTATTGACGATGGAACACAGAAATTGCATCGGTATTAAATACAAAAGGCACAATGCCGACTTAAGTACAAGAAGACTGACCCTTCTTACTGTCTATGTTTTGAACCATTCTGGTGACACTAGTTATAGATTCCGATGCTTCACTTCAGGTTTACTGTATCCCTCTGCACTTCTTATTGACGGTGAAACACACAAATTGCATCGGAATTAAATAAAAAATCAAAATGCCGACTTACGTACAAGAAGACTGACTCAACTTACTGTCTATGATTTGAACCATTCCTGTGACACTAGTTATAGATTCCGATGACTCACTTCAGGTTTACTGTATTCCTTGGACATCCGTATTGACGATGAAACACAGAAATTGCATCGGAATTAAATAGAAAGGGCACAATGCCGACTTTAGTACAAGAAGACTGACTCTTCTTACTGTCTATGGTTTGAAGCATTCCTGTGACACTAGTTATAGACTCCGATGCATCACTTCAGGTTTACTGTATCCCTTGGACCATCTTATTGACGATGAAACACAGAAATTGCATCGGAATTAATTAGAGAAAGCACAATGCCGACTTAAGTACAAAAAGACTGACTCTTCTTACTGTCTATGATTTGAACCATTCCTGTAACGCTAGTTACAGATTCCGATGCTTCACTTCACGTTTACTGTATCCCTCTGACCATCTTATTGACGATGAAACACAGAAATTGCATCGGAATTAAATAGAAAAGGCACAATGCCGACTTAAGTACAAGAAGACTGACTCTTCCTACTGTCTATGTTTTGAACCATTCCTGTGACACTAGTTATAGATACCGATGCTTCACTTCAGGTTTAATGTATCCCTCTGACCTTCTTATTTACGATGAAACACAGAAATTGCATCGGAATTAAATACAAAAGGCACAATGCTGATTTAAGTGCACGAAGACTGACTCTTCTTACTGTCTATGTTTTGAACCATTCCTGTGACGCTAGTTACAGATTCCGATGCATAAATTCAGGTTTACAGCATCCCTCTGACCTTTTTATTGACGATGAAACAAAGAAATTGCATCGGAATTAAATACAAAAGGCACAATGCTGACTTAAGTACAAGAAGACTGAGTCTTCCTACTCTCTATGTTTTAAACTATTCCTGTGACACTAGTTAGAGATTCCGATGCTTCACTTCAGAATTACTGTATCCCTTGGACCATCTTATTGACGACGAAACACAGAAATTGTATCGGAATTAAATAGAAAAAGCACAATGCAGACTTGAGTACAAGAAGACTGACCCTTCCTATTGTCTATGATTTGAACCATTCCTGTGACACTAGTTATTGATTCCGATGTTCCACTTCAGGGTTACTGTATCCTTGGATCTTCCTATTGACGATGAAACACAGAAATTGCATCGGAATTAAATACAAAAAGCTCATTGCCGACTTAAGTACAAGAAGACTGACTCTTCTTACTGTCTATGTTTTGAACCATTCCTGTGATACTAGTTATAGATTCCGATGCTTCACTTCAGATTAATTGTATCCCTCTGACCTTCCTATTGGCGATGAAGCACAGAAATTACATCGGAATTAAATAGAAAAGGCACAATGCCGACCTAAGTACAAGAAGACTGAGTCTTCCTACTGTCTATGTTTAAACCATTCCTGTGACACTAGTTAGAGATTCCGATGCTCCTCTTCAGGTTTACTGTATCCCTTGGACCTTCTTATTGACGACGAAACACAGAAATTGCATCGGAAGTAAATAGAAGAGGCACAATGCCGACTTAAGTACAAGGAGACTGACTCTTCTTACTGACTATGTTTGAACCATTCCTGTGACACTAGTTATAGATTCCGATGATTCACTTCAGGTTTACTATATCCCTCAGACCCTCTTATTGACGATGAAACACAGAAATTGCATCGGAATTAAATACAAAAGGCACAATGCCGACTTAAGTACAAGAAGACTGTCCCTTCCAACTCTCTATGTTTTGAACCATTCCTGTGACACTAGTTATAGATTCCGATGCTTCACTTCAGGTTTACTGTATCCCTCTGACCTTCTTATTGACGATGAAGCACTGATATTGCATCGGAATTAAATACAAAAGGCACAATGCCGACTTAAGTACAAGAAGACTGACTCTTATCACTGTCTATGTTCTGAACTTTTCCTGTGACACTAGGTATGGATTCCGATGCTTCACTTCAGGTTTACTGTATCCCTTGGATCTTCTTATTGACGAAGAAACACAGAAATTGCATCGGAATTAAATAGAAGAGGCACAATGCCGACTTAAGTACAAGAAGACTGACTCTTCCTACGGTCTATGTTTTCAACGATTCCTGTGACACTAGTCATAGATTCCGATGCTTCACCTCAGGTTTACTGCATCTCTCTGACCTTCTTATTGACGATGAAACACAGAAACTGCAATGGAATTAGATACAAAATGCACAATGCCGACTACAGTGCAAAAGGACCGACTCTTCTTACTGTCTATGTCTGAACCATTTCTGTGACACTAGTTATAGATTCCGATGTTTCACTTCAGGTTTACTGTATCCCTTATACCTTCTTATTGACGACGAAACACAGAAATTGCATCGGAATTAAATAGAAAAGGCACAATGCTGACTTTAGTACAAGAAGACTGACCCTTCCTATTGTCTATGTTTTGAACCATTCCTGTGACAGTAGTTATTGATTCCGATGCTTCACTTCAGGTTTACTGTATCCCTCTGACCTTCTTATTGACGATGAAACACAGAAATTGCATCAGAATTAAATAGAAAAAGGCACAATGCCGACTTAGGTGCAAGAGGACTGATTCTTCCTACTGTCTATGTTTAAACCATTCCTTTGACACTAGTTATAGATTCCAATGCTTCACTTCAGATTAATTGTATCCCTTGGACCTTCGTATTGACGACGAAACACAGAAATTGCATCGGAATGAAATAGAAAAGGCACAATGCCGGCTAAGTACATGAAGACTGACTCTTCCTACTGTCTATGTTTTGAACCATTCCTGTGACACTAGTTACGGATTCCGATGCTTCACTTCAGGTTTACTGTATCCCTCTGACCTTCTTATTGACGATGAAACACAGAAATTGCATCGGAATTAAATACAAAAGGCACAATGCCGACTTAAGTACAAGAAGACTGACTCTTCTTACTGTCTATGTTTTGAACCATTCCTGTGACACTAGTTATAGATTCCGATGCTTCACTTCAGGTTTACTGCATCCCTCTGACCTGCCTATTGACGATGAAACACAGAAATTCCATCGGAATTAAATACAAAAGGCACAATGCCGACTTAAGTCCAAGAAGACTGACTCTTCTTACTGACTATGTTTTGAACCATTCCTCTGACACTAGTTATAGATTCCGATGATTCACTTCAGGTTTACTGTATCGCTTGGACCTTCTTATTGACGATGAAACACAGAAATTGCATCGGAATTAAATACAAAAGGCACAATGCCGACTTAAGTACAAGAAGACTGACTCTTCTTACTGACTATGTTTGGAACCATTGCTGTGACACTAGTTATAGATTCCGATGCCTCACTTCAGGTTTACTGTATCCCTCTGATCTTCTTTTTGACAATGAAACACAGAAATTGCATCGGAATTAAATAGAAAAGGCACACTGCCGACTTAAGTACAAGCAGACTGACTCTTCTTTCTGACTATGTTTTGAACGATTCCTGTGACACTAGTTATAGTTTCCGATGCTTCACTTCAGGTTTAGTCTATCCCTCTGACCTTCTTATTGACAATGAATCACAGAAATTGCATCGGAATTAAATACAAAAGGCACAATGCCGACCTAAGTACAAGAAGACTGAGTCTTCCTACTGTCAATGTTTAAACCTCTGACCTCCTTATTGACGATGAAACACAGAAATTGCATCGCAATCAAATACAAAAGGCACAATGCCTACTTAAGTACAAGAAGACTAACCATTCTTACTGTCTATGTTTTGAACCTTTCCTGTGACACAAGTTATAGAATTCGTTGCTTCACTTCAGCTTTACTGTGTACCTTGGACCTTCTTATTGACGATGAAACACAGAAATTGAATCGCAATTAAGTACAAAAGGCACAATGTCGACTTAAGTACAAGAAGACTGACTCTTCCTACTGTCTGTGTTTTGAAGCATTCCTGTGACACTAGTTATAGATTCCGATGCTTCACTTCAGGTTTACTGTATCCCTCTGACCTTCTTATATACGATGAAACACAGAAATTGCATTGGAATTAAATAGAAAAGGCACAATTCCGACTTAAGTACAAGAAGACTGACTCTTCTTACTGACTGTTTTGAACCATTCCTGTGGCACTAGTTATAGATTCCGATGCTTCACTTCAGGTTAACTGTACCCCTCTGACCTTCTTACTGACGATGAAACACAGAAATTGCATCGGGGTTATATACAAATGGCACAATGCGACCTAAGTACAAGAAGACTGACTCTCGTTACTGTCTATGTTATGAACCATTCCTGTGACACTAGTTATAGATTCCGAGGCATCACTTCAGGTTTACTGTATCCCTTGGACCTTCTTATTGACGATGAAACACAGAAATTGCACCGGTATTAAATACAAAAGGCACAATGCCGACTTAAGTACAAGAAGACTGACCCTTTTTACTGTCTATGTTTTGAACCATTCCTGTGACACTAGTTATAGATTCCGATGCTTAACTTCAGGTTTATTGTAACCTTCCGACCTTCTTATTGACGATGAAACACAGAAATTACATCGGAATTAAATACAAAAATAAAAATGCCGACTTAAGTACAAGAAGACTGACTCTTCCTACGGTCTATGTATTCAACCATTCCAGTGACGCTAGTTATAGATTCCGATGCTTCACCTCAGGTTTACTGTGTCTCTCGGACCTTCTTATTGACGATGAAACACAGAAATTGCATTGGAATTAGATACAAAATGCACAATGCCGACTACAGTGCAAAAGGACCGACTCTTCTTACTGTCTATGTTTTGAACCATTTCTGTGACACTAATTATAGATTCCGATGTTTCACTTCAGGTTTACTGTATCCTTGGATCTTCCTATTGACGATTGCATCGGAATTAAATAGAAAAGGCACAATGCCGACTTAAGTACAAGCAGACTGACTCTTCTTTCTGACTATGTTTTGAACCATTCCTGTGACACTAGTTTTAGATTCCTATGTTTCACTTCAGGTTTACTGTATCCCTTATACCTTCTTATTGACGACGAAACACAGAATTTGCATCGGAATTAAATAGAAAAGGCACAATGCTGACTTGAGTACAAGAAGACTGATCTTTCATATTGTCTATGTTT
Organism: Schistocerca americana; assembly: GCF_021461395.2. Taxonomy (NCBI): domain Eukaryota; kingdom Metazoa; phylum Arthropoda; class Insecta; order Orthoptera; family Acrididae; genus Schistocerca; species Schistocerca americana. The sequence continues at coordinate 3,238,249 of NW_025726093.1, forward strand.
TGAACCATTCCTGTGACACTAGTATTAGATTCCGATGCTTCACGTCAGGTTTACTGTATCCCTCTGACCTTCTTATTGACGATGAACCTTAGAAATTGCATCGGAATTAAATAGAAAAGGCACAATGCCGACTTAAGTGCAAGAAGACTGATTCTTCTTACTGTCTATGTTTGGAACCATTCCTGTGACACTAGTTATAGATTCCGATGCTTCTTTTTAGGTTTACTGTATCCCTTGGACCTTCCTATTGTCGATGAAACACAGAAATTGCATCGGAATTATATACAAAAGGCACATTGCCGACTATAGTACAAGAAGACTGACTCTTCTTACTGTCTATGTTTTGAACCATTCCTGTGACACTAGTTATAGATTCCGATGCTTCACTTCAGATTAATTGTATCCCTTGGACCTTCGTATTGACGACGAAACACAGAAATTGCATCGGAATGAAATAGAAAAGGCACAGTGCCCGGTAAGTACATGAAGACTGACTCTTCCTACTGTCTATGTTTTGAACCATTCCCGTGACACTAGTTATAGAATCCGATGCTTCATTTCAGGTTAACTGTATCCCTTGGACCTTCTTATTGACGATGAAACACAGAAAGTGCAACGGAATTAAATAGAAAACGCACAATGCCGAGTTAAGTACAAGAAGACTGACTCTTCCTACTGTCTATGTTTTGAACCATTCCTGTGACACTAGTTACGGATTCCGATGCTCCACTTCAGGTTTACTATATCCCTCTGACCTTCTTATTGACGATGAAACACAGACATTGCATCGGAATTAAATACAAAAGGCACAATGCCGACTTAAGTACAAGAAGACTGACTCTTCTTACTGACTATGATTTGAACCATTCCTGTGACACTAGTTAGAGATTCCGATGCTTCACTTCTGGTTTACGGTATCCCTCTGACTTTCTTATTGACGATGAAACACAGAAATTGCATCGGAATTCAATTAAAAGGCACAATGCCGACTTAAGTCCAAGAAGACTGACTCTTCTTACTGACTATGCTTTGAACCATTCCTGTGACACTAGTATTAGATTCCGATGCTTCACTTCAGGTTTACTGTATCCCTCTGACCTTCTTATTGACGATGAACCACAGAAATTGCATCGGAATTAAATAGAAAAGGCACAATGCCGACTTAAGTGCAAGAAGACTGATTCTTCTTACTGCCTATGTTTGGAACCATTCCTGTGACACTAGTTATAGATTCCGATGCTTCTTTTTAGGTTTACTGTATCCCTTGGACCTTCCTATTGTCGATGAAACACAGAAATTGCATCGGAATTATATACAAAAGGCACATTGCCGACTATAGTACAAGAAGACTGACTCTTCTTACTGTCTACGTTTTGAACCATTCCTGTGACACTAGTTATAGATTCCGATGCTTCACTTCAGATTAATTGTATCCCTTGGACCTTCGTATTGACGACGAAACACAGAAATTGCATCGGAATGAAATAGAAAACGCACAATGCCGGGTAAGTACATGAAGACTGACTCTTCCTACTGTCTATGTTTTGAACCATTCCCGTGACACTAGTTATAGAATCCGATGCTTCATTTCAGGTTAACTGTATCCCTTGGACCTTCTTATTGACGATGAAACACAGAAAGTGAAACGGAATTAAATAGAAAACGCACAATGCCTAGTTAAGTACAAGAAGACTGACTCTTCCTACTGTCTATGTTTTGAACCATTCCTGTGACACTAGTTACGGATTCCGATGCTCCACTTCAGGTTTACTATATCCCTCTGACCTTCTTATTGACGATGAAACACAGAAATTGCATCGGAATTAAATACAAAAGGCACAATGCCGACTTAAGTACAAGAAGACTGACTCTTCTTACTGACTATGATTTGAACCATTCCTGTGACACTAGTTATAGATTCCGATGCTTCACCTCAGGTTTACTGTATCTCTCGGACCTTCTTATTGACGATGAAACACAGAAATTGCATTGGAATTTGATACAAAATGCACAATGCCGACTACAGTGCAAAAGGACCGACTCTTCTTACTGTCTATGATTTGCACCATTTCTGTGACACTAGTTATAGATTCCGATGTTTCACTTCAGGTTTACTGTATCCCTTATACCTTCTTATTGACGACGAAACACAGAAATTGCATCGGAATTAAATAGAAAAGGCACAATGCTGACTTGAGTACAAGAAGACTGATCCTTCCTATTGTCTATGTTTTGAACCATTCCTGTGACACTAGTATTAGATTCCGATGCTTCACTTCAGGTTTACTGTATCCCTCTGACCTTCTTATTGACGATGAACCACAGAAATTACATCGGAAATAAATAGAAAAGGCACATTGCCGTCTATAGTACAAGTAGACTGACTCTTCTTACTGTCTATGTTTTGAACCATTCCTGTGACATTAGTTATAGATTCCGATGCTTCACTTCAGATTAATTGTATCCCTTGGACCTTCGTATTGACGACGAAACACAGAAATTGCATCGGAATGAAATAGAAAAGGCACAATGCCGGGTAAGTACATGAAGACTGACTCTTCCTGCTGTCTATGCTTTGAACCATTCCCGTGACACTAGTTATAGAATCCGATGCTTCATTTCAGGTTTACTGTATCCCTTGGACCTTCTTATTGACGATGAAACACAGAAAGTGCAACGGAATTAAATAGAAAACGCACAATGCCGAGTTAAGTACAAGAAGACTGACTCTTCCTACTGTCTATGTTTTGAACCATTCCTGAGACAGTAGTTACGGATTCCGATGCTCCACTTCAGGTTTACTATATCCCTCTGACCTTCTTATTGACGATGAAACACAGAAATTGCATCGGAATTAAATACAAAAGGCACAAAGCCGACTTAAGTACAAGAAGACTGAGTCTTCCCACTGTCTATGTTTAAACCATTCCTGTGACACTAGTTAGAGATTCTGATGCTTCACTTCAGGTTTACTGTATCCCTTGGACCTTCTTATTGACGACGAAACACAGAAATTGCATCGGAATTAAATAGAAGAGGCACAATGCCGACTTAAGTACAAGGAGACTGACTCTTCTTACTGACTATGTTTGAACCATTCCTGTGAAACTAGTTATAGATTCCGATGCTTCACTTCAGGTTGACTGTATCCCTTGGCCCTTCTTATTGACGACGAAACACAAAAATTGCATCGGAATTAAATAGAAGAGGCACAATGCCGACCTAAGTACAAGAAGACTGACTCTTCCTACTGTCTATGTTTCAACCATTCCTGTGACACTAGTTATAGAATCCGATACTTCACCGCAGGTTAACTGTATCTCTCGGACCTTCTTATTGACGATGAAACACAGAAATTGCATTGGAATTAGATACAAAATGCACAATGCCGACTACAGTGCAAAAGGACCGACTCTTCTTACTGTCTATGATTTGAACCATTTCTGTGACACTAGTTATAGATTCCGATGTTTCACTTCAGGTTTACTGTATCCCTTATACCTTCTTATTGACGACGAAACACAGAAATTGCATCGGAATTAAATAGAAAAGGCACAATGCTGACTTGAGTACAAGAAGACTGACCCTTCCTATTGTCTATGTTTTGAACCATTCCTGTGACACTAGTTATAGATTCCGATGCTTCACTTCAGGTTAACTGTATCCCTCTGACCTTCTTATTGACGATGAACCACAGAAATTGCATCGGAATTAAATAGAAAAGGCACAATGCCGACATAAGTGCAAGAAGACTGATTCTTCTTACTGTCTATGTTTGGAACCATTCCTGTGACACTAGTTATAGATTCCGATGCTTCACTTCAGGTTTACTGTATCCCTTGGACCTTCCTATTGACGATGAAACACAGAAATTGCATCGGAATTAAATACAAAAGGCACATTGCCGACTTAAGTACAAGAAGACTGACTCTTCTTATTGTCTATGTTTTGAACCATTCCTGTGACACTAGTTATAGATTGCGATGCTTCACTTCAGATTAATTGTATCCCTTGGACCTTCGTATTGACGACGAAACACAGAAATTGCATCGGAATGAAATAGAAAAGGCACAATGCCGGCTAAGTACATGAAGACTGACTCTTCCTACTGTCTATGTTTTGAACCATTCCCGTAACACTAGTTATAGAATCCGATGCTTCATTTCAGGTTTACTGTATCCCTTGGACCTTCTTACTGACGATGAAACACAGAAAGCGCAACGGAATTAAATAGAAAAGGCACAATGCCGACTTAAGTACAAGGAGACTGACTCTTCCTACTGTCTATGTTTTGACCCATTCCTGTGACACTAGTTACGGATTCCGATGCTCCACTTCAGGTTTACTGTATCACTCTGACCTTCTTATTGACGATGAAACACAGAAATTGCAACGGAATTAAATAGAAACGGCACAATGCCGACCTAAGTACAAGAAGACTGAGTCTTCCTACTGTCTATGTTCAAACCATTCCTGTGACACTAGTTAGAGATTCCGATGCTTCACTTCAGGTTTACTGTATCCCTTGGACCTTCTTATTGACGACGAAACACAGAAATTGCATCGAAAGTAAATAGAAGAGGCACAATGCCGACTTAAGTACAAGGAGACTGACTCTTCTTGCTGACTATGTTTGAACCATTCCTGTGACACTAGTTATAGATTCCGATGCTTCACTTCAGGTTTACTGTATCCCTCTGACCTTCTTATTGACGATGAAACACAGAAATTGCATCGGAATTAAATAGAAACGGCACAATGCCGACCTAAGTCCAAGAAGACTGAGTCTTCCTACTGTCTATGTTTAAACCATTCCTGTGACACTAGTTAGAGATTCCGATGCTTCACTTCAGGTTTACTGTATCCCTTGGACCTTCTTATAGACGACGAAACACAGAAATTGCATCGGAAGTAAATAGAAGAGGCACAATCCCGACTTAAGTACAAGGAGACTGACTCTTCTTACTGACTATGTTTGAACCATTCCTGTGACACTAGTTATAGATTCCGATGCTTCACTTCAGGTTTACTATATCCCTCAGACCCTCTTATTGACGATGAAACACAGAAATTGCATCGGAATTAAATACAAAAGGCACAATGCCGACTTAAGTACAAGAAGACTGTCTCTTCCAACTCTCTATGTTTTGAACCATTCCTGTGACACTAGTTATAGATTCCGATGCTTCACTTCAGGTTTGCTGTATCCCTCTGACCTTCTTATTGACGATGAAACACTGATATTGCATCGGAATTAAATACAAAAGGCACAATGCCGACTTAAGTACAAGAAGACTGACTCTTATCACTGTCTATGTTCTGAACCTCTCCTGTGACACTAGTTATGTATTCCGATGCTTCACTTCAGGCATACTGTATCCCTTGGATCTTCTTATTGACGAAGAAACACAGAAATTGCATCGGAATTAAATAGAAGAGGCACAATGCCGACTTAAGTACAAGAAGACTGACTCTTCCTACGGTCTATGTTTTCAACGATTCCTGTGACACAAGTTATAGATTCCGATGCTTCACCTCAGGTTTACTGTATCTCTCTGACCTTCTTATTGACGATGAAACACAGAAACTGCATTGGAATTAGATACAAAATGCACAATGCCGACTACAGTGCAAAAGGACCGACTCTTCTTACTGTCTATGTCTGAACCATTTCTGTGACACTAGTTATAGATTCCGATGTTTCACTTCAGGTTTACTGTATCCCTTATACCTTCTTATTGACGACGAAACACAGAAATTGCACCGGAATTAAATAGAAAAGGCACAATGCTGACTTTAGTACAAGAAGACTGACCCTTCCTATTGTCTATGTTTTGAACCATTCCTGTGACACTAGTTATTGATTCCGATGCTTCACTTCAGGTTTACTGTATCCCTCTGACCTTCTTATTGACGATGAAACACAGAAATTGCATCGGAATTAAATAGAAAAGGCACAATGCCGACTTAGGTGCAAGAAGACTGATTCTTCCTACTGTCTATGTTTAAACCATTCCTGTGACACTAGTTATAGATTCCGATGCTTCACTTCAGATTAATTGTATCCCTTCGACCTTCGTATTGACGACGAAACACAGAAATTGCATCGGAATGAAATAGAAAAGGCACAATGCCGGCTAAGTACATGAAGACTGACTCTTCCTACTGTCTATGTTTCAAATGGTTCAAATGGCTCTGAGCACTATGGGACTCAACTGCTGAGGTCATTAGTCCCCTAGAACTTAGAAATAGTGAAACCTAACTAACCTAAGGACATCACAAACATCCACGCCCGAGGCAGGATTCGAACCTGCGACCGTAGCGGTCTTGCGGTTCAAGACTGCAGCGCCTTTAACCGCACGGCCACTTCTGCCGGCTACTGTCTATGTTTTGAACCATTCCCGTGACACTAGTTATAGAATCCGATGCTTCATTTCAGGTTTACTGTATCCCTCTGACCTTCTTATTGACAATGAAACACAGAAATTGCATCGGAATTTAATAGAAAAAACACAATGCCGACTTAAGTACAAGCAGACTGACTCTTCTTTCTGACTATGTTTTGAACCATACCTGTGACACTAGTTATAGATTACGTTGCTTCACTTCAGGTTTACTGTATCCCTCTGTCCTTCTTATTGACGATGAAACACTGAAAATGCATCGGAATTAAATACAAAACTCACAATGCCGACTTAAGTACAAGAAGACTGACTCTTATTACTGTCTATGTTATGAACCATTCCAGTGACACTAGTTATAGATTCCGATGCTTCACTTCAGGTCGACTGTATCCCTTGGACCTTCTTATTGACGACGAAACACAGAAATTGCATCGGAATTAAATAGAAGAGGCACAATGCCGACTTAAGTACAAGAAGACTGTCTGTTCCTACGGTCTATGTTTTCAACCATTCCTGTGACACTAGTTATAGATTCCGATCCTTCACCTCAGGTTTACTGTATCTCTCGGACCTTCTTATTGACGATGAAACACAGAAATTGCATTGGAATTAGATACAAAATGCACAATGCCGACTACAGTGCAAAAGGACCGACTCCTCTTACTGTCTATGTTTTGAACCATTTCTGTGACACACTAGTTATAGATTCCGATGTTTCACTTCAGGTTTACTGTATCCCTTATACCTTCTTATTGACGACGAAACACAGAAATTGCATCGGAATTAAATAGAAAAGGCACAATGCTGACTTGAGTACAAGAAGACTGACCCTTCCTATTGTCTATGTTTTGAACCATTCCTGTGACACTAGTTATAGATTCCGATGCTTCACTTCAGGTTTACTGTATCCCTCTGACCTTCTCATTGACGATGAACCACAGAAATTGCATCGCAATTAAATAGTAAGGGAAAATGCCGACTTAAGTGCAAGAAGACTGATTCTTCTTACTGTCTATGTTTTGAACCATTCCTGTGACACTAGTTATAGATTCCGATGTTTCACTTCAGTTTAATTATATCCCTTGGACCTTCGAATTGACGACGAAACACAGAAATTGCATCGGAATGAAATAGAAAAGGCACAATGCCGGCTAAGTACTTGAAGACTGACTCTTCCTACTGTCTATGTTTTGAACCATTCCCGTGACACTAGTTATAGAATCCGATGCTTCATTTCAGGTTTACTGTATCCCTTGGACCTTCTTATTGACGATGAAACACAAAAAGTGCAACGGAATTAAATAGAAAAGGCACAATGCCGACTTAAGTGCAAGAAGACTGACTCTTCCTACTGTCTATGTTTTGAACCATTCCTGTGACACTAGTTACGGATTCCGATGCTGCACTTCAGGTTCACTGTATCCCTCTGACCTTCTTATTGACGATGAAACACAGAAATTGCATCGGAATTAAATACAAAAGGCACAATGCCGACTTAAGTACTAGAAGATTGACTCTTCTTTCTGTCTATGTTTTGAACCATTCCTGCGACACTAGTTATAGATTCCGAAGCTTCACTTCAGGTTTACTGCATCCCTCTGACCTTCCTATTGACGATGAAACACAGAAATTGTATCGGAATTAAATACAAAAAGCACAATGCCGACTTAAGTCCAAGAAGACTGACTCTTCTTACTGACTATGCTTTGAACCATTCCTGTGACACTAGTTATAGATTCCGATGCTTCACTTCAGGTTTACTGTATCCCTTGGACCTTCCTATTGACGATGAAACACAGAAATTGCATCGGAATTAAATACAAAAGGCACATTGCCGACTTAAGTACAAGAAGACTGACTCTTATCACTGTCTATGTTCTGAACCTCTCCTGTGACACTAGTTATGTATTCCGATGCTTCACTTCAGGCATACTGTATCCCTTGGATCTTCTTATTGACGAAGAAACACAGAAATTGCATCGGAATTAAATAGAAGAGGCACAATGCCGACTTAGGTACAAGAAGACTGACTCTTCCTACGGTCTATGTTTTCAACGATTCCTGTGACACTAGTTATAGATTCCGATGCTTCACCTCAGGTTTACTGTATCTCTCTGACCTTCTTATTGACGATGAAACACAGAAACTGCATTGGAATTAGATACAAAATGCACAATGCCGACTACAGTGCAAAAGGACCGACTCTTCTTACTGTCTATGTCTGAACCATTTCTGTGACACTAGTTATAGATTCCGATGTTTCACTTCAGGTTTACTGTATCCCTTATACCTTCTTATTGACGACGAAACACAGAAATTGCACCGGAATTAAATAGAAAAGGCACAATGCTGACTTTAATACAAGAAGACTGACCCTTCCTATTGTCTATGTTTTGAACCATTCCTGTGACACTAGTTATTGATTCCGATGCTTCACTTCAGGTTTACTGTATCCCTCTGACCTTCTTATTGACGATGAAACACAGAAATTGCATCGGAATTAAATAGAAAAGGCACAATGCCGACTTAGGTGCAAGAAGACTGATTCTTCCTACTGTCTATGTTTAAACCATTCCTGTGACACTAGTTATAGATTCCGATGCTTCACTTCAGATTAATTGTATCCCTTCGACCTTCGTATTGACGACGAAACACAGAAATTGCATCGGAATGAAATAGAAAAGGCACAATGCCGGCTAAGTACATGAAGACTGACTCTTCCTACTGTCTATGTTTCAAATGGTTCAAATGGCTCTGAGCACTATGGGACTCAACTGCTGAGGTCATTAGTCCCCTAGAACTTAGAAATAGTTAAACCTAACTAACCTAAGGACATCACAAACACCCACGCCCGAGGCAGGATTCGAACCTGCGACCGTAGCGGTCTTGCGGTTCAAGACTGCAGCGCCTTTAACCGCACGGCCACTTCTGCCGGCTACTGTCTATGTTTTGAACCATTCCCGTGACACTAGTTATAGAATCCGATGCTTCATTTCAGGTTTACTGTATCCCTCTGACCTTCTTATTGACAATGAAACACAGAAATTGCATCGGAATTTAATAGAAAAAACACAATGCCGACTTAAGTACAAGCAGACTGACTCTTCTTTCTGACTATGTTTTGAACCATACCTGTGACACTAGTTATAGATTACGTTGCTTCACTTCAGGTTTACTGTATCCCTCTGTCCCTCTTATTGACGATGAAACACTGAAAATGCATCGGAATTAAATACAAAACTCACAATGCCGACTTAAGTACAAGAAGACTGACTCTTATTACTGTCTATGTTATGAACCATTCCAGTGACACTAGTTATAGATTCCGATGCTTCACTTCAGGTCGACTGTATCCCTTGGACCTTCTTATTGACGACGAAACACAGAAATTGCATCGGAATTAAATAGAAGAGGCACAATGCCGACTTAAGTACAAGAAGACTGTCTGTTCCTACGGTCTATGTTTTCAACCATTCCTGTGACACTAGTTATAGATTCCGATCCTTCACCTCAGGTTTACTGTATCTCTCGGACCTTCTTATTGACGATGAAACACAGAAATTGCATTGGAATTAGATACAAAATGCACAATGCCGACTACAGTGCAAAAGGACCGACTCTTCTTACTGTCTATGTTTTGAACCATTTCTGTGACACACTAGTTATAGATTCCGATGTTTCACTTCAGGTTTACTGTATCCCTTATACCTTCTTATTGACGACAAAACACAGAAATTGCATCGGAATTAAATAGAAAAGGCACAATGCTGACTTGAGTACAAGAAGACTGACCCTTCCTATTGTCTATGTTTTGAACCATTCCTGTGACACTAGTTATAGATTCCGATGCTTCACTTCAGGTTTACTGTATCCCTCTGACCTTCTCATTGACGATGAACCACAGAAATTGCATCGCAATTAAATAGTAAGGGAAAATGCCGACTTAAGTGCAAGAAGACTGATTCTTCTTACTGTCTATGTTTGGAACCATTCCTGTGATACTAGTTATAGATTCCGATGCTTCACTTCAGGTTTACTGTATCCCTTGGACCTTCCTATTGACGATGAAACACAGAAATTGCATCGGAATTAAATACAAAAGGCACATTGCCGACTTAAGTACAAGAAGACTGACTCTTCTTACTGTCTATGTTTTGAACCATTCCTGTGACACTAGTTATAGATTCCGATGCTTCACTTCAGTTTAATTGTATCCCTTGGACCTTCGAATTGACGACGAAACACAGAAATTGCATCGGAATGAAATAGAAAAGGCACAATGCCGGCTAAGTACTTGAAGACTGACTCTTCCTACTGTCTATGTTTTGAACCATTCCCGTGACACTAGTTATAGAATCCGATGCATCATTTCAGGTTTACTGTATCCCTTGGACCTTCTTATTGACGATGAAACACAGAAAGTGCAACGGAATTAAATAGAAAAGGCACAATGCCGACTTAAGTGCAAGAAGACTGACTCTTCCTACTGTCTATGTTTTGAACCATTCCTGTGACACTAGTTACGGATTCCGATGCTGCACTTCAGGTTCACTGTATCCCTCTGACCCTCTTATTGACGATGAAACACAGAAATTGCATCGGAATTAAATACAAAAGGCACAATGCCGACTTAAGTACTAGAAGATTGACTCTTCTTTCTGTCTATGTTTTGAACCATTCCTGTGACACTAGTTATAGATTCCGAAGCTTCACTTCAGGTTTACTGCATCCCTCTGACCTTCCTATTGACGATGAAACACAGAAATTGTATCGGAATTAAATACAAAAAGCACAATGCCGACTTAAGTCCAAGAAGACTGACTCTTCTTACTGACTATGCTTTGAACCATTCCTGTGACACTAGTTATAGATTCCGATGATTCACTTCTGGTTTACTGTATCCCTCTGACCTTCTTATTGACAATGAAACACAGAAATTGCATCGGAATTAAATAGAAAAGGCACAATGCCGACCTAAGTTCAAGAAGACTGAGTCTTCCTACTGTCTATGTTTAAACCATTCCTGTGACACTAGTTATGGATTCCGTTGCTTCTCTTCAGTTTTAATGTATCCCTTGGATTTTCTTATTGACGACGAAACACAGAAATTGCATCGGAATTAAATAGAAAAGAAACAATGCTGACTTTAGTACAAGAAGACTGACCCTTCCTATTGTCTATGTTTTGAACCATTCCTGTGACACTAGTTATTGATTCCGATGCTTCACTTCAGGTTTACTGTATCCCTCTGACCTTCTTATTGACGATGAACCACAGAAATTGCATCGGAATTAAATAGAAAAGGCACAATGCCGACATAAGTGCAAGAAGACTGATTCTTCTTACTGTCTATGTTTGGAACCATTCCTGTGACACTAGTTATAGATTCTGATGCTTCACTTCAGGTTTACTGTATCCCTTGGTCCTTCCTATTGACGATGAAACACAGAAATTGCATCGGAATTAAATACAAAAGGCACATTGAAGACTTAACTGCTAGAAGACTGACTCTTCTTACTGACCATGTTCTGAACCATTCGTGTGACACTAGTTATAGATTCCGATGATTCACTTCAGGTTTACTGTATCCCTTGGACCTTCTTATTGACGATGAAACACAGAAATTGCATCGGAATTAAATACAAAAGGCACAATGCCGACTTAAGTACAAGAAGACTGACTCTTCTTACCGACTATGATTGGAACCATTGCTGTGACACTAGTTATAGATTCCGATGCTTCACTTCAGGTTTACTGTATCCCACTGACCTTCTTATTGACAATGAAACACTGAAATTGCATCGGAATTAAATACAAAAGGCACAATGCTGACTTGAGTACAAGAAGACTGACCCCTCCTATTGTCTATGTTTTGAACCATTCCTGTGACACTAGTTATAGATTACGATGCTTCACTTCAGGTTTACTGTATCCCTCTGACATTCTTATTGACGATGAAACACAGAAATTGCATCGGAATTAAATAGAAAAGGCACAATGCCGACTTAAGTGCAAGAAGACTGATTCTTCTTACTGTCTATGGTTGGAACCATTCCTGTGACACTAGTTATAGATTCCGATGCTTCACTTCAGGTTTACTGTATCCCTTGGACTATCCTATTGACGATGAAAGACAGAAATTGCATCGGAATTAAATACAAAAGGCACATTGCCGACCTAAGTACAAGAAGACTGACTCTTCTTACTGTCTATGTTTTGAACCATTCCTGTGCCACTAGTTATAGATTCCTATGCTTCACTTCAGAATAATTGTATCCTTTGGACCTTCGTATTGACGACGAAACACAGTAATTGCATCGGAATGAAATAGAAAAGGCACAATGCCGGCTAAGTACATGAAGACTGACTCTTCCTACTGTCTATGTTTGGACCATTCCCGTGACACTAGTTATAGAATCCGATGCTTCATTTCAGGTTTACTGTATCCCGTGGACCTTCTTATTGACGATGAAACACAGAAAGTGCAACGGAATTAAATAGAAAAGGCACAATGCCGACTTAAGTACAAGAAGACTGACTCTTCCTACTGTCTATGTTTTGAACCATTCCTGTGACACTAGTTACGGATTCCGATGCTTCATTTCAGGTTTACTGTATCCCTCTGACCTTCTTATTGACGATGAAACACAGTAATTGCATCGGAAATTAATTGAAAAGGGCACAATGCCGACTTAAGTACAAGAAGCCTGACTCTTCTTACTGACTATGTTTTGAACCATTCCTGTGACTCTAGTTATAGATTCCGATGCTTCACTTCAGGATTACTGCATCTCTTTGAGCTTCGTATTGACGATGAAACACAGAAATTGCATTGGAATTAACTACAAAAGGCACAATGCCGACTTAAGTACAAAAAGACTGACTCTTCTTACTGTCTATGCTTTGCACCATTCCTGTGAACCTAGTTATAGATTCCGATGCTTCACTACAGGTTTACTGTATCCCTCTAACCTCCTTATTGACGATGAAACACCGGTATTGCATCGGAATTAAATTCAAAAGGCTCAATTCCGACTTAAGTACAAGAAGACAGACCCTCCTCACTGTCTATGTTTTGAACCATTCCTGTGACACTAGTTATAGATTCCAATGCCTCACTTCAGGTTTACAGTATCCCTCTGCCCATCTTATTGACGATGAAACATAGAAATTCCATCGGAATTAAATAGAAAAGGCACAATGCCGACTTAAGTACAAGAAGACTGACTCTTCTTACTGTCTATGTTTTGAACCATTCCTGTGACACTAGTTATAGAATCCGATGAATCACTTCAGGTTTACTGTATCCCTCTGAACTTCTTATTGATGATGAAACACAGAAATTGCATTGGAATTAGATACAAAATGCACAATGCCGACTACAGTGCAAAAGGACCGACTCTTCTTACTGTCTATGTTTTAAACCATTTCTGTGACGCTAGTTATAGATTCCGATGTTTCACTTCAGGTTTTCTGTATCCCTTATACCTTCTTATTGACGACGAAACACAAAAATTGCATCGGAATTAAATAGAAAAGGCACAATGCTGACTTGAGTATAAAAAGACTGACCCTTCCTATTGCCTATGTTTTGAACCATTCCTGTGACACTAGTTATAGATTCCGATGCTTCACTTCAGGTTTACTGTATCCCTTGGACCTTCCTATTGACGATGAAACACAGAAATTGCATCGGAATTAAATACAAAGATACATTGCCGACTTAAGTACAAGAAGACTGCCTCTATTTACTGTCTATGTTTTTTCCATTCCTGTGACACTAGTTATAGTTTCCGATGCTTCACTTCAGTTTAATTGTATCCCTTGGACCTTCGTATTGACGACGAAACACAGACATTTGCATCGGAATGAAATAGAAAAGGCACAATGCCGGCTAAGTACAAGAAGACAGAATCTTCCTACTGTCAATGTTTTGAACCATTCCTGTGACACTAGTTATAGAATCCGATGCTTCATTTCAGGTTTACTGTATCCCTTGGACCTTCTTATTGACGATGAAACACAGAAAGTGCAACGGAATTAAATAGAAAAGGCACAATGCCGACTTAAGTACAAGAAGACTGACTCTTCCAACTGTCCATGTTTTGAACCATTCCTCTGACACTAGTTGTAGATTCCGATGCTTCACTTCAGGTTTACTGTATCCCACTGATCTTCTTATTGACGATGAAACACCGAAATTGCATCGGAATTAAATACAAAAGGCACAATGATGACTTAAGTACAAGAAGACTGACCCATCTTCCTGTCTATGTTTTAACAATTCCTGTGACAATAGTTATAGATTCCGATGCTTCACTTCAGGGTTACAGTATCCCTCTGACCTTCGTATTGACGATGAAACACAGTAATTGCATCGGAATTAAATAGAAAAGGCAGAATGCCGACTTATGTACAAGAAGACTGACTCTTCTAACTGTCTATGTTTTCAACCATTCCTGTGACACTAGTTATAGATTCCGATGCCTCACTTCAGGTTTACTGTATCCCTCTGACCTTCTTATTGACGATGAAACACAGAAACTGCATCGGAATTCAATTAAAAGGCACAATGCCGACTTAAGTACATGAAGACTGACTCTTCTTTCTGACTATGTTTGAACCATTCCTGTAACACTAGTTATAGATTCCGATGCTTCACCTTAAGTTTACTATATCCCTCTGACCCTCTTATTGACGATGAAACACAGAAATTGCATCGGAATTAAATACAAAAGGCACAATGCCGACATAAGTACAAGTAGACTGTCTCTTCCAAATCTCTATGTTTTGAACCATTCCTGTGCCACTAGTTATAGATTCCGATGCTTCACTTCAGGTTTACTGTATCCCTCTGACCTTCTTATTGACGATGAAACACTGAAATTGCATCGGAATTAAATACTAAAGGCACAATGCCGACTTAGGTACAAGAAGACTGACTCTTATTACTGTCTATATTCTGAACCATTCCTGTGACACTAGTTATAGATTCCGATGCTTCACTTCAGGTTTACTGTATCCCTTGGACCTTCTTATTGACGACGAAACACAGAAATTGCATCGGAATTAAATAGAAGAGGCACAACGCCGACTTGAGTACAAGAAGACTGACTCTTCCTACGGTCTATGTTTTGAACCATTCCTGTGACACTAGTTATAGATTCCGATGCTTCACTTCAGGTTTTCTGTATCCCTCTGATCTTCTTATTGACCATGAAACACCGAAATTGCATCGGAATTAAATACAAAAGGCACAATGCCGACTTAAGTACAAGAAGACTGACCCATCTTACTGTCTATGTTTTGAACAATTCCTGTGACAATAGTTATAGATTCCGATGCTTCACTTCAGGTTTACAGTATCCCTCAGACCTTCGTATTGACGATGAAACACCGAAACTGCATCGGAATTAAATAGAAAAGGCACAATGCCGACTTATATACAAGAGGACTGACTCTTCTTACTGACTATGTTTTGAACCATTCCTGTGACACTAGTTATAGATTCCGATGCCTCACTTCAGGTTTACTGTATACCTCTTACCTTCTTATGGACGATGAAACACAGAAATTGCATCGGAATTAAATAGAAAAGGCACAATGCTGACTTAAGTACAAGGAGACTGACTCTTCTTACTGACTATGATTTGAACCATTCCTGTGACAATAGTTATAGATTCCGATGCCTCACTTCAAGTTTACTGTATAACTCTGATCTTCTTATTGACGATGAAACACCGAAATTACATCGGAATTAAATACAAAAGGCACAATGCCGACTTAAGTACAAGAAGACTGACACATCATACTGTCTATGTTTTGAACAATTTCTGTGAGAATAGTTATAGATTCCGATGCTTCACTTCAGAATTACAGTATCCCTCTGACCTTCTTATTGACGATGAAACACAGAAATTGCATCGGAATTAAATACAAAATGCACAATGTAGACTTAACTACAAGAAGACTGACTCTTCTTACTGTCTATGTTTCGAACCATTCCTGTGACACTAGTTATAGGTTCTGATGCTTCACTTCAGGTTTACTGCATCCCTTGGACCTTCTTATCGGCGATGAAACACAGAAATTGCATCGGAATTTAATACAAAAGGCACAATGCCGACTTAAGTACAAGAAGATTGACTCTTCCTACTGACTATGCTTTGAACCATTCCTGTGTCACTAGCTATAGATTCCGATTTCTCACTTCAGGTACACTGTATCCCTCTGACCTTCTTATTGACGATGAAACACAGAAATTGCATCGGAATTAAATACAAAAGGCACAATGCCGACTTAAGTACAAGAAGTCTGACTCCTCTTACTGCCTATGTTTTGAACCATTCCTGTGACACTAGTTATAGATTCCGATGCCTCACTTCAGGTTTACTGTATCCCTGTGACCTTCTTATTGACGATGAAACACAGAAATTGCATCGGAATTAAATAGAAAAGGAACAATACCGACTTAAGTACAAGAAGACTGACTCTTCTAACTGTCTATGATTTGAACCATTCCTATGACACTAGTTATAGATTCCGATGCTTCACATCAGGTTTACTGTATACCTCTTACCTTCTTATGGACGATGAAACACAGAAATTGCATCGGAATTAAATAGAAAAGGCACAATGCTGACTCAAGTACAAGGAGACTGACTCTTCTTACTGACTATGTTTGAACCATTCCTGTGACAATAGTTATAGATTCCCATGCTTCACTTAAGGTTTACTGTATCTCTTGGACCTTCATATTGACGATGAAACACAGAAATTGCATCGGAATTAAATACAAAAGGCATAATGCCGACTCAAGTACAAGAAGACTGACTCTTCATACTGCCTATGTTTTGAACCACTCCTGTGACACTAGTTATAGATTCCGATGCCTCACTTCAGGTTTACTGTATCCCTCTGACCTTCTTATTGACGATGAAACACAGAAATTGCATCGGAATTGAACACAAAAGGCACAATGCCGACTCAAGTACAAGAAGACTGAGTCTTATTACTGTCTATGTTTTGAACCATTCCTGTGACACTAGTTATAGATTCCGATGCTTCACTTCAGGTTTACTGTATCCCTCTGAACTTCTTATTGACGATGAAACACAGAAATTGCATCCGAATTAAATAGAAAAAGCGCAATGCTGACTTAAGTACAAGTAGACTGACTCTTTTTACTCTCTATGATTTGAACCATTCCTGTGACACTAGTTATAGATTCCGATGCTTCATTTCAGGTGTACTATATCCCTTGGACTTTCTTAATGACGATTAAACACGGAAACTGCATCGGAATAAATACTAAAGGCACAATGCCGACTTAAGTACAAGTAGACTGACCCTTCGTTCTGTCTATGTCTTGAACCATTCCTGTGGCACTAGTTATGGATTCTGATGCTTCACTTCAGGTTTACTGTGTCCCTCTGACCTTCTTATTGACGACGAAACACAGAAATTGCATCGGAATTAAATACAAAAGGCACAATGCCGACGTAAGTACAAGAAGACTGACTCTTCCTACTGTCAATGTTTTGAACCATTCCTGTGACACTAGTTATAGATTCCGATGCTTCACTTCAGGTTTACTGTATCCCTCTGATCTTCTTATTGACGATGAAACACCGAAATTGCATCGGAATTAAATACAAAAGGCACAATGCCGACTTAAGTACAAGAAGACTGACCCATCTTACTGTCTATGTTTGAACAACTCCTGTGACAATAGTTATAGATTCGGATGCTTCACTTCACGTTTACAGTATCCCTCTGACCTTCTTATTGACGATGAAACACAGAAATTGCATCGGAATTAAATACAAAATGGACAATGCCGACTTAAGTACAAGAAGACTGACTCTTCTTACTGTCTATGTTTCGAACCATTCCTGTGACACTAGTTATAGATTCTGAGGCTTCACTTCAGGTTTACTGCATCCCTTGTACCTTCTTATCGACGATGAAACACAGAAATTGCATCTGAATTAAATACAAAAGGCACAATGCCGACTTAAGTACAAGAAGACTGACTCTTCCTACCGACTATGCTTTGAACCATTCCTGTGTCACTAGTTATAAATTCCGATGCTTCACTTCTGATTTACTGTATCCCTTGGACCTTCTTATTGACGACGAAACACAGTAATTGCATCGGAATTAAATAGGAAAGGCACTATGCCGGCTTAAGTACAAGAAGACTGACTCTTCCTAATGTCTATGTTTTGAACCATTTATGTGACACTAGTTATAGATTCCGATGCTTCACTTCAGGTTTACTGTATCCCTCTGATCTTCTTATTGACGATGAAACACAGAAATTGCATCGGAATTAAATTGAAAAGGCACAATTCCGACTTAAGTACAAGAAGACTGAGTCATCCTACTGTCTATGTTTTGAACCATTCCTGTGACACTAGTTACGGATTCCAATGCTTCACTTCAGGTTTACTGTATCCCTCTGAACTTCTTATTGACGATGAAACACAGAAATTGCATCCGAATTAAATAGAAAAGGCACAATGCTGACTTAATTACAAGTAGACTGACTCATTTTATTCTCTATGATTTGAACCATTCCTGTGACACTAGTTATAGATTCCGATGCTTCACTTCAGGTGTACTGTATCCCTTGGACTTTCTTAATGACGATGAAACACAGAAACTGCATCGGAATAAATACAAAAGGCACAATGCCGACTACAGTACAAGTAGACTGACCCTTCGTACTGTCTATGTCTTGAACCATTCCTGTGACTCTAGTTATAGATTCTGATGCTTCACTTCAGGTTTACTGTGTCCCTCTGACCTTCATATTGACGACGAAACACAGAATTTGCATCGGAATTAAATACAAAAGGCACAATGCCGACTTAAGTACAAGAAGACTGCCTCTTCCTACTCTCTACGTTTTGAACCATTCCTGTGACACTAGTTATAGACTCCGATGCTTCACTTCAGGTTTACTGTATCCCTCTGACCTTCTTATTGACGATGAAACACAGACACGGCATCGGAATTATATAGAAAAGGCACAATGCCGACTTAAGTACAAGAGGACTGACTCTTCTTACTGACTATGTTTTGAACCAATCCTGTGACACTAGTTATAGATTCCGATGCCTCACTTCAGGTTTACTGTATCCCTTGGACTTTCTTATTGACGATGAAACACAGAAATTCCGTCGGAATTAAATACAAAAGGCACAATGCCGACTTAAGTACAATTAGTCTGACTTTTCCTACTGTCTATGTTTGAACCATTCCTGTGACACTAGTTATAGATTCCGATGCTTCACTTCTGGTATACTGTATCCATCTGACCTTCTTATTGACGATGAAACAGAGATATTGCATCGGAATTAAATAGAAAGGGCACAATGCCGACTTAAGTGCAAGAAGACTGACTCCTCCTACTGTCTATGGTTTGAACCATTCCTGTGACACTAGTTATAGATTCCGATGCTTCACTTCAGGTTTACTGTATCCCTCTGACCTTCTTAATGAGGATGAAACACAGAAATTGCATCGGAATTAAATGCAAAAGGCACAATGCCGACTCAAGTACAAGAAGACTGACTCTTCCTACAGTCTATGATTTGAACCATTCCTGCGACACTAGATATAGATTCCGATGCTTCACTTCACGTTTACTGTATCCCTCTGACCTTCTTATTGACGATGAAACCCAGAAATTGCATCGGAATTAAATACAAAGGGCACAATGCCGACTTAAGTACAAGAAGACTGACTCTTCCTACTGTCCATGCTTTGAACCGTTCCAGTGACACTAGTTATAGATTCCGATGCTCCACTTCCGGTTAACTGTATCCCTCTGACCTTCTTATTGACGATGAAACACCGAAATTGCATCGGAATTAAATACAAAAGGCACAATGCCGACTTAAGTACAAGAACACTGACCCTTCTTACTGTCTATGTTTTGAACCATTCCTGTGACACTGGTTATAGATTCCAATGCTTCACTTCAGGTTTACAGTATCCCTTGGACCTTCTTATTGACGATGAAACACAAAAATTGCATCGGAATTAAATAGAAGAGGCCCAATGCCGACTTAAGTACAGGAAGACTGACTCTTCTTACTGTCTATGTTTTGAACCATTCCTGTGACACTAGTTACAGATTTCGATGCTTCACTTCAGGTGTATTGCATCCCTTGGAACTTGTTACTGACGATGAAACACGGAAATTGCATCGGAATTAACAAGAAAAGGCACAATGCCGTCTTAAGTACAAGAAGACTGACTCTTCCTACTGACTATGTTTGAACCATTACTGCGACACTAGTTATAGATTCCGATGCTTCACTTCAGGTTTACTGTATCCCTTGGACCTTCTTATTGACGTTGAAACACAGAAATTGCATCGGAATTAAACACAAAAGGCACAATGCCGACTTGAGTACGAGAAGACTGACCCTTCCTGTTGCCTATGTTTTGAACCATTCCTGTGCCACTAGTTATAGATTCCGATGCTTCACTTCAGGGTTACTGTATCCCTCTGGCCTTCTTATTGACAATGAAACTCAGAAATTGCATCGGAATTAAATAGAAAAGGCACAATGCCGACTAAAGTACAAGAAGACTGATTCTTCTTACTGTCTATGTTTTCGAACCATTCCTGAGACACTAGTTAAAGATTCCGATGCTTCGCTTCAGGTTTACTGTATCCCTCTGACCTTCTTATTGACGACGAAACACAGCAATTGCATCGGAATTAAATAGAAAATGCACAATGAAGACTTATGTACAAGAAGACTGACTATTCCTACCGTCTATGTTTTGAACCATTCCTGTTCACACTAGTTATAGATTCCGATGCTTCACTTCAGGTTTACTGTACACCTCTTACCTTCTTATTGACGATGAAACACAGAAATTGCATCGGAATTAAATAGAAAAGGCACAATGCCGACTTAAGTACAAGAAGACTGACTCTTCTTACTGACTATGTTTTCAACCATTCCTGTGACACTAGTTATAGATTGCGATAGTTCACTTCAGGTTTACAGTATCCCTTGGACCTTCTTATTGACGATGAAACACAGAAATTGCATCGGAATTAAATACAAAATTCACAATGCCGAGCTAAGTACAAGAAGACTGACTCTTCTTACTGACTATGTTTTTAACCATTCCTGTGACACTAGTTATAGATTCCGATGCCTCACGTCAGTTTTACTGTATCCCTTGGACTTTCTTATTGACGATGAAACACAGAAATTCCATCGGAATTAAATACAAAAGGCACAATGCCGACTTAAGTAAAAGTAGTCTGACTTATCCTATTGTCTACGTTTTGAACCATTCCTGTGACACTAGTTATAGATTCCGATGCTTCACTTCAGGTTTACTATATCCATCTGACCTTCTTATTGACGATGAAACAGAAATATTGCATCGGAATTAAATAGAAAAGGCACAATGCCGACTTAAGTACAAGAAGACTGACTCTTCCAACTGTCTACGATTTGAACCATTCCTGTGACACTAGTTATAGATTCCGATGCTTCACTTCAGGTTTACTGTATCCCTCTGACCTTCTTATTGACGATGAAACACAGAAATTGCATCGGAATTAAATACAAAAGGCACAATGCCAACTTAAGTACATGTAGACTGACTCTTTTTTTATTTATTTATTTATTTATTGTTCCGTGGGACCATATTTAGGAGAAGTCTCCATGGTCATGGAACGAGTCAATACATGAAATTATAACACGATTGTAGAAACAGATAAAATGAAATATAAGAAACATATTCAGGCGACAAGTCGTTAGTTTAAATAAAGAAAATCAAGAATGTAACACTGGAATTTGCTTAATTTTTTATCTCTTCCAGGAGCTCCTCGACAGAGTAGAAGGAGTGAGCCATGAGCAAACTCTTCAGTTTAGACTTAAAAGTGTTTGGGCTACTGCTAAGATTTTTGAGTTCTTGTGGTAGCTTATTGAAAATGGATACAGCAGAATACTGCACTCCTTTCTGCACAAGAGTCAAGGAAGTGCATTCCACATGCAGATTTGATTTCTGCCTAGTATTAACTGAGTGAAAGCTGCTAACTCTTGGGAATAAGCTAATATTGCTAACAACAAACGACATTAAAGAAAATACATACTGTGAGGGCAGTGTCAAAATTCCCAGACTATTGAATAGGGGTCGACAGGAGGTTTTCGAACTTACACCATACATAGCTCGAACAGCCCGTTTTTGAGCCAAAAATACCCTTTTTGAATCAGAAGAATTACCCCAAAAAATAATACCATATGACATAAGCGTATGAAAATATGCGAAGTATACTACTTTTCGTGTTGAAATGTCACTTATTTCAGATACTGTTCTAATGGTAAATAAAGCGGCATTTAGTTTCTGAACAAGATCCTGAACATGGGCTTTCCACAACAGCTTACTATCTATCCGTACGCCTAGGAACTTGAACTGTTCCGTCTCGCTTATAACATGCCCATTCTGTCTGATTAAAATGTCAGTTCTTGTTGAATTGTGGGTTAGAAACTGTAAAAACTGAGTCTTACTGTGATTTAGCATCAAATTATTTTTCACAAGCCACGAACTTATATCATGAACTACATTATTTGATAATGTTTCAATATTACACATAAGATCCTTCACTACCAAGGTGGTGTCATCAGCAAACAGAAATATTTTTGAATCACCTGTAATACTAGAAGGCATATCATTTACATAAATAAGGAACAGCAGTGGCCCCAGCACCGACCCTTGGGGAATGCCCCATTTAACAGTGCCCCATTGGGACTGAACATCATTACCACTCTCAATATTGCGGAGGATTACCTTCTGCTTTCTGTTCTTAAAGTAGGAGGCGAACCAATTGTAAGCTACTCCCCTTACTCCATAATGTTCCAACTTCTGCAGTAATATTTTGTGGTCAACACAGTCAAAAGCCTTCGTTAAATCAAAGAAAACACCTAACGTTCTCAACCTTTTATTTAATCCGTCCAAAACCTCACAGAGAAAAGAGACTATAGCATTTTCAGTTGTTAAGCCATTTCTAAAACCAAACTGTACATTTGATAGCAAATTATGTGAATTTAAATGCTGCAGTAACCTTGTATATACAACCCTCTCGATAACTATAGCAAACACCGATGGCATAGAAATAGGTCTATAATTGTCAACATTATCCCTGTCTCCCTTTTTATAAAGTGGCTTCACTACCGAGTACTTTAATCGGTCAGGAAACTGACCACTCCTAAAGGAAAAGTTACAGATATGGCTAAGTACTGAGCTAACATACGTGGAACAATACTTCAGTATTCTGCTAGATATCCCGTCATATCCATGAGAGTTCTTGGTCTTTAGTGATTTAATTATTAACTCAATCTCCCTCTTGTCAGTATCATGGAGGAGCATTTCAGGTAACAGTCTCGGAACACTTTTTTCTAAGAGCGCTATATGATTCCCTGTTGGGACTAGGTTTCTATTTAGTTCACCTGCTATATTCAGAAAGTGATTATTAAGTACTGTACATATATGCGACTTATCAGTAACACGGACATCCCCACTACGCACTGATTCTATATTCTCGACCTGTCTCTGCAGACCAGCCACTTCCTTTACGACTGACCATATGGTTTTAATTTTATCCTGAGACTTAGCTATTCTATCTGCATACCACATACTTTTTGCCTTCCTAATAACTTTTTTAAGCACCTTACAATACTGTTTGTAACGGGCTGCTGCATTTAGATTTTGACTGTTTCTAACATTTTGATATAACTGCCACTTTGTTCTACAAGATATTCTTATCCCTTTAGTCAGCCATCCAGGCTGCCTGTTTGTGCTAGTACCCTGTTTTGAACGTTCTAACGGAAAGCAACTTTCAAAGAGCACGAGAAAAGTCTTGAGGAAAGCATTATATTTACCGTCTACTGTATCAGCACTATAAACATCTTGCCACTCTTGTTCCTTGATAAGGTTTATAAAAGTCTGTACAGCAACTGGATCAGCTTTCCTAAAAAGTTGGTAACTATATTTAACATGTGTTGCAGCACAAAAATGTCTTAGACTTAAAATTTGTGCATCATGATCTGAAAGGCCATTCACCTTTTTGCTAACAGAATGCCCTTCTAATAATGACGAATGAACAAAAATATTGTCTATGGTTGTTCTACTGTTCCCTTGCACTCTCGTTGGAAAGAATACGGTTTGCATAAGATTATATGAATTAAGGAGGTCTACCAGCATCCTTTTCCTTGCACAATCACTTATACAATTAATATTGAAGTCACCACATATAACAAACTTTTTGTATTTCCTATAAAGTGAACCAAGAACCTCCTCTAGCTTTAGCAAAAATGTTGTGAAATCGGAGTCTGGGGATCTATAAATAACAACAGTAAGAAGTTTAGCTCCACTAAATTTAACCACACCTGCACAACATTCAAACACCTTTTCAGTGCAGTACTTTGAAACATCAATTGACTCAAATGGGATACCGTTTTTCACATACATGGCTACTCCCCCACACCGCAAAGAGCTCCTAGAAAAGCTGCCAGCCAACCTGTATCCTGGTAAAGGAAGCCTCTGAATGATCTCCTTACTTAAGAAGTGTTCAGATATACCAATAATTTCAGAGTCAACATCTATAAGCAGTTCACTAACTTTATCTCTAATACCTTGTATATTTTGATGAAATATACTAATTCCCTCATTAATCAGATACCCAAGCTTTGTAGAAAGTGGTTTCTTTGTTAGAGAGACTTCCCTTAAGCAGGAATACCTATCAGCTGACTTCAATCTAAAAAAGGTACAGCTCTAACACCCACAACTACCGGAATTTTCCCATGAGTGATCCCACCACCCCCACCTATGCTGTCACCTATAAGTTTTGCCAACCTCCCCTTCCCATACCTGTTGAGGTGCAGGCCATGTCTAGTGAAACCCGTCCTACTGATAGACTCCACCGACACCACTGAAATGTGACTCATGCCTTCTGTCATCAGCGCACCCCCAAGTCTCATGTTATTACGCCTGACGGCTGTATTAAGATGAGGCCGATCGTGACGCTGAAACAGTTCCACGAAATGCACATTGGTGTTGCCAGTCTGAGTGGCTATCTTTTCCAGGTCACCATCTATGTCATACTCCCCATCCCTATCAATACTATTACCAGCCCCACCCACAATCACTACCTGATCCTCTTTAGTAAAATCCCTACACAACCCCCCTATGTTAAAAGTCACCTGAGCCAATCCTGCATTAGGCTTCACAATGCTGGTGACCTGGTACTCACTCCCCAAAACTTCCTGCAACTGCTGGCCTACACCTCTACCATGAGAACTACCTAACAGCAGAACCTTCTTCTTTCTCTTAGACTTTGCAACTGTCCTAGCCACCGTAACTGCTGAGGTCTGCTGCATACTTCCTACATCTACAGCTACTAGAGATTCCTCTCCACTAGACTCTGACAGTTGGTCATATCTATTACAAACACCAATAGTAAAACTATCTGAAAATCTCCTTCTCCTAGCAGATCTCTTGCCAACAGCCAGCTCCCATTCCCCAACCCCCTTCTCCCTCCTCATCCTATCTAGCTCCTCCTGTGCGTTTTTCAACTGCACCTGAAGGGCACAGATCTTACGCTCCTGCTCCTCTATCAACTTACTCTTGCTACATAACCTGCAGTTCCAGGAGAGGATCTCACCAGAATGCCCACTGGCTTCCCCACTGCATTCCCCCCAGTGAAAATACTTCGAACAAGTCTCACACCACAATCCACTACTCACGAACCTACGGCAAAGCCCACACTTCTCACTCATGGTAAAATTTTACAATTATTGAAACAAGAAAACAACTTTATCTAAGTTCCGCTACTACAATAAGAAGATGTTAAAAACTGACTACAATTATCACAAACTTGCTCTACAAGGGAAGTAACTACTATTATTGACAGTATTAATCAACAACAAATGAGAATATAACAAAATACTAACACAGAAAGAAAATCAAACGTCTAATGACAGTAACGAAACTGGCAGCAGTTCGCAAAAATTTCTTCTGAAGTTATTTCACCGGAAAACACCAAGAACACCGGTTGAAGACTACTAAAGTTCCTAAATAAACTACTATACACAAACAATTAATTAGTACTTAGCTTTCGATGCGCCGCTACAGCTGCAACTGGTCAGCGCGGAATGTAAACACGGGTAAGAGGTTAAGTTACTCGATACGAAACACTCACAAATATCACGCCACAACACAAGAAATGCAGAGGTGAATGAAGAAACCACTAATAAGTCACTTATATAGTAAATATTATCACAAAAAAGGTTAAAATATATATCTGAAACCTAAAAATAGATGAAAACTTAGAGAGCGATCACACACGCAGTCACGCGCTTCCTACTGTCTATGTTTTGAACCATTCCTGTGACACTAGTTATAGAATCCGATGCTTCATTTCGGGTTTACTGTATCCCTTGGACCTTCTTATTGACGATGAAACACAGAAAGTGCAACGGAATTAAATAGAAAAGGCACAATGCCGACTTAAGTACAAGAAAACTGACCCTTCCTACAGTCTGTGTTTTGAACCATTCCTGTGACACTAGTTACAGATTCCGATGCTTCACTTCAGGTTAACTGTATCCCTCTGACCTTCGTATTGACAATGAACCACGGAAATAGCATCGGAATTAAATACAAAAGGCACAATGCCGACTTAAGGACAAGACGACTGACCCTTCTTACTGTCTATGTTTTGAACCATTCCTGTGACAATAGTTATAGATTCCGATGCTTCACTTCAAGTTTACAGTATCCCTTGGACCTTCTTATTGACGATGAAACACAGAAATTACATCGGAATTAAATAGAAATGGCACAATGCCGAGGCCGGCCGCGGTGGTCTCGCGGTTCTAGGCGCGCAGTCCGAAACCGTGCGACTGCTGCGGTCGCAGGTTCGAAACCTGCCTCGGGCATGGATGTGTGTGATGTCCTTAGGTTAGTTAGATTTAAGTAGTTCTAAGTTCTAGGGGACTGATGACCACAGCAGTTGAGTCCCATAGTGCTCAGAGCCATTTGAACCACAATGCCGACTTATGTACAGGAAGACTGACTCTTCTTACTGTCTATGTTTTGAACCATTCCTCTGACACTAGTTATAGATTCCGATGCTTCACTTCAGGTGTACTGCATCCCTTGGACCTTGTTACTGACGATGAAACACGGAAATTGCATCGGAATTAAATAGAACAAGCACAATGCCGACTTAAGTACAAGAAGACTGACTCTTCTTACTGTCTATGTTTTGAACCATTCCTGTGACACTAGTTATAGATTCCGATGCCTCACTTCAGGTTTACTGTATGCCTCTGACCTTCTTATTGACGATGAAACAAATAAATTGCATCGGAATTAAATAGAAAAGGCACAATGCCGACCTAAGTACAAGAAGACTGACTCTTCCTACTTTCTATGCTTTGAACCATTCCTGTGACACTAGTTATAGATTCCGATTCTTCACTTCAGGTTTACTGTATCCCTCTGACCTTCTTATTGACGATGAAACACAGAAATTGCATCGGAAGTAAATCCAAAAGGCACAATGCCGACTCAAGTACAAGAAGACTGATTCTTCTTACTGTCTATGTTTGAACCATTCCTGTGACACTAGTTATAGATTCCGATGGCTCACTTCAGGTTTACTGTATCCCTCTGACCTTCTTATTGACGATGAAACACAGAAATTGCATCGGAATCAAATAGAAAAGGCACAATGCCGAGATAAGTACAAGAAGACTGACTCTTCCTACCGTCTATGTTTTGAACCATTCCTGTTACACTAGTTATAGATTCCAATGCTTCACTTCAGGTTTACTGTATACCTCTTACCCTCTTATTGACGATGAAACACAGAACTTGCATCGGAATTAAATAGAAAAGGCACAATGCCGACTTAAGTACAAGATGACTGACTCTTCTTACTGACTATGTTTTGAATCATTCCTGTGACAATAGTTATAAATTGCGATGCTTCACTTCAGGTTTACTGTATCCCTTGGACCTTCTTATTGACGAAGAAACACAGAAATTGCATCGGAATTAAATACAAAAGGCACAATGCCGACCTAAGTACAAGAAGACTGACTCTTCTTACTGACTATGTTTTTATCCATTCCTGTGACACTAGTTATGGATTCCGATGCTTCACTTCAGGTTTACTGTATCCCTCTGACCTTCTTATTGACGATTGGACACAGATATTGCATCGGATTTAAATAGAAAAGGCACAATGCCGACTTAAGTACAAGAAGACTGACTCTCCCTACTGACTATGGCTTCAAATGGCTCTGAGCACTATGGGACTCAACTGCTGTGGTCATAAGTCCCCTAGAACTTAGAACTACTTAAACCTAACTAACCTAAGGACAGCACACAACACCCAGCCATCACGAGGCAGAGAAAATCCCTGACCCCGCCGGGAATCGAACCCGGGAACCCGGGCGTGGGAAGCGAGAACGCTACCGCACGACCACGAGATGCGGGCCCCTACTGACTATGTTTTGAACCATTCCTGTGACACTAGTTATATACTCCGATGCTTCACTTCAGGTTTACTGTATCCCTCATACCTTCTTATTGATGATGAAACACAGAAATTGCATCGGAATTAAATACAAAAGGCACAATGCCGACTTAAGTACAAGAAGACTGACTCTTCATACTGTCTATGTTCAGAAGAGATCCTGTGACACTAGTTATAGCTTCCGATGCTTCACGTCAGGTTTACTGTATCCCTTGGACCTTCTTATTGACGATGATACAACGAAATTGCAACGGAATTAAATACGAAAGGCACAATGCCGACTTAAAAACAAGAAGACTGACTCTATTTACTGTCTATGATTTGAACCATTCCTGTGACACTAGTTATAGGTTCCGATGCTTCACTTCTGGTGTACTGCAACCCTTGGACCGTCTTATTGACGATGAAACACAGAAATTGCATCGGAATTAAATAGAAAAGGCACAATGCCGACTTAAGTACAAGAAGACTGACTCTTCTTACTGACTATGTTTTGAACCATTCCTGTGACACTAGTTATAGATTCCGATGCCTCACTTCAGGTTTACTGTTTCCCTTGGACTTTCTTATTGACGATGAAACACAGAATTTCCATCGGAATGAAATACAAAGGGCACAATGCCGACTTAAGTACAAGTAGTTTCACTTTTCCTACTGTCTATGATTTGAACCATTCCTGTGACACTATTTATAGATTCCGATTTATCACTTCAGGTTTACTGTATCCATCTGACCTTCTTATTGACGAAGAAACAGAGATATTGCATCGGAATTAAATAGAAAAGGCACAATGCCGACTTAAGTACAAGAAGACTGACGCCTCCTACTGTCTATGTTTTGAATAATTCCTGTGACATTAGTTTTAGATTCCGATGCTTCACTTCAGGTTTACTGTATCCCTCTGACCTATTTATTGACGATGAAACACAGAGATTGCATCGGAATTAAATGCAAAAGGCACAATGCCGACTCAAGTACAAGAAGACTGACTCTTCCTACTGTCTACGTTTTGAACCATTCCTGTGACACTAGTTACAGATTCCGATGCTTCACTTCAGGTTTACTGTATCCCTCTGACCTTCGTATTGACAATGAAACACAGAAAATTGCATCGGATTTAAATACAAAAGGCACAATGCCGACTCAGGTACAAGAAGACTGACTCTTCCTACTGTCCATGTTTTGAACCATTCCTGTGACACTAGTTATAGGTTCCGATGCTTCACTTCCCGTTAACTGAATCCCTCTGAACTTCTTATAGTCGATGAAACACCGAAATTGCATCGGAATGAAATACAAAAGGCACAATGCCGACTTAAGTACAAGAAGACTGACTCTTCTTATTGTCTATGTTTTGAACCGTTCCTGTGACACTAGTTATAGATTCCGATGATTCACTTCAGGTTTACAGTATCCCTTGGACCTTCTTATTGACGATGAAACACAGAAATTGCATCGGAATTAAACAGAAAAAGCACATTGCCGACTTAAGTACAGGAAGACTGACCCTTGTTACTCTCTATGTTTTGATCCATTCCTGTGACACTAGTTATAGATTCCGAGAATTCACTTCAGACTTACTGTAACTCTCTGACCTTCTTATTGACGATGAAGCACAGAAATTGGACCGGAATTAAATTGAATAAGCACAATGCCACCTTAAGTACAAGAAGACTGACTCTTCTTACTGTCTATGTTTAGAACCAATCCTGTGACACTAGTTATAGATTCCGATGCCTCACTTCAGGTTTACTGTATACCTCTGACCTTCTTATTGACGATGAAACAAATAAATTGCATCGGAATTAAATAGAAAAGGCACAATGCTGACTTAAGTACAGGAAGACTGACTCTTGCTACTGTCTATGTTTTGAACCATTCCTGTGACACTAGTTATAGATTCCGATTCTTCACTTCAGGTTTACTGACTCTTGCTACTGTCTATGTTTTGAACCATTCCTGTGACACTAGTTATAGATTCCGATTCTTCACTTCAGGTTTACTGTATCCCTCTGCCCTTTTTATTGACGATGAAACACAGAAATTGCATCGGAATTAAATACAAAAGGAACAATGCCGACTCACGTACCAGAAGACTGACTCTTCTTACTGTCTATGATTTGAACCATTCCTGTGACACTAGTTACAGATTCCGATGCCCCACTTCAGGTTTACTGTATCCCTCTGACCTTCTTATTGACGATGAAACACAGAAATTGGATCTGAATTAAATAGAAAAATCACAATGCCGACTTAAGTACAAGAAGACTGACTCTTCCTACTGAGTATGATTTGAACCATTCCTGTGACACTAGTTATAGATTCCGATGCCTCATATCAGGTTTACTGTATCCCTCTGACCTTCTTATTGACAGTGACGCAGAAATTGCATCGGAATTAAATACAAAAGCACAATGCCGACTTAAGTACAAGAAGACTGACTCTTCCTTCTGTCTATGCTTTGATCCATTTCTGTGACACTAGTTATAGATTCCGATGTTTCACCTCTGGTTTACTCTATCCCTCTGACCTTCTTAGTGACTATTAAACACCGAAATTGCATCCGAATTAAATACAAAAGGCACAATGCCGACCCAAGTACAAGAAGACTGACTCTTCTTACAGTCTATGTTTTGAACCATTCCTGTGACACTAGTTATAGATTCCGATGCTTCACTTCAGGTTTACTGGATCACTCTGACCTTCTTATTGACGATGAAGCACAGAAATTGCAACGGAATTAAATACAAATTGCACAATGCCGACTCAGGTACAACAAGACTGGCTCTTCTTACTGTCTCTGTTTTGGACCATTTCTGTGACACTAGTTATAGATTCCGATGCTTCACTTTAGGTTTACTGTATTCCTCTGACCTTCTTATTGACGAAGAAACACAGATATTGCATCGGAAATAAATACAAAAGGCACAGTGCCGACTTAAGTACAAGAAGACTGACCCTTCTTACTGTCTATGTTTTGAACCATTCCAGTGACACTAGTTATAGATTCCGATGCTTCACTTCAGGTTTACTGTATCCCTCTTACCTTCGTATTGACGATGAAACACAGAAATTGCATCGGAATTAAATACAAAAGGCACAATGCCGATTTAAGTACAAAAAGACTGACTCTTCTTACTGTCTACGTTTTGAACCATTCCTGTGACACTAGTTATAGATTCTGATGCTTCACTTCAGGTTTACTGTATCCCTCTGTCCTTCTTATTGACGATAGAACACAGAAATTGCATCTTAATTAAATGCAAAAGGCACAATGCCGACTTAAGTACAAGATGACTGACTCTTCTTACTGTCTATGTTTTGAACCATTCCTGTGACACTAGTTATAGATTCCGATGCTTCACTTCAGGTTTACTGTATCCCTTTCACCGTCTTATTGACGTTGAAACACAGAAATTGCATCTTAATTAAATGCAAAAGGCACAATGCCGACTTAAGTACAAGAAGACTGACTCTTCTTACTGTCTATGATTTGAACCATTCCTGTGACACTAGTTATAGATTCCGATGTTTCACCTCAGGTTTACTCTATCCCTCTGACCTTCTTAGTGACTATTAAACACCGAAATTGCATCCGAATTAAATACAAAAGGCACAATGCCGACCCAAGTACAAGAAGACTGACTCTTCTTACAGTCTATGTTTTGAACCATTCCTGTGACACTAGTTATAGATTCCGATGCTTCACTTCAGGTTTACTGGATCACTCTGACCTTCTTATTGACGATGAAGCACAGAAATTGCAACGGAATTAAATACAAATTGCACAATGCCGACTCAAGTGCAAGAAGACTGTCTCTTCTTACTGTCTATGTTTTTAACCATTCCTGTGACACTAGTTATAGATTCCGATGCCTCACATCAGGATTACTGTATCCCTCTGACCTTCTTATTGACGGTAACGCAGAAATTGCATCGGAATTAAATACAAAAGCACAATACCGACTTAAGTACAAGAAGACTGACTCTTCCTTCTGTCTATGTTTTGTACCATTCCTGTGACACTAGTTATAGATTCCGATGCTTCACTTCAGGTTTACCGTATCCCTCTGACCTTCTTATTGACTATTAAACACCGAAATTGCATCCGAATTAAATACAAAATGCACAATGCCGGCCCAAGTACAAGAAGACTGGCCCTTCTTACTGTCTATGTTTGAACCATTCCTATGACACTAGTTATAGATTCCGATGCTTCACTTCAGGCTTATTGTATCCCTCTGACCTTCTTATTAACGAAGAAACACGTAAATTGCATCGAAATTAAATACAAAAGGCACAATGCCGACTCAAGTACAAGAAGACTGGCTCTTCTTACTGACTATGTTTTGAACCATTTCTGTAACACTAGTAATAGATTCCGATGCTTCACTTCAGGTTTACTGTATCCCTCTGACCTTCTGATTGACGTTGAAACACAGAAATTGCATCGTAATTATATACAAAAGGCCCAATGCCGACTTAAGTACAAGAAAACTGACTCTTCTTACTGACTATGTTTTGAACCATTCCTGTGACACTAGTTATAGATTCCGATGCTTCACTTCAGGTTTACTGTATCACTCTGACCTTCGTATTGACGATGAAACACAGAAATTGCATCGGAATTAAATACAAAAGGCACAATGCCGACTTAAGTACAAAAAAACTGACTCTTCTTACTGTCTACGTTTTGAACCATTCCTGTGACACTAGTCATAGATTCCGATGCTTCACTTCAGGTTTACTGTATCCCTCTGTCCTTCTTATTGGCGATGAAACACAGTAATTGCATCGGAATTAAATACAAAAGGCACAATGCCGACTTAAGTACAAGAAAACTGACTCTTCTTACTCTCTATGTTTTGAACCATTCCTGTGACACTAGTTACAGATTCCGATGCTTCACTACAGGTTTACTGTATCCCTCTAAGCTTCTTATTGACGATGAAACACAGAAATTGTATCGGAATTATATACAAGAGGCACAATGCCGACTTAAGTACAAGATGACTGTCTCATCTTACTGTCTATGTTTTGAACCATTCCTGTGACACTAGTTATATATTCCGATGCCTCACATCAGGTTTACTGTATGCCTCTAACCTTCTTATTGGCAATGACAAAGAAATTGCATCGGAATTATATACAAAAGCACAATGACGACTTAAGTACATGAAGACTGACTCTTCCTTCTGTCTATGTTTTGTACCATTCCTGTGACACTAGTTATAGTTTCCGATGCTTCACTTCAGGTTTACCGTATCCCTCTGACCTTCTTATTGACTATTAAACACCGAAATTGCATCCGAATTAAATACAAAATGCACAATGCCGGCCCAAGTACAAGAAGACTGGCACTTCTTACTGTCTATGTTTTGAACCATTCCTATGACACTAGTTATAGATTCCGATGCTTCACTTCAGGTTTATTGTATCCCTCTGACCTTCTTATTAACGAAGAAACACGTAAATTGCATCGAAATTAAATACAAAAGGCACAATGCCGACTCAAGTACAAGAAGACTGGCTCTTCTTACTGACTATGTTTTGAACCATTTCTGTGACACTAGTAATAGATTCCGATGCTTCACTTCAGGTTTACTGTATCCCTCTGACCTTCTTATTGACGTTGAAACACAGAAATTGCATCGTAATTATATACAAATGGCCCAATGCCGACTTAAGTACAAGAAAACTGACTCTTCTTACTGTCTATGTTTTGAACCATTCCTGTGACACTAGTTATAGATTCCGATGCTTCACTTCAGGTTTACTGTATCCCTCTGACCTTCTTATTGACAATGAAGCACAGAAATTGCATCTTAATTAAATACAAGAGGTACAATGCAGACGTAAGTACAAGAAGACTGACTCTTCTTACTGTCTATGTTTTGAACCATTCCTGTGACACTAGTAATAGATTCCGATGCTTCACATCAGGTTTACTGTATTCCTCTGACCTTATTATTTACGATCAACCACGGAAAAGTAATCGGAATTAAATAGAAAAGGCACAATGCCGACTCAAGTACAAAAAAACTGACTCTTCTTACTCTCTATGCTTTGAACCATTCCTGTGACACTAGTTATAGATTCCGATGCTTCACTTCAGGTTTGCTGTATCCCTCTGACCTTCTTATTGACGATGATACACAGATATTGCATCGGAACTAAATACAAAAGGCACAATGCGGACTTAAGTTCAAGAAAACTGACTCTTCTTACTGTCTATGTTTTGAACCATTCCTGTGACACTAGTTATAGATTCCGATGCTTCACTTCAGGTTTACTGTATCCCTCTGACCTTCTTATTGACGATGAAACACAGATATTGCATCTTAATTAAATACAAAAGGCACAATGCCGACTTAAGTACAAGAAGACTGACTCTTCTTACTGTCTATGTTTTGAACCATTCCTGTGACCCTATTAATAGATTCCGATGCTTCTCTGCATTTTTACAGTATCCCTCTGACGTTCTTATTGACGATGAAACACAGATATTGCATCTTAATTAAATACAAAATGCACAATGCCGACTTAAGTACAAGAAGACCGACTCTTCTTACTGTCTATGTTTTGAACCATTCCTGTGACACTAGTTATAGATTCCGAAGGTTCACTTCAGGTTTACTGTATCCCTCTGACCTTCTTATTGACGATGAAACACAGAAATTGCATCGGAATTAAATACAAAAGGCACAATGCCTACTCAAGTACAAGAAGACAGGCTCTTCTTACTGTCTATGTATTGAACCATTCCTGTGACACTAGTTATAGATTCCTATGCATCACTTCAGGTTTACTGTATCCCTCTGACCTTCTTATTGTCGATGAAACACAGAAATTGCATCGGAATTATATACAAAAGACACAATGCCGACTTAAGTACAAGAAGACTGACTCTTCTCACTGACTATGTTTTGAACCTTTCCTGTGACACTAGTTATTGATTCCGATGCTTCACTTCAGGTTGACGGTATCCCTCTGACCCTCTTATTGACGATGAAACACAGATATTGCATATTAATTAAATACAAAAGGCACAATGCCGACTTAAGTACAAGAAGACTGACACTTCTTACTGTCTATGTTTTGAACCATTCCTGTGACCCTAGTTATAGATTCCGATGCTTGACTTCATTTTTACTGTATACCTCTGACCTTCTTATTGACGACCAAACACAGAAAATCGATCGGAATTAAATACAAAAGGCACAATGCCGACTCAAATACAATTAGACTGGCTCTTCTTACTGTCTATGATTTGAACCATTCCTGTGACACTACTTATAGATTCCGATGCTTAACTTCAGGTTCACTGTATCCAGCTGACTTTCTTACCGACGATGAAGCACAGATATTGCATCGGAGTTAAATACCAAAGGCACAATTCCGACTTAAGTACAAGAAGACTGACTCTTCATACTGTCTATGTTGTGAACCATTCCTGTGACACTAGTTATAGATTCCTATGCATCACTTCATTTTTACTGTATCCCTCTGATCTTCTTATTGACGATGAAACACAGAAACTGCATCGGAATTAAAGACAAGAGACACAATGCTGACTAAAGTACAAGAAGACTGACTCTACTTACTGTTTAAGTTTTGAACCAGTCCTGTGCCACTAGTTATTGATTCCGATGCTTCACTTCAGGTTTACTGTATCCAGCTGACCTTCTTATTGACGATGAAATACAGAAATTGCATCGGAATTAAATACAAAAGGAACAATGCCGACCCAAGTACAAGAAGACTGGCTCTTCTTACTGTCTATGTTTTGAACCATTCCTGTGACACTAGTTATAGGTCCGATGCTTCACTTCTGGTTTATTGTATCCCTCTGACCTTCTTATTGACGAAGAAACACATAAAGTGCATCGGAATTAAATACAAAAGGCACAATGCCGACTCAAGTACAAGAAGACTGGCTCTTCTTACTGTCTATGTTTTGAACCATTTCTGTGACACTAGTTATAGATTCCGATGCTTCACCTCAGGTTTACTGTTTCCCTCTGACCTTCTTGTTGACGATGAAACACAGAAATTGCATCGTAATTTTATACAAAAGGCCCAATGCCGACTTAAGTACAAGGAAACTGCCTCCTCTTACTGTCCATGTTTTGAACCATTCCTCTGACACTAGTTATAGATTCCGATGCTTCACTTCAGGGTTACTGTATCCCTCTGACCTTCTTATTGACGATGAAACACAGAAATTGCATCATAATTAAATACAAAAGGCACAATGCAGACGTAAGTACATGGAGACTGACTCTTCTTACTGTCTATGTTTTGAACCATTCCTGTGACACCAGTAATAGATTCCGATGCTTCACTTCAGGTTTACTGTATCCCTCTGACCTTCTTATTGACGATGAAACACAGAAATTGCATCGGAATTAAACACAAAAGGCACATTGCCGACTCAAGTACAAGAAGACTGGCTCTTCTAACTATCTATGTTTTGAACCATTCCTGTGACACTAGTTATAGATTCCGATGCTTCACTTCAGGTTTACTGTATCCCTCTGATCTTCTTATTGACGATGATACACAGAAATTGCATCGGAATCAATTATAAAAGGCACAATGCCAACTTAAGTACAAAAAAACTGACTCTTCTTACTCTCTATGCTTTGAACCATTCCTGTGACACTAGTTATTGATTCCGATGCTTCACTTCAGGTTTGCTGTATCCCTCTGACCTTCTTATAGACGATGATACACAGATATTGCATCGGAATTAAATACAAAAGGCACAATGCGGACATAAGTACAAGAAAACTGACTCTTCTTACTGTCTATGTTTTGAACCATTCCTGTGACACTAGTTATACATTCCGATGCTTCACTTCAGGTTTACTGTATCCCTCTGACCTTCTTATTGACGATGAAACACAGATATTGCATCTTAATTAAATACAAAAGGCACAATGCCGACTTAAGTACAAGAAGACTGACTCTTCTTACTGTCTATGTTTTGAACCATTCCTGTGACTCTATTTATAGGTTCCGATGCTTCTCTGCATTTTTACAGTATCCCTCTGACTTTCTTATTGACGATGAAACACAGATATTGCATCTTAATTAAATACAAAAGGCACAATGCCGACTCAAGTACAAGAAGACTGGCTCTTCTTACTGTCTATGATTTGAACCATTCCTGTGACACTAGTTATAGGTTCCGATGCTTAACTTCAGGTTCACTGTATCCAGCTGACCTTCTTATTGACGATGAAGCACAGAAATTGCATCGGAGTTAAATACAAAAGGCACAATGCCGACTTAAGTACAAGAAGACTGACTCTTCTTACTGTCTATGTTTTCAACCATTCCTGTGACACTAGTTATGGATTCCGGTGCTTCACTTCAGTTTTACTGTATCCCTCTGACCTTCTTATTAACGACGAAACAAAGAAACTGCATCGGAATTAAATACAAAAGGCACAATGCGGACTAAAGTCCAAGAAGACTGACTCTACTTACAGTTTATGTTTTGAACCATGCCTGTGCCACTAGTTTTAGATTCCGATGCTTCACTTCAGGTTAACTGTATCCAGCTGACCTTCTTATTGACGATGAAACACAGAAATTGCATCGGAATTAAATACATAAGGCACAATGCCGACTTAAGTACAAGAAAACTGAATCTTCTTACTGTCTATGTCTTGAACCAATCCTGTGACGCTAGTTATAGATTCCGATGCTTCACTTCACGTTTACTGTATCCCTCTGACCTTCTTATTGATGATGAATCACAGAAATTGCATCGGAATTAAATACAAATGCACTATGCCGACTTAAGTACAAAAAGACTGACTCTTCCTTCTGTCTATGTTTTGTACCATTCCTGTGACACTAGTTATAGATTCCGATGCTTCACTTCAGGTTTACTGTATCCCTCTGACCTTCTTATTGACTATGAAACACAGAAATTGCATCCGAATTGAATACAAAATGCACAATGATGACCCAAGTACAAGATGATTGGCTCTTCTTACTGTCTATGTTTTGAACCATTCCTGTGACACTAGTTATAGATTCCGATGCTTCACTTCAGGTTTATTGTATCCCTCTGACCTTCTTATTGTCGAAGAAACACATAAATTGCATCGGAATTAAAAACAAAATGAACAATGCCGACTCAAGTACAAGAAGACTGGCACTTCCTACTGTCTATGTTTTGAACCATTTCTGTGACACTAGTTATAGTTTCCGATGCTTCACTTCAGGTTTACTGTATCCCTCTGACCTTCTTGTTGACGATGAAACACAGAAATTGCATCTTAATTAAATACAAAAGGCACAATGCCGACTTCTGTACAAGAACACTGACTCTTCTTACTGTCTATGGTTAGAACCATTCCTATGCCACTAGTTATAGATTCCGATGCTTCGCTTCAGGTTTCCTGTATCCCTCCGACCCTCTTATTGACGATGAAACACAGATATTGCATCGGAATTAAACACAAAACGCACAATGCCGAATTAAGTTCATGAAGACTGACTCCTCTTACTGTCTATGTTTTGAACCATTCATGTGACACTAGTTATAGATTCCGATGCTTCACTTCAGGTTTACTGTATCCCTCTGATCTTCTTATTGACGATGAAACACATAAATTGCATCGGAATTAAATATAAAAGGCACAATGCCGACTTAAGTACAAAAAGACTGACTCTTCTTACTCTCTATGTTTTGAACCATTCGTGTGACACTAGTTATGGATTCCGATGCTTCACATCAGGTTTACTGTATCCCTCTGAGCTGCTTATTGACGATGAAACACAAAAATTGCATCGGAATTAAATACAAAAGGCACAATGCCGACTTAAGTACAAGAAGACTGACTCTTCTTACTGTCTATGTTTTGAACCATTCCTGTGACACTAGTTATAGATTCCGATCCTTCACTTCAGGTTCACTGTATCCCTCTGACCTTCTTATTGACGATGAAACACAGAAATTGCATCGGAATTAAAAACAAAAGGCACAATGCCGACTCAAGTACAAGAAGACTGGCTCTTCTTACTGTCTATGTTTTGAACCATTCCTGTGACACTAGTTATAGATTCCTTTGCTTCACTTCAGGTTTACTGTATCCCTCTGACCTTCTTATTGTCGATGAAACACAGAAATTGCATCGGAATTATATACAAAAGGCACAATGCCGACTTAAGTACAAGAAGACTGACTCTTCTTACTGTCTATGTTTTGAACCTTTCCTGTGACAATAGTTACTCATTCCGATGCTTCGCTTCAGGTTGACTGTATCCCTCTGATCTTCTTATTGACGATGAAACACAGAAATTGCATCTTAATTAATTACAAAAGACACAATGCCGACTTAAGTACAAGAACACTGACTCTTCTTTCTGTCTATGTTATGAACCATTCCTGTGACACTAGTTATAGATTCCGATGCTTCACTTCATTTTTACTGTATAGCTCTGCCCTTCTTAATGACGATCAAACACAGAAAATTGATCGGAATTAAATACAAAAGGCACAATGCCGACTCAAGTACAAGAAGACTGGCTCTTCTT
This sequence comes from Schistocerca americana, assembly GCF_021461395.2. Classification (NCBI taxonomy): domain Eukaryota; kingdom Metazoa; phylum Arthropoda; class Insecta; order Orthoptera; family Acrididae; genus Schistocerca; species Schistocerca americana. Next base: position 3,278,797 of record NW_025726093.1, read on the forward strand.
GCTGTCTATGATTTGAACCATTTCTGTGACACTAGTACAGATTCCGATGCTTAACTTCAGGTTCACTGTATCCAGCTGACCTTCTTATTGACGACGAAACACAAAAACTGCATCAGAATTAAATACAAAAGGCACAATGCCGACTCAAGCACAAGAAGACTGGCTCTTCTTACTGTCTATGTTTTGAACCATTTCTGTGACACTAGTTATAGATTCCGATGCAACACTTCAGTTTTACTGTATCCCTCTGACCTTCTTATTGACGATGAAACACAGAAATTGCATCGTAATTATATACAAAAGGCCCAATGCCGACTTAAGTACAAGAAAACTGACTCTTCTTACTGTCTATGTTTTGAACCATTCATGTGACACTAGTTATAGATTCCGATGCTCCACCTCAGGTTCCCTGTATCCCTCCGACCTTCTTATTGACGATGAAACACAGAAATTGCATCGGAATTAAACACAAAAGGCACAAGGCCGACTCAAGTACAAGAAGACTGGCTCTTCGAACTGTCTATGTTTTGAACCATTCCTGTGACACTACTTATAGATTCCGATGCTTCACTTCAGGTTTACTGTATCCCTCTGACCTTCTTATTGACGATGAAACACAGAAATTGCATCGGAAATAAATTCAAAAGGCACAATGCCAACTTAAGTACAAGAAAACTGACTCTTCTTACTGTCTATGTTTTGAAGCATTCCTGTGACACTAGTTATAGATTCCGATGCTTCACTTCAGGTTTACTGTATCCCTCTGACCTTCTTATTAACGATGAATCACAGAAATTGCATCGGAATTAAATACAAAAGGCACAATGCCTACTCAAGTACAAGAAAACCGGCTCTTCTTACTGTATATGTATTGAACCATTCCTGTGACACTAGTTATAGCTTCCTATGCATCACTTCAGGTTTACTGTATCCCTCTGACCTTCTTATTGTCTATGAAACACAGGAATTGCATCGGAATTATATACAAAAGGCACAATGCTGACTTAAGTACAAGAAGACTTACTCTTCTTACTGACTATGATTTGAACCTTTCCTGTCACACCTGTCATTGATTCCGATGCTTCACTTCAGGATGACTGTATCCCTCTGACCTTCTTATTGACGATGAAACACAGATATTGCAAATTAATTAAATACAAAAGGCACAATGCCGACTTAAGTACAAGAAGACTGACACTTCTTACTGTCTATGTTTTGAACCATTACTGTGACCCTAGTTATAGATTCCGATGCTTCACTTCATTTTTACTGTATCCCTCTGACCTTCTTATTGACGACCAAACACAGAAAATCGATCGGAATTAAATACAAAAGGCACAATGCCGACTCAAATACAATAAGACTGGCTCTTCTTACTGTCTATGATTTGAACCATTCCTGTGACACTAGTTATAGATTCCGATGCTTAACTTCAGGTTCACTGTATCCAGCTGACATTCTTACCGACGATGGAGCACAGATATTGCATCGGAGTTAAATACAAAAGGCACAATGCCGACTTAAGTACAAGAAGACTGACTCTCCATACTGTCTATGTTTTGAACCAATCCTGTGACACTAGTTATGGATTCCGATGCTTCACTTCAGTTTTACTGTATCCCTCTGATCATCTTATTGACGATGAAACACAGAAACTGCATCGGAATTAAATACAAAAGGAACAATGCCGACCCAAGTACAAGAAGACTGGCTCTTCTTACTGTCTATGTTTTGAACCATTCCTGTGACACTAGTTATAGGTCCGATGCTTCACTTCTGGTTTATTGTATCCCTCTGACCTTCTTATTTACGAAGAAACACATAAATTGCATCGGAATTAAATACAAAAGGCACAATGCCGACTCAAGTACAAGAAGACTGGCTCTTCTTACTGTCTACGTTTTGTACCATTTCTGTGACACTAGTTATAGATTCCGATGCTTCACCTCAGGTTTACTGTATCCCTCTGACCTTCTTATTGACGATGAAACACAGAAATTGCATCGTAATTATATACAAAAGGCCTAATGCCGACTTAAGTACAAGAAAACTGACTCTTCTTACTGTCTATGTTTTGAACCATTCATGTGACACTAGTTATAGATTCCGATGCTTCACCTCAGGTTCCCTGTATCCCTCCGACCTTCTTATTGACGATGAAACACAGAAATTGCATCGTAATTATATACAAAAGGCCCAATGCCGACTTAAGTACAAGAAAACTGACTCTTCCTACTGTCTTAGTTTTGAACCATTCCTGTGACACTAGTTATTGATTCCGATGCTTCACTTCAGGTTTACTGTATCCCTCTGACCTTATTGACGATGAAACACAGAAATTGCATCATAATTAAATACAAAAGGCACAATGCAGACGTAAGTACAAGAAGACTGACTCTTCTTACTGTCTATGTTTTGAACCATTCCTGTGACACTAGTAATAGATTCCGATGCTTCACTTCAGGTTTACTGTATCCCTCTGACCTTCTTAGTGACGATCAACACTGAAAATTCATCGGAATTAAATTGAAAAGGCACAATGCCGACTCAAGTACAAGAAGACTAGCCCTTCTTACTGTCTATGCTTTGAACCATTCCTGTGACACTAGTTATAGATTCTGATGCTTCACTTCAGGTTTACTGTATCCCTCTGACCTTCTTATTGACGATGAAACACAGAAATTGCATCGGAATTAAACACAAAAGGCACAAGGCCGACTCAAGTACAAGAAGACTGGCTCTTCGTACTGTCTATGTTTTGAACCATTCCTGTGATACTACTTATAGATTCCGATGCTTCACTTCAGGTTTACTGTATCCCTCTGACCTTCTTATTGACGATGAAACACAGAAATTGCATCGGAATTAAATACAAAAGGCACAATGCCAACTTAAGTACAAGAAAATTGACTCTTCTTACTGTCTATGTTTTGAACCATTCCTGTGACACTAGTTATAGATTCCGATGCTTCACTTCAGGTTTACTGTATCCCTCTGACCTTCTTATGAACGATGAAACACAGAAACTGCATCGGAATTAAATACAAAAGGCACAATGCCTACTCAAGTACAAGAAGACCGGCTCTTCTTACTGTCTATGTATTGAACCATTCCTGTGACACTAGTTATAGCTTCCTATGCATCACTTCGGGTTTAGTGTATCCCTCTGACCTTCTTATTGTCGATGAAACACAGAAATTGCATCGTAATTATATACAAAAGGCCCAATGCCGACTTAAGTACAAGAAAACTGACTCTTCCTACTGTCTTAGTTTTGAACCATTCCTGTGACACTAGTTATGGATTCCGATGCTTCACTTCAGGTTTACTGTATCCCTCTGACCTTATTGACGATGAAACACAGAAATTGCATCATAATTAAATACAAAAGGCACAATGCAGACGTAAGTACAAGATGACTAACTCTTCTTACTGTCTATGTGTTGAACCATCCCTGTGACACTAGTAATAGATTCCGATGCTTCACTTCAGGTTTACTGTATCCCTCTGACCTTCTTATTGACGATCAACACAGAAAATTAATCGGAATTAAATAGAAAAGGCACAATGCCGACTCAAGTACAAGAAGACTAGCCCTTCTTACTGTCTATGCTTTGAACCATTCCTGTGACACTAGTTATAGATTCTGATGCTTCACTTCAGGTTTACTGTATCCCTCTGACCTTCTTATTGACGATGAAACACAGAAATTGCATCGGAAATAAACACAAAAGGCACAAGGCCGACTCAAGTACAAGAAGACTGGCTCTTCGTACTGTCTATGTTTGGAACCATTCCTGTGACACTACTTATAGATTCCGATGCTTCACTTCAGGTTTACTGTATCCCTCTGACCTTCTTATTGACGATGAAACACAGAAATTGCATCGGAATTAAATACAAAAGGCACAATGCCAACTTAAGTACAAGAAAACTGACTCTTCTTACTGTCTATGTTTTGAACCATACCTGTGACACTAGTTATAGATTCCGATGCTTCACTTCAGGTTTACTGTATCCCTCTGACCTTCTTATTAACGATGTATCACAGAAATTGCATCGGAATTAAATACAAAAGGCACAATGCCTACTCAAGTACAAGAAGACCGGCTCTTCTTACTGTCTATGTATTGAACCATTCCTGTGACACTAGTTATAGCTTCCTATGCATCACTTCAGGTTTACTGTATCTCTCTGACCTTCTTATTGTCGATGAAACACAGAAAATGCATCGGAATTATATACAAAAGGCACAATGCCGACTTAAGTACAAGAAGACTGACTCTTCTTACTGACTATGATTTGAACCTTTCCTGTCACACTTGTTATTGATTCCGATGCTTCACTTCAGGTTGACTGTATCCCTCTGACCTTCTTATTGACGATGAAACACAGATATTGCATATTAATTAAATACAAAAGGCACAATGCCGACTTAAGTACAAGAAGACTGACACTTATTACTGTCTATGTTTTGAACCATTCCCTTGACCCTAGTTATGGATTCCGATGCTTCACTTCATTTTTACTGTATCCCTCTGACCTTCTTATTGACGACCAAACACAGAAAATCGATCGGAATTAAATACAAAAGGCACAATGCCGACTCAAATACAATAAGACTGGCCCTTCTTACTGTCTATGATTTGAACCATTCCTGTGACACTAGTTATAGATTCCGATGTTTAACTTCAGGTTCACTGTATCCAGCTGACATTCTTACCGACGATGAAGCACAGATATTGCATCGGAGTTAAATACAAAAGGCACAATGCCGACTTAAGTACAAGAAGACTGACTCTCCATACTGTCTATGTTTTGAACCAATCCTGTGACACTAGTTCTGGATTCCGATGCTTCACTTCAGTTTTACTGTATCCCTCGGACCTTCTTATTGACGATGAAACACAGAAACTGCATCGGAATTAAATACAAAAGGAACAATGCCGACCCAAGTACAAGAAGACTGGCTCTTCTTACTGTCTATGTTTTGAACCATTCCTGTGACACTAGTTATAGGTCCGATGCTTCACTTCTGGTTTATTGTATCCCTCTGACATTCTTATTTACGAAGAAACACATAAATTGCATCGGAATTAAATACAAAAGGCACAATGCCGACTCAAGTACAAGAAGACTGGCTCTTCTTACTGTCTACGTTTTGAACCATTTCTGTGACACTAGTTATAGATTCCGATGCTTCACCTCAGGTTTACTGTATCCCTCTGACCTTCTTATTGACGATGAAACACAGAAATTGCATCGTAATTATATACAAAAAGCCCAATGCCGACTTAAGTACAAGAAAACTGACTCTTCTTACTGTCTATGTTTTGAACCATTCATGTGACACTAGTTATAGATTCCGATGCTTCACCTCAGGTTCCCTGTATCCCTCCGACCTTCTTATTGACGATGAAACACAGAAATTGTATCGTAATTATATACAAAAGGCCCAATGCCGACTTAAGTACAAGAAAACTGACTCTTCCTACTGTCTTAATTTTGAACCATTCCTGTGACACTAGTTATGGATTCCGATGCTTCACTTCAGGTTTACTGTATCCCTCTGACCTTATTGACGATGAAACACAGAAATTGCATCATTATTAAATACAAAAGGCACAATGCAGACGTAGGTACAAGAAGACTGACTCTTCTTACTGTCTATATTTTGAACCATTCCTGTGACACTAGTAATAGATTCCGATGCTTCACTTCAGGTTTACTGTATCTCTCTGACCTTCTTAGTGACGATCAACACAGAAAATTCATCGGAATTAAATAGAAAAGGCACAATGCCGACTCAAGTACAAGAAGACTAGCCCTTCGTACTGTCTATGTTTTGAACCATTCCTGTGACACTACTTATAGATTCCGATGCTTCACTTCAGGTTTACTGTATCCCTCTGACCTTCTTATTGACGATGAAACACAGAAATTGTATCGGAATTAAATACAAAAGGCACAATGCCAACTTAAGTACAAGAAAACTGACTCTTCTTACTGTCTATGTTTTGAACCATTCCTGTGACACTAGTTATAGATTCCGATGCTTCACTTCAGGTTTACTGTATCCCTCTGACCTTCTTATTAACGATGAAACACAGAAACTGCATCGGAATTAAATGCAAAAGGCACAATGCCTACTCAAGTACAAGAAGACCGGCTCTTCTTACTGTCAATGTATTGAACCATTCCTGTGACACTAGTTATAGCTTCCTATGCATCACTTCAGGTTTACTGTATCCCTCTGACCTTCTTATTGTCGATGAAACACAGAAATTGCATCGGAATTATATACAAAAGGCACAATGCCGACTTAAGTACAAGAAGACTGACTCTTCTTACTGACTATGATTTGAACCTTTCCTGTGACACTTGTTATTGATTCCGATGCTTCACTTCAGGTTGACTGTATCCCTCTGACCTTCTTATTGACGATGAAACACAGATATTGCATATTAATTAAATACAAAAGGCACAATGCCGACTTAAGTACAAGAAGACTGACACTTCTTACTGTCTATGTTTTGAACCATTCCTGTGACCCTAGTTATAGATTCCGATGCTTCACTTCATTTTTACTGTATCCCTCTGACCTCCTTATTGACGACCAAACACAGAAAATCGATCAGAATTAAATACAAAAGGCACAATGCCGACTCAAATACAATAAGACTGGCTCTTCTTACTGTCTATGATTTGAACCATTCCTGTGACACTAGTTATAGATTCCGATGCTTAACTTCAGGTTCACTGTATCCAGCTGACATTCTTACCGACGATGAAGCACAGATATTGCATCGGAGTTAGATACAAAAGGCACAATGCCGACGTAAGTACAAGAAGACTGACTCATCATACTGTCTATGTTTTGAACCAATCCTGTGACACTAGTTATGGATTCCGATGCTTCACTTCAGTTTTACTGTATCCCTCTGATCTTCTTATTGACGATGAAACACAGAAATTGCATCGGAATCAATTATAAAAGGCACAATGCCAACTTAAGTACAAAAAAACTGACTCTTCTTACTGTCTATGTTTTGAACCATTTCTGTGACACTAGTTATAGATTCCAAAGCTTCACTTCAGGTTTACTGTATCCCTTGGACCTTCTTATTGACGATGAAACACAGAAATTGTATCTTAATTAAATACATAAGGCACAATGCCGACTTCAGTACAAGAACACTGACTCTTCTTACTGTCTATGGTTAGAACCATTCCTGTGCCACTAGTTATAGATTCCGATGCTTCACTTCAGGTTTACTGTATCCCTCTGATCTTCTTATTGTCGATGAAACACAGAAATTGCATCGGAATTAAATATAAAAGGTACAATGCTGACTCAAGTACAAGAAGACTGGCTCTTCTTACTGTCTATGCTTTGAACCATTCCTGTGACACTAGTTATAGATTCCGATGCTTCACTTCAGGTTTACTGTATGCAGCTGACCTTCTTATTGACTATGAAGCACAGAAACTGAATCGGAATTAAATATAAAAGGCACAATGCCGAATTAAGTACAAGAAGACTGACTCTTCTTACTGTCTATGTTTTGAACCATTTCTGTGACACTAGTTATAGATTCCGATGCCACACTTCAGGTTTACTGTATCCCTCTGACCTTCTTGTTGACGATGAAACACAGAAATTGCATCTTAGTTAAATACAAAAGGCACAATGCCGACTTCTGTACACGAACACTGACTCTTCTTACTGTCTATGGTTAGAACCATTCCTATGTCACTAGTTATAGATTCCGATGCTTCACTTCAGGTTTACTGTATCCCTCCGACCTTCTTATTGACGATGAAACACAGAAATTGTATCGGAATTAAACACAAAACGCACAATGCCGACTCAGGTACAAGAAGACTGGCTCTTCTTGCTGTCCATGTTTTGAACCATTCATGTGACACTAGTTATAGATTCCGATGCTTCACTTCAAGTTTACTGTATCCCTCTGATCTTCTTATTGACGATGAAACACAGAAATTGCATCGGAATTAAATATAAAAGGCACAATGCCGACTTAAGTACAAAAAGACTGACTCTTCTTACTCTCTATGTTTTGAACCATTCCTGTGACCCTAGTTATAGATTCAGATGCTTCACTTCAGGTTTACTGTATCCCTCTGAGCTGCTTATTGACGATGAAACACAAAAATTGCATCGGTATTAAATACAAAAGGCACAATGCCGACTTAAGTACAAGAAGACTGACTTTTCTTACTGTCTATGTTTTGAACCATTCCTGTGACTCTAGTTATAGATTCCTTTGCTTCACTTCAGGTTTACTGTATCCCTCTGACCTTCTTATTGTCGATGAAACACAGAAATTGCATCGGAATTATTTACAAAAGGCACAATGCCGACTTAAGTACAAGAAGACTGACTCTTCTTACTGTCTATGTTTTGTACCTTTCCTGTGACACTAGTAATTCATTCCGATGCTTCACTTCAGGTTGACTGTTTCCCTCTGACCTTCTTATTGACGATGGAACACAGAAATTGCATCTTAATTAAATACAAAAGACACAATGCCGACTTAAGTACAAGAACATTGACTCTTCTTACTGTCTATGTTTTGAACCATTCCTGTGACACTAGTTATAGATTCCGATGCTTCACTTCATTTTTACAGTATACCTCTGCCCTTCTTATTGACGATCAAACACAGAAAATTCATCGGAATTAAATACAAAAGGCACAATGCCGACACAAGTACAAGAAGACTGGCTCTTCTTGCTGTCTATGATTTGAACCATTCCTGTGACACTAGTTACGGATTCCGAAGCTTAACTTCAGGTTCACTGTATCCAGCTGACCTTCTTATTGACGATGAAACACAAAAACTGCATCGGAATTAAATACAAAAGGCACAATGCCGACTTAAGGACAAGAAGACTGACTCTTCTTACTGTCTATGATTTGAACCATTCCTGTGACACTAGTTATAGATTCCGAAGCTTCCCTTCAGGTTTACTGTATCCCTCTGACCTTCTTATTGATGATGAAACGCAGAAATTGCATCGGAATTAAATACAAAAGCACAATGCCGACTTAAGTACAAAAAGACTGACTCTTCCTTCTGTCCATGTTTTGTACCATTCCTGTGACACTAGTTACAGATTCCGATGCTTCACTTCAGGTTTACTGTATCCCTCTGACCTTCTTATTGACGAAGAAACACATAAATTGCATCGGAATTAAAAACAAAATTCACAATGCCAACTCAAGTAAAACAAGACTGGCTCTTCTTACTGTCTATGTTTTGAACCATTTCTGTGACACTAGTTATAGATTCCGATGCTTCACCTCAGGTTTACTGTATCCCTCTGACCTTCTTACTGACGATGAAACATTGAAATTGCATCGTAATTATATACAAAAGGCCCAATGCCGACTTAAGTACAAGAAAACTGACTCTTCTTACTGTCTATGTTTTGAACCATTCCTGTGACACTAGTAATAGATTCTGATGCCTCACTTCAGGATTACTGTACCCCTCTGACTTTCTTATTGACGATGAAACACAGAAAATTCATCGGAATTAAATAGAAAAGGCACAATGCCGTCTCAAGTACAAGAGGACTGGCTCTTCTTATTGTCTATGTTTTGAACCATTAATGTGACACTAGTTATAGATTCCGATGCTTCATATCAGGTTTACTGTATCCCTTGAACCTTCTTATTGACGATGAAACACAGAAATTGCGTCTTAATTAAATACAAAAGGCACAATGCCGACTTCAGTACAAGAACACTGCCTCTTCGTACTGTCTATGGTCAGAACCATTCCTGTGCCACTAGTTATAGATTCCGATGCTTCACTTCAGGTTTACTGCATCACTCTGACCTTCTTAATGACGATGAAACACAGAAATTGCATCGGAATTAAATATAAAAGGCACAATGCCGACTTAAGTACAAAAAGACTGTCTCTTCTTACTCTCTATGTTTTGAACCATTCCAGTGACACTAGTTATAGATTCCGATGCTTCACTACAGGTTTACTGTATCCCTCTGAGCTGCCTATTGACGATGAAACACAAAAATTGCATCGGAATTAAATACAAAATGCACAATGCCGACTTAAGTACAAGGAGACTGACTCTTCTTACTGTCTATGTTTTGAACCATTCATGTGACACTAGTTATAGATTCCGATGCTTCACTTCAGGTTTACTGTATCCCTCTGACCTTCTTATTGACGATGAAACACAGAAATTGCATCGGAATTAAAAACAAAAGGCACAATGCCGACTGAAGTACAAGAAGACTGGCTCTTCTTACTGTCTATGTTTTGATACATTCCTGTGACACTAGTTATAGATTCCTTTGCTTCACTTCAAGTTTACTGTATCCTTCTGACCTTCTTATTGTCGATGAAACACAGAATCTGCATCTGAATTATATACAAAAGGCACAATGCCGGCTTATGTACAGGAAGACTGACTCTTCTTACTGTCTATGTTTTGAACCTTTCCTGTGTCACTAGTTATTCATTCCGATGCTTCACTCCAGTATTACTGTATCCCTCTGACCTTCTTATTGACGATGAAACACAGAAACTGCATCGGAAATAAATACAAAGGGCACAATGCCGACACAAGTACAAGAGGACTGACTCATCTTACTGTCTATGTTTTGAACCATTCCTGTGTCACTAGTTATAGATTCCGATGCTTCACTTCAAGTTTACTGTATCCCTCTGTCCTTCTTATTGACGATCGAACACAGAAATTGCATCGGAATTAAACACAAAAGGCACAATGCCGACTTAAGTACAAGATAACTGACTCTTCTTACTGTCTATGATTTGAACCATTCCCGTGACAGTAGCTCTAGATTCCGATGCTTCACTTCAGGTTTACTGTACCCAGCTGACCTTCTTATTGACGATGAAAAACAGAAATTGCATCGGAATTAAATACAAAAGGCCCAATGCCGACTCAAGTACAAGAAGAGTGACTCTGCTTACTGTCTATGTTTTAGAACCATTCCAGTGACACTAGTTATAGATTCCGATTCTTCACTTCAGGTTGACTGTATCCCTCTGACCTTCTTATTGACGAAGAAACACTGATATTGCATCGGAATTAAACACAAAAGGCACTATGCCGACTTAAGTACAAGAAGACTGACCCTTCTTACTGTCTATGTTTTGAACCACTCCTGTGACACTAGTAATAGTTTCCGATGCTTCACTTCAGGTTTACTGTATTCCTCTGACCTTCGTATTGACGATGAAACACAGAAATTGCATCGGAATTAAAAACAAAAGGCACAAAGCCGACTTAAGTACAAAAAAGAGTGACACATCTTTCTGTCTATGTTTTGAACCATTCCTGTGACACTAGTTATAGATTCCTATGCTTCACTTCAGGTTTACTGTATCCCTCTGACCTTCTTATTGTCGATGAAACACAGAAATTGCATCGAAAGTATATACAAAAGGCAAAACGCGGACTTAAGTACAAGAAGACTGACTCTTCTTTCTGTCTATGTTTTGAACCATTCCTGTGACACTAGTTATTGATTCCGATGCTTCACTTCAGGTTGACTGTATTACTCTGACCTTCTTATTGACGATGAAACACAGAAATTGATTCTTAATTAAATACAAAAGGCACAATGCCGACTTAAGTACAAGAAGACTGACTGTTCTTACTGTCTATGTTTTGAACCATTCCAGTGGCACTAGTTATAGATCCCGATGCTTCACTTCAGTTTTACTGTATCCCTCTGACCTTCTTATTGACGATGAAACACCGAAACTGCATCGGAATTAAATACAAAAGGCACAATGCCGACTTAAGTACAAGAAGTTTGACTCTTCCTGCTGTCTATGCATTGAACCATTCCTGTGGCACTAGTTATAGATTCCGCTGTTTCACTTCAGGTTTACTGTATCCCTCTGACCTTCTTATTGACGAAGAAACACAGATATTGCATCGGAATTAAATACAAAAGGCACTATGCCGACTTAAGTACAAGTAGACTGACCCTTCTTACTGTCTATGTTTTGAACCATTCCTGTGACACTAGTTACAGTTTCCGATGCTTCACTTCAGGTTTACTGTATCCCTCTGACCTTCGTATTGACGATGAAACACAGAAATTGCATCGGAATTAAAAACAAAAGGCACAAAGTCGACTTAAGTACAAAAAAACTGACACTTCTTACTGTCTATGTTTTAAATATTCCTGTGACACTAGTTATAGATTCCGATGCTTCACTACAGGATTACTTTTTCCCTCTGACAGTCTTATTGACGATGAAACACAGAAATTGCATTGAAAGTATATACAAAAGGCAAAATGCCGACTTAAGTACAAGAAGACTGACTCTTCTTACTGTCTATGTTTTGAACCATTCCTGTGACACTAGTTATTGATTCCGATGATTCACTTCAGGTTGACTGTATCCCTCTGACCTTCTTATTGACGATGAAACTTAGAAATTGATTCTTAATTAAATACAAAAGCCGCAATGCCGACATAAGTACAAGAAGACTGACTCTTCTTACTGCCTATGCTTTGAACCATTCCTGTGACACTATTTATAGATTCCGAAGCTTCACTTCAGATTTACTGTACTCAGCTGACCTTCTTATTGACGATGAAACACAGAAATTGCAACATAATTAAATACAAAGTGCACAATGCCGACTTAAATACAAGAAGACTGACTCTTCTTACTGCCTATGTTTTGAACCATTCCTATGAAACTAGTTATAGATTCCGATGCTTCACTTCATTTTTACTGTATCCCTCTGACCCTCTTATTGACGATCAAACACAGAAAATTGATCGGAATTAAATACAAAAGGCACAATGCCGACTCAAGCACAAGAAGACCGGCTCTTCTTACTGTCTACGATTTGAACCATACATGTGACACTAGTTATAGATTCCGATGCTTAACTTCAGGTTCACTATATCCAGCTGACCTTCTTATTGACGATGAAGCACAGAAATTGCATCGGAATTAAATACAAAAGGCACAATGCCGACTTCAGTACAAGAACACTGATTCTTGTTACTGTCAATGGTTTGAACCATTCCTGTGACACTAGTTATAGATTCCGATGCTTCACTTTAGGTTTACTTTATCCCTCTGACCTTCTTATTAACGATCAAACACAGAAATTTCATCGGAATTAAATACAAAAGGCACAATGCCGACTCAGGTACAAGAAGACTGGCTCTTCTTACTGCCAATGTTTAGAACCATTCCTGTGACAATAGTTATAGATTCCGAAGTTTCACTTCAGGTTTACTGTATCCCTGTGACCTTCTTATTGACGATGAATCACAGAAATTGCATCGGAATTAAATTCAAAATGCACAATGCCGACTTAAGTACGAGAAAACTGACTCTTCTTACTGTCTATGTTTTGAACCATTCCTGTGACACTAGCTATTGATTCCGATGCTTCACTTCAGGTTTACTGTATCCCTTTGACCATCTTATTGACGATGAAACACAGAAATTGCATCGGAATTAAATACAAAAGGCAAAATGCCGAGTGAAGTACAAGAAGACTGACTCTTTCTATTGTCTACGTTTTGAACCATTCCGGTGACACTAGTTATAGTTTCCGATGCTTCACTTCAGGTTTACTGTATCCCTCAGACCTTCTTATTCACGATGAAACATAGAAATTGCAACGGAATTAAATACAAAAGGCACAATGCCGACTCAAGTACAAGAAGACTGGATCTTCTTACAGTCTATGTTTTGAACCATTCCTGTGACACTAGTTATAGATTCCGATTCTTCACGTCAGGTTTACTGTCTCCCTCTGATCTTCTTATTGACGATGAAACACAGAAATTGCATCGGAATTATATACATAGGGCACAATGCCGACCTAGATACAAGAAGACTGACTCTTCTTACTGTCTATGCTTTGAACCTTTCCTGTGACACTAGTTCTTGATCCCGATGATTCACTTCAGGTTAACTGTATCCCTCTGACCTACTTATTGACGATGAAACACAGAAATTGCATCTTAATTAAATACAAAAGGCACAATGCCGACTTAAGTAGAAGAAGACTGACTCTTCTTACTGTCTATGTTTTGAACCAGTCCTATGACACTAGTTATAGATTCCGATGCTTCACTTCATTTTTACTGTACCCCTCTCACCTTCTTATTGACGTTCAAACACAGAAAATTGATCGGAATTAAATACAGAAGGCACAATGCTGACTCCAGTACAAGAAGACTGGCTCTTCTTACTGTCTATGATTTGAACCATTCCTGTAACACTAGTTATAGATTCCGATGCTTAACTTCAGGGTCACTGTATCCAGCTGACCTTCTTATTGACCTTGAAGCACAGAAATTGCATCGGAATTGAATACAAAAGGCACAATGCCGACTTATGTACAAGAAGACTGACTCTTCTTACTGTCTATGTTTTGAACCATTCCTGTCACACTAGTTATAGATTCCGATGCTTCACTCCAGTTTTACTGTATCCCTCTGACCTTCCTATTGTCGATGAATCACAGAAACTGCATCGGAATTAAATACAAAAGGCTCAATGCCGACTTAAGTACAAGATGACTGACTCTTCTTACTGTCTATGATTTGAACCATTCCTGTGACACAAGTTATAGATTCCGATGCTTCACTTCTAGTTTACTGTATCCCTCTGCCCATCTTATTGACGACCAAACGCAGAAATTTCATCGCAATTAAATACAAAGGGCACAATGCCGACTCAAGTACAAGAAGACTGGCTCTTCTTATTGCCTATGTTTTGAATTATTCCTGTGACCCTATTTATAGATTCCGAAGCTTCACTTCAGGTTTACTGTACCCAGCCGACCTTCTTATTGATGATGAAACACAGAAATTGCATCGGCATTTTATACAAAAGGCACAATGCCGACTTAAGTACAAGAAGACTGACTCTTCTTACTGTCTATGTCTTGAACCATTCCTGTGACACTAGTTGTAGATTCCGATGCTTCACTTCTGGTTTACTGTATCCCTCTGACCGTCTTATTGACGATGAGACACAGAAATTGCATCTTAATTAAATACAAAAGGCACAATGCCGACTTCAGTACAAGAACACTGACTCTTCTAACTGTCAATGGTTTGAACCATTCCTGTGACACTAGTTATAGATTCCGATGCATTACTTGAGGTTTTTTGTATCCCTCTGACCATCTTATTGACGATCAAACACAGAAATTTCATCGGAATTTAATACAAAAGGCACAATGCCGACTCAAGTACAAAAAGACAGGCTCTTCCTACTGCCTATGTTTTGAACCATTCCTGCGACACTAGTTATAGATTCCGAAGCTTCACTTCAGGTTTACTGTACCCAGCTGACCTTCTTACTGACGATGAAACACAGAAATTGCATCGGCATTTTGTACAAAAGGCACAATGCCGACTTAAGTAAAGAAGACTGACTCTTATTACTGTCTATGTTTTGAACCATTCCTGTGACACTAGTTATAGATTCCGATGCTTCACTCCAGGTTTACTGTATCCCTTTAACCTTCTTATTGACGATGAAACACAGAAATTGCATCTTAATTAAATACAAAAGGCACAATGCCGACTTAAGTACGAGAGGACTGACTCTTCTTACTGTCTTTGCTTTGAACCATTCCTGTGACACTAGTTATAGATTCCGACGCTTCACTTCAGGTTTACTGTGTCCCTCTGACTTTACCATTGACGATGAAACACAGAAATTGATTCTTAATTAAATGCAAAAGGCGCAATGCGCGACTTAAGTACAAAAAAACTGACTCTTCTTACTGTTTATGTTTTGAAATATTCCTGTGACACTAGTTATACATTCCGATGCTTCACTTTAGGTTTACTGTATTCCTGTGACCTTCCTATTGACAATGAACCACAGAAATTGCATCGGAATTAAATAGAAAAGGCACAATGCCGACTTAAGTACAAGAAAGCTGACTCTTCTTACTGTCTATTTTTTGAACCATTCCCGTGAAACTAGCTATAGATTCCGATGCTTCACTTCAGGTTTACTGTATCCCCCTGACGTTCTTATTGACGATGAAACACAGAAATTGCATCGGAATTAAACACAAAAGGCACAATGCCGACTTAAGTACAAGAAAACTGACTCTTCTTACTGTCTATGTTTTGAACCATTCCTGTGAATCTAGTTATAGATTCCGATGCCTCACTCCAGCATTACTGTATCCCTCTGACCTTCTTATTGACGATGAAACACAGAAACTGCATCGGAATTAAATACAAAAGGCACAATGCCGACACAAGTACAAGAAGACTGACTCATGTTACTGTCTATGTTTTGAACCATTCCTGTGACACCAGTTATAGATTCCGATGCTTCACTTAAGGTTTACTGTATCCCTCTGCCCTTTTTATTGACGATGAAACACAGAAATTTCATCGGAATTAAATACAAAAGGCACAATGCTGACTTAAGTACAAGAAGACTGACTCTTCTTACTGTCCACGTTTTGAACCATTCCTGTGACTCTAGTTATAGATTCCGATGCTTCACTTCAGGTTTACTGTAACCTTCTGTCCTTCTTATTGACGATCAAACACAGAAATTTCATCGGAATTAAATACAAAAGGCACAATGCCGACACAAGTACAAGAAGACTGACTCATGTTACTGTCTATGTTTTGAACCATTCCTGTGACACTAGTTATAGATTCCGCTGCTTCACTTAAGGTTTACTGTATCCCTCTGCCCTTTTTATTGACGATGAAACACAGAAATTTCATCGGAATTAAATACAAAAGGCACAATGCTGACTTAAGTACAAGAAGACTGACTCTTCCTACTGTCTATGTTTTGAACCATTCCTGTGACACTAGTTATAGATTCCGATGCTTAACTTATGGTTTACTGTATCCCTCTGACCTTCTTATTGACGATGAAACACAGAAATTGCATCTTAATTAAATACAAAAGGCACAATGCCGACTTTAGTACAAGAACACTGACTCTTCTTACTGTCAATGGTTTGAACCATTCCTGTGACACTAGTTATAGATTCCGATGCTTCACTTCAGGTTTACTGTATCCCTGTGACCTTCTTATTGACGATGAATCACAGAAATTGCATCGGAATTAAATACAAAAGGCACAGTGCCGACTTATATACAAGAAAACTGCCTCTTCTTACTGTCTATGTTTTTAACCATTCCTGTGGCACTAGCTATAGATTCCGATGTTTCACTTCAGGTTTACTGTACCCAGCTGACCATCTTACTGACGATGAAACACAGAAATTGCATCGGCATTTTATACAAAAGGCACAATGCCGACTTAAGTACAAGAAGACTGACTCTTATTACTGTCTATGTTGTGAACCATTCCTGGACACTAGTTATAGATTCCGATGCTTCACTCCAGGTTTACTGTATCCCTTTAACCTTCTTATTGACGATGAAACACAGAAATTGCATCTTAATTAAATACAAAAGGCACAATGCTGACTTAAGTACAAGAAGACTGACGCTTCTTACTGTCATTGTTTTGAACCATTCCTGTGACACTAGTTATAGATTCCGATGCTTCACTTCTGGTTTACTGTATCCCTCATACCGTCTTATTGACGATGAGACACAGAAATTGCATCTTAATTAAATACAAAAGGCACAATGCCGACTTCAGTACAAGAACACTGACTCTTCTAACAGTCAATGGTCTGAACCATTCCTGTGACACTAGTTATAGATTCCGATGCTTCACTTCAGGTTTACTGTATCCCTCTGACCATCTTACTGACGATCAAACACAGAAATTGCATCGGAATTTAATACAAAAGGCACAATGCCGACTCAAGTACAAGAAGACAGGCTCTTCCTACTACCTATGTTTTGAACCATTCCTGCGACACTAGTTATAGATTCCGAAGCTTCACTTCAGGTTTACTGTACCCAGCTGACCTTCTTACTGACGATGAAACACAGAAATTGCATCGGCATTTTATACAAAAGGCACAATGCCGACTTAAGTACACGAAGACTGGCTCTTCTTACTGCCTATAATTTGAACCATTCCTGTGACACTATTTATAGGTTCCAAAGCTTCACTTCAGGTTTACTGTACTCAGCTGACCTTCTTATTGACGATGAAACACAGAAATTGCAACATAATTAAATACAAAGTGCACAATGCCGACTTAAGTACAAGAAGACTGACTCTTCTTACTGTCTATGTTTTGAACCATTCCTATGAAACTAGTTATAGATTCCGATGCTTCACTTCATTTTTACTGTATCCCTCTGACCCTCTTATTGACGATCAAACACAGAAATTTCATCGGAATTAAATACAAAAGGCACAATGCCGACTCAAGTACAAGAAGACTGGCTCTTCTTACTGCCTATGTTTAGAACCATTCCTGTGACAATAGTTATAGATTCCGAAGTTTCACTTCAGGTTTACAGTATCCCTGTGACCTTCTTATTGACGATGAAACACAGAAATTGCATCGGCACTATATACAAAAGGCACAATGGCGACTTAAGTACAAGAAGACTGACTCTTCCTACTGTCTATGTTTTGAACCATTCCTGTGACACTAGTTATAGCTTCCGATGCTTAACTTCTGGTTTACTGTATCCCTCTGACCTTCTTATTGACGATGAAACACAGAAATTGCATCTGAATTAAATACAAAAGGCACAATGCCGACTTCAGTACAAGAACACTGACTCTTCTTACTGTCAATGGTTTGAACCATTCCTGTGACACTAGTTATAGATTCCGATGCTTCACTTCAGGTTTACTGTATCCCTGTGACCTTCTTATTGACGATGAATCACAGAAATTGCATCGGAATTAAATACAAAAGGCACAGTGCCGACTTAAGTACAAGAAAACTGACTCTTCTTACTGTCTATGTTTTGAACCATTCCTGTGGCACTAGCTATAGATTCCGATGTTTCACTTCAGGTTTACTGTACCCAGCTGACCTTCTTACTGACGATGAAACACAGAAATTGCGTCGGCATTTTATACAAAAAGCACAATGCCGACTTAAGTACAAGAAGACTGACTCTTATTACTGTCTATGTTGTGAACCATTCCTGGACACTAGTTATAGATTCCGATGCTTCACTCCAGGTTTACTGTACCCCTTTAACCCTCTTATTGACGATGAAACACAGAAATTGCATCTTAATTAAATACAAAAGGCACAATGCCGACTTCAGTACAAGAACACTGACTCTTCTAACTGTCAATGGTTTGAACCATTCCTGTGACACTAGTTATAGATTCCGATGCTTCACTTCAGGTTTACTGTATCCCTCTGACCATCTTACTGACGATCAAACACAGAAATATCATCGGAATGTAATAAAAAAGGCACAATGCCGACTCAAGTACAAGAAGACAGGCTCTTCCTACTACCTATGTTTTGAACCATTCCTGCGACACTAGTTATAGATTCCAAAGCTTCACTTCATATTTACTGTACCCAGCTGACCTTCTTACTGACGATGAAACACAGTAATTGCATCGGCATTTTATACAAAAGGCACAATGCCGACTTAAGTACACGAAGACTGGCTCTTCTTACTGCCTATAATTTGAACCATTCCTGTGACACTATTTATAGATTCCGAAGCTTCACTTCAGGTTTACTGTACTCAGCTGACCTTCTTATTGACGATGAAACACAGAAATTGCAACATAATTAAATACAAAGTGCACAATGCCGACTTAAGTACAAGAAGACTGACTCTTCTTACTGTCTATGTTTTGAACCATTCCTATGAAACTAGTTATAGATTCCGATGCTTCAATTCATTTTTACTGTATTCCTCTGACCCTCTTATTGACGATCAAACACAGAAAATTGATCGGAATTAAAAACAAAAGGCACAATGCCGACTCAAGTACAAGAAGACTGGCTCTTCTTACTGTCTATGATTTGAACCATACATGTGACACTAGTTATAGATTCCGATGCTTAACTTCAGGTTCACTGTATCCAGCTGACCTTCGTATTGACGATGAAGCACAGATATTGCATCGGAATTAAGTACAAAAGGCATAATGCCGACTTCAGTACAAGAACACTGACTCTTCTTACTGTCAATGGTTTGAACAATTCCTGTGACACTAGTTATAGATTCCGATGCTTCACTTCAGGTTTACTGTATCCCTCTGACCTTCTTATTGACGATCAAACACAGAAATTTCATCTGAATTAAATACAAAAGGCACAATGCCGACTAAAGTACAAGAAGACTGGCTCTTCTTACTGCCTATGTTCAGAACCATTCCTGTGACAATAGTTATAGATTCCGAAGTTTCACTTCAGGTTTACTGTATCCCTGTGACCTTCTTATTGACGATGAATCACAGAAATTGCATCGGAATTAAATACAAAAGGCACAATGCCGACTTAAGTAGAAGAAAACTGACTCTTCTTACTGTCTAAGTTTAGAACCATTCCTGTGACACTAGCTATTGATTCCGATGCTTCACTTCAGGTTTACTGTATCCCTTTGACCATCTTATTGACGATGAAACACAGAAATTGCATCGGAATTAAATACAAAAGGCAAAATGCCGAGTGTAGTACAAGAAGACTGACTCTTTCTATTGTCTACGTTTTGAACCATTCCGGTGACACTAGTTATAGTTTCCGATGCTTCACTTCAGGTTAACTGTATCCCTCAGACCTTCTTATTGACGATGAAACATAGAAATTGCAACGGAATTAAACACAAAAGGCACAATGCCGACTTCAGTACAAGAACACTGACTCTTCTAACTGTCAATGGTTTGAACCATTCCTGTGACACTAGTTATAGATTCCGATGCTTCACTTGAGGTTTACTGTATCCCTCTGACCATCTTATTGACGATGAGACACAGAAATTGCAACTTAATTAAATACAAAAGGCACAATGCCGACTTCAGTACAAGAACACGGACTCTTCTAACTGTCAATGGTTTGAACCATTCCTGTGACACTAGTTATGGATTCCGATGCTTCACTTCAGGTTTACTGTATCCCTCTGACCATCTTACTGACGATCAAACACAGAAATTTCATCGGAATTTAATACAAAAGGCACAATGCCGACTCAAGTACAAGAAGACAGGCTCTTCCTACTACCTATGTTTTGAACCATTCCTGCGACATTAGTTATAGATTCCGAAACTTCACTTCAGGTTTACTGTACCCAGCTGACCTTCTTACTGACGATAAACTACAGAAATTGCATCGGCATTTTATACAAAAGGCACAATGCCGACTTAAGTACAAGAAGACTGACTCTTATTACTGTCTATGCTTTGAACCATTCCTGTGACACTAGTTATAGATTCCAATGCTTCACTCCAGGTTTATTGTATCCCTTTAACCTTCTTATTGACGATGAAACACAGAAATTGCATCTTAATTAAATACAAAAGGCACAATGCCGACTTAAGTACGAGAAGACTGACTCTTCTTACTGTCTTTGTTTTGAACCATTCCTGTGACACTAGTTATAGATTCCCATGCTTCACTTCAGGTTGACTGTGTCCCTCTGACTTTACTATTGACGATGAAACACAGAAATTGCTTCTTAAATAAATACAAAAGCGCAATGCGCCACTTAAGTACAAAAAAACTGACTCTTCTTACTGTTTATGTTTTGAACCATTCCTGTGACACTAGTTATAGATTCCGATGCTTCACTTCAGGTTTACTGTATTCCTGTGACTTTCTTATTGTCGATGAATCACAGAAATTGCATCGGAATTAAATACAAAAGACACAATGCCGACTTAAGTACAAGAAAACTGACTCTTCTTACTGTCTATGTTTTGAACCATTCCCGAGACACTAGCTATAGATTCCGATGCTTCACTTCAGGTTTACTGTATCCCCCTGACCTTCTTATTGACGATGAAACCCAGAAATTGCATCGGAATCAAACACAAAAGGCACAATGCCGGATTAAGTACAAGATAACTGACTCTTCTTACTGTCTATGTTTTGAACCATTCCTGTGACACTAGTTATAGATTGCGATGCCTCACTCTAGTATTACTGTATCCCTCTGACCATCTTATTGACGATGAAACACAGAAACTGCATCGGAAATAAATACAAAGGGCACAATGCAGACACAAGTACAAGAAGACTGACTCATCTTACTGTCTATGTTTTGAACCATTCCTGTGTCACTAGTTATAGATTCCGATGCTTCACTTCAGGTTTACTGTATCCCTCTGTATTTCTTATTGACGATCAAACACAGAAATTGCATCGGAATTAAACACAAAAGGCACAATGCCGACTTAAGTACAAGATAAGTGACTCTTCTTACTGTCTATGTTTTGAACCATTCCCGTGACACTAGCTATAGATTCCGATGCTTCACTTCAGGTTTACTGTGTCCCTCTGTCCTTCTTATTGACGATCAAACACAGAAATTTAATCGGAATTAAATACAAAAGGCAAAATTGCCGACTCAAGTACAAGAAGACTCGCTCTTCTTATTGCCTATGTTTTGAACCATTCCTGGGACACTATTTATAGATTCCGAAGCTTCACTTCAGGTTTACTGTACCCAGCTGACCTTCTTATTGACGATGAAACACAGAAATTGCATCGGCATTATATACAAAAGGCACAATGCCGACTTGAGTACAAGAAGACTGACTCTTCCTACTGTCTATGTTTTGAACCATTCCTGTGACACTAGTTATAGATTCCGATGCTTAACTTCTGGTTTACTGTATCCCTCTGACCTTCTTATTGACGATGAAACACAGAAATTGCATCTTAATTAAATACAAAAGGCACAATGCCGACTTCAGTACAAGAACACTGACTCTTCTTACTGTCAATGGTTTGAACCATTCCTGTGACACAAGTTATAGATTCCGATGCTTCAATTCAGGTTTACTGTATCCCTCTGACCTTCTTATTGACGATCAAACACAGAAATTTCATCGGAATTAAATACAAAAGGCGCAATGCGCGACTTAAGTACAAAAAAACTGACTCTTCTTACTGCTTATGTTTTGAACCATTCCTGTGACACTAGTCATAGATTCCGATGCTTCACTTCAGGTTTACTGTATCCCTGTGACCTTCTCATTGACGATGAATCACAGAAATTGCATCGGAATTAAATAAAAAAGGCACAGTACCGACTTAAGTACAAGAAAACTGACCCTTCTTACTGTCTATGTTTTGAACCATTCCTGTGGCACTAGCTACAGATTCCGAAGCTTCACTTCAGGTTTACTGTACCCAGCTGACCTTCTTACTGACGATGAAACACAGAAATTGCATCGGCATTTTATACAAAAGGCACAATGCCGACTTAAGTACAGGAAGACTGCCTCTTATTACTGTCTATGTTTTGAACCATTCCTATGACACTAGTTATAGATTCCGATGCTTCACTCCAGGTTTACTGTATCCCTTTAGCCTTCTTATTGACGATGAAGCACAGAAATTGCACCTTAATTAAATACAGAAGGCACAATGCCGACTTAAGTACAAGAAGACTGACTCTTCTTACTGTCTTTGTTTTGAACCATTCCTGTGACACTAGTTATAGATTCCGATGCTTCACTTCAGGTTTACTGTGTCCCTCTGACCTTACTATTGACGATGAAACACAGAAATCGCTTCTTAATTAAATACAAAAGGCGCAATGCGCGACTTAAGTACAAAAAAACTGACTCTTCTTACTGTTTGTGTTTTGAACCATTCCTGTGACACTAGTTATAGATTCCGATGCTTCACTTCAGGTTTACTGTATTCCTGTGACCTTCTTATTGACGATGAATCACAGAAATTGCGTCGGAATTAAATACAAAAGGCACAATGCCGACTGAAGTACAAGAAAACTGACTCTTCTTACTGTCTATGTTTTTGAACCATTCCCGTGACACTAGCTATAGATTCCGATGCTTCACTTCAGGTTTACTGTATCCCACTGACCTTCTTATTGACGGTGAAACACAGAAATTGCATCGGAATTAAACACAAAAGGCAGAATGCCGACTTAAGTACAAGAAGACTGACTCTTCTTACTGTCTATGTTTTGAACCATTCCTGTGACACTAGTTATAGATTCCGATGCCTCACTCCAGTATTACTGTATCCCTCCGACCTTCTTATTGACGATGAAACACAGAAACTGCATCGGAATTAAATACTAAACGCACAATGCCGACACTAGTACAAGAACACTGACTCTTCTTACTGCTTATGTTTTGAACCATTCCTGTGACACTAGTTATAGATTCCGATGCTTCACTTCAGGTTTACTGTATCCCTGTGACCTTCTCATTGACGATGAATCACAGAAATAGCATCGGAATTAAATACAAAAGGCACAGTAGCGACTTAAGTACAAGAAAACTGACTCTTCTTACTGTCTATGTTTTGAACCATTCCCGTGACACTAGCTATAGATTCCGATGCTTCACTTCAGGTTTACTGTAGCCCCCTGACCTTCTTATTGACGATGAAACACAGAAATTGCATCGGAATTAAACACAAAAGGCACAATGCCGACTTAAGTACAAGATAACTGACTCTTCTTACAGTCTATGTTTTGAACCATTCCTGTGACACTAGTTATATATTCCGGTGCCTCACTCCAGTATTACTGTATCCCTCTGACATTCTTATTGACCATGAAACACAGAAACTGCATCGGAAATAAATACAAAGGGCACGATGCCGACACAAGTACAAGAAGACTGACTCATCTTACTGTCTATGTTTTGAACCATTCCTGTGTCACTAGTTATAGATTCCGATGCTTCACTTCAGGTTTACTGTATCCCTCTGTCCTTCTTATTGACGATCAAACACAGAAATTGCATCGGAATTAAACACAAAAGGCACAATGCCGACTTAAGTACAAGATAACTGACTCTTCTTACTGTCTATGTTTTGAACCATTCCTGTGACACTAGTTATAGATTCCGATGCTTCACTTCAGGTTTACTGTTTCCCTGTGACCTTCTTATTGACGATGAATCACAGAAATTGCATCGGAATTAAATACAAAGGCACAGTGCCGACTTAAGTACAAGAAAACTGACTCTACTTACTGTCTATGTTTTGAACCATTTCTGTGGCAGTAGCTGTAGATTCCGATACTTCACTTCAGGTTAACTGTACCCAGCTGACCTTCTTACTGACGATGAAACACAGATATTGCTTCGGCATTTTATACAAAAATCACAATGCCGACTTAAGTACAAGAAGACTGACTCTTTTTACTGTCTATGATTTGAACCATTCCTGTGACACTAGTTATAGATTCTGATGCTTCACTTCTGGTTTACTGTATCCCTCAGACCGTCTTATTGACGATGAGACACAGAAATTGCATCTTAATTAAATACAAAAGGCACAATGCCGACTTCAGTACAAGAACACTGACTCTTCTAACTGTCAATGGTTTGAACCATTCCTGTGACACTAGCTATAGATTCCGATGCTTCACTCCAGGTTTACTGTATCCCTTTAACCTTCTTATTGACGATGAAACACAGAAATTGCATCTTAATTAAATACAAAAGGCACAATGCCGACTTAAGTACGAGAAGACTGACTCTTCTTACTGTCTTTGTTTTGAACCATTCCTGTGACACTAGTTATAGATTCCGATGCTTCACTTCAGGTTTACTGTGTCCCTCTGACTTTACTATTGACGATGAAACACAGAAATTGCTTCTTAATTAAATACAAAAGGCGCAATGCGCGACTTAAGTACAAAAAAACTGACTCTTCTTACTGTTTATGTTTTGAACCATTCCTTTGACACTAGTTATAGATTCCGATGCTTCACTTCAGGTTTACTGTATTCCTGTGACTTTCTTATTGTCGATAAATCACAGAAATTGCATCGGAAGTAAATACAAAAGGCACAATGCCGACTTAAGTACAAGAAAACTGACTCTTCTTACTGTCTATGTTTTGAACCATTCCCGTGACACTAGCTATAAATTCCGATGCTTCACTTCAGGTTTACTGTATCCCCCTGAATTTCTTATTGACGATGAAACACAGAAATTGCATCGGAATTAAACACAAAAGGCACAATGCCGACTTAAGTACAAGATAACTGACTCTTCTTACTGTCTATGTTTTGAACCATTCCTGTGACACTAGTTATAGATTCCGATGCCTCACTCCAGTATTACTGTATCCCTCTGACCTTCTTATTGACGATGAAACACAGAAACTGCATCGGAAATAAATACAAAGGGCACAATGCCGACACAAGTACAAGAAGACTGACTCATCTTACTGTCTATGTTTTGAACCATTCCTGTGTCACTAGTTATAGATTCCGATGCTTCACTTCAAGTTTACTGTATCCCTCTGTCCTTCTTATTGACGATCGAACACAGAAATTGCATCGGAATTAAACACAAAAGGCACAATGCCGACTTAAGTACAAGATAACTGACTGTTCTTACTGTCTATGTTTTGAACCATTCCCGTGACAGTAGCTCTAGATTCCGATGCTTCACTTCAGGTTTACTGTATCCCTCTGTCCTTCTTATTGACGATCAAACACAGAAATTTCATCGGAATTAAATACAAAAGGCACATTGCCGACTCAAGTACAAGAAGACTCGCTCTTCTTATTGCCTATGTTTTGAACCATTCCTGGGACACTATTTATAGATTCCGAAGCTTCACTTCAGGTTTACTGTACCCAGCTGACCTTCTTATTGACGAGGAAACACAGAAATTGCATCGGCATTATATACAAAAGGCACAATGCCGACTTGAGTACAAGAAGACTGACTCTTCCTACTGTCTATGTTTTGAACCATTCCTGTGACACTAGTTATAGATTCCGATGCTTAACTTCTGGTTTACTGTATCCCTCTGACCTTCTTATTGACGATGAAACACAGAAATTGTATCTTAATTAAATACAAAAGGCACAATGCCGACTTCAGTACAAGAACACTGACTCTTCTTACCGTCAATGGTTTGAACCATTCCTGTGACACTAGTTATAGATTCCGATGATTCACTTCAGGTTTACTGTATCCCTCTGACCTTCCTATTGACGATCAAAGACTGAAATTTCATCGGAATTAAATACAAAAGGCGCAATGCGCGACTTAAGTACAAAAAAACTGACTCTTCTTACTGCTTATGTTTTGAACCATTCCTGTGACACTAGTTATAGTTTCCGATGCTTCACTTCAGGTTTACTGTATCCCTGTGACCTTCTCATTGACGATGAATCACAGAAATTGCATCGGAATTAAATACAAAAGGCACAGTGCCGACTTAAGTACAAGAAAACTGACTCTTTTTACTGTCAATGTTTTGAACCATTCCTGCGGCACTAGCTATAGATTCCGAAGCTTCACTTCAGGTTTACTGTACCCAGCTGACCTTCTTACTGACGATGAAACACAGAAATGGCATCGGCATTTTATACAAAAGGCACAATGCCGACTTAAGTACAAAAAGACTGATTCTTATTACTGTCTATGTTTTGAACCATTCCTGTGACACTAGTTATAGATTCCGATGCTTCACTCCAGGTTTACTGTATCCCTTTAGCCTTCTTATTGACGATGAAACACAGAAATTGCATCTTAATTCAATAGAAAAGGCACAATGCCGACTTAAGTACAAAAAAACTGACTCTTCTTGCTGTTTATGTTTTGAACCATTCCTGTGACACTAGTTATAGATTCCGATGCTTCACTTCAGGTTTACTGTATTCCTGTGACCTTCTTATTGACGATGAATCACAGAAATTGCATCGGAATTAAATACAAAAGGCACAATGCCGACTTATGTACAAGAAAACTGACTCTTCTTACTGTCTATGTTTTGAACCATTCCCGTGACACTAGCTATAGATTCCGATGCTTCACTTCAGGTTTACTGTATCCCTCTGACCTTCTTATTGACGATGAAACACAGAAATTGCATCGGAATTAAACACTAAAGGCACAATGCCGACTTAAGTACAAGAAAACTGACTCTTCTTACTGTCTATGTTTTGAACCATTCCTGTGACACTAGTTATAGATTCCGATGCCTCACTCCAGTATTACTGTATCCCTCTGACCTTCTTATTGACGATGAAACACAGAAACTGCATCGGAATTAAATACAAAACGCACAATGCCGACACAAGTACAAGAACACTGACTCTTCTTACTGCTTATGATTTGAACCATTCCTGTGACACTAGTAATAGATTCCGATGCTTCACTTCAGGTTTACTGTATCCCTGTGACCTTCTCATTGACGATGAATCACAGAAATAGCATCGGAATTAAATACAGAAGGCACAGTAACGACTTAAGTACAAGAAAACTGACTCTTCTTACTGTCTATGTTTTGAACCATTCCCGTGACACTAGCTATAGATTCCGATGCTTCACTTCAGGTTTACTGTATCCCCCTGACCTTCTTATTGACGATGAAACACAGAAATTGCATCGGAATTAAACACAAAATGCACAATGCCGACTTAAGTACAAGATAACTGACTCTTCTTACTGTCTATGTTTTGAACCATTCCTGTGACACTAGTTACAGATTCCGATGCCTCACTCCAGTATTACTGTATCCCTCTGACCTTCTTATTGACGATGAAACACAGAAACTGCATCGGAAATAAATACAAAGGGCACAATACCGACACAAGTACAAGAAGACTGACTCATCTTACTGTCTATGTTTTGAACCATTCCTGTGTCACTAGTTATAGATTCCGATGCTTCACTTCAGGTTTACTGTATTCCTGTGACTTTCTTATTGTCGATAAATCACAGAAATTGCATCGGAAGTAAATACAAAAGGCACAATGCCGACTTAAGTACAAGAAAACTGACTCTTCTTACTGTCTATGTTTTGAACCATTCCCGTGACACTAGCTATAAATTCCGATGCTTCACTTCAGGTTTACTGTATCCCCCTGAATTTCTTATTGACGATGAAACACAGAAATTGCATCGGAATTAAACACAAAAGGCACAATGCCGACTTAAGTACAAGATAACTGACTCTTCTTACTGTCTATGTTTTGAACCATTCCTGTGACACTAGTTATAGATTCCGATGCCTCACTCCAGTATTACTGTATCCCTCTGACCTTCTTATTGACGATGAAACACAGAAACTGCATCGGAAATAAATACAAAGGGCACAATGCCGACACAAGTACAAGAAGACTGACTCATCTTACTGTCTATGTTTTGAACCATTCCTGTGTCACTAGTTATAGATTCCGATGCTTCAGTTCAAGTTTACTGTATCCCTCTGACCTTCTTATTGACGATCGAACACAGAAATTGCATCGGAATTAAACACAAAAGGCACAATGCCGACTTAAGTACAAGATAACTGACTTTTCTTACTGTCTATGTTTTGAACCATTCCCGTGACAGTAGCTCTAGATTCCGATGCTTCACTTCAGGTTTACTGTATCCCTCTGTCCTTCTTATTGACGATCAAACACAGAAATTTCATCGGAATTAAATACAAAAGGCACATTGCCGACTCAAGTACAAGAAGACTCGCTCTTCTTATTGCCTATGTTTTGAACCATTCCTGGGACACTATTTATAGATTCCGAAGCTTCACTTCAGGTTTACTGTACCCAGCTGACCTTCTTATTGACGAGGAAACACAGAAATTGCATCGGCATTATATACAAAAGGCACAATGCCGACTTCAGTACAAGAAGACTGACTCTTCCTACTGTCTATGTTTTGAACCATTCCTGTGACACTAGTTATAGATTCCGATGCTTAACTTCTGGTTTACTGTATCCCTCTGACCTTCTTATTGACGATGAAACACAGAAATTGTATCTTAATTAAATACAAAAGGCACAATGCCGACTTCAGTACAAGAACACTGACTCTTCTTACCGTCAATGGTTTGAACCATTCCTGTGACACTAGTTATAGATTCCGATGATTCACTTCAGGTTTACTGTATCCCTCTGACCTTCCTATTGACGATCAAAGACTGAAATTTCATCGGAATTAAATACAAAAGGCGCAATGCGCGACTTAAGTACAGAAAAACTGACTCTTCTTACTGCTTATGTTTTGAACCATTCCTGTGACACTAGTTATAGTTTCCGATGCTTCACTTCAGGTTTACTGTATCCCTGTGACCTTCTCATTGACGATGAATCACAGAAATTGCATCGGAATTAAATACAAAAGGCACAGTGCCGACTTAAGTACAAGAAAACTGACTCTTTTTACTGTCTATGTTTTGAACCATTCCTGCGGCACTAGCTATAGATTCCGAAGCTTCACTTCAGGTTTACTGTACCCAGCTGACCTTCTTACTGACGATGAAACACAGAAATGGCATCGGCATTTTATACAAAAGGCACAATGCCGACTTAAGTACAAAAAGACTGATTCTTATTACTGTCTATGTTTTGAACCATTCCTGTGACACTAGTTATAGATTCCGATGCTTCACTCCAGGTTTACTGTATCCCTTTAGCCTTCTTATTGACGATGAAACACAGAAATTGCATCTTAATTCAATAGAAAAGGCACAATGCCGACTTAAGTACAAAAAAACTGACTCTTCTTGCTGTTTATGTTTTGAACCATTCCTGTGACACTAGTTATAGATTCCGATGCTTCACTTCAGGTTTACTGTATTCCTGTGACCTTCTTATTGACGATGAATCACAGAAATTGCATCGGAATTAAATACAAAAGGCACAATGCCGACTTAAGTACAAGAAAACTGACTCTTCTTACTGTCTATGTTTTGAACCATTCCCGTGACACTAGCTATAGATTCCGATGCTTCACTTCAGGTTTACTGTATCCCTCTGACCTTCTTATTGACGATGAAACACAGAAATTGCATCGGAATTAAACACTAAAGGCACAATGCCGACTTAAGTACAAGAAAACTGACTCTTCTTACTGTCAATGTTTTGAACCATTCCTGTGACACTAGTTATAGATTCCGATGCCTCACTCCAGTATTACTGTATCCCTCTGACCTTCTTATTGGCGATGAAACACAGAAACTGCATCTGAATTAAATACAAAACGCACAATGCCGACACAAGTACAAGAACACTGACTCTTCTTACTGCTTATGATTTGAACCATTCCTGTGACACTAGTAATAGATTCCGATGCTTCACTTCAGGTTTACTGTATCCCTGTGACCTTCTCATTGACGATGAATCACAGAAATAGCATCGGAATTAAATACAGAAGGCACAGTAACGACTTAAGTACAAGAAAACTGACTCTTCTTACTGTCTATGTTTTGAACCATTCCCGTGACACTAGCTATAGATTCCGATGCTTCACTTCAGGTTTACTGTATCCCCCTGACCTTCTTATTGACGATGAAACACAGAAATTGCATCGGAATTAAACACAAAATGCACAATGCCGACTTAAGTAGAAGATAACTGACTCTTCTAACTGTCTATGTTTTGAACCAATCCTGTGACACTAGTTATAGATTCCGATGCCTCACTCCAGTATTACTGTATCCCTCTGACCTTCTTATTGACGATGAAACACGGAAACTGCATCGGAAATAAATACAAAGGGCACAATACCGACACAAGTACAAGAAGACTGACTCATCTTACTGTCTATGTTTTGAACCATTCCTGTGTCACTAGTTATAGATTCCGATGCTTCACTTCAGGTTTACTGTATCCCTCTGTCCTTCTTATTGACGATCAAACACAGAAATTGCATCGGAATTAAACACAAAAGGCACAATGCCGACTTAAGTACAAGATAACTGACTCTTCTTACTGTCTATGTTTTGAACCATTCCCGTGACACTAGCTATAGAATCAGATGCTTCACTTCAGGTTTACTGTATCCCTCTGTCCTTCTTATTCACGATCAAACACAGAATTTCATCGGAATTAAATACAAAAGGCACAATGCCGACTCAAGTACAAGAAGACTCGCTCTTCTTATTGCCTATGTTTTGAACCATTCCTGTTACACTATTTACAGATTCCGAAGCTTCACTTCAGGTTTACTGTACCCAGCTGACCTTCTTATTGACGATGAAACACAGAAATTGCTTCGGCATTATATACAAAAGGCACAATGCCGACTTGAGTACAAGAAGACTGACTCTTCCTACTGTCTATGTTTTGAACCATTCCTGTGACACTAGTTATAGATTCCGATGCTTAACTTCTGGTTTACTGTATCCCTCTGACCTTCTTATTGACGATGAAACACAGAAATTGCATCTTAATTAAATACAAAAGGCACAATGCCGACTTCAGTACAAGAACACTGACTCTTCTTACTGCCAATGGTTTGAACCATTCCTGTGACACTAGTTATAGATTCCGATGCTTCACTTCAGGTTTACTGTATCCCTATGACCCTCTTATTGACGATCAAACACAGAAATTTCATCGGAATTACATACAAAAGGCGCAATGCGCGACTTAAGTACAAAAAAACTGACTCTTCTTACTGCTTATGTTTTGAACCATTCCTGTGACACTAGTTATAGATTCCGATGCTTCACTTCAGGTTGACTGTATCCCTGTGACCTTCTCATTGACGATGAATCACAGAAATTGCATCGGAATTAAATACAAAAGGCACAGTGCCGACTTAAGTACAAGAAAACTGACTCTTATTACTGTCTATGTTTTGAACCATTCCTGCGGCACTAGCTATAGATTCCGAAGCTTCACTTCAGGTTTACTGTACCCAGCTGACCTTCTTACTGACGATGAAACACAGAAATGGCATCGGCATTTTATACAAAAGGCACAATGCCGACTTAAGTACAAAAAGACTGACTCTTATTACTGTCTATGTTTTGAACCATTCCTGTGACACTAGTTATAGATTCCGATGCTTCACTCCAGGTTTACTGTATCCCTTTAGCCTTCTTATTGACGATGAAACACAGAAATTGCATCTTAATTCAATAGAAAAGGCACAATGCCGACTTAAGTACAAAAAAACTGACTCTTCTTGCTGTTCATGCTTTGAACCATTCCTGTGACACTAGTTATAGATTCCGATGCTTCACTTCAGGTTTACTGTATTCCTGTGACCTTCTTATTGACGATAATTCACAGAAATTGCATCGGAATTAAATACAAAAGGCACAATGCCGACTTAAGTACAAGAAAACTGACTCTTCTTACTGTCTATGTTTTGAACCATTCCCGTGACACTAGCTATAAATTCCGATGCTTCACTTCAGGTTTACTGTATCCCCCTGAATTTCTTATTGACGATGAAACACAGAAATTGCATCGGAATTAAACACAAAAGGCACAATGCCGACTTAAGTACAAGATAACTGACTCTTCTTACTGTCTATGTTTTGAACCATTCCTGTGACACTAGTTATAGATTCCGATGCCTCACTCCAGTATTACTGTATCCCTCTGACCTTCTTATTGACGATGAAACACAGAAACTGCATCGGAAATAAATACAAAGGGCACAATACCGACACAAGTACAAGAAGACTGACTCATCTTACTGTCTATGTTTTGAACCATTCCTGTGTCACTAGTTATAGATTCCGATGCTTCACTTCAGGTTTACTGTATTCCTGTGACTTTCTTATTGTCGATAAATCACAGAAATTGCATCGGAAGTAAATACAAAAGGCACAATGCCGACTTAAGTTCAAGAAAACTGACTCTTCTTACTGTCTATGTTTTGAACCATTCCCGTGACACTAGCTATAAATTCCGATGCTTCACTTCAGGTTTACTGTATCCCCCTGAATTTCTTATTGACGATGAAACACAGAAATTGCATCGGAATTAAACACAAAAGGCACAATGCCGACTTAAGTACAAGATAACTGACTCTTCTTACTGTCTATGTTTTGAACCATTCCTGTGACACTAGTTATAGATTCCGATGCCTCACTCCAGTATTACTGTATCCCTCTGACCTTCTTATTGACGATGAAACACAGAAACTGCATCGGAAATAAATACAAAGGGCACAATGCCGACACAAGTACAAGAAGACTGACTCATCTTACTGTCTATGTTTTGAACCATTCCTGTGTCACTAGTTATAGATTCCGATGCTTCACTTCAAGTTTACTGTATCCCTCTGTCCTTCTTATTGACGATCGAACACAGAAATTGCATCGGAATTAAACACAAAAGGCACAATGCCGACTTAAGTACAAGATAACTGACTCTTCTTACTGTCTATGTTTTGAACCATTCCCGTGACAGTAGCTCTAGATTCCGATGCTTCACTTCAGGTTTACTGTAGCCCTCTGTCCTTCTTATTGACGATCAAACACAGAAATTTCATCGGAATTAAATACAAAAGGCACATTGCCGACTCAAGTACAAGAAGACTCGCTCTTCTTATTGCCTATGTTTTGAACCATTCCTGGGACACTATTTATAGATTCCGAAGCTTCACTTCAGGTTTACTGTACCCAGCTGACCTTCTTATTGACGAGGAAACACAGAAATTGCATCGGCATTATATACAAAAGGCACAATGCCGACTTGAGTACAAGAAGACTGACTCTTCCTACTGTCTATGTTTTGAACCATTCCTGTGACACTAGTTATAGATTCCGATGCTTAACTTCTGGTTTACTGTATCCCTCTGACCTTCATATTGACGATGAAACACAGAAATTGTATCTTAATTAAATACAAAAGGCACAATGCCGACTTCAGTACAAGAACACTGACTCTTCTTACCGTCAATGGTTTGAACCATTCCTGTGACACTAGTTATAGATTCCGATGATTCACTTCAGGTTTACTGTATCCCTCTGACCTTCCTATTGACGATCAAAGACTGAAATTTCATCGGAATTAAATACAAAAGGCGCAATGCGCGACTTAAGTACAAAAAAACTGACTCTTCTTACTGCTTATGTTTTGAACCATTCCTGTGACACTAGTTATAGTTTCCGATGCTTCACTTCAGGTTTACTGTATCCCTGTGACCTTCTCATTGACGATGAATCACAGAAATTGCATCGGAATTAAATACAAAAGGCACAGTGCCGACTTAAGTACAAGAAAACTGACTCTTTTTACTGTCTATGTTTTGAACCATTCCTGCGGCACTAGCTATAGATTCCGAAGCTTCACTTCAGGTTTACTGTACCCAGCTGACCTTCTTACTGACGATGAAACACAGAAATGGCATCGGCATTTTATACAAAAGGCACAATGCCGACATAAGTACAAAAAGACTGATTCTTATTACTGTCTACGTTTTGAACCATTCCTGTGACACTAGTTATAGATTCCGATGCTTCACTCCAGGTTTACTGTATCCCTTTAGCCTTCTTATTGACGATGAAACACAGAAACTGCATCGGAATTAAATACAAAACGCACAATGCCGACACAAGTACGAGAACACTGACTCTTCTTACTGCTTATGATTTGAACCATTCCTGTGACACTAGTAATAGATTCCGAGCGCTTCACTTCAGGTTTACTCTATCCCTGTGACCTTCTCATTGACGATGAATCACAGAAATAGCATCGGAATTAAATACAGAAGGCACAGTAACGACTTAAGTACAAGAAAACTGACTCTTCTTACTGTCTATGTTTTGAACCATTCCCGTGACACTAGCTATAGATTCCGATGCTTCACTTCAGGTTTACTGTATCCCCCTGACCTTCTTATTGACGATGAAACACAGAAATTGCATCGGAATTAAACACAAAATGCACAATGCCGACTTAAGTAGAAGATAACTGACTCTTCTAACTGTCTATGTTTTGAACCAATCCTGTGACACTAGTTATAGATTCCGATGCCTCACTCCAGTATTACTGTATCCCTCTGACCTTCTTATTGACGATGAAACACGGAAACTGCATCGGAAATAAATACAAAGGGCACAATACCGACACAAGTACAAGAAGACTGACTCATCTTACTGTCTATGTTTTGAACCATTCCTGTGTCACTAGTTATAGATTCCGATGCTTCACTTCAGGTTTACTGTATCCCTCTGTCCTTCTTATTGACGATCAAACACAGAAATTGCATCGGAATTAAACACAAAAGGCACAATGCCGACTTAAGTACAAGATAACTGACTCTTCTTACTGTCTATGTTTTGAACCATTCCCGTGACACTAGCTATAGATTCAGATGCTTCACTTCAGGTTTACTGTATCCCTCTGTCCTTCTTATTCACGATCAAACACAGAAATTTCATCGGAATTAAATACAAAAGGCACAATGCCGACTCAAGTACAAGAAGACTCGCTCTTCTTATTGCCTATGTTTTGAACCATTCCTGTTACACTATTTACAGATTCCGAAGCTTCACTTCAGGTTTACTGTACCCAGCTGACATTCTTATTGACGATGAAACACAGAAATTGCTTCGGCATTATATACAAAAGGCACAATGCCGACTTGTGTACAAGAAGACTGACTCTTCCTACTGTCTATGTTTTGAACCATTCCTGTGACACTAGTTATAGATTCCGATGCTTAACTTCTGGTTTACTGTATCCCTCTGACCTTCTTATTGACGATGAAACACAGAAATTGCATCTTAATTAAATACAAAAGGCACAATGCCGACTTCAGTACAAGAACACTGACTCTTCTTACTGTCAATGGTTTGAACCATTCCTGTGACACTAGTTATAGATTCCGATGCTTCACTTCAGGTTTACTGTATCCCTATGACCCTCTTATTGACGATCAAACACAGAAATTTCATCGGAATTAAATACAAAAGGCGCAATGCGCGACTTAAGTACAAAAAAACTGACTCTTCTTACTGCTTATGTTTTGAACCATTCCTGTGACACTAGTTATAGATTCCGATGCTTCACTTCAGGTTGACTGTATCCCTGTGACCTTCTCATTGACGATGAATCACAGAAATTGCATCGGAATTAAATACAAAAGGCACAGTGCCGACTTAAGTACAAGAAAACTGACTCTTATTACTGTCTATGTTTTGAACCATTCCTGCGGCACTAGCTATAGATTCCGAAGCTTCACTTCAGGTTTACTGTACCCAGCTGACCTTCTTACTGACGATGAAACACAGAAATGGCATCGGCATTTTATACAAAAGGCGCAATGCCGACTTAAGTACAAAAAGACTGACTCTTATTACTGTCTATGCTTTGAACCATTCCTGTGACACTAGTTATAGATTCCGATGCTTCACTCCAGGTTTACTGTATCCCTTTAGCCTTCTTATTGACGATGAAACACAGAAATTGCATCTTAATTCAATAGAAAAGGCACAATGCCGACTTAAGTACAAAAAAACTGACTCTTCTTGCTGTTTATGTTTTGAACCATTCCTGTGACACTAGTTATAGATTCCGATGCTTCACTTCAGGTTTACTGTATTCCTGTGACCTTCTTATTGACGATGAATCACAGAAATTGCATCGGAATTAAATACAAAAGGCACAATGCCGACTTAAGTACAAGAAAACTGACTCTTCTTACTGTCTATGTTTTGAACCATTCCCGTGACACTAGCTATAGATTCCGATGCTTCACTTCAGGTTTACTGTATCCCTCTGACCTTCTTATTGACGATGAAACACAGAAATTGCATCGGAATTAAACACTAAAGGCACAATGCCGACTTAAGTACAAGAAAACTGACTCTTCTTACTGTCTATGTTTTGAACCATTCCTGTGACACTAGTTATAGATTCCGATGCCTCACTCCAGTATTACTGTATCCCTCTGACCTTCTTATTGACGATGAAACACAGAAACTGCATCGGAATTAAATACAAAACGCACAATGCCGACACAAGTACAAGAACACTGACTCTTCTTACTGCTTATGATTTGAACCATTCCTGTGACACTAGTTATAGATTCCGATGCTTCACTTCAGGTTTACTGTATTCCTGTGACTTTCTTATTGTCGATAAATCACAGAAATTGCATCGGAAGTAAATACAAAAGGCACAATGCCGACTTAAGTACAAGAAAACTGACTCTTCTTACTGTCTATGTTTTGAACCATTCCCGTGACACTAGCTATAAATTCCGATGCTTCACTTCAGGTTTACTGTATCCCCCTGAATTTCTTATTGACGATGAAACACAGAAATTGCATCGGAATTAAACACAAAAGGCACAATGCCGACTTAAGTACAAGATAACTGACTCTTCTTACTGTCTATGTTTTGAACCATTCCTGTGACACTAGTTATAGATTCCGATGCCTCACTCCGGTATTACTGTATCCCTCTGACCTTCTTATTGACGATGAAACACAGAAACTGCATCGGAAATAAATACAAAGGGCACAATACCGACACAACTACAAGAAGACTGACTCATCTTACTGTATATGTTTTGAACCTTTCCTGTGTCACTAGTTATAGATTCCGATGCTTCACTTCAGGTTTACTGTATTCCTGTGACTTTCTTATTGTCGATAAATCACAGAAATTGCATCGGAAGTAAATACAAAAGGCACAATGCCGACTTAAGTACAAGAAAACTGACTCTTCTTACTGTCTATGTTTTGAACCATTCCCGTGACACTAGCTAAAAATTCCGATGCTTCACTTCAGGTTTACTGTATCCCCCTGAATTTCTTATTGACGATGAAACACAGAAATTGCATCGGAATTAAACACAAAAGGCACAATGCCGACTTAAGTACAAGATAACTGACTCTTCTTACTGTCTATGTTTTGAACCATTCCTGTGACACTAGTTATAGATTCCGATGCCTCACTCCAGTATTACTGTATCCCTCTGACCTTCTTATTGACGATGAAACACAGAAACTGCATCGGAAATAAATACAAAGGGCACAATGCCGACACAAGTACAAGAAGACTGACTCATCTTACTGTCTATGTTTTGAACCATTCCTGTGTCACTAGTTATAGATTCCGATGCTTCACTTCAAGTTTACTGTATCCCTCTGTCCTTCTTATTGACGATCGAACACAGAAATTGCATCGGAATTAAACACAAAAGGCACAATGCCGACTTAAGTACAAGATAACTGACTCTTCTTACTGTCTATGTTTTGAACCATTCCCGTGACAGTAGCTCTAGATTCCGATGCTTCACTTCAGGTTTACTGTATCCCTCTGTCCTTCTTATTGACGATCAAACACAGAAATTTCATCGGAATTAAATACAAAAGCACATTGCCGACTCAAGTACAAGAAGACTCGCTCTTCTTATTGCCTATGTTTTGAACCATTCCTGGGACACTATTTATAGATTCCGAAGCTTCACTTCAGGTTTACTGTACCCTGCTGACCTTCTTATTGACGAGGAAACACAGAAATTGCATCGGCATTATATACAAAAGGCACAATGCCGACTTGAGTACAAGAAGACTGACTCTTCCTACTGTCTATGTTTTGAACCATTCCTGTGACACTAGTTATAGATTCCGATGCTTAACTTCTGGTTTACTGTATCCCTCTGACCTTCTTATTGACGATGAAACACAGAAATTGTATCTTAATTAAATACAAAAGGCACAATGCCGACTTCAGTACAAGAACACTGACTCTTCTTACCGTCAATGGTTTGAACCATTCCTGTGACACTAGTTATAGATTCCGATGATTCACTTCAGGTTTACTGTATCCCTCTGACCTTCCTATTGACGATCAAAGACTGAAATTTCATCGGAATTAAATACAAAAGGCGCAATGCGCGACTTAAGTACAAAAAAACTGACTCTTCTTACTGCTTATGTTTTGAACCATTCCTGTGACACTAGTTATAGTTTCCGATGCTTCACTTCAGGTTTACTGTATCCCTGTGACCTTCTCATTGACGATGAATCACAGAAATTGCATCGGAATTAAATACAAAAGGCACAGTGCCGACTTAAGTACAAGAAAACTGACTCTTTTTACTGTCTATGTTTTGAACCATTCCTGCGGCACTAGCTATAGATTCCGAAGCTTCACTTCAGGTTTACTGTACCCAGCTGACCTTCTTACTGACGATGAAACACAGAAATGGCATCGGCATTTTATACAAAAGGCACAATGCCGACTTAAGTACAAAAAGACTGATTCTTATTACTGTCTATGTTTTGAACCATTCCTGTGACACTAGTTATAGATTCCGATGCTTCACTCCAGGTTTACTGTATCCCTTTAGCCTTCTTATTGACGATGAAACACAGAAATTGCATCTTAATTCAATAGAAAAGGCACAATGCCGACTTAAGTACAAAAAAACTGACTCTTCTTGCTGTTTATGTTTTGAACCATTCCT
Source organism: Schistocerca americana (assembly GCF_021461395.2). NCBI lineage: Eukaryota > Metazoa > Arthropoda > Insecta > Orthoptera > Acrididae > Schistocerca > Schistocerca americana. Next base: position 3,319,062 of record NW_025726093.1, read on the forward strand.
GTGACACTAGTTATAGATTCCGATGCTTCACTTCAGGTTTACTGTATTCCTGTGACCTTCTTATTGACGATGAATCACAGAAATTGCATCGGAATTAAATACAAAAGGCACAATGCCGACTTAAGTACAAGAAAACTGACTCTTCTTACTGTCTATGTTTTGAACCATTCCCGTGACACTAGCTATAGATTCCGATGCTTCACTTCAGGTTAACTGTATCCCTCTGACCTTCTTATTGACGATGAAACACAGAAATTGCATCGGAATTAAACACTAAAGGCACAATGCCGACTTAAGTACAAGAAAACTGACTCTTCTTACTGTCTATGTTTTGAACCATTCCTGTGACACTAGTTATAGATTCCGATGCCTCACTCCAGTATTACTGTATCCCTCTGACCTTCTTATTGACGATGAAACACAGAAACTGCATCGGAATTAAATACAAAACGCACAATGCCGACACAAGTACAAGAACACTGACTCTTCTTACTGCTTATGATTTGAACCATTCCTGTGACACTAGTAATAGATTCCGATGCTTCACTTCAGGTTTACTGTATCCCTGTGACCTTCTCATTGACGATGAATCACAGAAATAGCATCGGAATTAAATACAGAAGGCACAGTAACGACTTAAGTACAAGAAAACTGACTCTTCTTACTGTCTATGTTTTGAACCATTCCCGTGACACTAGCTATAGATTCAGATGCTTCACTTCAGGTTTACTGTATCCCTCTGTCCTTCTTATTCACGATCAAACACAGAAATTTCATCGGAATTAAATACAAAAGGCACAATGCCGACTCAAGTACAAGAAGACTCGCTCATCTTATTGCCTATGTTTTGAACCATTCCTGTTACACTATTTACAGATTCCGAAGCTTCACTTCAGGTTTACTGTACCCAGCTGACCTTCTTATTGACGATGAAACACAGAAATTGCTTCGGCATTATATACAAAAGGCACAATGCCGACTTGAGTACAAGAAGACTGACTCTTCCTACTGTCTATGTTTTGAACCATTCCTGTGACACTAGTTATAGATTCCGATGCTTAACTTCTGGTTTACTGTATCCCTCTGACCTTCTTATTGACGATGAAACACAGAAATTGCATCTTAATTAAATACAAAAGGCACAATGCCGACTTCAGTACAAGAACACTGACTCTTCTTACTGTCAATGGTTTGAACCATTCCTGTGACACTAGTTATAGATTCCGATGCTTCACTTCAGGTTTACTGTATCCCTATGACCCTCTTATTGACGATCAAACACAGAAATTTCATCGGAATTAAATACAAAAGGCGCAATGCGCGACTTAAGTACAAAAAAACTGACTCTTCTTACTGCTTATGTTTTGAACCATTCCTGTGACACTAGTTATAGATTCCGATGCTTCACTTCAGGTTGACTGTATCCCTGTGACCTTCTCATTGACGATGAATCACAGAAATTGCATCGGAATTAAATACAAAAGGCACAGTGCCGACTTAAGTACAAGAAAACTGACTCTTATTACTGTCTATGTTTTGAACCATTCCTGCGGCACTAGCTATAGATTCCGAAGCTTCACTTCAGGTTTACTGTACCCAGCTGACCTTCTTACTGACGATGAAACACAGAAATGGCATCGGCATTTTATACAAAAGGCACAATGCCGACTTAAGTACAAAAAGACTGACTCTTATTACTGTCTATGTTTTGAACCATTCCTGTGGCACTAGTTATAGATTCCGATGCTTCACTCCAGGTTTACTGTATCCCTTTAGCCTTCTTATTGACGATGAAACACAGAAATTGCATCTTAATTCAATAGAAAAGGCACAATGCCGACTTAAGTACAAAAAAACTGACTCTTCTTGTTGTTTATGTTTTGAACCATTCCTGTGACACTAGTTATAGATTCCGATGCTTCACTTCAGGTTTACTGTATTCCTGTGACCTTCTTATTGACGATGAATCACAGAAATTGCATCGGAATTAAATACAAAAGGCACAATGCCGACTTAAGTACAAGAAAACTGACTCTTCTTACTGTCTATGTTTTGAACCATTCCCGTGACACTAGCTATAGATTCCGATGCTTCACTTCAGGTTTACTGTATCCCTCTGACCTTCTTATTGACGATGAAACACAGAACTTACATCGGAATTAAACACTAAAGGCACAATGCCGACTTAAGTACAAGAAAACTGACTCTTCTTACTGTCTATGATTTGAACCATTCCTGTGACACTAGTTATAGATTCCGATGCCTCACTCCAGTATTACTGTATCCCTCTGACCTTCTTATTGACGATGAAACACAGAAACTGCATCGGAATTAAATACAAAACGCACAATGCCGACACAAGTACAAGAACACTGACTCTTCTTACTGCTTATGATTTGAACCATTCCTGTGACACTAGTTATAGATTCCGATGCTTCACTTCAGGTTTACTGTATCCCTGTGACCTTCTCATTGACGATGAATCACAGAAATTGCATCGGAATTAAATAGAAAAGGCACAGTAACGACTTAAGTACAAGAAAACTGACTCTTCTTACTGTCTATGTTTTGAACCATTCCCGTGACACTAGCTATAGATTCCGATGCTTCACTTCAGGTTTACTGTATCCCCCTGACCTTCTTATTGACGATGAAACACAGAAATTGCATCGGAATTAAACACAAAAGGCACAATGCCGACTTAAGTACAAGATAACTGACTCTTCTGACTGTCTATGTTTTGAACCATTCCTGTGACACTAGTTATAGATTCCGATGCCTCACTCCAGTATTACTGTATCCCTCTGACCTTCTTATTGACGATGAAACACAGAAACTGCATCGGAAATAAATACAAAGGGCACAATACCGACACAAGTACAAGAAGACTGACTCATCTTACTGTCTATGTTTTGAACCATTCCTGTGTCACTAGTTATAGATTCCGATGCTTCACTTCAGGTTTACTGTATCCCTCTGTCCTTCCTATTGACGATCAAACACAGAAATTGCATCGGAATTAAACACAAAAGGCACAATGCCGACTTAAGTACAAGATAACTGACTCTTCTTACTGTCTATGTTTTGAACCATTCCCGTGACACTAGCTATAGATTCCGATGCTTCACTTCAGGTTTACTGTATCCCTCTGTCCCTCTTATTCACGATCAAACACAGAAATTTCATCGGAATCAAATACAAAAGGCACAATGCCGACTCAAGTACAAGAAGACTCGCTCTTCTTATGGCCTATGTTTTGAACCATTCCTGTTACACTATTTATAGATTCCGAAGCTTCACTTCAGGTTTACTGTACCCAGCTGACCTTCTTATTGACGATGAAACACAGACATTGCTTCGGCATTATATACAAAAGGCACAATGCCGACTTGAGTACAAGAAGACTGACTCTTCCTACTGTCTATGTTTTGAACCATTCCTGTGACACTAGTTATAGATTCCGAAGTTTCACTTCAGGTTTACAGTATCCCTGTGACCTTCTTATTGACGATGAAACACAGAAATTGCATCTTAATTAAATACAAAAGGCACAATGCCGACTTCAGTACAAGAACACTGACTCTTCTTACTGTCAATGGTTTGAACCATTCCTGTGACACTAGTTATAGATTCCGATGCTTCACTTCAGGTTTACTGTATCCCTATGACCCTCTTATTGACGATCAAACACAGAAATTTCATCGGAATTAAATACAAAAGGCGCAATGCGCGACTTAAGTACAAAAAAACTGACTCTTCTTACTGCTTATGTTTTGAACCATTCCTGTGACACTAGTTATAGATTCCGATGCTTCACTTCAGGTTGACTGTATCCCTGTGACCTTCTCATTGACGATGAATCACAGAAATTGCATCGGAATTAAATACAAAAGGCACAGTGCCGACTTAAGTACAAGAAAACTGACTCTTATTACTGTCTATGTTTTGAACCATTCCTGCGGCACTAGCTATAGATTCCGAAGCTTCACTTCAGGTTTACTGTACCCAGCTGACCTTCTTACTGACGATGAAACACAGAAATGGCATCGGCATTTTATACAAAAGGCACAATGCCGACTTAAGTACAAAAAGACTGACTCTTATTACTGTCTATGTTTTGAACCATTCCTGTGACACTAGTTATAGATTCCGATGCTTCACTCCAGGTTTACTGTATCCCTTTAGCCTTCTTATTGACGATGAAACACAGAAATTGCATCTTAATTCAATAGAAAAGGCACAATGCCGACTTAAGTACAAAAAAACTGACTCTTCTTGCTGTTTATGTTTTGAACCATTCCTGTGACACTAGTTATAGATTCCGATGCTTCACTTCAGGTTTACTGTATTCCTGTGACCTTCTTATTGACGATGAATCACAGAAATTGCATCGGAATTAAATACAAAAGGCACAATGCCGACTTAAGTACAAGAAAACTGACTCTTCTTACTGTCTATGTTTTTAACCATTCCCGTGGCACTAGCTATAGATTCCGATGCTTCACTTCAGGTTTACTGTATCCCTCTGACCTTCTTATTGACGATGAAACACAGAAATTGCATCGGAATTAAACACTAAAGGCACAATGCCGACTTAAGTACAAGAAAACTGACTCTTCTTACTGTCTATGTTTTGAACCATTCCTGTGACACTAGTTATAGATTCCGATGCCTCACTCCAGTATTACTGTATCCCTCTGACCTTCTTATTGACGATGAAACACAGAAACTGGATCTTAATTAAATACAAAAGGCACAATGCCGACTTCAGTACAAGAACACTGACTCTTCTTACTGTCAATGGTTTGAACCATTCCTGTGACACTAGTTATAGATTCCGATGCTTCACTTCAGGTTTACTGTATCCCTATGACCCTCTTATTGACGATCAAACACAGAAATTTCATCGGAATTAAATACAAAAGGCGCAATGCGCGACTTAAGTACAAAAAAACTGACTCTTCTTACTGCTTATGTTTTGAACCATTCCTGTGACACTAGTTATAGATTCCGATGCTTCACTTCAGGTTGACTGTATCCCTGTGACCTTCTCATTGACGATGAATCACAGAAATTGCATCGGAATTAAATACAAAAGGCACAGTGCCGACTTAAGTACAAGAAAACTGACTCTTTTTACTGTCTATGTTTTGAACCATTCCTGCGGCACTAGCTATAGATTCCGAAGCTTCACTTCAGGTTTACTGTACCCAGCTGACCTTCTTACTGACGATGAAACACAGAAATGGCATCGGCATTTTATACAAAAGGCACAATGCCGACTTAAGTACAAAAAGACTGACTCTTATTACTGTCTATGTTTTGAACCATTCCTGTGACACTAGTTATAGATTCCGATGCTTCACTCCAGGTTTACTGTATCCCTTTAGCCTTCTTATTGACGATGAAACACAGAAATTGCATCTTAATTCAATAGAAAAGGCACAATGCCGACTTAAGTACAAAAAAACTGACTCTTCTTGCTGTTTATGTTTTGAACCATTCCTGTGACACTAGTTATAGATTCCGATGCTTCACTTCAGGTTTACTGTATTCCTGTGACCTTCTTATTGACGATGAATCACAGAAATTGCATCGGAATTAAACACAAAAGGCACAATGCCGACTTAAGTACAAGATAACTGACTCTTCTAACTGTCTATGTTTTGAACCATTCCTGTGACACTAGTTATAGATTCCGATGCCTCACTCCAGTATTACTGTATCCCTCTGACCTTCTTATTGACGATGAAACACAGAAACTGCATCGGAAATAAATGCAAAGGGCACAATACCGACACAAGTACAAGAAGACTGACTCATCTTACTGTCTATGTTTTGAACCATTTTTGTGTCACTAGTTATAGATTCCGATGCTTCACTTCAGGTTTAGTGTATCCCTCTGTCCTTCCTATTGACGATCAAACACAGAAATTGCATCGGAATTAAACACAAAAGGCACAATGCCGACTTAAGTACAAGATAACTGACTCTTCTTACTGTCTATGTTTTGAACCATTCCCGTGACACTAGCTATAGATTCCGATGCTTCACTTCAGGTTTACTGTATCCCTCTGTCCTTCTTATTCACGATCAAACACAGAAATTTCATCGGAATTAAATACAAAAGGCACAATGCCGACTCAAGTACAAGAAGACTCGCTCTTCTTATTGCCTATGTTTTGAACCATTCCTGTTACACTATTTATAGATTCCGAAGCTTCACTTCAGGTTTACTGTACCCAGCTGACCTTCTTATTGACGATGAAACACAGACATTGCTTCGGCATTATATACAAAAGGCACAATGCCGACTTGAGTACAAGAAGACTGACTCTTCCTACTGTCTATGTTTTGAACCATTCCTGTGACACTAGTTATAGATTCCGATGCTTAACTTCTGGTTTACTGTATCCCTCTGACCTTCTTATTGACGATGAAACACAGAAATTGCATCTTAATTAAATACAAAAGGCACAATGCCGACTTCAGTACAAGAACACTGACTCTTCTTACTGTCAATGGTTTGAACCATTCCTGTGACACTAGTTATAGATTCCGATGCTTCACTTCAGGTTTACTGTATCCCTATGACCTTCTTATTGACGATCAAACACAGAAATTTCATCGGAATTAAATACAAAAGGCGCAATGCGCGACTTAAGTACAAAAAAACTGACTCTTCTTACTGCTTATGTTTTGAACCATTCCTGTGACACTAGTTATAGATTCCGATGCTTCACTTCAGGTTGACTGTATCCCTGTGACCTTCTCATTGACGATGAAACACAGAAATTACATCGGCATTTTATACAAAAGGCACAATGCCGACTTAAGTACAAGAAGACTGACTCTTATTACTGTCTATGTTTTGAACCATTACTGTGACACTAGTTATAGATTCCGATGCTTCACTCCAGGTTTACTGTATCCCTTTAGCCTTCTTATTGACGATGAAACACAGAAATTGCATCTTAATTAAATACAAAAGGCACAATGCCGACTTAAGTACAAGAAGACTGACTCTTCTTACTGTCTTTGTTTTGAACCATTCCTGTGACACTAGTTATAGATTCCGATGCTTCACTTCAGGTTTACTGTGTCCCTCTGACCTTACTATTGAGCATGAATCACAGAAATCGCTTCTTAATTAAATACAAAAGGCGCAATGCGCGACTTAAGTACAAAAAAACTGACTCTTCTTACTGTTTATGTTTTGAACCATTCCTGTGACACTAGTTATAGATTCCGATGCTTCACTTCAGGTTTACTGTATTCCTGTAACCTTCTTATTGACGATGAATCACAGAAATTGTATCGGAATTAAATACAAAAGGAACAATGCCGACTTAACTACAAGAAAACTGACTCTTCTTACTGTCTATGTTTTGAACCATTCCCGTGACACTAGCTTTAGATTCCGATGCTTCACTTCAGGTTTACTGTATCCCTCTGACCTTCTTATTGACGATGATACACAGAAATTGCATCGGAATTAAACACAAAAGGCACAATGCCCACATAAGTACAAGAAAACTGACTCTTCTTACTGTCTATGTTTTGAACCATTCCTGTGACTCTAGTTATAGATTCCGATGCTTCACTTTAGATTTACTGTAACCCTCTGACCTTCTTATTGACGATGAAACACAGAGACTGCATCGGAATTAAATACAAAACGCACAATGCCGACACAAGTACAAGAACACTGTCTCTTCTTACTGCTTATGAATTGAACCATTCCTGTGACACTAGTTATAGATTCCGATGCTTCACTTCAGGTTTACTGTATCCCTGTGACCTTCTCATTGACGATGAATCACAGAAATTGCATCGGAATTAAATACAAAAGGCACAGTAGCGACTTAAGTACAAGAAAACTGACTCTTTATACTGTCTATGTTTTGAACCATTCCCGTGACACTAGCTATAGATTCCGATGCTTCACTTCAGGTTTACTGTATCCCCCTGACCTTCTTATTGACGATGAAACACAAAAATTGCATCGGAATTAAACACAAAAGGCACAATGCCGACTTAAGTACAAGATAACTGACTCTTCTAACTGTCTATGTTTTGAACCATTCCTGTGACACTAGTTATAGATTCCGATGCCTCACTCCAGTATTACTGTATCCCTCTGACCTTCTTATTGACGATGAAACACAGAAACTGCATCGGAAATAAATACAGAGGGCACAATACCGACACAAGTACAAGAAGACTGACTCATCTTACTGTCTATGATTTGAACCATTCCTGTGTCACTAGTTATAGATTCCGATGCTTCACTTCAGGTTTACTGTATCCCTCTGTCCTTCTTATTGACGATCAAACACAGAAATTGCATCGGAATTAAACACAAAAGGCACAATGCCGACTTAAGTACAAGTTAACTGACTCTTCTTACTGTCTATGTTTTGAACCATTCCCGTGACACTAGCTATAGATACCGATGCTTCACTTCAGGTTTACTGTATCCCTCTGTCCTTCTTATTCACGATCAAACACAGAAATTTCATCGGAATTAAATACAAAACGCGCAATGCGCGACTTAAGTACAAAAAAACTGACTCTTCTTACTGCTTATGTTTTGAACCATTCCTGTGACACTAGTTATAGATTCCGATGCTTCACTTCAGGTTGACTCTATCCCTGTGACCTTCTCATTGACGATGAATCACAGAAATTGCATCGGAATTAAATACAAAAGGCACAGTGCCGACTTAAGTACAAGAAAACTGACTCTTCTTACTGTCTATGTTTTGAACCATTCCTGTGGCACTAGCTATAGATTCCGAAGCTTCACTTCAAGTTTACTGTACCCAGCTGACCTTCTTACTGACGATGAAACACAGAAATTGCATCGGCATTATATACAAAAGGCACAATGCCGACTTATGTACAAGAAGACTGACTCTTATTACTGTCTATGTTTTGAACCATTACTGTGACACTAGTTATAGATTCCGATGCTTCACTCCAGGTTTACTGTATCCCTTTAGCGTTCTTATTGACGATGAAACACAGAAATTGCATCTTAATTAAATACAAAAGGCACAATGCCGACTTAAGTACAAGAAGACTGACTCTTCTTACTGTCTTTGTTTTGAACCATTCCTGTGACACTAGTTATAGATTCCGATGCTTCACTTCACGTTTACTGTGTCCCTCTGACCTTACTATTGACGACGAAACACAGAAATCGCTTCTTAATTAAATACAAAACGCGCAATGCGCGACTTAAGTACAAAAAAACTGACGCTTCTTACTGTTTATGTTTTGAACCATTCCTGTGACACTAGCTATAGATTCCGATGCTTCACTTCAGGTTTACTGTATCCCTCTGACCTTCTTATTGACGATGAAACACAGAAATTGCATCGGAATTAAACACAAAAGGCACAATGCCGACTTAAGTACAAGAAAACTGACTCTTCTTACTGTCTATGTTTTGAACCATTCCTGTGACACTAGTTATAGAATCCGATGCCTCACTCCAGTATTACTGTATCCCTCTGACGTTCTTATTGACGATGAAACACAGAAACTGCATCGGAATTAAATACAAAAGGCACAATGCCGACACAAGTACAAGAACACTGACTCTTCTTACTGTCTCTGTTTTGAACCATTCCTGTGACACTAGTTATAGATTCCGATGCTTCACTTCAGGTTTACTGTATCCCTCTGTCCTACTTATTGACGATCAAACACAGAAATTTCATCGGAATTAAATACAAAAGGCACAATGCTGACATAGGTACAAGAAGTGTGACTCTTCTTACTGTCCATGATTTGAACCATTCCTGTGACTCTAGTTATAGATTCCGATGCTTCACTTCAGGTTTACTGTATCCCTCTGTCCTTCTTATTGACGATCAAACACAGAAATTTCATCGGAATTAAATACAAAAGGCACAATGCCGACTCAAGTACAAGAAGACTGGCTCTTCTTATTGCCTATGTTTTGAACCATTACTGTGATACTAGTTATAGTTTCCGATGCTTCACTTCAGGTTTACTGTACCCAGCTGACCTTCTTATTGACGATGAAACACAGATATTGCATCGGCATTTTATATAAAAGGCACAATGCCGACTTAAGTACAAGAAGACTGACTCTTCTCACTGTCTATGCTTTGAACCATTCCTGTGACACTAGTTATAAATTCCGATGCTTCATTTCTGGTTTACTGTATCCCTCTGACCTTCTTATTGACGATGAAACACAGATATTGCATCTTAATTAAATACAAAAGGCGCAATGCCGACTTCAGTACAAGAACACTGACTCTTCTTACTGTCTCTGGTTTGAACTATTCCTGTGACACTAGTAATAGTTTCCGATGCTTCACTTCAGGTTTACAGTATCCCTCTAACCTTCTTATTGACGATCAAACACAGAAATTTCATCGGAATTAAATACAAAAGGCACAATGCCGACTCAAGTACAAGAAGACTAGCTCTTCTTGCTGTCTATGTTTTGAACCATTTCTGTGACACTAGTTATAGATTCCGATGATTCACTTCAGATTTACTGTATCCCTCTGACCTTCTTATTGACGAAGAAACACAGATCTTGCATCGGAATTAAATACAAAAGGCACTATACCGACTTAAGTACAAGAAGACTGACCCTTCGTACTGTCTATGTTTTGAACCAATCCTGTGACACTAGTTATAGATTCCGATGCTTCACTTCAGGTTTACTGTATCCCTCTGCCCTTCGTATTGACGATGAAAAACAGAAATTGCATCGGAATTAAATACAAAAAGCACAATGCCGACTTAAGTACAAAAAGACTGACTCTTCTTACTGTCTATGTTTTGAACCATTCCAGTGACACTAGTTATAGATTCCGATGCCTCACTTCAGGATTACTGTATCCCTCTGACCGTCTTATTGACGATGAAACACAGAAATTGCATCGGAATTAAATACAAAAGGCACAATGCCGACTTAAGCACAAGAAAACTGACTCTTCTTACTGTCTATGTTTTGGGCCATTAATGTGACACTACTTATTGATTCCGATGCTTCACTTCAGGATTACTGTATCCCTCTGAGCTTCTGATTGACGATGAAACGCTGAAATTGAATCGGAATTATATACAAAAGGCACAATGCCGACTTAAGTACAAGAAGACTGTCTCTTCTTACTGTCTATGTTTTGAACCATTCCTGTGACACTAGTTACATATTCCGATGCTTCACTTCAGGGTTACTGTATCCCTTTCACCTTCTTATTGACGATGAAACACAGAAATTGCATCTTAATTATATACAAAAGGCACAATGCCGACTTAAGTACAAGAAATCTGACTCTTCTTACTGTCTTTGTTTTGAACCATTCCTGTGACACTAGTTATAGATTCCGATGCTTCACTTCAGGTTTACTGTATCCCTCAGACCTTCTTATTGACGATGAAACACAGAAATTGCATCGGAATCAAATACAACAGGCACAATGCCGACTCAAGTAAATGAAGACTGTCTCTTCTTACACTCTATGTTTTGAACCATTCCTGTGACACTAGTTATAGATTCCTATGCTTCACTTCAGGGTTACTGTATCCCTTTCACCTTCTTATTGACGATGAAACACAGAAATTGCATCTTAATTATATACAAAAGGCATAATGCCGACTTAAGTACAAGAAATCTGACTCTTCTTACTGTCTTTGTTTTGAACCATTCCTGTGACACTAGTTATAGATTATGATGCTTCACTTCAGGTTTACTGTATCCCTGTGACCTTCCAATTGACGATGAATCACAGAAATTGCATCTTAATTAAATACAAAAGGCGCAATGCGCGACTTCAGTACAAAAAAACTGACTCTACTTACTGTTTATGTTTTGAACCATTCCTGTGACACTAGTTAGAGATTCCGATGCTTCACTTCAGGTTTACTGTATCCCTGTGACCTTCCAATTGACGATGAATCACAGAAATTGCATCGGAATTAAATACAAAAGGCACAATGCCGACTTAAGTACACGGAAACTGACTTTTCTTACTGTCTATGTTTTGAACCATTCCAGTGACACTAGCTATAGATTCCGATGCTTCACTTCAGGTTTACTGTATGCCCCTGACCTTCTTATTGACGATGAAACACAGAAATTGTTCGGAATTAAATACAAGAGGCACAATGCCGAGTGAAGTACAAGAAGACTGACACTTTCTATTGTCTACGATTTCAACCATTCCGGTGACACTAGTTATAGATTCCGATGCTTCACTTCAGGTTTACTGTATCACTCAGACCTTCTTGTTGACGATGAAACACAGAAATTGCATCGGAATTAAATACAAACGGCACAATGCCGACTTAAGTACAAGAAAACTGACTCTTCTTACTGTCTATGTTTTGAACCATTCCTGTGACACTAGTTATAGATTCCGATGCTTCACTTCAGTTTTACTGTATCCCTCTGTCCTTCTTATTGACGATCAAACACAGAAATATCATCGGAATTAAATACACAAGGCACAATGCCGACTCAAGTACAAGAAGACTCGCTCTTCTTATTGCCTATGTTTTAAACCATTCCTGGAACACTATTTATAGATTCCGAAGCTTCACTTCAGGTTTACTGTACCCAGCTGACCATCTTATTGACGATGAAACACAGAAATTGCATCGGCATTTTATACAAAAGGCACAATGCTGACTTAAGTACAAGAAGACTGACTCTTCCCACTGTCTATGTTTTGAACCATTCCTGTGACACTAGTTATAGATTCCGATGCTTAACTTCCGGTTTACTGTATTCCTCTGACCTTCTTATTGACGATTAAACACAGAAATTGCATCTTAATTAAATACAAAAGGCACAATGCCGACTTCAGTACAAGAACACTGACTCTTCTTACTGTCAATGGTTTGAACCATTCCTGTGACACTAGTTATAGATTCCGATGCTTCACTTCAGGTTTACTGTATCCCTCTGACGTTCTTATTGACGATCAAACACAGAAATTTCTTCGGAATTAAATACAAAACGCGAAATGCGCGAATTAAGTACAAAAAAACTGACTCTTCTTACTGCTTATGTTTTGAACCATTCCTGTGACACTAGTTATAGATTCCGATGCTTCACTTCAGATTTACTGTATCCCTGTTACCTTCTTATTGACGATGAATCACAGAAATTGCATCGAAATTAAATACAAAAGGCACAATGCCGACTTAAGTACAAGAAGACTGACTCTTCCCACTGTCTATGTTTTGAACCATTCCTGTGACACTAGTTATAGATTCCGATGCTTAACTTCCGGTTTACTGTATTCCTCTGACCTTCTTATTGACGATGAAACACAGAAATTGCATCTTAATTAAATACAAAAGGCACAATGCCGACTTCAGTACAAGAACACTGACTCTTCTTACTGTCAATGGTTTGAACCATTCCTGTGACACTAGTTATAGATTCCGATGCTTCACTTCAGGTTTACTGTATCCCTCTGACGTTCTTATTGACGATCAAACACAGAAATTTCTTCGGAATTAAATACAAAACGCGAAATGCGCGAATTAAGTACAAAAAAACTGACTCTTCTTACTGCTTATGTTTTGAACCATTCCTGTGGCACTAGCTATAGATTCCGGTGCTTCACTTCAGGTTTACTGTATCGCCCTGACCTTGTTATTGACGATGATACACCGAAATTGCATCGGAATTAAATACAAAAGGCACAATGCCGAGTGAAGTACAAGAAGACTGACTCTTTCTATTGTCTACGTTTTGAACCATTCCGGTGACACTAGTTATGGATTCCGATGCTTCACTTCAGGTTTACTGTATCCCTCAGACCTTCTTATTGACGATGAAACACAGAAATTGCATCGGGATTAAATACAAAAGGCACAATGCCGACTCAAGTACATGAAGACTGGCTCTTTTTACTGTCTATGTTTTGAATCATTCCTGTGACACTTGTTATAGATTCCGATGCCTCACTTCAGGTTTACTGTATCCCTCTGACCTTCTTATTGACGATGAAACACAGAAATCGCATCGGAAATATATACAAAATGCACAATGCCGACTTAAGTACAAGAAGACTGACTCTTCTTACTGTCTATGCTTTGAACCTTTCCTGTGACACTAGTTATTGATTCCGATGCTTCACTTCAGGTTTACTGTATCCCTCTGACCTTCTTATTGACGATGAAACACAGAAATCGCATCGGAAATATATACAAAATGCACAATGCCGACTTAAGTACAAGAAGACTGACTCTTCTTACTGTCTATGATTTCAACCATTCCTGTGGCACTAGTTATAGATGCCGATGCTTAACTTCAGGTTCACTGTATCTATTGGACCTTCTTATTGACGATGAAACACAGAAATTGCATCGGAATTGAATACAAAAGGCACAATGCTTACTTAAGTACAAGAAGACTGACTCTTCTTACTGTCTATGTTTTGATCCATTCCTGGGACACTAGTTATACATTCCGTTGCTTTCCTCCAGTTTTACTGTATCCATCTGGCCTTCTTATTGACGATGAAACACAGAAACTGCATCGGAATTAAATACAAAAGGCACAATGCCGACTGAAGTACAAGAAGACTGACTCTTTTTACTGTCTATGTTTTGAACCATTCCTGTGACACTAGTTATTGATTCCGATGCTTCACTTCAGGTTTACTGTATCCCTCTGTCCTTCTTATTCACGATCAAACACAGAAATTTCATCGGAATTAAATACAAAAGGCACAATGCCGACTCAAGTACAAGAAGACTGGCTCTTCTTATTGCCTATGTTTTGAACCATTCCTGTGACACTAGTTATAGATTCCGAAGCTTCACTTCAGATTTACTGTACCCAGCTGACCTTATTATTGACGATGAAACACAGAAATTGAATCTTAATTAAATACAAAATGCACAATGAGCGACTTAAGTACAAAAAAACTGACTCTTATTACTGGTTATGTTTTGAACCATTCCTGTGACACTAGTTATAGATTCCGATGCTTCACTTCAGTTTTACTGTATCCCTCTGTCCTTCTTATTGACGATCAAACACAGAACTATCATCGGAATTAAATACACAAGGCACAATGCCGACTCAAGTACAAGAAGACTCGCTCTTCTTATTGCCTATGTTTTAAACCATTCCTGGAACACTATTTATAGATTCCGAAGCTTCACTTCAGGTTTACTGTACCCAGCTGACCATCTTATTGACGATGAAACACAGAAATTGCATCGGCATTTTATACAAAAGGCACAATGCCGACTTAAGTACAAGAAGACTGACTCTTCCCACTGTCTATGTTTTGAACCATTCCTGTGACACTAGTTATAGATTCCGATGCTTAACTTCCGGTTTACTGTATTCCTCTGACCTTCTTATTGACGATGAAACACAGAAATTGCATCTTAATTAAATACAAAAGGCACAATGCCGACTTCAGTACAAGAACACTGACTCTTCTTACTGTCAATGGTTTGAACCATTCCTGTGACACTAGTTATAGATTCCGATGCTTCACTTCAGGTTTACTGTATCCCTCTGACGTTCTTATTGACGATCAAACACAGAAATTTCTTCGGAATTAAATACAAAACGCGAAATGCGCGAATTAAGTACAAAAAAACTGACTCTTCTTACTGCTTATGTTTTGAACCATTCCTGTGACACTAGTTATAGATTCCGATGCTTCACTTCAGATTTACTGTATCCCTGTTACCTTCTTATTGACGATGAAACACAGATATTGCATCGGCATTTTATACAAAAGGCACAATGCCGACTTAAGTACAAGAAAACTGACTCTTCCCACTGTCTATGCTTTGAACCATTCCTGTGACACTAGTTATAAATTCCGGTGCTTCACTTCAGGTTTACTGTATCCCTCAGACCTTCTTATTGACGATGAAACACAGAAATTGCATCGGAATGAAATACAACAGGCACAATGCCGACTCAAGTAAAAGTAGACTGTCTCTTCTTACTCTATATGTTTTGAACCATTCCTGCGACACTAGTTATAGTTTCCTATGCTTCACTTCAGGTTTACTGTATCCCTCTGACCATCTTATTGACGATGAAACACAGAAATTGCATCGGAATTTTATACAAAAGGCACAATGCCGACTTAAGTAGAAGAAATCTGACTCTTCTTACTGTCTTTGTTTTGAACCATTCCTGCGACACTAGTTATAGATTCCGATGCTTCACTTCATTTTTACTATATCCCTCTGACCTTCTTATTGACGATCAAACACAGAAAATTGATCGGAATTAAATACAAAAGGCACAATGCCGACTCAAGTACAAGAAGACTGGCTCTTCTTACTGTCTATGATTTTAACCATTCCTGTGGCACAAGTTATAGATGCTGATGCTTAACTTCAGGTTCACTGTATCCCTTGGACCTTCTTATTGACGATGAAACACAGAAATTGCATCGGAATTGAATACAAACGGCACAATGCTTACTTAAGTACAAGAAAACTGACTCTTCTTACTGTCAATGTTTTGAACCATTCCTATAACACTAGTTATAGATTCCGATGCTTCACTTCAGGTTTACTGTGTCCCTCTGACCTTCTTATTGACGATCAAACACAGAAATTTCATCGGAATTAAATACAAAAGGCACAATGCCGAATCAAGTACAAGAAGACTGGCTCTTCTTGCTGTTAATGTTTTGAACCATTCCTGTGACACTAGTTATAGATTCCGATGCTTCACTTCAGGGTTACTGTATCCCTTTCACCTTCTTATTGACGATTAAACACAGAAATTGCATCGGAATGAAATACAACAGGCACAATGCCGACTCAAGTACAAGAAGACTGACTCTTCTTACTGTCTATGTTTTCAACCTTTCCTGTGACACTAGTTATTGATTCCGATGCTTCACTTCAGGTTGACTGTATCCCTCTGACCTTCATATTGACGATAAAACACAGAAATTGCATCTTAATTAAATACAAAAGGCACAATGCCGATTTAAGTGCAAGAAAACTGACTCTTCTTACTGTCTATGATTTGAACCATTCCTATGACACTAGTTATAGATTCCGATGCTTCACTTCATTTTTACTGTATCCCTCTGACCTTCTTATTGACGATCAAACACAGAAAATTAATCGGAATTAAATACAAAAGGCACAATGCCGACTCAAGTACAAGAAGACTGGCTCTTCTTACTGTCTATGATTTCAACCATTCCTGTGGCACTAGTTATAGATGCCGATGCTTAACATCAGGTTCACTGTATCCCTTGGACCTTCTTATTGACGATAAAACACAGAAATTGCATCGGAATTGAATACAAAAGGCACAATGCTTACTTAAGTACAAGAAGACTGACTCTTCTTACTGTCTATGTTTTGAACCATTCCTGTGACACAAGTTATACATTCCGATGCTTCACACCAGTTTTACTGTATCCCTCTGGCCTTCTTATTGACGATGAAACACAGAAACTGCATCGGAATTAAATACAAAAGGCACAATGCCGACTTAATTACAAGAAGACTGACTCTTCTTACTGTCTATGTTTTGAACCATTCCTTTGACACTAGTTATTGATTCCGATGCTTCACTTCAGGTTTACTGTATCCCTCTGTCCTTCTTATTGACGATCAAACACAGAAATTTCATCGGAATTAAATACAAAAGGCACATTGCCGACTCAAGTACAAGAAGACTGGCTCTTCTTATTGCCTATGTTTTGAACCACTCCTGTGACACTAGTTATAGATTCCGAAGCTTCACTTCAGGTTTACTGTACCCAGCTGACCTTATTGACGATGAAACACAGATATTGCATCGGGTTTTTATACAAAAGGCACAATGCCGACTTAAGTACAAGAAGACTGACTCTTCCCACTGTCTATGCTTTGAAACATTCCTGTGACACTAGTTATAATTTCCCATGCTTCACATCTGGTTTACTGTATACCTCTGACCTTCTTATTGACGATGAAACACAGAAATTGCATCTTAATTAAATACGAAAGGAACAATGCCGACTTCAGTACAAGAACACTGATTCTTCTTACTGTCTATGGTTTGAACTATTCCTCTGACACTAGTTATAGTTTCCGATGCTTCACTTCAGGTTTACTGTATCCCTCTGACCTTCTTATTGACGATCAAACACAGAAATTTCATCGGAATTAAATACAAAAGGCACAATGCCAACTCAAGTACAAGAAGACTGGCTCTTCTTGCTGTTAATGTTTTGAACCATTTCTGTGACACTAGTTATAGATTCCGATGCTTCACTTCAGATTTACTGTATCCCTCTGACCTTCTTATTGACGAAGAAACACAGATATTGCATCGGAATTAAATACAAAAGGCACTATGCCGACTTAAGTACAAGAAGACTGACCCTTCTTACTGTCTATGTTTTGAACCAATCCTGTGACACTAGTTATAGATTCCGATGCTTCACTTCAGGTTTACTGTATCCCTCTGACCTTCGTATTGACCATGAAACACAGAAATTGCATCGGAATTAAATACAAAAAGCACAATGCCGACTTAAGTACAAGAAGACTGACTCTTCTTACTGTCTATGTTTTGGACCATTCCAGTGACACTAGTTATAGATTCCGATGCCTCACTTCAGATTTACTGTATCCCTCTGACCTTCTTATTGACGATGAAACACAGAAATTGCATCGGAATTAAAAACAAAAGGCACAATGCCGACTTAAGCACAAGAAAACGGACTCTTCTTACTGTCTATGTTTTGAACCATTAATGTGACACTACTTATTGATTCCGATGCTTCACTTCTCGTTTACTGTATCCTTCTGAGCTTCTTATTGACGATGACACACAGAAATTGCAACTTAATTAAATACAAAAGGCACAATGCCGACTTAAGTACAAGAAGACTGACTCTTCTTACTGTCTTTGTTTTGAACCATTCCTGTGACACTAGTTATAGATTCCGATGCTTCACTTCAGGCGTACTGTATCGCTCTGACCTTATTATTGACGATGAAACACAGAAATTGAATCTTAATTAAATACAAAATGCACAATGAGCGACTTAAGTACAAAAAAACTGACTCTTCTTACTGGTTATGTTTTGAACCATTCCTGTGACACTAGTTATAGATTCCGATGCTTCACTTCAGGTTTACTGTATCCCTGTGACCTTCTTATTGACGATGAATCATAGAAATTGCATCGGAATTTAGTACAAAAGGCACATTACAGACTTAAGTACAAGAAAACTGACTCATCTTACTGTCTATGTTTTGAACCATTCCTGGGACACTAGTTATAGATTACGATGCTTCACTTCAAGTTTACTGTATCCCCCTGACCTTCTTATTGACGATGAAGCACAAAAATTGCATCGGAATTAAATACAAAAGGCACAATGCCGAGTGAAGTACAAGAAGACTGACTCTTTCTATTGTGTACGTTTTGAACCATTCCGGTGTCACTAGTTATAGATTCCGATCCTTCACTTCAGATTTACTGTATCCCCCTGACCTTCTTATTGACGATGAAGCACAAAAATTGCATCGGAATTAAATACAAAAGGCACAATGCCGAGTGAAGTACAAGAGGACTGAATCTTTCTATTGTCTACGTTTTGAACCATTCCGGTGTCACTAGTTATAGATTCCGATGCTTCACTTCAGGTTTACTGTATCCCTCAGACCTTCTTATTGACAATGAAACACAGAAATTGCATCGGAATTAAATACAACAGGCACAATGCTGACTCAAGTACAAGAAGACTGACTCTTCTTACTGTCGATGCTTTGAACCATTCCTGTGGCACTAGTTATACATGCCGATGCTTAACTTCAGGTTCACTGTATCCCTTGGACCTTCTTATTGACGATGAAACACAGAAATTGCATCGGAATTGAATACAAAAGGCACAATGCTTACTTAAGTACAAGAAGATTGACTCTTCTTACTGTCTATGATTTGAACCATTCCTGTGACGTTAGTTATACATTCCGATGCTTCACACCAGTCTTACTGTTTCCCTCTGGCCTTCTAATTGACGATGAAACACAGAAACTGCATCGGAATTAAATACAAAAAGCACAATGCCGACTTAAGTACAAGAGGACTGACTCTTCTTACTGTCTATGTTTTGAACCATTCCTGTGACACTAGTTATTGATTCCGATGCTTCACTTCAGGTTTACTGTATCCCTCTGTCCTTCTTATTGACGATCAAACACAGAAATTTCATCGGAATTAAATACAAAAGGCACAATGCCGACTCAAGTACAAGAAGACTGGCTCTTCTTATTGCCTATGTTTTGAACCATTCCTGTGACACTAGTTATAGATTCCGAAGCTTCACTGCAGGTTTACTGTACCCAGCTGACCTTATTGACGATGAAACACAGATATTGCATCGGCATTTTATACAATAGGCACAATCCCGACTTAAGTACAAGAAGACTGACTCTTCCCACTGTCTAGGCTTTGAAACATTCCTGTGACACTAGTTATAAATTCCGATGCTTCACTTCTGGTTTACTGTATACCTCTGACCTTCTTATTGACGATGAAACACAGAAATTGCATCTTAATTAAATACAAAAGGCACAATGCCGACTTCAATACAAGAACACAGACTCTTCTTACTGTCTATGGTTTGAACTATTCCTCTGACACTAGTTATAGTTTCCGATGCTTCACTTCAGGTTTACTGTATCCCTCTGACCTTCTTATTGACGATCAAACACAGAAATTGCATCGGAATTAAATACAAAAGGCACAATGCCGACTCAAGTACAAGAAGACTGGCTCTTCTTGCTGTTAATGTTTTGAACCATTTCTGTGACACTAGTTATTGATTCCGATGCTTCACTTCAGATTTACTTTATCCCTCTGACCTTCTTATTGACGAAGAAACACAGAAATTGCATCGGGATTAAATACAAAAGGCACAATGCCGACTCAAGTACATGAAGACTGGCTCTTTTTACTGTCTATGTTTTGAACCATTCCTGTGATACTAGTTATAGATTCCGATGCCTCACTTCAGGTTTACTGTAACCCTCTGACCTTCTTATTGACGATGAAACACAGAAATTGCATCGGAAATGAATACAAAAGGCACAATGCTTACTTAAGTACAAGAAGACTGACTCTTCTTACTGTCTATGTTTTGAACCATTAAATTGACACTACTTATTGATTCCGATGCTTCACTTCTCGTTTACTGTATCCCTCTGAGCTTCTTATTGACGATGAAACGCAGAAATTGCATCGGAATTATATGCAAAAGTCACAATGCCGACTTAAATACAAGAAGACTGTCTGTTCTTACTGTCTATGTTTTGAATCATTCCTGTGACACTAGTTATAGATTCCGATGCTTCACTTCAGGGTTACTGTATCCCTTTCACCTTCTTATTGACGATGAAACACAGAAATTGCATCGGAATGAAATACAACAGGCACAATGCCGACTCAAGTAAAAGAAGACTGTCTCTTCTTACTCTATATGTTTTGAACCATTCCTGCGACACTAGTTATTGTTTCCTATGCTTCACTTCAGGTTTACTGTATCCCTCTGACCATCTTATTGACGATGAAACACAGAAATTGCATCGGAATTTTATACAATAGGCACAATGCCGACTTAAGTAGAAGAAATCTGACTCTTCTTACTGTCTTTGTTTTGAACCATTCCTGTGACACTAGTTATAGATTCCGATGCTTCACTTCAGGTTTACTGTATCCCTCTGACCTTCTTATTGACGATGAAACACAGAAATTGCACCTTAATTAAATACAAAAGGCGCAATGCCCGACTTAAGTACAAAAAAACTGACTCTTCTTATTGTTTATGTTTTGAACCATTTCTGTGACACTAGTTAGAGATTCCGATGCTTCACTTCAGGGTTACTGTATCCCTGTGACCTTCCTATTGACGATGAATCACAGAAATTGCATCGGAATTAAATACAAAAGGCACAATGCCGACTTAAGTACAAGAAAACTGACTCTTCGTACTGTCTATGTTTTGAACCATTCCTGTGACACTAGCTATAGATTCCGATGCTTCACTTCAGGTTTACTGTATCCCCTGACCTTCTTATTGACGATGAAAAACAGAAATTGCATCGGAATTAAATACAAAAGGCACAATGCCGAGTGAAGAACAAGAAGACTGACACTTGCTATTGTCTACGATTTGAACCATTCCGGTGACACTAGTTATAGATTCCGATGCTTCACTTCAGGTTTACTGTATCACTCAGACCTTCTTGTTGACGATGAAACACAAAAATTGCATCGGAAGTAAATACAAAAGGCATAATTCCGACTGAAGTACATGAAGACTGGCTCTTCTTACTGTCAATGTTTTGAACCATTCCTGTGACACTAGTTATAGATTCCGATGCTTCACTTCAGGTTTACTGTATCCCTCTGATATTCTTATTGACGACAAAACACAGAAATTGCATCATAATTATATACAAAAGGCACAATGCCGACTTAAGTACAAGAAGTCAGACTCTTCTTACTGTCTATGCTTTGAACCTTTCCTGTGACACAAGTTATTGATTCCGATGCTTCTCTTCAGGTTGACTGTATCCCTCTGACCTTCTTATTGACTATGAAACACAGAAATTGCATCTAAATTAAATACAAAAGGCATAATGCCGACTTAAGTACAAGAAGACTGACTCTTCTTACTGTCTATGCTTTGAACCATTCCTATGACACTAGTTATCGATTCCGATGCTTCACTTCATTATTACTGTATCCCTCTGACCTTCTTATCGACGATCAAACACAGAAAATTGATCGCTATTAAATACAAAAGGCACAATGCCGACTCAAGTACAAGAAAAGTAGCTCTTCTTACTGTCTATGATTTGAACCATTCCTGTGACACTAGTTATAGATTCCGATGCTTCACCTCAGGATTACTGTATCCCTCTGAGCTTCTTATTGACGATGAAACGCAGAAATTGCATCGGAATTATATACAAAAGGCACAATGCTGACTTAAGGACAAGAAGACTGACTCTTCTAATTGTCTATGTTTTGAACCATTGCTGTGACACTAGTTATAGATTCCGATGCTTCACTTCAGGTGTACTGTATCCCTCTGAACTTATTATTGACGATGAAACACAGAAATTGCATCTTAATTAAATACAAAAGGCACAATGCCGACTTCAGTACAAGAACACTGACTCTTCTTAGTGTCAATGGTTTGAACCATTCCTGTGACACTAGTTAAGGATTTCGATGCTTCACTTCAGGTTTACTGTATCCCTCTGACTTTCTTATTGACGATCAAACACAGAAATTTCTTCGGAATTAAATACAAAACGCGAAATGCGCGAATTAAGTACAAAAAAACTGACTCTTCTTACTGCTTATGTTTTGAACCATTCCTGTGACACTAGTTATAGATTTCGATGCTTCACTTCAGGTTTACTGTATCCCTGTGACCTTCTTATTGACGATGAATCACAGAAATTGCATCGGAATTAAATACAAAAGGCACAATGCCGACTTAAGTACAAGAAAACTGACTCTTCTTACTGTCTATGTTTTGAACCATTCCTGTGGCACTAGCTATAGAATCCGGTGCTTCACTTCAGGTTTACTTTATCCCCCTGACCTTCTTATTGACGATGAAACACAGAAATTGCATCGGAATTAAATACAAAAGCACAATGCCGAGTGAAGTACAAGAAGACTGACTCTTTCTATTGTCTACGTTTTGAACCATTCTGGTGACACTAGTTATAGATTTCGATGCTTCACTTCAGGTTTACTGTATCCCTCAGACCTTCTTATTGACGATGAAACACAGAAATTGCATCGGGATTAAATACAAAAGGGACAATGCCGTCTCAAGTACATGAAGACTGGCTCTTTTTACTGTCTATGTTTTGAACCATTCCTGTGATACTAGTTATAAATTCCGATGCCTCACTTCAGGTTTACTGTATCCCTCTGACCTTCTTATTGACGATGAAACACAGAAATTGCATCGGAATTGAATACAAAAGGCACAATGCTTACTTAAGTACAAGAAGACTGACTCTTCTTACTGTCTATGTTTTGAACCATTAATGTGACACTACTTATTGATTCCGATGCTTCACTTCTCGTTTACTGTATCCCTCTGAGCTTCTTATTGACGATGAAACGCAGAAATTGCATCGGAATTATATACAAAAGGCACAAAGCCGACTTAAATACAAGAAGACTGTCTGTTCTTACTGTCTATGTTTTGAACCATTCCTGTGACACTAGTTATAGATTCCGATGCTTCACTTCAGGGTTACTATATCCCCTTCACCTTCTTATTGACGATGAAACACAGAAATTGCATCTTAATGAAATACAAAAGGCACAATGCCGACTTAAGTACAAGAAGACTGACTCTTCTTACTGTCTTTGTTTTGAACCATTTCTGTGACACTAGTTATAGATTCCGATGCTTCACTTCAGGCGTACTGTATCGCTCTGACCTTATTATTGACGATGAAACCCAGAAATTGAATCTTAATTAATTACAAAATGCACAATGAGCGACTTAAGTACAAAAAAACTGACTCTTCTTACTGGTTATGTTTAGAGCCATTCCTGTGACACTAGTTATAGATTCCGATGCTTCACTTCAGGTTTACTGTATCCCTGTGACCTTCTTATTGACAATGAATCATAGAAATTGCATCGGAATTTAATACAAAAGGCACAATGCAGACTTAAGTACAAGAAAACTGACTCTTCTTACTGTCTATGTTTTGAACCATTCCTGTGACACTAGTTATAGATTCCGATGCTTCACTTGAGGTTTACTGTATCCCCCTGACCTTCTTATTGACGATGAAGCACAAAAATTGCATCGGAATTAAATACAAAAGGCACAATGCCGAGTGAAGTACAAGAGGACTGACTCTTTCTATTGTCTACGTTTTGAACCATTCCGGTGTCACTAGTTATAGATTCCGATGCTTCACTTCAGGTTTACTGTATCCCTCAGACCTTCTTATTGACAATGAAATACAGAAATTGCATCGGAATGAAATACAACCGGCACAATGCCGACTCAAGTACAAGAAGACTGACTCTTCTTACTGTCTATGCTTTGAACCATTCCTGTGGCACTAGTTATACATGCCGATGCTTAACTTCAGGTTCACTGTATCCCTTGGACCTTCTTATTGACGATGAAACACAGAAATTGCATCGGAATTGAATACAAAAGGCACAATGCTTACTTAAGTACAAGAAGACTGACTCTTCTTACTGTCTATGATTTGAACCATTCCTGTGACGTTAGTTATACATTCCGATGCTTCACACCAGTCTTACTGTATCCCTCTGGCCTTCTTATTGACGATGAAACACAGAAACTGCATCGGAATTAAATACAAAAGGCACAATGCCGACTTAAGTACAAGAGGACTGACTCTTCTTACTGTCTATGTTTTGAACCATTCCTGTGACACTAGTTATTGATTCCGATACTTCACTTCAGGTTTACTGTATCCCTCTGTCCTTCTTATTGACGATCAAACACAGAAATTTCGTCGGAATTAAATACAAAGGGCACAATGCCGACTTAAGTACAAGAAGACTGACTCTTCTTACTGTCTTTGTTTTGAACCATTCCTGTGACACTAGTTATAGATTCCGATGCTTCACTTCAGGCGTACTGTATCGCTCTGACCTTATTATTGACGATGAAACAAAGAAATTGAATCTTAATTAAATACAAAATGCACAATGAGCGACTTAAGTACAAAAAAACTGACTCTTATTACTGGTTATGTTTTGAACCATTCCTGTGACACTAGTTATAGATTCCGATGCTTCACTTCAGGTTTACTGTATCCCTGTGACCTTCTTATTGACGATGAATCATAGAAATTGCATCGGAATTTAATTCAAAAGGCACAATGCAGACTTAAGTACAAGAAAACTGACTCTTCTTACTGTCTATGTTTTGAACCATTCCTGTGACACTAGTTATAGATTCCGATGCTTCACTTCAGGTTTACTGTATCCCCCTGACCTTCTTATTGACGATGAAGCACAAAAATTGCATCGGAATTAAATACAAAACGCACAATGCCGAGTGAAGTACAAGAAGACTGACTCTTTCTATTGTCTACGTTTTGAACCATTCCGGTGTCACTAGTTATAGATTCCGATGCTTCACTTCAGGTTTACTGTATCCCTCAGACCTTCTTATTGACGATGAAACACAGAAATTGCATCGGAATGAAATACAACAGGGACAATGCCGACTCAAGTACAAGAAGACTGACTCTTCTTACTGTCTATGTTTTCAACCTTTCCTGTGACACTAGTTATTGATTCCGATGCTTCACTTCAGGTTGACTGTATCCCTCTGACCTTCATATTGACGATAAAACACAGAAATTGCATCTTAATTAAATACAAAAGGCACAATGCCGATTTAAGTGCAAGAAAACTGACTCTTCTTACTGCCTATGATTTGAACCATTCCTATGACACTAGTTATAGATTCCGATGCTTCACTTCATTTTTACTGTATCCCTCTGACCTTCTTATTGACGATCAAACACAGAAAATTAATCGGAATTAAATACAAAAGGCACAATGCCGACTCAAGTACAAGAAGACTGGCTCTTCTTACTGTCTATGATTTCAACCATTCCTGTGGCACTAGTAATAGATGCCGATGCTTAACTTCAGGTTCACTGTATCCCTTGGACCTTCTTATTGACGATAAAACACAGAAATTGCATCGGAATTGAATACAAAAGGCACAATGCTTACTTAAGTACAAGAAGACTGACTCTTCTTACTGTCTATGTTTTGAACCATTCCTGTGACACAAGTTATACATTCCGATGCTTCACACCAGTTTTACTGTATCCCTCTGGCCTTCTTATTGACGATGAAACACAGAAACTGCATCGGAATTAAATACAAAAGGCACAATGCCGACTTAATTACAAGAAGACTGACTCTTCTTACTGTCTATGATTTGAACCATTCCTTTGACACTAGTTATTGATTCCGATGCTTCACTTCAGGTTTACTGTATCCCTCTGTCCTTCTTATTGACGATCAAACACAGAAATTTCATCGGAATTAAATACAAAAGGCACATTGCCGACTCAAGTACAAGAAGACTGGCTCTTCTTATTGCCTATGTTTTGAACCACTCCTGTGACACTAGTTATAGATTCCGAAGCTTCACTTCAGGTTTACTGTACCCAGCTGACCTTATTGACGATGAAACACAGATATTGCATCGGCTTTTTATACAAAAGGCACAATGCCGACTTAAGTACAAGAAGACTGACTCTTCCCACTGTCTATGCTTTGAAACATTCCTGTGACACTAGTTATAATTTCCCATGCTGCACATCTGGTTTACTGTATACCTCTGACCTTCTTATTGACGATGAAACACAGAAATTGCATCTTAATTAAATACGAAAGGAACAATGCCGACTTCAGTACAAGAACACTGACTCTTCTTACTGTCTATGGTTTGAACTATTCCTCTGACACTAGTTATAGTTTCCGATGCTTCACTTCAGGTTTACTGTATCCCTCTGACCTTCTTATTGACGATCAAACACAGAAATTTCATCGGAATTAAATACAAAAGGCACAATGCCAACTCAAGTACAAGAAGACTGGCTCTTCTTGCTGTTAATGTTTTGAACCATTTCTGTGACACTAGTTATAGATTCCGATGCTTCACTTCAGATTTACTGTATCCCCCTGACCTACTTATTGACGAAGAAACACAGATATTGCATCGGAATTAAATACAAAAGGCACTATGCCGACTTAAGTACAAGAAGACTGACCCTTCTTAAAGGCTATGTTTTGAACCAATCCTGTGACACTAGTTATAGATTCCGATGCTTCACTTCAGGTTTACTGTATCCCTCCGACCTTCGTATTGACCATGAAACACAGAAATTGCATCGGAATTAAATACAAAAAGCACAATGCCGACTTAAGTACAAGAAGACTGACTCTTCTTACTGTCTTTGTTTTGAACCATTCCTGTGACACTAGTTATAGATTCCGATGCTTCACTTCAGGCGTACTGTATCGCTCTGACCTTATTATTGACGATGAAACACAGAAATTGAATCTTAATTAAATACAAAATGCACAATGAGCGACTTAAGTACAAAAAAACTGACTCTTCTTACTGGTTATGTCTTGAACCATTCCTGTGACACTAGTTATAGATTCCGATGCTTCACTTCAGGTTTACTGTATCCCTGTGACCTTCTTATTGACGATGAATCATAGAAATTGCATCGGAATTTAGTACAAAAGGCACAATACAGACTTAAGTACAAGAAAACTGACTCATCTTACTGTCTATGTTTTGAACCATTCCTGGGACACTAGTTATAGATTACGATGCTTCACTTCAAGTTTACTGTATCCCCCTGACCTTCTTATTGACGATGAAGCACAAAAATTGCATCGGAATTAAATACAAAAGGCACAATGCCGAGTGAAGTACAAGAAGACTGACTCTTTCTATTGTGTACGTTTTGAACCATTCCGGTGTCACTAGTTATAGATTCCGATGCTTCACTTCAGATTTACTGTATCCCCCTGACCTTCTTATTGACGATGAAGCACAAAAATTGCATCGGAATTAAATACAAAAGGCACAATGCCGAGTGAAGTACAAGAGGACTGAATCTTTCTATTGTCTACGTTTTGAACCATTCTGGTGTCACTAGTTATAGATTCCGATGCTTCACTTCAGGTTTACTGTATCCCTCAGACCTTCTTATTGACAATGAAACACAGAAATTGCATCGGAATGAAATACAACAGGCACAATGCTGACTCAAGTACAAGAAGACTGACTCTTCTTACTGTCGATGCTTTGAACCATTCCTGTGGCACTAGTTATACATGCCGATGCTTAACTTCAGGTTCACTGTATCCCTTGGACCTTCTTATTGACGATTAAACACAGAAATTGCATCGGAATTGAATACAACAGGCACAATGCTTACTTAAGTACAAGAAGACTGACTCTTCTTACTGTCTATGATTTGAACCATTCCTGTGACGTTAGTTATACATTCCGATGCTTCACACCAGTCTTACTGTATCCCTCTGGCCTTCTAATTGACGATGAAACACAGAAACTGCATCGGAATTAAATACAAAAAGCACAATGCCGACTTAAGTACAAGAGGACTGACTCTTCTTACTGTCTATGTTTTGAACCATTCCTGTGACACTAGTTATTGATTCCGATGCTTCACTTCAGGTTTACTGTATCCCTCTGTCCTTCTTATTGACGATCAAACACAGAAATTTCATCGGAATTAAATACAAAAGGCACAATGCCGACTCAAGTACAAGAAGACTGGCTCTTCTTATTGCCTATGTTTTGAACCATTCCTGTGACACTAGTTATAGATTCCGAAGCTTCACTGCAGGTTTTCTGTACCCAGCTGACCTTATTGACGATGAAACACAGATATTGCATCGGCATTTTATACAAAAGGCACAATCCCGACTTAAGTACAAGAAGACTGACTCTTCCCACTGTCTAGGCTTTGAAACATTCCTGTGACACTAGTTATAAATTCCGATGCTTCACTTCTGGTTTACTGTATACCTCTGACCTTCTTATTGACGATGAAACACAGAAATTGCATCTTAATTAAATACAAAAGGCACAATACCGACATCAATACAAGAACACAGACTCTTCTTACTGTCTATGGTTTGAACTATTCCTCTGACACTTATTATAGTTTCCGATGCTTCACTTCAGGTTTACTGTATCCCTCTGACCTTCATATTGACGATCAAACACAGAAATTGCATCGGAATTAAATACAAAAGGCACAATGCCGACTCAAGTACAAGAAGACTGGCTCTTCTTGCTGTTAATGTTTTGAACCATTTCTGTGACACTAGTTATTGATTCCGATGCTTCACTTCAGATTTACTTTATCCCTCTGACCTTCTTATTGACGAAGAAACACAGAAATTGCATCGGGATTAAATACAAAAGGCACAATGCCGACTCAAGTACATGAAGACTGGCTCTTTTTACTGTCTATGTTTTGAACCATTCCTGTGATACTAGTTATAGATTCCGATGCCTCACTTCAGGTTTACTGTAACCCTCTGACCTTCTTATTGACGATGAAACACAGAAATTGCATCGGAAATGAATACAAAAGGCACAATGCTTACTTAAGTACAAGAAGACTGACTCTTCTTACTGTCTATGTTTTGAACCATTAAATTGACACTACTTATTGATTCCGATGCTTCACTTCTCGTTTACTGTATCCCTCTGAGCTTCTTATTGACGATGAAACGCAGAAATTGCATCGGAATTATATGCAAAAGTCACAATGCCGACTTAAATACAAGAAGACTGTCTGTTCTTACTGTCTATGTTTTGAATCATTCCTGTGACACTAGTTATAGATTCCGATGCTTCACTTCAGGGTTACTGTATCCCTTTCACCTTCTTATTGACGATGAAACACAGAAATTGCATCGGAATGAAATACAACAGGCACAATGCCGACTCAAGTACAAGAAAAGTAGCTCTTCTTACTGTCTATGATTTGAACCATTCCTGTGACACTAGTTATAGATTCCGATGCTTCACCTCAGGATTACTGTATCCCTCTGAGCTTCTTATTGACGATGAAACGCAGAAATTGCATCGGAATTATATACAAAAGGCACAATGCTGACTTAAGGACAAGAAGACTGACTCTTCTAATTGTCTATGTTTTGAACCATTGCTGTGACACTAGTTATAGATTCCGATGCTTCACTTCAGGTGTACTGTATCCCTCTGAACTTATTATTGACGATGAAACACAGAAATTGCATCTTAATTAAATACAAAAGGCACAATGCCGTCTTAAGTACAAGAAAACTGACTCTTCTTACTGTCTATGTTTTGAACCATTCCTGTGGCACTAGCTATAGAATCCGGTGCTTCACTTCAGGTTTACTTTATCCCCCTGACCTTCTTATTGACGATGAAACACAGAAATTGCATCGGAATTAAATACAAAAGCACAATGCCGAGTGAAGTACAAGAAGACTGACTCTTTCTATTGTCTACGTTTTGAACCATTCTGGTGCCACTAGTTATAGATTTCGATGCTTCACTTCAGGTTTACTGTATCCCTCAGACCTTCTTATTGACGATGAAACACAGAAATTGCATCGGGATTAAATACAAAAGGGACAATGCCGTCTCAAGTACATGAAGACTGGCTCTTTTTACTGTCTATGTTTTGAACCATTCCTGTGATACTAGTTATAAATTCCGATGCCTCATTTCAGGTTTACTGTATCCCTCTGACCTTCTTATTGACGATGAAACACAGAAATTGCATCGGAATTGAATACAAATGGCACAATGCTTACTTAAGTACAAGAAGACTGACTCTTCGTACTGTCTATGTTTTGAACCATTAATGTGACACTACTTATTGATTCCGATGCTTCACTTCTCGTTTACTGTATCCCTCTGAGCTTCTTATTGACGATGAAACGCAGAAATTGCATCGGAATTATATACAAAAGGCACAAAGCCGACTTAAATACAAGAAGACTGTCTGTTCTTACTGTCTATGTTTTGAACCATTCCTGTGACACTAGTTATAGATTCCGATGCTTCACTTCAGGGTTACTGTATCCCCTTCACCTTCTTATTGACGATGAAACACAGAAATTGCATCTTAATGAAATACAAAAGGCACAATGCCGACTTAAGTACAAGAAGACTGACTCTTCTTACTGTCTTTGTTTTGAACCATTTCTGTGACACTAGTTATAGATTCCGATGCTTCACTTCAGGCGTACTGTATCGCTCTGACCTTATTATTGACGATGAAACACAGAAATTGAATCTTAATTAATTACAAAATGCACAATGAGCGACTTAAGTACAAAAAAACTGACTCTTCTTACTGGTTATGTTTAGAGCCATTCCTGTGACACTAGTTATGGATTCCGATGCTTCACTTCAGGTTTACTGTATCCCTGTGACCTTCTTATTGACAATGAATCATAGAAATTGCATCGGAATTTAATACAAAAGGCACAATGCAGACTTAAGTACAAGTAAACTGACTCTTCTTACTGTCTATGCTTTGAACCATTCCTGTGACACTAGTTATAGATTCCGATGCTTCACTTGAGGTTTACTGTATCCCCCTGACCTTCTTATTGACGATGAAGCACAAAAATTGCATCGGAATTAAATACAAAAGGCACAATGCCGAGTGAAGTACAAGAGGACTGACTCTTTCTATTGTCTACGTTTTGAACCATTCCGGTGTCACTAGTTATAGATTCCGATGCTTCACTTCAGGTTTACTGTATCCCTCAGACCTTCTTATTGACAATGAAATACAGAAATTGCATCGGAATGAAATACAACCCGCACAATGCCGACTCAAGTACAAGAAGACTGACTCTTCTTACTGTCTATGCTTTGAACCATTCCTGTGGCACTAGTTATACATGCCGATGCTTAACTTCAGGTTCACTGTATCCCTTGGACCTTCTTATTGACGATGAAACACAGAAATTGCATCGGAATTGAATACAAAAGGCACAATGCTTACTTAAGTACAAGAAGACTGACTCTTCTTACTGTCTATGATTTGAACCATTCCTGTGACGTTAGTTATACATTCCGATGCTTCACACCAGTCTTACTGTATCCCTCTGGCCTTCTTATTGACGATGAAACACAGAAACTGCATCGGAATTAAATACAAAAGGCACAATGCCGACTTAAGTACAAGAGGACTGACTCTTCTTACTGTCTATGTTTTGAACCATTCCTGTGACACTAGTTATTGATTCCGATACTTCACTTCAGGTTTACTGTATCCCTCTGTCCTTCTTATTGACGATCAAACACAGAAATTTCATCGGAATTAAATACAAAAGGCACAATGCCGACTCAAGTACAAGAAGACTGGCTCTTCTTATTGCCTATGTTTTGAACCATTCCTGTGACACTAGTTATAGAATCCGAAGCTTCACTTCAGGTTTACTGTACCCAGCTGACCTTATTGACGATGAGACACAGATATTGCATCGGCATTTTATATAAAAGGCACAATCCCGACTTAAGTACAAGAAGACTGACTCTTCCCACTGTCTATGATTTGAAACATTCCTGTGACACTAGTTATAAATTCCGATGCTTCACTTCAGGTTTAATGTATACCTCTGACCTTCTTATTGACGATGAAACACAGAAATTGCATCTTAATTAAATACAAAAGGCACAATGCCGACTTCAAAACAAGAACACAGACTCTTCTTACTGTCTATGGTTTGAACTATTCCTCTGACACTAGTTATAGTTTCCGATGCTTCACTTCAGGTTTACTGTATCCCTCTGACCTTCTTATTGACGATCAAACACAGAAATTTCATCGGAATTAAATACAAAAGGCACAATGCCGACTCAAGTACAAGAAGGCTGGCTCTTCTTGCTGTTAATGTTTTGAACCATTTCTGTGACACTAGTTATTGATTCCGATGCTTCACTTCAGATTTACTTTATCCCTCTGACCTTCTTATTGACGAAGAAACACAGATATTGCATCGGAATTAAATACAAAAGGCACTATGCCGACTTAAGTACAAAAAGACTGACTCTTCTTACTGTCTATGTTTTGAACCATTCCAGTGACACTAGTTATAGATTCCGATGCCTCACTTCAGGATTACTGTATCCCTCTGACCGTCTTATTGACGATGAAACACAGAAATTGCATCGGAATTAAATACAAAAGGCACAATGCCGACTTAAGCACAAGAAAACTGACTCTTCTTACTGTCTATGTTTTGAACCATTAATGTGACACTACTTATTGATTCCGATGCTTCTCTTCTCGTTTACTGTATCCCTCTGAGCTTCTTATTGACGATGACACACAGAAATTGCAACTTAATTAAATACAAATGGCACAATGCCGACTTATGTACAAGAAGACTGACTCTTCTTACTGTCTTTGTTTTGAACCATTCCTGTGACACTAGTTATAGATTCCGATGCTTCACTTCAGTTTTACTGTATCCCCCTGACCTTCTTATTGACGATGAAGCACAAAAATTGCATCGGAATTAAATACTAAAGGCACAATGCCGAGTGAAGTACAAGAAGACTGACTCTTTCTATTGTCTACGTTTTGAACCATTCCGGTGTCACCAGTTATAGATTCCGATGCTTCACTTCAGGTTTACTGTATCCCTTAGACCTTCTTATTGACGATGAAACACAGAAATTGCATCGGAATGAAATACAACAGGCACAATGCCGACTCAAGTAAAAGAAGGCTGTCTCTTCTTACTCTATATGTTTGAACCATTCCTGCGACACTAGTTATAGATTCCTATGCTTCACTCCAGGTTTACTGTATCCCTCTGATCATCTTATTGACGATGAAACACAGAAATTGCATCGGAATTTTATACAAAAGGCACAATGCCGACTTAAGTAGAAGAAATCTGACTCTTCTTACTAACTTTGTTTTGAACCATTCCTGTGACACTAGTTATAGATTCCGATGCTTCACTTCAGGTTTACTGTATCCCTCTGACCTTATTATTGACGATGTAACACAGAAATTGCATCTTAATTAAATACAATAGGCGCAATGCGCGACGTAAGTACAAAAAAACTGACTCTTCTTACTGATTATGTTTTGAACCATTTCTGTGACACTAGTTAGAGATTCCGATGCTTCACTTCAGGTTTAATGTATCCCTGTGACCTTCCTATTGACGATGAATCACAGAAATTGCATCGGAATTAAATACCAAAGGCACAATGCCGACTTAAGTACAAGAAAACTGACTCTTCTTACTGTCTATGTTTTGAACCATTCCTGTGACACTAGCTATAGATTCCGATGCTTCACTTCAGGTTTACTGTATCTCCCTGACCTTCTTATTGACGATGAAAAACAGAAATTGCATCGGAATTAAATACAAAAGGCACAATGCCGAGTGAAGTACAAGAAGACTGACACTTTCTATTGTCTACGATTTGAACCATTCCGGTGACACTAGTTATAGATTCTGATGCTTCACTTCAAGTTTACTGTATCCAGCTGACCTTCTCATTGACGATGAAACACAGAAATTGCATCGGAATTAAATACAAATGGCACAATGCCGACTTAAGTACAAGAAGACTGACTCTTCATACTGTCTATGTTTTAACAATTCCTGTGACACTAGTTATAGATTCCGATGCTTCACTTCAGATTTACTGTATCCCTCTGACCGTCGTATTGACGATTAACACAGAAACTGCATCGGGATTAAATACAAAAGGCACATTGCCGACTTAAGTACAAGAAGACTGGCTCTTCTCCCTGTCTATTCTTTGAACCATTCCTGTGACACTAGTTATAGATTCTGATGCATCACTCCAGGTTTACTGTATCCCTTGGACCTTCTTATTTACGATGAAACACAGAAATAGCATCGGAGTTAAAAACAAAAGGTACAATGCCGACTTAAGTACAAGATGACTGACTCTTCTTACTGACTATGATTTGAACCATTCCTGTGACACTAGTTATAGATCCCGATGCTTCACTTCAGGTTTACTGTATCCCCTGGACCTTCTTATTGACGATGAAACACAGAAATTGTATCGGAATCAAATACAAAATGCACAATGCCGACTTAAGTACAAGAAGACTGACTCTTCCTACTGTCTATGTTTTCAACCATTCCTGTGACACTAGTTATAGATTCCGATGCTTCACTCCAGGTTTACTGTATCCCTTGGACCATCTTATGGACGATTAAACACAGACATTGCATCGGAATTAAATACAAAAGGCACAATGCCGACTTAAGTACAAGAAGACTGACTCTTCCTACTGTCTATGTTTTGAACCATTCCTGTTACACTAGTTATAGATTCCGATGCTTCACTCCAGGTTTACTGTATCCCTTGGACCTTCTTATTGACGATGAAACACTGAAATTGCATCGGAATTAAATACAAAAGGCGCCATGCCGACTTATGTACAAGAAGACTGACTCTTCTTGCTGACTATGTTTGGAACCATTCCTGTGACACTAGTTATAGATTCCGACGCTTCACTTCAGGTTTACTGTATCCCTTGGACCTTCTTATTGACGATGAATTACAGAAATTGCATCGGAATTAAATACAAAAAGCACAATGC
The DNA here is from genome assembly GCF_021461395.2 of Schistocerca americana. Classification (NCBI taxonomy): domain Eukaryota; kingdom Metazoa; phylum Arthropoda; class Insecta; order Orthoptera; family Acrididae; genus Schistocerca; species Schistocerca americana. Next base: position 3,355,296 of record NW_025726093.1, read on the forward strand.
CGACTTAAGTACAAGAAGACTGACTCTTCTTACTGTCTATGTTTGAACCATTCCTGTGACACATAGTTATAGATTCCGATGCTTCACATCAGGTTTACTGTATCCCTCAGACCTTCATATTGACGATGAAACACAGAAGTTGCATCGGAATAAAATACAAACGGCACAATGCAGACTTAAGTACAAGAAGACTGACTCTTCCTACTGCCTATGTTTTGAACCATTCCTGTGACACTAGTTATAGATTCCGATGCTTCACTCCCAGTTTACTGTATCCCTTGGACCTTCTTATTGACGATGAAACACAGAAATTGCATCGGAATTAAAAACAAAACGCACAATGCCAACTTAAGTACAAGAAGACTGACTCTTCTTACTGACATTGCTTTTAACCATTCCTGTGACACTAGTTATAGATTCCGATGCTTCACTCCAGGTTTACTGTATCCCTTGGCCCTCCTTATTGAAGATGAAACACCGAAATTGCATCGGAATTAAATACAGAAGGCACATTGCCGACTTAAGTACAAGAAGACTGACACTTCTTACTGTCTATGCTTTGAACCATTCCTGTGACACTAGTTATAGATTCCGATGCTTCAATCCATGTTAACTGTATCCCTTGGACATTCTTATTGACGATGAAACACAGAAATTGCATCGGAATTAAATACAAAAAGCACAATGCCGACTTAAGATCAAGAAGACGGGCTCTTCTTACCGTCTATGTTTTGTACGTTTCCTGTGAGACCAGTTTTTGATTACGATGCTTCACTTCAGGTTTACTGTATCCATTGGGCCTTCTTATTGACGATGAAAAACAGAAATTGCATCGGAATTAAATACAAAGGGCACAATGCCGACAAAAGTATAAGAAGACTGACTCTTCTTACTGACTATGTTTTGAACCATTCATGTGACACTAGTTATAGATTCCAATGCTTCACTCCAGGTTTACTGTATCCTTTGGACCTTCTCATTGACGATTAAATACAGAAATTGCATCAGAATTAAATAGTAAAGGCACAATGCCGACTTAAGTACAAGACGACTTACTCTTCTTACTGACTATGATTTGAACCATTCCTTTGACATTAGTTATAGATTCCGATTCTTCACTTCAGGTTTACTGTATCCCTTGGACTTTCTTATTGACGATGATACACAAAAATTGCATTGGAATTAAATAGAAAAGGCACAATCCCGACATAAGTACAAGAAGACTGACACTTCCTACTGTCCATGTTTTGAACCATCCCTGTGACACTAGTTATAGATTCCCTTGCTTCACTTCAGGTTAACTGTATACCGCTTACCTTTTTATTGACGATGAAACACAGAAATTGCATCGGAATTAAATACAAAAAGCCCAATGCCGACTTAAGTACAAGAAGACTGACCCTTCCTACTGTCTATGTTTTGAACCATTCCTGTGACACTAGTTATAGATTCAGATGGTTCACTTCAGGTTTACTGTATCCCTTGGACCTTCTTTTTGACGATGAAACACAGAAGTTGCATCAGAATTAAATACAAAGGGCACAATCCCGACATAAGTACAAGAAGACTGACTCTTCCTACTGTCTATGTTTTGAACCATTCCTGTGACACTAGTTATAGATTGCGATGCTTCACTTCAGGTTTACTGTATCCCTCTTACCCTCTTATTGACGATAAAACACAGAAATTGCATCGGAATTAAATACAAAATGCACAATGCCGGCTTAAGTAAAAGAAAGCTGACTCTTCCTACTGTCTATGATTTGAACCATCCCTGTGACACTAGTTATAGACTCCGATGCATCACTCCAGGTTTACTGTATCCCTTGGACTTCTTATTGACGATAAAACACAGAAATTGCATCGGAATTAAATAGAAAGGGCACTATTCTGACTTAAGTACAAGATGACTGACTCATCTTACTGTCTTTGTTCTGAACCTTTCCTGTGACACTAGTTACAGAATGCCATGCTTCACTTCAGGGTTACTGTATCCCTTGGACCTTCTTATTGACGATGAAACACAGAAATTGCATCGGAATTAAATACAAAAGGCACAATACCGACTTAAGTACAAGAAGAATGACTCTTCTTACTGACTATGTTTTGAACCATTCCTGTGACACTAGTTATTGATTCCGATTCTTCACTCCCGGTTTACTGTATCCCTTGGACCTTCTTATTGACTATGAAACACAGAAATTGCATCGGAATTAAATACAAATGACACAATGCCGACATAAGTACAAGAAGACTGACCCTTCTTACTGACTATGTTTTGAACCATTCCTGTGACACTAGTTAGAGATTCCGATTCATCACTCCAGGTTTACTGTATCCCTTGGACCTACTTATTGACGATCAAACACAGAAATGGCATCGGAATTAAATACAAAAGGCACAATGCCGACTTAAGTACTAGAAAACTGACTCTTCTTACTGTCTATGTTTTGAACCATTCCTGTGACACTAGTTACAGACTCCGATGCTTCACTTCAGGTTTACTGTATCCCCCTTACCTTCTTATTGACGATCAAACACGGAAATTGCATCGGAATTAAATACAAAATGCACAATCTCGACTTAAGTACAAGAAGACTGACTCTTTCTATTGTCTACGTTTTGAACCATTCCTGTGACACTAGTTATAGATTCCGATGCTTCACTTCAGGTTTACTGTATCCCTTTGACCTTCTTATTGAAGATGAAAGACGTAAATTGCATCGGAATTAAATACAAAAGACACAATTCCGACTTTAGTGCAAGAACACTGACTCTTCATACTGACTATGTTTGAACCACTCCTGTGACAGTAGTTATAGATTCCGATGCTTAACTTCCGGTTTACTGTATCCCTCTGACCTTCTTATTGACGATGAGACACAGAAATTGCATCGGAATTAAATACAAAATTCACAATGCCGACATAAGTACACGAAGAATGACTCTTCTTTCTGACTATGTTTTGAACCTTTCCTGTGACACTAGTTATAGATTCCCATGCTTCACTTCAGGTTTACTGTATCCCTTGGACCTACTTATTGACGATGAAACACAGAAATTGCATCGGAATAAATAGGTAAAGCACAATGCCGACTTATGTACAAAAAGACTGACTCTTCCTACTGTCTATGTTCTGAACCATTCCTGTGACACTAGTTATAGATTCCGATGCTTCACTTCAGGTTTACTGTATCCTTTGGACCTTCTTGTTGACGATGAAACATTGAAATTGCATCGGAATTAAATACAAAAGGCACAATGCCGACTTAACTACAAGTAGACTGACTCTTCTTACTGACTATGTTTTGATTCATTCCTGTGACACTAGTTATAGATTCCGATGCTTCACTCCAGGTTTACTGTATTTCTTGAACCTCCTTATTGACGATCAAACACAGAAATTGCATCGGAATTAAATACAAAAAGCACACTGCCACCTTAAGTACAAGAAGACAGACTCTTCTTACTGTCTATGTTTTGAACCAATCCTGTGACACTAGTTATAGATTCCGATGCTTCACTCCAGGTTTACTGTATCCCTTGGACCTTCTTATTGACGATAAAACACAGAAATTGCGTCGGAATTAAATAGAAAAGGCATAATGCCGACTTAAGTACAAGAAGACTGACCCATCTTACTGACTATGTTTTGAACCATTCCTGTGACACAAGTTATAGATTCCGATGCTTCACTTCAGGTTTACTGTATCCCTCGGAACTTCTTATTGACGATGAAACACAGAAATTGCATCTGAATGAAATACAAAAGGCACTATTCTCTCTTAAGTACAAGATGACTGACTCTTCTTACTGTCTTTGTTTTGAACCATTCCTGTGACACTAGTTATACATTCCGATGTTTCACTCCAGGTTCACTGTATCCCTTGGACCTTCTTATTGACGATGAAACACAGAAATTGTATCGAAATAAAATACATATGGCACAATGCCGACTTAAGTACAAGAAGACTGACTAACCTTACTGACTATGATTTGAACCATTCCTGTGACAATAGTTACAGATTCAGATGCTTCACTTCAGGTTTACTGCATCCCTTGGACCTACATAATGACGATGAAACACAGAAATTGCATCGGAATTAAATAGAAAAGGCACAATGCCGACTTAGGTACAAGAAGACTGACTCTTCCTACTGTCTATGATTTGAACCATTCCTATGACACTAGTTATAGATTCCGATGCTTCGCTACAGGTTTACTGTATCCCTCTGACCTTCTTATTGACGATGAAACACAGAAATTGCATCGGAATTAAATACAAAAGACACAACGCCGAATTAAGAATAAGAAGACTGACTCTTCCTACTGTCTATGATTTGATCCATTCCTGTGACACTAGTTATAGATTCCGATGCTTCACTTCAGGTTAACTGTACCCTTGGACCTTCTTATTGACGATGAAACACAGAAATTGCATCGGATCTAAATAGAAAAAGCACAATGCCGACTTAAGTACAAGAAGACTGACTCTTCGCATTGTCTATGTTTTGAACCATTCCTGTGACACTAGTTATAGATTCCGATGCTTCGCTACAGGTTTACTGTATCCCCCTGACCTTCTTATTGACGATGAAACACAGAGATTGCATCGGATTTAAATAAAAAGGAACAATGCCAACTTAAGTACAACAAGACTGACCCTTCCTACTGTCTATGTTTGAACCATTCCTGTGACACTAATTATAGAATCCGATGCTTCACTTCAGGTTTACTGTATCCCTTGGACCCTCTTATTGACGATGGAAATCAGAAATTGCATCGGAATTAAATACAAAAGCACAATGCCAACTTAAGTACAAGAAAACTGACTGTTCTTACTGACTATGATTTGAACCATACCTGTGACACTAGTTATAGATTCCGGTGCTTCACTTCAGGTTTACAGTATCCCTTGGACCTTCTTATTGAAGATGAAAGACATAAATAGCACCGGAATTAATTACAAAATGCACTATTCCGACTTAAGTACAAGATGACTGACTCTTCTTACTGACTTTGTTTTGAACCATTCCTGTGACACTAGTTATAGATTCCGATGTTTCACTCCAGGTTTCCTGTATCCCTTGAACCTTCTTATTGACGATGAAAGAGAGAAATTGTATCGAAATGAAATACAAAAGGCACAATGCCGACTTAAGTACAAGAAGACTGACTCTTCTTACTGACTATGATTTGAACCATTCCTGTGACACTAGTTATAGATTCAGATGCTTCACTTCAGGTTTACTGTATCCCTTGGACCTACATATTGACGATGAAACACAGAAATTGCATCGGAGTTAAATACAAAAGTCACAATGCCGACTTAAGTACACGAAGACTGACTCTTCTTTCTGACTATGTTTTGAACCTTTCCTGTGACACTAGTTATAGATTCCCATGCTTCACTTCAGGTTTACTGCATCCCTTGGACCTTCTAATTGACGATGAAACACAGAAATTGCATCGGAATTAAATACAAAAGGGAGAATGCCGACTTAAGTTCAAGAAGACAAACTCTTCTTACTGTCTATGTTTGAAAGATTCCTGTGGCACTAGTTATAGTTTCCGATGCTTCCCTTCAGGTTTACTGTATCCCTCTGACCTTCTTATTGACGATGAAACACAGAAATTGCATCGGAATTAAATACAAAAGACACAATCCCGAAATAAGTATAAGAAGACTGACTCTTCCTACTGTCTATGATTTGAACCATTCCTGTGACACTAGTTATAGATTCCGATGCTTCACTCCAGGTTTACTGTATCCCTTGGACCTTCTAATTGACGATGAAACACAGAAATTGCATCGGAATAATAGAAAAAGCACAATGCCGACTTAAGTACAAGAAGACTGACTCTTCCTACTGTCTATGTTTTGAACCATTCCTGTGACACTAGTTATATATGCCGATGCTTCACTACAGGTTTACTGTATCCCTCCGACCTTCTTATTGACGATGAAACACAGAGATATCATCATAAAAAGGCACAATGCCGACTTAAGTACAACAAGACTGACCCTTCCTACTGTCTATGTTTGAACCATTCCTGTGACACTAATTATAGATTGCGATGCTTCACTTCAGGTTTACTGTATCCCTTGGACCTTCTTACTGACGATAAAACACAGAAATTGCATCGGAATTAAATAGAAAAGGCAAATGCCGACTTAAGTACAAGAAGACTGACCCTTCTTACTGACTATGTTTTGAACCATTCCTGTGACACTAGTTATAGATTCCGATGCTTCACTTCAGGTTTACTGTATCCCTTGGACCTTCTTGTTGACGATGAAACATTGAAATTGCATCGGAATTAAATACAAAATGCACGATACCGACTTAAGTACCAGAGGACTGACTCTTCTTACTGACTATGCTTTGATTAATTCCTGTGACACTAGTTATAGATTCGAATGCTTCACTCCAGGTTTACTGTATCCATTGGACCTACCTATTGACGATGAAACACAGAAATTGCAACGAAATTAAGTACAAAAGGCACAATGCTGACTTAAGTACAAGAAGACTGACTCTTCTAAACTGACTATTTTTTGAACCATTCTTGTGACACTAGTTAAGGATTCCGATGCTTCACTCCCTGTTTACTGTATCCCTTGGACTTTCTTATTGACTATGAAACACAGAAATTGCATCGGAATTAAATACAAATGACACAATGCCGACTTAAGTACAAGAAGACTGACTCTTCTTACTGACTATGTTTTGAACCATTCCTGTGACACTAGTTATAGATTCCGATGCTTCACTTCAGGTTTACTGTATCCCTTGGACTTTCTAATTGACGATGAAGCACAGAAATTGTATCGGAATTAAATAGAAAAGGCACAATGCCGACTTAAGTACAAGAAGACAGACTCTTCCTACTGCCTACGTTTTGAACCATCCCTGTGACACTAGTTATAGATTCCGATGCTTCACTCCAGGTTTACTGTATCCCTCTGACCTTCTTATTGACGATGAAACACAGAAATTGCATCGCAATTAATTAAAAAGGCACAATGCCGCCTTAAGTACAACAAGACTGACTCTTCCTACTGACTATGTTGTGAACCATTCCTGTGACACTAGTTATAGATTCCGATGCTTCACTTCAAGTTTACTGTATCCCTTGGACCTTCGTATTGACGATGAAACACAGAAATTGCATCGGAATTAAATACAAAAGACACAATGCCGACTTAAGTCCAAGAAGACTGACTGTTCTTACTGACTATGTTTTGAACCATTCCTGTGACACTAGTTATAGATTCGGGTGCTTCACTTCAGGTTTACTGTATCCCTTGGACCTCCTTATTGACGATGAAACACAGAAATTGTATTGGAATTAAATACAAATGGCACAATGTCGACTTAAGTACAAGAATACTGACTCTTCTTACTGACTATGTTTTGAACCATTATTGTGACACTAGTTATAGATTTCGTTGCTTCGCTTCAGATATACTGTATCCCTCTGACGTTCTTATTGACGATGAAACACAGAAAATGCGTCGGAATTAAATACAAAGGTACAATGCCGAATTAAGTACAAGAAGACTGACTCCTCTTACTGTCTATGTCTTGAACCAATCCTGTAACAGTAGTAATAGATTCCGATGCTTCACTATAGGTTTACTGCATCCCTTGGACGTTCTTATTGACGATGAAACACAGAAATTGCATCGGAATTAAATACAAAAGGCACAATGCCGAATTAAGTAAAAGAAGACTGACTCTTCCTACTGTCTACGTTTTGAACCATTCCAGTGACACAAGTAATAGATTCCGATGCTTCACTCCAGGTTTACTGTATCTCTTGAACCTTCTTATTGACGATGAAACACAGAAATTGCATCGGATTTAAATAGAAAGAGCACAATGATGACTTAAGTACAAGAAGACTGACCCTTCCTACTGTCTATGCTTTGAACCATTCCTGTGACACTAGTTATAGATTCCGATGCTTCACTTCAGGTTTACTGTATCCCTTGGACCTTCTTGTTGACGATTAAACATTGAAATTGCATCGCAGTTAAATACAAAAGGCAAATTGCCGACTTAAGTACAAGAGGACTGACTCTTCTTACTGACTATGTTTTGATTCATTCCTGTGACATTAGTTATAGATTCCAATGCTTCACTCCAGGTTTACTGTATCCATTGGACCGTCCTATTGACGATGAAACACAGAAATTGCAACGAAATTAAGTACAAAAGGCACAATACCGACTTAAGTACAAGAAGGCTGACTCTTCTTACTGACTATGTTTTGAACCATTCCTGTGACACTAGTTATAGATTCCAATGCTTCACTCCCGGTTTACTGTATCCCTTGGACTTTCTTATTGACTATGAAACAGAGAAATTGCGTTGGAATTAAATACAAATGACACAATGCCGACTTAAGTACAAGAAGACTGACCCTTCTTACTGACTATGTTTTGAACCATTCCTGTGACACTAGTTATAGATTCCGATGCTTCACTCATGGTTCACTGTATCCCTTGGACCTCCATATTGACGATCAAACACAGAAATTGCATCGGAATTAAATACAAAAGGCACAATGCCGACATAAGTACAAGAAGACTGACTTTTCTTACTGTCTATGTTTTGAACCATTCCTGTGACACTAGTTATAGATTCCGATGCTTCACTCCAGGTTTACTGTATCCCTTGGACCTTCTTACTGACGATAAAACACAGAAATTGCATCGGAATTAAATAGAAAAGGCAAAATACCGACTTAAGTACAAGAAGATTGACCCTACTTACTGACTATGTTTTGAACTATACCTGTGACACTAGTTATAGATGCCGATGCTTCACTTCAGGTTTACTGTATCCCTTGGTCATTCTTATTGACGATGAAGCACAGAAATTGAATCGGAATTAAATATAAAAGGCACAATGCCGACTTAAGTACAAGAAGACTGACTCTTCCTACTGTCTATGTTTTGAACCATCCCTGTGACACTAGTTATAGATTCCGATGCTTCACTCCAGGTTTACTGTATCCCTCTGACCTTCTTATTGACGATGAAACACAGAAATTGCATCGGAATTAATTGAAAAGGCACAATGCCGGCTTAAGTGCAACAAAAATGACTCTTCCTACTGTCTATGTTGTGAACCATTCCTGTGACACTAGTTATAGATTCCAGTGCTTCACTTGAGGTTTACTGTATCCCTCTGACCTTCTTGTTGACGATGAAACACAGAAATTGCAACGGAATTAAATACAAAATGCACAATGCCGACTTAAGTACAAGAATACTGACTCTTATAACTGTCTATGTTTTGAACCATCCCTGTGACACTTGTTATAGACTCCGATGCTTCACTCCAGGTTTACTGTGTCCCTTGGACCTTCTCAGTGACGATGAAACACAGAAATTGCATAGGAATTAAATACAAAAGGCACAATGCCGACTTTAGTACAAGAAGACTGACTCTTCTAACTGACTATGTTTTGAACCATTCCTGTGACACTAGTTACAGATTCCGATGCTTCACTCCAGGTTTACTGTCTCCCACTTACCTTCTTATTGACGATGGAAATACAGAAATTGCATCGGATCTAAATACAAAAGTCACAATGCCGACTAAAGTACAAGAAGGCTGACTCTTCTTTCTATCTATGATTTGAACCTTTCCTGTGACACTAGTTATAGATTCCCATGCTTCACTTCAGGTTTACTGGATCCCATAGACCTTCTTATTGACGACGAAACACAGAAATTGCATCGGAATTATATACAAAAGGCACAATGCAGACTTAAGTACAAGAAGACTGACTCTTCCTACTGTCTATGTTTTGAACCATTCCTGTGACACTACTTATAGAGTCCGATGCTTCACATTAGGTTTACTGTATCCCTCTGACCTTCTTATTGACGATGAAACACAGAAACTGCATCGGAATTAAATACAAAAGGCACAATGCCGACATAAGTACAAGAAGACTGACTCTTCTTACTGTCTATGTTTTGAACCATTCCTGTGACACTAGTTATAGATTCCGATGCTTCACTTCAGGTTTACTCTATCCCTTGGACCTTCTTGTTGACGATGAAACATTGAAATTGCATCGCAGTTAAATACAAAAGGCACAATGCCGACTTAAGTACAAGAGGACTGACTCTTCTTCCTGACTATGTTTTGATTCATTCCTGTGACACTAGTTATAGATTCCAATGCTTCATTCCAGGTTTACTGTATCCATTGGACCTTCCTATTGACGATGAAACACAGAAATTGCAACGAAATTAAGTACAAAAGGCACAATACCGACTTAAGTACAAGAAGACTGACTCTTCTTACTGACTATGTTTTGAACCATTCCTGTGACACTAGTTATAGATTCCGATGCTTCACTCCCGGTTTGCTGTATCCCTTGGACTTTCTTATTGACTATGAAACACAGAAATTGCATTGGAATTAAATACAAATGACACAATGCCGACTTAAGTACAAGAAGACTGACTCTTCTTACTGATTATGATTTGAACCATTCCTGTGACACTAGTTATAGATTCCGATGCTTCACTCCTGGTTCACTGTATCCCTTGGACCTCCATATTGACGATCAACACAGAAATTGCATCGGAATTAAATACAAAAGGCACAATGCCGACATAAGTACAAGAAGACTGACTCTTCTTACTGTCTATGTTTTGAACCATTCCTGTGACACTAGTTATAGATTCCGATGCTTCACTCCAGGTTTACTGTATCCCTTATACCTTCTTACTTACGATAAAACACAGAAATTGCATCGGAATTAAATGGAAAAGGCAAAATGCCGACTTAAGTACAAGAAGACTGACCCTTCTTACTGACTATGTTTTGAACCATACCTGTGACACTAGTTATGGATTCCGATGCTTCCCTTCAGGTTTACTGTATCCCTTGGACTTTCTTAATGACGATGAAGCACAGAAATTGAATCGGAATTGAATATAAAAGGCACAATGCCGACTTAAGTACAAGAAGACTGACTCTTCCTACTGTCTATGTTTTGAACCATCCCTGTGCCACTAGTTATAGATTCCGATGCTTGACTCCAGGTTTACTGTATCCCTCTGACCTTCTTATTGACGATGAAACACAGATATTGCATCGGAATTAACTAAAAAGGCACAATGCCGGCTTAAGTACAACAAAAATGACTCTTCCTACTGTCAATGTTGTGAACCATTCCTGTGACACTAGTTATAGATTCCGATGCTTCACTCCAGGTTTACTGTATCCCTTGGACCTTCTTATTGACGATGAAACACAGAAATTGCATCGGAATTACATACAAAAGGCACAATGCCGACTTAAGTACAAGAAGTTTGACTCTTCTTACTGACTATGTTTGAAGCATTCCTGTGACACTAGTTATAGATTCCGATGCTTCACTTGAGGTTTACTGTATCCCTCTGACCTTCTTGTTGACGATGAAACACAGAAATTGCAACGGAATTAAATACAAAATGCACAATGCCGACTTAAGTACAAGAATACTGACTCTTCTTACTGTCTATGTTTTGAACCATCCCTGTGACACTTGTTATAGACTCCGATGCTTCACTCCAGGTTTACTGTGTCCCTTGGACCTTCTCATTGACGATGAAACACAGAAATTGCATAGGAATTAAATACAAAAGGCACAATGCCGACTTAAGTACACGAAGACTTACTCTTCCTTCTGACTATGTTTTGAACCTTTCCTGTGACACTAGTCACAGATTCCCATGCTTCACTTCAGGTTTACTGTATCCCTTGGACGTTCTTATTGACGATGAAACACAGAAATTGCATCGGAATTAAATACAAAAGGCACAATGCCGAATTAAGTAAAAGAAGACTGACTCTTCCTACTGTCTACGTTTTGAACCATTCCAGTGACACAAGTTATAGATTCCGATGCTTCACTCCAGGTTTACTGTATCCCTTGAACCTTCTTATTGACGATGAAACACAGAAATTGCATCGGAATTAAATAGAAAAAGCACAATGATGACTTAAGTACAAGAAGACTGACCCTTCCTACTGTCTATGCTTTGAACCATTCCTGTGACACTAGTTATAGATTCCGATGCTTCACTTCAGGTTTACTGTATCCCTTGGACCTTCTTGTTGACGATGAAACATTAAAATTGCATCGCAGTTAAATACAAAAGGCACATTGCCGACTTAAGTACAAGAGGACTGACTCTTCTTACTGACTATGTTTTGATTCATTCCTGTGACATTAGTTATAGATTCCAATGCTTCACTCCAGGTTTACTGTATCCATTGGACCTTCCTATTGACGATGAAACACAGAAATTGCAACGAAATTAAGTACAAAAGGCAAAATACCGACTTAAGTACAAGAAGGCTGACTCTTCTTACTGACTACGTTTTGAACCATTCCTGTGACACTAGTTATAGATTCCGATGCTTCACTCCCGGTTTACTGTATCCCTTGGACTTTCTTATTGACTATGAAACACAGAAATTGCGTTGGAATTAAATACAAATGACACAATGCCGACTTAAGTACAAGAAGACTGACTCTTCTTACTGACTATGTTTTGAACCATTCCTGTGACACTAGTTATAGATTCCGATGCTTCACTCCTGGTTCACTGTATCCCTTGGACCTCCATATTGACGATCAAACACAGAAATTGCATCGGAATTAAATACAAAAGGCACAATGCCGACATAAGTACAAGAAGACTGACTTTTCTTACTGTCTATGTTTTGAACCATTCCTGTGACACTAGTTATAGATTCCGATGCTTCACTCCAGGTTTACTGCATCCCTTGGACCTTCTTACTGACGATAAAACACAGAAATTGCATCGGAATTAAATAGAAAAGGCAAAATGACGACTTAAGTACAAGAAGACTGACCCTACTTACTGACTATGTTTTGAACTATACCTGTGACACTAGTTATAGATGCCGATGCTTCACTTCAGGTTTACTGTATCCCTTGGACTTTCTTATTGACGATGAAGCACAGATATTGAATCGGAATTAAATATAAAAGGCACAATGCCGACTTAAGTACAAGAAGACTGACTCTTCCTACTGTCTATGTTTTGAACCATCCCTGTGACTATAGTTATAGATTCCGATGCTTCACTCCAGCTTTACTGTATCCCTCTGACCTTCTTATTGACGATGAAACACAGAAATTGCATCGGAATTAATTGAAAAGGCACAATGCCGGCTTAAGTGCAACAAAAATGACACTTAACACTGTCTATGTTGTGAACCATTCCTGTGACACTAGTTATAGATTCCAGTGCTTCACTTGAGGTTTACGGTATCCCTCTGACCTTCTTGTTGACGATGAAACACAGAAATTGCAACGGAATTAAATACAAAATGCACAATGCCGACTTAAGTACAAGAATACTGACTCTTATTACTGTCTATGTTTTGAACCATCCCTGTGACACTTGTTATAGACTCCGATGCTTCACTCCAGGTTTACTGTGTCCCTTGGACCTTCTCAGTGACGATGAAACACAGAAATTGCATAGGAATTAAATACAAAAGGCACAATGCCGACTTTAGTACAAGAAGACTGACTCTTCTAACTGACTATGTTTTGAACCATTCCTGTGACATTAGTTACAGATTCCGATGCATCACTCCAGGTTTACTGTCTCCCACTTACCTTCTTATTGACGATGGAAATACAGAAATTGCATCGGATCTAAATACAAAAGTCACAATGCCGACTAAAGTACAAGAAGACTGACTCTTCTTTCTATCTATGATTTGAACCTTTCCTGTGACACTAGTTATAGATTCCCATGCTTCACTCCAGGTTTACTGTATCCCTTGGACCTTCTTATTGACGATGAAGCACAGAAATTGAATCGGAATTAAATACAAAAGGCACAATGCCGATTTAAGTACAAGAAGACTGACTCTTCCTACTGTCTATGTTTTGAACCATTCCTGTGACACTAGTTATAGATTCCGATGCTTCACTCCCGGTTTGCTGTATCCCTTGGACTTTCTTATTGACTATGAAACACAGAAATTGAATTGGAATTAAATATAAATGACACAATGCCGACTTAAGTACAAGAAGACTGACTCTTCTTACTGATTATGTTTTGAACCATTCCTGTGACACTAGTTATAGAAACCGATGCTTCACTCCTGGTTCACTGTATCCCTTGGACCTCCATATTGACGATCAAACACAGAAATTGCATCGGAATTAAATACAAAAGGCACAATGCCGACATAAGACAAGAAGACTGACTCTTCTTACTGTCTATGTTTTGAATCATTCCTGTGACACTAATTATAGATTCCGATGCTTCACTCCAGGTTTACTGTATCCCTTGGACCTTCTTATTGACGATGAAACACAGAAACTGCATCGGAATTAAATAGAAAAAGCACAATGATGACTTAAGTACAAGAAGACTGACCCTTCCTACTGTCTATGCTTTGAACCATTCCTGTGACAGTAGTTATAGATTCCGATGCTTCACTTCAGATTTACTCTATCCCTTGGACCTTCTTGTTGACGATGAAACATTGAAATTGCATCGCAGTTAAATACAAAAGGCACAATGCCGACTTAAGTACAAGAGGACTGACTCTTCTTACTGACTATGTTTTGATTCATTCCTGTGAGACTAGTTATAGATTCCAATGCTTCATTCCAGGTTTACTGTATCCATTGGACCTTCCTATTGACGATGAAACACAGAAATTGCAACGAAATTAAGTACAAAAGGCACAATACCGACTTAAGTACAATAAGACTGACTCTTCTTACTGACTATGTTTTGAACCATTCCTGTGACACTAGTTATAGATTCCGATGCTTCACTCCCGGTTTGCTGTATCCCTTGGACTTTCTTATTGACTATGAAACACAGAAATTGCATTGGAATTAAATACAAATGACACAATGCCGACTTAAGTACAAGAAGACTGACTCTTCTTACTGATTATGTTTTGAAACATTCCTGTGACACTAGTTATAGATTCCGATGCTTCACTCCTGGTTCACTGTATCTCTTGGACCTCCATATTGACGATCAACACAGAAATTGCATCGGAATGAAATACAAAAGGCACAATGCCGACATAAGTACAAGAAGACTGACTCTTCTTACTGTCTATGTTTTGAACCATTCCTGTGACACTATTTATAGATTCCGATGCTTCACATTAGGTTCACTGTATCCCTCTGATCTTCTTATTGACGATGAAACACAGAAACTGCATCGGAATTAAATACAAAAGGCACAATGCCGACATAAGTACAAGAAGACTGACTCTTCTTACTGTCTATGTCTTGAACCAATCCTGTAACAGTAGTAGTAGATTCCGATGATTCACTCTAGGTTTACTGTATCCCTTTGACCTTCTTATTGACGATGAAACACAGAAATTGCATTGGAATTAAATAAAAAAGGCACAATGCCGACTTAAGCACAAGAAGACTGAACCTACTTACTGTCTATGTTTTGAACCATTCCTGTGACACTAGTTACAGATTCCGATGCTTCTCTTCAGGTTTACTGTATCCCTTGGACTTTCTTATTGACGATGAAGCACAGAAATTGCATCGGAATTAAATAGAAAAGGCAAAATGCCGACTTAAGTACAAGAAGTTTGACTCTTCTTACTGACTATGTTTTGAACCATTCCTGTGACACTAGTTATAGATTCCGATGCCTCACTTGAGGTTTACTGTATCCCTCTAACCTTCTTGTTGACGATGAAACATAGAAATTGCAACGGAATTAAATACAAAAGGCACAATGCCGACATAAGTACAAGAATACTGACTCTTCTTACTGTCTATGTTTTGAACCATCCCTGTGACACTTGTTATAGACTCCGATACTTCACTCCAGGTTTACTGTATCCCTTGGACCTTCTCATTGACGATGAAACACAGAAATTGCATAGGAATTGAATACAAAAGGCACAATGCCGACTTTAGTACAAGAAGACTGACTTTTCTAACTGACTATGTTTTGAACCATTCCTGTGACACTAGTTACAGATTCCGATGCTTCGCTTCAGATTTACTGCAACCCTCTGACGCTCTTATTGACGATGAAACACAGAAATTGCGTCGGAATTAAATACAAAAGGCACAATGCCGAATGAAGTACAAGATGACTGACTCTTCTTACTGTCTATGTCTTGAACCAATCCTGTAACAGTACTAATAGATTCCGATGATTTACTCTAGGTGTACTGTATCCCTTGGACCTTCGTATTGACGATGAAACACAGAAATTGCATTGGAATTAAATACAAAAGGCACTATGCCGACTTAAGCACAAGAAGACTGACTCATCTTACTGTCTATGTGTTGAACGATTCCTGTGACACTAGTTACAGACTCCGATGCTTCACTACAGGTTTACTGTATCCCTCTGACCTTCTTATTGACGATGGGACACAGAAATTGCATCTGATTTAAACACAAAAGTCACAATGCCGACTAAAGTACAGGAAGACTGACTCTTCTTTCTGACTATGTTTTGAACCTTTCCTGTGACACTAGTTATAGATTCCCATGCTTCACTTCAGGTTTACTGGATCCCTTGGACCTTCTTTTTGACGATGAAACACAGAAATTGCATCGGAATTATATACAAAAGGCACAATGCCGACTTAAGTACAAGAAGACTGACTCTTCTTACTGATTATGATCTGAACCATTCCTGTGACACTAGTTATAGATTCCGATGCTTCACTCCTGGTTCACTGTATCCCTTGGACCTCCATATTGACGATCAACACAGAAATTGCATCGGAATTAAATACAAAAGGCACAATGCCGACATAAGTACAAGAAGACTGACTCTTCTTACTGTCTATGTTTTGAACCATTCCTGTGACACTAGTTATAGATTCCGATGCTTCACTCCAGGTTTACTGTATCCCTTGGACCTTCTTACTTACGATAAAACACAGAAATTGCATCGGAATTAAATGGAAAAGGCAAAATGCCGACTTAAGTACAAGAAGACTGACCCTTCTTACTGACTATGTTTTGAACCATACCTGTGACACTAGTTATGGATTCCGATGCTTCCCCTCAGGTTTACTGTATCCCTTGGACTTTCTTAATGACGATGAAGCACAGAAATTGAATCGGAATTGAATATAAAAGGCACAATGCCGACTTAAGTACAAGAAGACTGACTCTTCCTACTGTCTATGTTTTGAACCATCCCTGTGCCACTAGTTATAGATTCCGATGCTTGACTCCAGGTTTACTGTATCCCTCTGACCTTCTTATTGACGATGAAACACAGATATTGCATCGGAATTAACTAAAAAGGCACAATGCCGGCTTAAGTACAACAAAAATGACTCTTCCTACTGTCAATGTTGTGAACCATTCCTGTGACACTAGTTATAGATTCCGATGCTTCACTCCAGGTTTACTGTATCCCTTGGACCTTCTTATTGACGATGAAACACAGAAATTGCATCGGAATTACATACAAAAGGCACAATGCCGACTTAAGTACAAGAAGTTTGACTCTTCTTACTGACTATGTTTGAAGCATTCCTGTGACACTAGTTATAGATTCCGATGCTTCACTTGAGGTTTACTGTATCCCTCTGACCTTCTTGTTGACGATGAAACACAGAAATTGCAACGGAATTAAATACAAAATGCACAATGCCGACTTAAGTACAAGAATACTGACTCTTCTTACTGTCTATGTTTTGAACCATCCCTGTGACACTTGTTATAGACTCCGATGTTTCACTCCAGGTTTACTGTGTCCCTTGGACCTTCTCATTGACGATGAAACACAGAAATTGCATAGGAATTAAATACAAAAGGCACAATGCCGACTTAAGTACACGAAGACTTACTCTTCCTTCTGACTATGTTTTGAACCTTTCCTGTGACACTAGTCACAGATTCCCATGCTTCACTTCAGGTTTACTGTATCCCTTGGACGTTCTTATTGACGATGAAACACAGAAATTGCATCGGAATTAAATACAAAAGGCACAATGCCGAATTAAGTAAAAGAAGACTGACTCTTCCTACTGTCTACGTTTTGAACCATTCCAGTGACACAAGTTATAGATTCCGATGCTTCACTCCAGGTTTACTGTATCCCTTGAACCTTCTTATTGACGATGAAACACAGAAATTGCATCGGAATTAAATAGAAAAAGCACAATGATGACTTAAGTACAAGAAGACTGACCCTTCCTACTGTCTGTGCTTTGAACCATTCCTGTGACACTAGTTATAGATTCCGATGCTTCACTTCAGGTTTACTGTATCCCTTGGACCTTCTTGTTGACGATGAAACATTAAAATTGCATCGCAGTTAAATACAAAAGGCACATTGCCGACTTAAGTACAAGAGGACTGACTCTTCTTACTGACTATGTTTTGATTCATTCCTGTGACATTAGTTATAGATTCCAATGCTTCACTCCAGGTTTACTGTATCCATTGGACCTTCCTATTGACGATGAAACACAGAAATTTCAACGAAATTAAGTACAAAAGGCACAATACCGACTTAAGTACAAGAAGGCTGACTCTTCTTACTGACTACGTTTTGAACCATTCCTGTGACACTAGTTATAGATTCCGATACTTCACTCCCGGTTTACTGTATCCCTTGGACTTTCTTATTGACTATGAAACACAGAAATTGCGTTGGAATTAAATACAAATGACACAATGCCGACTTAAGTACAAGAAGACTGACTCTTCTTACTGACTATGTTTTGAACCATTCCTGTGACACTAGTTATAGATTCCGATGCTTCACTCCTGGTTCACTGTATCCCTTGGACCTCCATATTGACGATCAAACACAGAAATTGCATCGGAATTAAATACAAAAGGCACAATGCCGACATAAGTACAAGAAGACTGACTTTTCTTACTGTCTATGTTTTGAACCATTCCTGTGACACTAGTTATAGATTCCGATGCTTCACTCCAGGTTTACTGTATCCCTTGGACCTTCTTACTGACGATAAAACACAGAAATTGCATCGGAATTAAATAGAAAAGGCAAAATGACGACTTAAGTACAAGAAGACTGACCCTACTTACTGACTATGTTTTGAACTATACCTGTGACACTAGTTGTAGATGCCGATGCTTCACTTCAGGTTTACTGTATCCCTTGGACTTTCTTATTGACGATGAAGCACAGATATTGAATCGGAATTAAATATAAAAGGCACAATGCCGACTTAAGTACAAGAAGACTGACTCTTCCTACTGTCTATGTTTTGAACCATCCCTGTGACTATAGTTATAGATTCCGATGCTTCACTCCAGCTTTACTGTATCCCTCTGACCTTCTTATTGACGATGAAACACAGAAATTGCATCGGAATTAATTGAAAAGGCACAATGCCGGCTTAAGTGCAACAAAAATGACTCTTCCTACTGTCTATGTTGTGAACCATTCCTGTGACACTAGTTATAGATTCCAGTGCTTCACTTGAGGTTTACGGTATCCCTCTGACCTTCTTGTTGACGATGAAACACAGAAATTGCAACGGAATTAAATACAAAATGCACAATGCCGACTTAAGTACAAGAATACTGACTCTTATTACTGTCTATGTTTTGAACCATCCCTGTGACACTTGTTATAGACTCCGATGCTTCACTCCAGGTTTACTGTGTCCCTTGGACCTTCTCAGTGACGATGAAACACAGAAATTGCATAGGAATTAAATACAAAAGGCACAATGCCGACTTTAGTACAAGAAGACTGACTCTTCTAACTGACTATGTTTTGAACCATTCCTGTGACATTAGTTACAGATTTCGATGCTTCACTCCAGGTTTACTGTCTCCCACTTACCTTCTTATTGACGATGGAAATACAGAAATTGCATCGGATCTAAATACAAAAGTCACAATGCCGACTAAAGTACAAGAAGACTGACTCTTCTTTCTATCTATGATTTGAACCTTTCCTGTGACACTAGTTATAGATTCCCATGCTTCACTCCAGGTTTACTGTATCCCTTGGACCTTCTTATTGACGATGAAGCACAGAAATTGAATCGGAATTAAATACAAAAGGCACAATGCCGATTTAAGTACAAGAAGACTGACTCTTCCTACTGTCTATGTTTTGAACCATTCCTGTGACACTAGTTATAGATTCCGATGCTTCACTCCCGGTTTGCTGTATCCCTTGGACTTTCTTATTGACTATGAAACACAGAAATTGCATTGGAATTAAATATAAATGACACAATGCCGACATAAGTACAAGAAGACTGACTCTTCTTACTGATTATGTTTTGAACCATTCCTGTGACACTAGTTATAGATTCCGATGCTTCACTCCTGGTTCACTGTATCCCTTGGACCTCCATATTGACGATCAAACACAGAAATTGCATCGGAATTAAATACAAAAGGCACAATGCCGACATAAGACAAGAAGACTGACTCTTCTTACTGTCTATGTTTTGAATCATTCCTGTGACACTAATTATAGATTCCGATGCTTCACTCCAGGTTTACTGTATCCCTTGGACCTTCTTATTGACGATGAAACACAGAAACTGCATCGGAATTAAATAGAAAAAGCACAATGATGACTTAAGTACAAGAAGACTGACCCTTCCTACTGTCTATGTTTTGAACCATTCCTGTGACAGTAGTTATAGATTCCGATGCTTCACTTCAGATTTACTCTATCCCTTGGACCTTCTTGTTGACGATGAAACATTGAAATTGCATCGCAGTTAAATACAAAAGGCACAATGCCGACTTAAGTACAAGAGGACTGACTCTTCTTACTGACTATGTTTTGATTCATTCCTGTGAGACTAGTTATAGATTCCAATGCTTCATTCCAGGTTTACTGTATCCATTGGACCTTCCTATTGACGATGAAACACAGAAATTGCAACGAAATTAAGTACAAAAGGCACAATACCGACTTAAGTACAAGAAGACTGACTCTTCTTACTGACTATGTTTTGAACCATTCCTGTGACACTAGTTATAGATTCCGATGCTTCACTCCCGGTTTGCTGTATCCCTTGGACTTTGTTATTGACTATGAAACACAGAAATTGCATTGGAATTAAATACAAATGACACAATGCCGACTTAAGTACAAGAAGACTGACTCTTCTTACTGATTATGTTTTGAACCATTCCTGTGACACTAGTTATAGATTCCGATGCTTCACTCCTGGTTCACTGTATCTCTTGGACCTCCATATTGACGATCAACACAGAAATTGCATCGGAATGAAATACAAAAGGCACAATGCCGACATAAGTACAAGAAGACTGACTCTTCTTACTGTCTATGTTTTGAACCATTCCTGTGACACTATTTATAGATTCCGATGCTTCACATTAGGTTTACTGTATCCCTCTGATCTTCTTATTGACGATGAAACACAGAAACTGCATCGGAACTAAATACAAAAGGCACAATGCCGACATAAGTACAAGAAGACTGACTCTTCTTACTGTCTATGTCTTGAACCAATCCTGTAACAGTAGTAGTAGATTCCGATGATTCACTCTAGGTTTACTGTATCCCTTTGACCTTCTTATTGGCGATGAAACACAGAAATTGCATTGGAATTAAATAAAAAAGGCACAATGCCGACTTAAGCACAAGAAGACTGAACCTACTTACTGTCTATGTTTTGAACCATTCCTGTGACACTAGTTACAGATTCCGATGCTTCACTTCAGGTTTACTGTATCCCTTGGACTTTCTTATTGACGATGAAGCACAGAAATTGCATCGGAATTAAATAGAAAAGGCAAAATGCCGACTTAAGTACAAGAAGTTTGACTCTTCTTACTGACTATGTTTTGAACCATTCCTGTGACACTAGTTATAGATTCCGATGCCTCACTTGAGGTTTACTGTATCCCTCTAACCTTCTTGTTGACGATGAAACATAGAAATTGCAACGGAATTAAATACAAAAGGCACAATGCTTACATAAGTACAAGAATACTGACTCTTCTTACTGTCTATGTTTTGAACCATCCCTGTGACACTTGTTATAGACTCCGATGCTTCACTCCAGGTTTACTGTATCCCTTGGACCTTCTCATTGACGATGAAACACAGAAATTGCATAGGAATTGAATACAAAAGGCACAATGCCGACTTTAGTACAAGAAGACTGACTTTTCTAACTGACTATGTTTTGAACCATTCCTGTGACACTAGTTACAGATTCCGATGCTTCGCTTCAGATTTACTGCATCCCTCTGACGCTCTTATTGACGATGAAACACAGAAATTGCGTCGGAATTAAATACAAAAGGCACAATGCCGAATGAAGTACAAGAAGACTGACTCTTCTTACTGTCTATGTCTTGAACCAATCCTGTAACGGTACTAATAGATTCCGATGATTCACTCTAGGTTTACTGTATCCCTTGGACCTTCGTATTGACGATGAAACACAGAAATTGCATTGGAATTAAATACAAAAGGCACTATGCCGACTTAAGCACAAGAAGACTGACTCATCTTACTGTCTATGTGTTGAACGATTCCTGTGACACTAGTTACAGACTCCGATGCTTCACTACAGGTTTACTGTATCCCTCTGACCTTCTTATTGACGATGGGACACAGAAATTGCATCTGATTTAAACACAAAAGTCCCAATGCCGACTAAAGTACAGGAAGACTGACTCTTCTTTCTGACTATGTTTTGAACCTTTCCTGTGACACTAGTTATAGATTCCCATGCTTCACTTCAGGTTTACTGGATCCCTTGGACCTTCTTATTGACGATGAAACACAGAAATTGCATCGGAATTATATACAAAAGGCACAATGCCGACTTAAGTACAAGAAGACTGACTCTTCCTACTGTCTATGTTTTGAACCATTCCTGTGACACTAGTTATAGATTCCGATGCTTCACATTAGGTTTACTGTATCCCTCTGACCTTCTTATTGACGATGAAACACAGATATTGCATCGGAATTTAATACAAAAGTCGCAATGCCGACTTAAGTACAAGAAGTCTGACTCTTCGTTCTGACTATGTTTTGAACCTTTCCTATGACACTAGTTATAGATTCCCATGCTTCACTTCAGGTTTACTGTATCCCTTGGACCTTCTTATTGACGATGAAACACAGAAATTGCATCGGAATTAAATACAAAAGGCACAATGCCGACTTAGGTTCAAGAAGACTGACTCTTCTTACTGTCTATGTTTAAACCATTCCTGTGACACCAGTTATAGATTTCGATGATTCCGTTCAGGTTCACTGTATCCCTTGGACCTTCTTGTTGACGAAGAAACATTGAAATTGCATCGGAATTAAATACAATAGACACATTGCCGACTTAAGTACAATAAGACTGACTCCTCTTACTGACTATGTTTTGATTCGTTCATGTGACACTAGTTATAGATTCCGATGCTTCACTCCAGGTTTACTGTATCCCTTGGAGCTTCTTATTGACGATGAAACACAGAAATTGCATCGGAATTAAATACAAAAGGCACAATGCCGAATTAAGTACAAGAAGACTGACTCTTCTTACTGACCATGATTTGAACCATTCCTGTGATACTAGTTATAGATTCCGATGCTTCACTCCCGGTTTACTGTATCCCTTGGACCGTCTTATTGGCGATTAAACACAGAAATTGCGTCGGAATTAAATACAAAAGACACAATGCCAACTTAAGTACAAGAAGATTGACTCTCCTTACCGACTATGTTTTGAAAAATTGATGTGACACTAGTTATAGATTCCGATGCTTCACTTAAGGTTTACTGTATCCCTTGGACCTCTTTATTGTCGATGAAACACAGAAATTGCATCGGAATTAAATACAAAAGGCACAATGCCGACTTAAGTACAAGAAGACTGACTCTTATTACTTTCTATGTTTTGAACCATTCCTGTGACACTAGTTATGGATTCCGATGCTCCACTCCATGTTTTCTGTATCCCTTGGACCTTCCCATTGACGATGAAACACAGAAATTGCATCGGAATTAATTACAAAAGGCACAATGCCGACATAAGTACAAGAACACTGACTCTTCTTACTGACTATGTTTTGAACCATTCCTGTGACACTACTTATAGATTCCGATGCTTCACTTGAGGTTTACTGTATCCCTCTGACCTTCTTATTGACGATGAAAAACAGAAATTTCATCGGAATTAAATACAAAATGCACAATGCCGAATTAAGTACAAGAAGACTGACTCTTCTTACTGTCTATGTTTTGAACCAATCATGTGACACTAGTTATAGATTCCGATGCTTCATTCCAGGTTTACTGTATCCCTTGGACCTTCTTATTGACGATGAAACACAGAAATAGCATCGGAATTAAATACGAAAGGCACAATGCCGACTTAAGTACAAGAAGACTGACTCATCTTACTGACTACGTTTTGAACCTTTCCTGCACCACTAGTTACTGATTCTGATGCTTCACTTCAGGTTTACTGTATCCCTTGGACCTTCTTATTGACGATGAAACACGGAAATTGCATCGGAATTAAATACAAAAAGCACAATGCAGACATAAGTACAAGAACACTGACTCTTCTTACTGACTATGTTTTGAACCATTCCTGTGACACTAGTTATAGATTCCGATGCTTCACTTCTGATTTACTGTATCCCTCTGACCTTCCTATTGACGATGAAACACAGAAATTGCATTAGAATTACATACTAAAGGCACAATGCCGAATTAAGTACAAGAAGACTGATTCATCTTACTGTCGATGTTTTGAACCATTCCTGTGACACTAGTTATAGATTCCGATGCTTCACTCCAGGTTTACAGTATCCCTTGGACCTTCGTATTGACGATGACACACAGAAATTGCATCGGGATTAAATTAAAATGGCACAATGCCGACTTAAGTACAAGAAGATTGACTCTTTTTACTGTCTATGTTTTGAACTATTCCTGTGACACTAGTTATAGATTCCAACGCTTCACTTCAGGTTTACTATATACCTTGGACCTACTTATTTACCATGAAATACAGAAATTGCATTGGCAATAAATAGAAATGCACAACGCCGGCTTAAGTACAAGAACACTGACTCTTCCTACTGTCTATGTTTTGGAACCATTCCTGTGACACTAGTTATAGATTGCGATGCTTCACTTCAGATTTACTGTATTCCTCTGACGTTCTTATTGACGATGAAACACAGAAATTGCGTCGGAATTACATACAAAAGGCACAATGCCGAATTAAGTACAAGAAGACTGACTCTTCTTACTGTCTATGTTTGAACCATTCCTGTGTCACTAGTAATAGATTCCGATGCTTCACTCTAGGTTTACTGTATCCCTTGGACCTTCTTATTGACGACGAAACACAGAGATTGCATCGGAATTAAATAAAAAAGGCACAATGCCGACTTAAGTACAAGAAGACTTACTCATCTTACTGTCTATGTTTTAAACCATTCCTGTGACACTAGTTACAGATTCCGATGCTTCACTCCCGTTTTTCTGTATCTCTTGGACCTTCTTATTGACGATGAAACACAGAAATTGCATCGGAATTAAATACAAAAGGCACAATGCTGACTTAAGTACAAGAAGACTGACTCCTCTTACTGACTATGATTTGAACCATTCCTGTGAAACTAATTATAGATTCCGATGCTTCACTTTATGTTTACTGTATCCCTTGGACCTTCTTATTGACGATGAAACACAGCAATTGCATCGGAATTTAATAGAGAAGGCACAATGCCGACTTAAGTACAAGAAGACTCACTCTTCCTACTTTCTATGTTTTGTACAATTCCTGTGACACTAGTTATAGATTTCGATGCTTCTCTTCAGGTTCACTGTATCCCTTGGACCTTCTTATTGACGTTGAAACACAGAAATTAGATCGGAATGAAATACTAAAGGCACAATGCCGACTTAAGAACAATAAGACTGACTCTTCCTACTGTCTATGCTTTGGACCATTCCTGCGACACTAGTTATAGATTCCGATGCTTCACTTGAGTTTTACTGTATCCCTCTGACCTTCTTATTGACGATGAAACACAGCAATTTCATCGGAATTAAATACATAATGCACAATGCCGAATTAAGTACAAGAAGACTGACTCTTCTTACTGTCTATGTTTCGAACCAATCATGTGACACCAGTTATAGATTGCGATGCTTCATTCCAGGTTTACTGTATCCCTTGGACCTTCTTATTGACGATGAAACACAGAAATTGCATCGGAACTAAATACAAAAGGCACAATGCCGACTTACGTACAAGAAGACTGACTCTTCTTACTGACTATGTTTTGAACCATTCATGTGACACTAGTTATAGATTACGGTGCTTCACTTCAGGTTTACTGTATCCCTTGGACCTTCTTATTGACGATGAAATACAGAAATAGCATCGGAATTAAATGCGAAAGGCACAATGCCGACTTAAGTACAAGAAGACTGACTCTTCTTACTGACTATGTTTTGAACCATTCCTGTACCACTAGTTACAGATTCTGATGCTTCACTTCACGTCTACTGTATACCTCTGACCTGCTTATTGACGATGAAACACAGAAATTGCATCGGAATTAAATACAAAAGGCACAATGCCGACTTAAGTACAAGAAGACTGACTCTTCTTACTGACTATGCTTTGAACCATTCCTGTGACACTAGTTATAGACTCTGATGCTTCACTTCAGATTTACTGTATCCCTTCGACCTTCTTATTGGAGATGAAACACAGAAATTGCATCGGAATTAAATACAAAAGCCACAATGCCGACTTAAGTGCATGAATACTGACTCTTCTTACTGTCTATGTTTTGAACCATCCCTGTGACACTTGTTATTGATTCCGAAGCTGCACTCCAGGTTTACTGTATACCTTGGACCTTCCTATTGATGATGATACACAGAAATTGCATCGGAATTAAATACAAAAGGCACAATGACGAATTAAGTACAAGAAGACTGACTCTTCTTACTGTCTATGTTTGAACCATTCCTGTGACACTAGTAATAGATCCCGATGCTTGACTCTAGGTTTACTGTATCCCTTGGACCTTCTTATTGACGACGAAACACAGAAATTCCATCGGAATTAAATAAAAAAGGCACAATGCCGACTTAAGTACAAGAAGACTGACTCCTCATACTGACTATGCTTTGAACCATTCCTGTGAAACTAGTTATAGATACCGATGCTTCACTTTAAGTTTACTGTATCCCTTGGACCTTCTTATTGACGATGCAACACAGCAATTGCATCGGAATTTAATAGAGAAGGCACAATGCCGACTTAAGTACAAGAAGACTGACTCTTCCTACTTTCTATGTTTTGTACCATTCCTGTGACACTAGTTACAGATTTCGATGCTTCTCTTCAGGTTTACTGTATCCCTTGGACCTTCTTATTGACGATGAAACACAGAAATTACATCGGAATAAAATACTAAAGGCACAATGCCAATTTAAGTCCAATAAGACTGATTCTTCCTACTGTCTATGCTTTGGACCATTCCTGCGAAACTAGTTATAGATTCCGATGCTTCACTTCAGGTTTACTGTATCCCTCTTACTTTCTTATTGACGATGAAACACAGAAATTGCATCGGAATTAAATACAAAAGTCACAATGCCGACTTAAGTACAAGAAGACTGACTCTTCCTACTATCTATGTTTTGAACCATTCCTGTGACACTAGTTATAGATTCCGATGCTTCACTCCCGGTTTACTGTAACCCTTGGGCCTTCTTGTTGACGATGACACACAGAAATTGCATCGGAATTAAATACAAAATGCACAATGCCGACTTAAGTACAAGAAGACTGACTCTTCTTACTGACTATGCTTTGAACCATTCCTGTGACACTAGTTATAGATACCGGTGCTTCACTTCAGGTTTACTGTATTCCTTGGACCTTCTTATTGACGAGGAAACACAGAAATTGCATCGGAATTAAATACAAAAGGCTCAATGCCGACTTAAGTACAAGAAGACTGACTCATCTTACTGATTGTGTTTTGAACCATTCCTGTGACACTAGCTATAGATTCCGATGCTTCACTTCAGGTTTACTCTATCCCTCTGACCTTCTTATTGACGATGAAACATAGAAATTGCATCGGAATTAAATACGAAAGGCACAATGCCCAATCAAGTACAAGAAGACTGACTCTTCTTACTGTCGATGTTTTGAACCATTCCTGTGACAGTAGTTATAGATTCCGATGCTTCACTCCAGGTTTACTGTATCCCTTGGACCTTCTTATTGACGATGAAACACAGAAATTGCATCGGAATTAAATAAAAAAGGCACAATGCCGACTTAAGTACAAGAAGACTGACCATACTTAGTGTCTATGTTTTGAACCATTCCTGTTACACTAGTTATAGATTGCGATGCTTCACTCCAGGTTTACTATATCCCTTCGACCTTCTTACTGACGATAAAACTCAGAAATTGCATCGGAATTAAATAGAAAAGGCAAAAGCCGACTTAAGTACAAGAATGACCCTTCTTACTGACTATGTTTTGAACCATTCCTGTGACACTAGTTATAGATTCCGATGCTTCGCTCCAGGTTTACTGTATCCCTTGGACCTTCTTATTGACGATGAAACACAGAAATTGCATCGGAATTAAATACAAAAGGCACAATGCCGACTTAAGTACAAGAATACTGACTCTTCTTACTGTCTATGATTTGAGCCATCCCTGTGTCACTAGTTATAGATTCCTATGCTTCACTCCAGGTTTACTGTATCCCTTGGGCCTCCTTATTGACGATGAAACACAGAAATTGCATCAGAATTAAATACAAAATGCACAATGGCGACTTAAGTACAAGAAGACTGACTCTTCTTACTGACTATGATTTGAACCATTCCTGTGACACTAGTTATAGATTCTGATGCTTCACTTCAGGTTTACTGTATCACTTAGAATTTCTTATTGACGATGAAACACAGAAATTGCATCGGAATTAAATAAAAAATGGGCAATGCCGACTTAAGTACGAGAAGACTGACTCTTCTTCTGTCTATGTTTTCAACCTTTCCTGTGACACTAGTTATAAATTTCGATGCTTCACTTGAGGTTTACTGTATCCCCTGGACCTTCTTATTGACGATGAAACACAGAAATTGCAACGGAATTAAATAAAAAATGGGCAATGCCGACTTATGTACGAGAAGACTGACTCTTCTTCTGTCTATGTTTTGAACCTTTCCTGTGACACTAGTTATAAATTTCGATGCTTCACTTCAGGTTTACTGTATCCCTTGGACCTTCTTATTGACGATGAAACACAGAAATTGCATCGGAATTAAATACAAAAGGCACAATGCCGACTTAAGTGATAGAAGACTGACTCTTCCTACTGTCTATGATTTGAACCATTTCTGTGACACTAGTTTTAGATTCCGATGCTTCACTTCAGGTTTACTGTATCCCTCTGACCTTTCTATTGACAATGAAACACAGAAATTGCATCGGAATAAAATGCAAAATGCACAATGCCGACTTAAGTACAATAAGACTGACTCTTCCTACTGTCTATGCTTTTAACCATTCCTGAGACACTAGTTATAGATTCCGATGCTTCACTTCAGGTTTACTGTATCCATCTTACTTTCTTATTGACGATGAAACACAGAAATTGCATCGGAATTAAATACAAAAGGCACAATGCCGTCTTAAGTACAAGAAGACTGACTCTTCGTACTGTCTATGATTTGAACCATTCCTGTGACACTAGTTATAGATTCCGATGCTTCACTCCCGGTTTACTGTATCAATTGGACCTTCTTGTTGACGATGAAACACAGAAATTGCATCGGAATTAAACACAAAATGCACAATGCCGACTTAAGTACAAGAAGACTGACTCTTCTTACTGACTATGCTTTGAACCATTCCTGTGACACTAGTTATAGATACCGGTGCTTCACTTCTGGTTTACTGTATCCCTTGGACCTTCTTGTTGACGATGAAACACGGAAATTGCATCGGAATTAAATACAAAATGCACAATGCCGACTTAAGTACAAGAAGACTGACTCTTCCTACTGTCTATGTTTTGAACCATTCCTGTGACACTAGTTATAGATTCCGATGCTTCACGCCCGGTTTACTGTATCCCTTGGACCTTCTTATTGACGATGAAACACAGAAATTACATCGGAATAAAATACTAAAGGCACAATGCCAATTTAAGTCCAATAAGACTGATTCTTCCTACTGTCTATGCTTTGGACCATTCCTGCGACACTAGTTATAGATTCCGATGCTTCACTTCAGGTTTACTGTATCCCTCTTACTTTCTTATTGACGATGAAACACAGAAATTGCATCGGAATTAAATACAAAAGTCACAATGCCGACTTAAGTACAAGAAGACCGACTCTTCCTACTATCTATGTTTTGAACCATTCCTGTGACACTAGTTAAAGATTCCGATGCTTCACTCCCGGTTTACTGTAACCCTTGGGCCTTCTTGTTGACGATGACACACAGAAATTGCATCGGAATTAAATACAAAATGCACAATGCCGACTTAAGTACAAGAAGACTGACTCTTCTTACTGACTATGCTTTGAACCATTCCTGTGACACTAGTTATAGATACCGGTGCTTCACTTCAGGTTTACTGTATTCCTTGGACCTTCTTATTGACGAGGAAACACAGAAATTGCATCGGAATTAAATACAAAAGGCTCAATGCCGACTTAAGTACAAGAAGACTGACTCATCTTACTGATTGTGTTTTGAACCATTCCTGCGACACTAGCTATAGATTCCGATGCTTCACTTCAGGTTTACTCTATCCCTCTGACCTTCTTATTGACGATGAAACATAGAAATTGCATCGGAATTAAATACGAAAGGCACAATGCCCAATCAAGTACAAGAAGACTGACTCTTCTTACTGTCGATGTTTTGAACCATTCCTGTGACAGTAGTTATAGATTCCGATGCTTCACTCCAGGTTTACTGTATCCCTTGGACCTTCTTATTGACGATGAAACACAGAAATTGCATCGGAATTAAATAAAAAAGGCACAATGCCGACTTAAGTACAAGAAGACTGACCATACTTAGTGTCTATGTTTTGAACCATTCCTGTTACACTAGTTATAGATTGCGATGCTTCACTCCAGGTTTACTATATCCCTTCGACCTTCTTACTGACGATAAAACTCAGAAATTGCATCGGAATTAAATAGAAAAGGCAAAAGCCGACTTAAGTACAAGAATGACCCTTCTTACTGACTATGTTTTGAACCATTCCTGTGACACTAGTTATAGATTCCGATGCTTCGCTCCAGGTTTACTGTATCCCTTGGACCTTCTTATTGACGATGAAACACAGAAATTGCATCGGAATTAAATACAAAAGGCACAATGCCGACTTAAGTACAAGAATACTGACTCTTCTTACTGTCTATGATTTGAGCCATCCCTGTGTCACTAGTTATAGATTCCTATGCTTCACTCCAGGTTTACTGTATCCCTTGGGCCTCCTTATTGACGATGAAACACAGAAATTGCATCAGAATTAAATACAAAATGCACAATGGCGACTTAAGTACAAGAAGACTGACTCTTCTTACTGACTATGATTTGAACCATTCCTGTGACACTAGTTATAGATTCTGATGCTTCACTTCAGGTTTACTGTATCACTTAGAATTTCTTATTGACGATGAAACACAGAAATTGCATCGGAATTAAATAAAAAATGGGCAATGCCGACTTAAGTACGAGAAGACTGACTCTTCTTCTGTCTATGTTTTCAACCTTTCCTGTGACACTAGTTATAAATTTCGATGCTTCACTTGAGGTTTACTGTATCCCCTGGACCTTCTTATTGACGATGAAACACAGAAATTGCAACGGAATTAAATAAAAAATGGGCAATGTCGACTTATGTACGAGAAGACTGACTCTTCTTCTGTCTATGTTTTGAACCTTTCCTGTGACACTAGTTATAAATTTCGATGCTTCACTTCAGGTTTACTGTATCCCTTGGACCTTCTTATTGACGATGAAACACAGAAATTGCATCGGAATTAAATACAAAAGGCACAATGCCGACTTAAGTGATAGAAGACTGACTCTTCCTACTGTCTATGATTTGAACCATTTCTGTGACACTAGTTTTAGATTCCGATGCTTCACTTCAGGTTTACTGTATCCCTCTGACCTTTCTATTGACAATGAAACACAGAAATTGCATCGGAATAAAATGCAAAATGCACAATGCCGACTTAAGTACAATAAGACTGACTCTTCCTACTGTCTATGTTTTGAACCATTCCTGAGACACTAGTTATAGATTCCGATGCTTCACTTCAGGTTTACTGTATCCATCTTACTTTCTTATTGACGATGAAACACAGAAATTGCATCGGAGTTAAATACAAAAGGCACAATGCCGTCTTAAGTACAAGAAGACTGACTCTTCGTACTGTCTATGATTTGAACCATTCCTGTGACACTAGTTATAGATTCCGATGCTTCACTCCCGGTTTACTGTATCAATTGGACCTTCTTGTTGACGATGAAACACAGAAATTGCATCGGAATTAAACACAAAATGCACAATGCCGACTTAAGTACAAGAAGACTGACTCTTCTTACTGACTATGCTTTGAACCATTCCTGTGACACTAGTTATAGATACCGGTGCTTCACTTCTGGTTTACTGTATCCCTTGGACCTTCTTGTTGACGATGAAACACGGAAATTGCATCGGAATTAAATACAAAATGCACAATGCCGACTTAAGTACAAGAAGACTGACTCTTCCTACTGTCTATGTTTTGAACCATTCCTGTGACACTAGTTATAGATTCCGATGCTTCACGCCCGGTTTACTGTATCCCTTGGACCTTCTTATTGACGATGAAACACAGAAATTACATCGGAATAAAATACTAAAGGCACAATGCCAATTTAAGTCCAATAAGACTGATTCTTCCTACTGTCTATGCTTTGGACCATTCCTGCGACACTAGTTATAGATTCCGATGCTTCACTTCAGGTTTACTGTATCCCTCTTACTTTCTTATTGACGATGAAACACAGAAATTGCATCGGAATTAAATACAAAAGTCACAATGCCGACTTAAGTACAAGAAGACTGACTCTTCCTACTATCTATGTTTTGAACCATTCCTGTGACACTAGTTATAGATTCCGATGCTTCACTCCCGGTTTACTGTAACCCTTGGGCCTTCTTGTTGGCGATGACACACAGAAATTGCATCGGAATTAAATACAAAATGCACAATGCCGACTTAAGTACAAGAAGACTGACTCTTCTTACTGACTATGCTTTGAACCATTCCTGTGACACTAGTTATAGATACCGGTGCTTCACTTCAGGTTTACTGTATTCCTTGGACCTTCTTATTGACGAGGAAACACAGAAATTGCATCGGAATTAAATACAAAAGGCTCAATGCCGACTTAAGTACAAGAAGACTGACTCATCTTACTGATTGTGTTTTGAACCATTCCTGTGACACTAGCTATAGATTCCGATGCTTCACTTCAGGTTTACTCTATCCCTCTGACCTTCTTATTGACGATGAAACATAGAAATTGCATCGGAATTAAATACGAAAGGCACAATGCCCAATCAAGTACAAGAAGACTGACTCTTCTTACTGTCGATGTTTTGAACCATTCCTGTGACAGTAGTTATAGATTCCGATGCTTCACTCCAGGTTTACTGTATCCCTTGGACCTTCTTATTGACGATGAAACACAGAAATTGCATCGGAATTAAATAAAAAAGGCACAATGCCGACTTAAGTACAAGAAGACTGACCATACTTAGTGTCTATGTTTTGAACCATTCCTGTTACACTAGTTATAGATTGCGATGCTTCACTCCAGGTTTACTATATCCCTTCGACCTTCTTACTGACGATAAAACTCAGAAATTGCATCGGAATTAAATAGAAAAGGCAAAAGCCGACTTAAGTACAAGAATGACCCTTCTTACTGACTATGTTTTGAACCATTCCTGTGACACTAGTTATAGATTCCGATGCTTCGCTCCAGGTTTACTGTATCCCTTGGACCTTCTTATTGACGATGAAACACAGAAATTGCATCGGAATTAAATACAAAAGGCACAATGCCGACTTAAGTACAAGAATACTGACTCTTCTTACTGTCTATGATTTGAGCCATCCCTGTGTCACTAGTTATAGATTCCTATGCTTCACTCCAGGTTTACTGTATCCCTTGGGCCTCCTTATTGACGATGAAACACAGAAATTGCATCAGAATTAAATACAAAATGCACAATGGCGACTTAAGTACAAGAAGACTGACTCTTCTTACTGACTATGATTTGAACCATTCCTGTGACACTAGTTATAGATTCTGATGCTTCACTTCAGGTTTACTGTATCACTTAGAATTTCTTATTGACGATGAAACACAGAAATTGCATCGGAATTAAATAAAAAATGGGCAATGCCGACTTAAGTACGAGAAGACTGACTCTTCTTCTGTCTATGTTTTCAACCTTTCCTGTGATACTAGTTATAAATTTCGATGCTTCACTTGAGGTTTACTGTATCCCCTGGACCTTCTTATTGCCGATGAAACACAGAAATTGCAACGGAATTAAATAAAAAATGGGCAATGCCGACTTATGTACGAGAAGACTGACTCTTCTTCTGTCTATGTTTTGAACCTTTCCTGTGACACTAGTTATAAATTTCGATGCTTCACTTCAGGTTTACTGTATCCCTTGGACCTTCTTATTGACGATGAAACACAGAAATTGCATCGGAATTAAATACAAAAGGCACAATGCCGACTTAAGTGATAGAAGACTGACTCTTCCTACTGTCTATGATTTGAACCATTTCTGTGACACTAGTTTTAGATTCCGATGCTTCACTTCAGGTTTACTGTATCCCTCTGACCTTTCTATCGACAATGAAACACAGAAATTGCATCGGAATAAAATGCAAAATGCACAATGCCGACTTAAGTACAATAAGACTGACTCTTCCTACTGTCTATGTTTTGAACCATTCCTGAGACACTAGTTATAGATTCCGATGCTTCACTTCAGGTTTACTGTATCCATCTTACTTTCTTATTGACGATGAAACACAGAAATTGCATCGGAATTAAATACAAAAGGCGCAATGCTGTCTTAAGTACAAGAAGACTGACTCTTCGTACTGTCTATGATTTGAACCATTCCTGTGACACTAGTTATAGATTCCGATGCTTCACTCCCGGTTTACTGTATCAATTGGACCTTCTTGTTGACGATGAAACACAGAAATTGCATCGAAATTAAACACAAAATGCACAATGCCAACTTAAGTACAAGAAGACTGACTCTTCTTACTGACTATGCTTTGAACCATTCCTGTGACACTAGTTATAGATACCGGTGCTTCACTTCTGGTTTACTGTATCCCTTGGACCTTCTTGTTGACGATGAAACACGGAAATTGCATCGGAATTAAATACAAAATGCACAATGCCGACTTAAGTACAAGAAGACTGACTCTTCCTACTGTCTATGTTTTGAACCATTCCTGTGACACTAGTTATAGATTCCGATGCTTCACGCCCGGTTTACTGTATCAATTGGACCTTCTTGTTGACGATGAAACACAGAAATTGCATCGGAATTAAATACAAAATGCACAATGCCGACTTCAGTACAAGAAGACTGACTCTTCTTACTGACTATGCGTTGAACCATTCCTGTGACACTAGTTATAGATACCGGTGCTTCACTTCAGGTTTACAGTATTCCTTGGACCTTCTTATTGACGAGGAAACACAGAGATTGCATCGGAAGTAAATACAAAAGGCACAATGCCGACTTAAAGACAAGACGACTGACTCATCTTACTGACTGTGTTTTGAATAATTCCTGTGACACTAGTTATAGATTCCGATGCTTCACTTCAGGTTTACTCTATCCCTCTGACCTTCTTATTGACGATGAAACATAGAAATTGCATCGGAATTAAATACAAAAGGCACAATGCCGAATCAAGTACAAGAAGACTGACTCTTCTTACTGTCGATGTTTTCGAAACATTCCTGTGACAGTGGTTATAGATTCCGATGCTTCACTCCAGGTTTACTGTATCCCTTGGACC
Source organism: Schistocerca americana (assembly GCF_021461395.2). Lineage (NCBI taxonomy): Eukaryota > Metazoa > Arthropoda > Insecta > Orthoptera > Acrididae > Schistocerca > Schistocerca americana. Next base: position 3,391,477 of record NW_025726093.1, read on the forward strand.
TTCTTATTGACGATGAAACACAGAAATTGCATCGGAATTAAATAAAAAAGGCACAATGCCGACTTAACTACAAGAAGACTGACCATACTTACTGTCTATGTTTTGAACCATTCCTGTGTCACTAGTTATAGATTGCGATGCTTCACTCCAGGTTTACTATATCCCTTCGACCTTCTTACTGACGATAAAACTCAGAAATTGCATCGGAATTAAATAGAAAAGGCAAAAGCCGACTTAAGTACAAGAAGTCTGACCCTTCTTACTGACTATGTTTTGAACCATTCCTGTGACACTAGTTATAGATTCCGATGCTTCGCTCCAGGTTTACTGTATCCCTTGGACCTTCTTATTGACGATGAAACACAGAAATTGCATCGGAATTAAATACAAAAGGCACAATGCCGACTTAAGTACAAGAAGACTGACTCTTCCCACTGTCTATGCTTTGAACCATTCCTGGTACACTAGTTATAGATTAGGATGCTTCAGTTCAGGTTTTCTGTGTCCCTTGGACATTCTTATTGACGATGAAACACAGAAATTGCATCGGAATTAAGTACAAAAGGCACAATGCCGACTTATGTACAAGAAGACTGACTCTTCTTACTGAATATGTTTTGAACCAATCCTGTGACTCTAGGTAGAGACTCTGATGCTTCACTCCAGGTTTACTGTATCCCTTGGACCTTCTTATTGACGATGAAACACAGAAATTGCATCGGAATTAAATACAAAATGCACAATGGCGACTTAAGTACAAGAAGACTGACTCTTCTTACTGACTATGATTTGAACCATTCCTGCGACACAAGTTATAGATTCTGATGCTTCACTTCAGGTTTACTGTATCACTTAGAATTTCTTATTGACGATGAAACACAGAAATTTCATCGGAATTAAATAAAAAAGTCACAATTCGACTTAAGTACAAGAAGACTGACTCTTCCTACTGTCTATGTTTTGAACCATTCCTGTGACACTAGTTATAGATTCCGATGCTTCACTTCAGGTTTACTGTATCCTTCTGACCCACTTATTAATGATGAAACACAGAAATTGCATCGGAATTAAATACAAAACGCACAATGCCGACTTATGTACAAGAAAAACTGACTCTTCCCACTATCTATGTTTTGAACCATTCCTGTGACACTAGTTATAGATTCCGATGCTTCACTTCAGGTTTACTGTATCCCTTGGACCTTCTTATTGACGATGAAACACAGAAATTGCATCGGAATTAATTACAAAAGGCAAAATGCCAACTTCAGTACAAGAAGACTGACTTTTCTTACTGACTATGTTTTGAACCATTCCTGTGACACTAGTAAAAGATTCCGATGCTTCACTCTAGGTTTACTGTATCCCTTGGACCTTCTCATTGACGATGAAACACAGAAATTGCAACGGAATTAAATAAAAAATTGGCAATGCCGACTTAAGTACGAGAAGACTGACTCTTCTTCTGTCTATGTTTTCAACCTTTCCTGTGACACTAGTTATAAATTTCGATGCTTCACTTGAGGTTTACTGTATCCCTTGGACCTTCTTATTGACGATGAAACACAGATATTGCAACGGAATTAAATAAAAAATGGGCAATGCCGACTTAAGTACGAGAAGACTGACTCTTCTTCTGTCTATGTTTTGAACCTTTCCTGTGACACTAGTTATAAATTTCGATGCTTCACTTCAGGTTTACCGTATCCCTTGGACCTTCTTATTGACGATGAAACACAGAAATTGCATCGGAATTAAATACAAAAGGCACAATGCTGACTTAAGTGATAGAAGACTGACTCTTAATACTGTCTATGATTTGAACCATTTCTGTGACACTACTTTTAGATTCCGATGCTTCACTTCAGGTTTACTGTCTCCCTCTGACCTTTCTATTGACAATGAAACACAGAAATTGAATCGGAATAAAATGCAAAATGCACAATGCCGACTTAAGTACAATAAGACTGACTCTTCCTACTGTCTATGTTTTGAACCTTTCCTGAGACACTAGTTATAGATTCCGATGCTTCACTTTAGGTTTACTGTATCCATCTTACTTTCTTATTGACGATGAAACACAGAAATTTCATCGGAATTAAATACAAAAGGCACAATGCCGTCTTAAGGACAAGAAGACTGACTCTTCGTACTGTCTATGATTTGAACCATTCCTGTGACACTAGTTATAGATTCCGATGCTTCACTCCCGGTTAACTGTATCAATTGGACCTTCTTGTTGACGATGAAACACAGAAATTGCATCGGAATTAAATACAAAATGCACATTGCCGACTTAAGTACAAGAAGACTGACTCTTCTTACTGACTGTGTTTTGAACCATTCCTGTGACACTAGTTATAGATTCCGATGCTTCACTTCAGGTTTACTCTATCCCACTGACCTTCGTATTGACGATGAAACATAGAAATTGCATCGGAATTAAATACAAAAGGCACAATGCCGAATCAAGTACAAGAAGACTGACTCTTCTTACTGTCGATGTTTTGAACCATTCCTGTGACAGTAGTTATAGATTCCGATGCTTCACTCCAGGTTTACTGTATCCCTTGGACCTTCTTATTGACGATGAAACACAGAAATTGCACGGAATTAAATAAAAAAGGCACAATGCCGACTTAAGTACAAGAAGACAGACCATACTTACTGTCTATGTTTTGACCATTCCTGTGACACTAGTTATAGATTGCGATGCTTCGCTCCAGGTTTACTATATCCCTTCGACCTTCTTACTGACGATAAAACTCAGAAATTGCATCGGAATTAAATAGAAAAGGCAAAAGCCGACATAAGTACAAGAAGACTGACCCTTCTTACTGACTATGTTTTGAACCATTCCTGTGACACTAGTTATAGATTCCGATGCTTCGCTCCAGGTTTACTGTATCCCTTGGACCATCTTATTGACGATGAAACACAGAAATTGCATCGGAATTAAATACGAAAGGCACAATGCCGACTTAAGTACAAGAAGACTGACTCTTCCCACTGTCTATGCTTTGAACCATTCCTGGTATACTAGTTATAGATTAGGATGCTTCAGTTCAGGTTTTCTGTGTCCCTTGGACATTCTTATTGACGATGAAACACAGAAATTGCATCGGAAATAAATACAAAAGGCACAATGCCGACTTATGTACAAGAAGACTGACTCTTCTTACTGACTATGATTTGAACCAATCCTGTGACTCTAGTTAGGGACTCTGATGCTTCACGTCAGGTTTACTGTATCCCTTGGACGTTCTTATTGAAGATGAAACACAGAAATTACATCGGAATTAAATCCAAAAGGCACAATGCCGACATAAGTACAAGAGTACTGACTATTCTTACTGTCTATGTTTTGAACCATCCCTGTGACACTAGTTATAGATTCCGATGCTTCACTCCAGGTTTACTGTATCCCTTGGACCTTCTTATTGACGATGAAACACAGAAATTGCATCGGAATTAAATACAAAATGCACAATGGCGACCTAAGTACAAGAAGACTGACTCTTCTTACTGACTATGATTTGAACCATTCCTGCGACACAAGTTATAGATTCTGATGCTTCACTTCAGGTTTACTGTATCACTTAGAATTTCTTATTGACGATGAAACACAGAAATTCCATCGGAATTAAATAGAAAAGTCACAATTCGACTTAAGTACAAGAAGACTGACTCTTCTTACTGACTATGATTTGAACCATTCCTGTGACACTAGTTATAGATTCTGATGCTTCACTCCAGGTTTGCTATATACCTTGGACCTTCTTACTTATGATGAAATACAGAAATTGCATCGGAATTAAATAGAAAAGGCACAATGCCGACTTAAGTACAAGAAGACTGACTCTTCCTACTGTCTATGTTTTGAACCATTCCTGTGACACTAGTTATAGATTCCGATGCTTCACTTCAGGTTTACTGTATCCATCTTACTTTCTTATTGACGATGAAACACAGAAATTGCATCGGAATTAAATACAAAAGGCACAATGCCGACTTAAGTACAAGAAGACTGACTCTTCCAACTGTCTATGATTTGAACCATTCCTGTGACACTAGTTATAGATTCCGATGCTTCACTCCCGGTTTACTATATCCCTTGGACCTTCTTATTGACGATGAAACACAGAAATTGCATCGGAAGTAAATGGAAAAGGCACAATGCAGACATAAGTACAAGAAGACTGACTCTTCCTTCTGTCTATGTTTTGAACCATTCCTGTGACACTAGTTATAGATTCCGATGCTTCACTTCTGGTTTACTGTATCCCTTGGACCTTCTTGTTGGCGACGAAACACAGAAATTGCATCGGAATTAAATAGAAAAGGCACATTGCCGACTTAAGTACAAAATGACTGACTCTTCTTACTGACTATGTTTTGAACATTTCCTGTGAGACCAGTTTTAGATTCCGATGCTTCACTATATGTTTACTGTATCCCTTGGACCTTCTTATTGACGATGAAACACAGAAATTGCATCGGAATTAAATAAAAATGGCACAATGCCGAATTAAGTACAAGAAAACCGACTCTGCTTACTGTCTATGTTTTGAACCATTCCTGTGACACTAGTTATTGATTCCGATGCTTCACTTCATGTTTACTGAATCTCTCTGACCTTCTTATTGACGATGAAACACAGAAATTGCTACGGAATTAAATACAAAGGGCACAAATCCGACTTGAGTACAAGAAGACTGACTCTTCTTACTGTCTATGTTTGAACCATTCCTGTGACTCTAGTTATAGATTCCGATACTTCACTCCAGGTTTACTGTATCCCTTGGACCTTCTTATTGACGACGAAACACAGAAATTGCATCGGAATTAAATAGAAAAGGCACAATGCCGACATAAGCACAAGAAGACTGACTCTTCTTACTGACTATGATTTGAACATTTTCAGTGAGACCAGGTTTAGATTCCGATGCTTCACTATATGTTTAATGTATCCCTTGGGCCTTCTTGTTGACGATGAAACACAGAAATTGCATCGGAATTCAATACAAAAGGCACAATGCCGACTTAAGTACAAAAAGACTGACTCTTCTTGCTGTGTATGCTCTGAACCATTCCTGTGACACTAGTTATAGATTCCGATGCTTCACTTCAGGTTTACTGTATCCCTCTGACCTTCTTATTGACGATGAAGCACAGTAATTGCATCGGAATTAAATACAAATGGCACAATGCCGACTCATGTCCAAGAAGACTGACTCTTCTTGCTGTCTATGTTTTGAACCTTTCCTGTGACACTAGATATAGATTCCGATGCTTCACTTCAGGTTTACTGTATCCCTCTGACCTTCTTATTGACGACGAAACACAGAAATTGCATTTGAAGTAAATAGAAAAGGCACGATGCCGACTTAAGTACAAGAAGACTGAATCTTCCTACTGTCTATGTTTTTAACCATTCCTGTGACACTAGTTATAGATTCCGATCCTTCACTACAGGTTTACTGTATTCCTCTGACTTTCTTATTGACAATGATACACAGAAATTGCATCGGAATTAAATACAAACGGCACAATGCTGACTTAAGTACAAGAAGACTGACTCTTCTTACTGACTGTGTTGTGAACATTTCCTGTGAGACCAGTTCTAGATTCCGATGCTTCACTATATGTTTACTGTATCCCTTGGACCTTCTCATTGACGATGAAACACAGAAATTGCATCGGAATTAAATACAAAAGGCACAATGCCGACTTAAGTACAAAAAGACTGACTCTTCTTGCTGTGTATGCTTTGAACCATTCCTGTGACACTAGTTATAGATTCCGATGCTTCACTTCAGGTTTACTGTATCCCTTGGACCTTCTTATTGACGATGAAACACAGAAATTGCATCGGAATTAAATAGAAAAGGCACAATGCCGACATAAGCACAAGAAGACTGACTCTTCTTACTGACTATGATTTGAACATTTTCAGTGAGACCAGGTTTAGATTCCGATGCTTCACTATATGTTTACTGTATCCCTTGGGCCTTCTTGTTGACGATGAAACACAGAAATTGCATCGGAATTAAATACAAAAGGCACAATGCCGACTTAGGTACAAAAAGACTGACTCTTCTTGCTGTGTATGCTTTGAACCATTCCTGTGACACTAGTTACAGATTCCGATGCTTCACTTCAGGTTTACTGTATCCCTCTGACCTTCTTATTGACGATGAAGCACAGTAATTGCATCGGAATTAAATACAAATGGCACAATGCCGACTCATGTCCAAGAAGACTGACTCTTCTTGCTGTCTATGTTTTGAACCTTTCCTGTGACACTAGATATAGATTCCGATGCTTCACTTCAGGTTTACTGTATCCCTCTGACCTTCTTATTGACGACGAAACACAGAAATTGCATTTGAAGTAAATAGAAAAGGCACGATGCCGACTTAAGTACAAGAAGACTGAATCTTCCTACTGTCTATGTTTTTAACCATTCCTGTGACACTAGTTATAGATTCCGATCCTTCACTACAGGTTTACTGTATACCTCTGACTTTCTTATTGACGATGATACACAGAAATTGCATCGGAATTAAATACAAACGGCACAATGCCGACTTAAGTACAAGAAGACTGACTCTTCTCACTGACTGTGTTGTGAACATATCCTGTGAGATCAGTTCTAGATTCCGATGCTTCACCATATGTTTACTGTATCCCTTGGACCTTCTCATTGACGATGAAACACAGAAATTGCATCGGAATTAAATAGAAGATCACAATGCCGACTTAAGTACAAGAAGACTGAATCTTCCTACTGTCTATGTTTTTAACCATTCCTGTGACACTAGTTATAGATTCCGATCCTTCACTACAGGTTTACTGTATACCTCTGACTTTCTTATTGACGATGATACACAGAAATTGCATCGGAATTAAATACAAAAGGCACAATGCCGACTTAAGTACAAAAAGACTGACTCTTCTTGCTGTGTATGCTTTGAACCATTCCTGTGACACTAGTTATAGATTCCGATGCTTCACTTCAGGTCTACTGTATCCCTGTGACCATCTTATTGACCATGAAGCACAGAAATTGCATCGGAATTAAATACAAAAGGCACAATGCCGACTCAAATACAAGATGACTCTCTCTTCTTACTCTCTATGTTTTGAGCCTTTCCTGTGAGACCGGTTTTAGGTTCCGATGCTTCACTATATGTTTACTGTATCCCTTGGACCTTCTTGTTGACGACGAAACACAGAAATTGCATCGGAATTAAATACAAAAGGCATAATGCCGACTTAAGTACAAGAAGACTGACTCTTCTTACTGACTATGTTTTGAACATTTCCTGTGAGAACCGTTTTAGGTTCCCATACTTCACTATATGTTTACTGTATCCCTTGGACCTTCTTATTGACGACGAAACACAGAAATTGCATCGGAATTAAATAGAAGATCACAATGCCGACTTAAGTTCAAGAAGACTAACTCTTCCTACTCTCTTTGTTTTGAACCATTCCTGTGACACTAGTTATAGATTCCGATGCTTCACTTCAGGTTTACTGTATCCCTTGGACCTTCTTATAGAGGACGAAACACAGAAAATGCATCGGAATTAATTAGAAAAAGCACATGCCGACTTAAGTACATGAAGACAGACTCATCTTACAGACTGTGTTTTGAACCATTCCTGTGACACTAGTTATAGATTCCGATGCTTCACTTTAGGTTTAGCGTATCCCTCTGACCTTCTTATTGACGATGTAACGCAGAAATTGCATCGGAATGAAATACAAATGGCACAATGGCGACTTAAGTACAAGAAGACTGACTCTTCTTACTGTCTATGTTTTGAAACTTTACTGTGACACTAGTTATATATTCCTATGTTTCACTTCAGGTTTGCTGTATACCTTGGACCTTGTTATTGACGACGAAACACAGAAATTGCATCGGAATTAAATAGAAAAGGCACAATGCCAACGTAAGTACAAGAAGACTTATTCTTCTTACTGACTATGTTTTGAACATTTCCTGTGAGACCAGTTTTAGATTCCGATGCTTCACTGTATGTTTACTGTATTCCTTGGACCTTCCTATTGACGACGAACCACAGAAATTGCATCGGAATTAAGTAGAAAAGGCACAATGCCGACTTAAGTACAAGAAGACTGCCTCTTCTCACTGTCTATGTTTTGAACCTTTCCTGTGACACTAGTTATGGATTCCGATGCTTCACTTCAGGTTTACTGTATCCCTGGGACCTTCTTATAGACAACGAAACACAGAAATTGCATCGGAATTAAATAGAAAATGCACAAGTCCACTTAAGTACAAGAAGACTGACTCTTCCTACGGTCTGTGCTTTGAACCATTCCTGTGACACCAGTTATAGATTCCGATGTTTCACTTCAGGTTTACTGTATCCCTCTGACATTCTTATTGACGATGAAACACAGAAATTGCATAGGAATTAAATGGAAAAGGCATAATGCCGACTTATGTACAAAAAGACTGACTCTTCTTACTGTCTATATTTTGAACCATTCCTGTGAGACTAGTTATCGATTCCGATGCTTGACTTTAGGTTTACTGTATCACCTGGACGTTCGTATTGACGAGGAAACACAGAAATTGCATCGGAATTAAGTAGAAAAGGCACAATACCGACTTAAGTACAA